>NC_086194.1:59403645-60003852 GCF_035770615.1 Melospiza melodia melodia
TAAAGCCAATTCTACAGAAGCCTATTGTTATTTCTCACTTCTACTGCTTGGGAAACTTTTCTGCTTGCATGGAAAACTTTTTCTGCTTGCATGGGAAACTTTTCTGCAATGCTAACAAAACTCCAGTCTAAGGCCTACATACTTCTTTGTAACCATTTCTTAAAAATCCTCTAACCTTATGGATTCCAACATTTCCCCCTCTCTGTTTGACCCAGAAGCTTTCATTTTCTTGTCGCTTGCTATTTGCGTTTCATAGCTCTATTGCAAAATTTCTGCTTATTATCTGCTGAAGACCTATTTTCACTAAACTGAAGCATTGCTATATTACGGCACAGCTACTTCATGCTGTGAAGACCCAATCCCTGAAAGAGAGATATGAATCACGTTTGGCAACAGTCACAAGGCATCGTTCAAAAAACTCTGGTCGATTCCAAGGCCTTAATTCAAAACCTTCGTTCATGTCAATACCCTCATCTACTGCTTTCGTGAGATTTCGTACACTCTCTGTGCTTCTACTTCCTAGTTCTCCTGCTTGAATGACAAAAACTTCTCGGACTGTTTTGTTCATCATTCGCCGAAGACAACAGAGTATACAAGGTGCCACTATCAATATCAGTATTAGAACACCTAATATGTAAAGACCTATCTTGCAAAGTTGCCTTAGCCAAGGTGCAAAACTCCAATTTTGAAACAAATCATCCAACCAGGAACCTCCATCTTCTTTAATTTGGGCTGTCAGATCCTTTAATTTTTGAATGCTTTTGTGAATGGATTCAGAATGATCAGACAAATTCATACAACACAATCCTTCAAATTCCTCACAACCATGTCCTTCTGCCAGTAAGAGAAAATCAATGGCTGCTCTGTTTTGAAGAGTAGCATGTCTAATACTATCAACATCGGTCAACATATCACTGATTGCGGAGGATGTGGCATTAGCTTGTTTGCTCAGCCAACATCCAACTCGATCTAATTGTCTCAATGCCACAGCTGAAGCCAATTGGGGTAGAAATATACCTGCCGAAAGCCTTCTGGCGGCATTCCAAGGCATAAAATCACTCTGACAGTTCTCATCATAATGAGGAACAGCTCTTGTTTTCCTTTGTTTCTTTTTCATCACTGCTTTGGCAGTGGGGGCAATTATGGTAAGCATACCAATGCTGCAAGGGCCACCTTCAAGGTGGGCTGGAATGCCTTGCCAACCTCTGTCTCCGCAAATGATCCAATACCCTTTTGGCAATTGCCCTGGATATTGGTCCGTCTCCAGAAACACATCCCAACTGTTTGAAACATTTGCTGCCCTGAGAAGTTTTTTCAAACAAATGTTCCAATTGAAGGAAGGACTGTTTCCATTGTCAATTCCACCTGGTTTACCATTGGATTCTTTTCTGACCAAAGGAAACTCTTTCACTGGCACACCAACCAAACAGGTTGAGAAAGGCTTTTCTGGTTCCGAATTAGACAGACATATAGTATCCGATCCGGCAGCCTTGGCTAAGGTCACCCAAACATTCACAAACATTTTTCGTTGATCCACAGGCAAATCTGCACGACACAAAACAATTAACATCAAGCAAAACAAGTATACCATTTGATTCTGCCCCATCTCTTTCAAGAACTAAGTTTTGGCAGAATTCTTTCTAAACAAAAACAACAACCTAAATTTTCAGCCAAAAATTAGCTTTGTTAAACAAACATTCAGCATTCAAATCGTATACTCATAAATAACATTGGCACAAAATCAGAGTTCATGGGTTCCACCGATGCACAAAGAATGTCAGGCACAAGAGGCGTCAGGCGAGACCCGGGATCCTTCCATTCGGTCCACGTCTGCGTACTCGCTTCCTCAGTTCTAGGCTCGACAACAGGTTCTGAAGTGCGATACGGTTTGACGTTTTTGGCAGGAACCCACTTAATTCTTCCAGCACCTGTGGAAATAGAAGCATACCCTTTGCCCCGCGTTATTAATTGAAACGGGCCTTCCATCTGTCCAGAGTCAGGGTTTCTAATTAGAAGAGGAGGATGTTCTTTCAGTTTTGCCTGGGTGCTATTTGAAAAGTGTCTAAAGATTGGTGGATCTGGTTCTGTACTTGAACTATTTAGAAAATTAAAACCATACAAAGCCTTACTCAGTCTCATCTGTGGGGTGATTTCCGTTCCCCCTCTCTGTTGATCTAATATGCGTTTTAAGGTTTGATGTGTTCTTTCAATGATTGCTTGGCTTGTGGGAGAGTGGGGAATACCAAAAATGTGTCGAACACCCCATTCATTTAAAAATGTGGCCAATTTTTGAGATATGTATGTGGGACCATTGTCAGTTTTTACTTCTTGGGGTATACCCAATGAAGCAAAAGCTTGCAGGAAATGATGACAGGCATGGCTGCCAGTTTCACCTGTGTGAAGGGAAGCAAAAACTGCACCAGAGAACGTGTCTATGGAAACATGAATATTTTTAAATTTACCAAAAGAAGGCTATTTAGTAACACCTGTTTGCCACAACTGTAGGCTTTGTAAGCCTCGGGGGTTGATTGCTCCTGTAGAAACAGGAGGTTGTACCAATTGACAGTCAGGGCAAGTATGAATGATAGCTTTAGCTTGACTTTTAGTGATTTGGAACATTCGCATGAGTGCTTGTGCATTTTGGTGGAAAAAGGCATGACTCAATTTTGCTTGTTCAAAAATATTTGGCAATGTGTCAGAAATGACCATTGTCAGCTTGTCCGCTCTTGCATTTCCTTCCACTACAAATCCAGGAAGTGAAGAATGCGCCCTAATGTGAGAAACAAAATATGGATTAGTTCTATATTGCAAAGTTATAAAAAGACATGAAAGCCAACGATGTAAAGTTTCATTACTAACATCCTTTAAAATGGAACCTTCTATTCTCCTGACTACATTAGCAACATAAGCAGAATCTGTGACCAAATTAAAAGGCTGAGGAAACAGCTGAAAAGCTCAAACTACTGCAGCAAGCTCAACAATTTGAGGGGATCCCTCTACTGTTTGAATATCAGATTCCCAAACATCAGTCTTTTGATTAAACCAAGTCACAACGGACTTGTGGCTTTTACCAGAGCCATCAGTGAAGAGAGTCACAGCATGTAAAGGTTCTTCACTTAATTTAGGTTTTTCTCTGAAACTCAATTTTGCTTGCAGTAGTTTGTGAGCTGGAGAGTGTATGGAACAAACACCTGGAAAACCTAAGAATGCATATTGTAAATCATCAGAATTTTGCATTGCCCAATTGAAATAATCATTTTTCAATGGCAAATAGATAACTGAACATTCTTGACCTGCCAAAGTTAACAATCTGGTTCTAGCCTTAATTATAATGTATGCAATCATTTCTAAAACTGAGCAAATGGTCTTTGAAAACCTGTAGGGAGGAAAAACCCATTCCATTATTAACAAAGGATCTTGTTCTGTGGCATCCCACTGGAAAATGAGACCACAAAGCTGCATCTTCTCTCCTAAGATTGCAAGAAAGAAAGGATTTTCAGGAAGGCAGCGATGAGCTTGTCTTTTTTGAAGAGCTTCTGTGACTTTGTCGAGAGCAGCACGAGCTTCAGGGGTTAAAGTTCTTGGCAAAGTGATGTCGCAACTTCCTCTCAGCAAATGGAAGAGCGGACTCAGTTCATCATTGGTGATTCCCAACATCGGTCTAACCCAGTTGATTTCTCCTAGAAGTTGTTGTAACTCTTGTAGGTTGTTGACTCTGGTTCAGATCTGAATGTTCTGTGGTCTTCTTGTCGTCTTCCATCATCTTCCATCCCAGGTACTTCTAAGGTGAAACTTGTTGAATTTTCATTGCAGAGATTTCAAGTCCAGCTTTTTGAATTTCAGCAACAACACAGTCGCGAGGTTCTTCCATCTCTTCCTTTCAAAGGACTCCACCCTTAAAGCCAATTTTTCTTTCTCTGTATCTATAGATTGACAAACACCAGAACAACCATGTTTTTGCTTAACTGAAAAAGAGTTCCCCGGAACCACAATTTCCCGAGTGGAAGCAGCCACCTCAGCCTCCACCCCAGGCCCAACAGAATCCAAGTCAGGTTTCAGTGTCCCTGCACAAACAATTTTAGGAAGTACAGTCACTTTTTCATTTCCATCTTTTACACACTTTGTTCCATCCCCCTTACAAGAGTCACATATTTTTACATTCACAGAACAACGCAAAGAAAAGTCCAAAAGAGTCTCATTTTTTCCCAGAGAGAGAGAAGAAAGATTTTGTTCAACAGAGTTCAAAGCAATACTTTCAGCATTTGCAACAACACTTGTAACATTCTCTGATACTCACACAGTCTCCGGTTTACTGGAATTTAATGAGACAGAACCAGAAGCTTTGTTTTCTGAGTCCAAGTTGATCTTATTATTATCCGTTTGTTTAAAACAGCGCTCCAACAGCGCTCTACAAACTGGCGTAAGTTCTCTTAAGGTTTCATCTTTTTTGAGAGAGACTAGATTATAGATTCTCCAGTTTATCTGATCCCAAAAATGAAAAGTAAAAGCAGACTGCAGATTTAAATCTTGCGTATTCGCTTTAACCCAGATAAGTAAGTTTTTAAGCTCAGTTTTTGAAATTTCAGAGTGACCTTTTTCTTGTAACATTGTCTCTAATTGATGAAAAACATCCCATTCAACTTTTGATAAATTCGTTCCCATTTTTGTGTTCTTGTAATAATTTTCTTTTTCTCTATTTTGCCTCCCAACGTCACCCAAGCGCTCTCCCGAGATAAGTTACTTACAATTTTCTTGGCTTCGGCGGGAGAGATGATACAGTGTGCTCCTTGTTAACACTTGGGTCTCCGCAGCTGGTACTTCCACGATTTTTCTTTCTTTTTCTTCTATTCTACGTCCTGACACGAGGCACCAATATGCGGGGGACGGGACAGGTATAAGTCCAATGGTGTCAGGAACCCACGCCTTAAAAAAGGAACCCACTAGGTCGCGGCAAAATATCCAAATATGGATAACATGGTAACCAGAGCAGTGAAGAGATTTTTGCTTTTATTTCCAGCACATCAGTCTCAAAATACAAAATGGAGACATGACAGCTCACTGATCCACACCAAAAAATGTCTCCTTCAACAGGGCTCATACAGCAATACATAAAATCATCTCAGACTAGAATTCAGCCAATCAGACACAGAAAACACATCCTGACAAGCATTCTATCCAATCTTATGAAACATGGGTAATCGTAGCTAAAACAAAGACTAGTTGATAAGAGACAAAGGACAGAGTTCTATTCATGCTAGCCTTCTAATGATATACATTAAATAAGCTTGTTGCCATCCTAAAGCCAATTCTACAGAAGCCTATTGTTATTTGTCACGTCTACAGCTTGGGAAACTTTTCTGCTTGCATGGAAAACTTTTTCTGCTTGCATGGGAAACTTTTCTGCAATGCTAACAAAACTCCAGTCTAAGGCCTACATACTTCTTTGTAACCATTTCTTAAAAATCCTCTAACCTTATGGATTCCAAAATTTCCCCCTCTCTGTTTGACCCAGAAGCTTTCATTTTCTTGTCGCTTGCTATTTGCGTTTCATAGCTCTATTGCAAAATTTCTGCTTATTATCTGCTGAAGACCTATTTTCACTAAACTGAAGCATTGCTATATTACGGCACAGCAACTTCATGCTGTGAAGACCCAATCCCTGAAAGAGAGATATGAATCACGTTTGGCAACAGTCACAAGGCATCGTTCAAAAAACTCTGGTTGATTCCAAGGCCTTAATTCAAAACCTTCGTTCATGTCAATACCCTCATCTACTGCTTTCGTGAGATTTCGTACACTCTCTGTGCTTCTACTTCCTAATTCTCCTGCTTGGATAACAAAAACTACTCGAACTGTTTTGTTCATCATTCCCCGAACACAACAGCGTATACAAGGTGCCACTATCAATATCAGTATTAGAACACCTAATATGTAAAGACCTATCTTGCAAAGTTGCCTTAGCCAAGGTGCAAAACTCCAATTTTGAAACAAATCATCCAACCAGGAACCTCCATCTTCTTTAATTTGGGCTGTCAGATCCTTTAATTTTTGAATGCTTTTGTGAATGGATTCAGAATGATCAGACAAATTCATACAACACAATCCTTCAAATTCCTCACAACCATGTCCTTGTGCCAGTAAGAGAAAATCAATGGCTGCTCTGTTTTGAAGAGTAGCATGTCTAATACTATCAACATCGGTCAACATATCACTGATTGCGGAGGATGTGGCATTAGCTTGTTTGCTCAGCCAACATCCAACTCGATCTAATTGTCTCAATGCCACAGCTGAAGCCAATTGGGGTAGAAATATACCTGCTGAAAGCCTTCTGGCGGCATTCCAAGGCATAAAATCACTCTGACAGTTCTCATCATAATGAGGAACAGCTCTTGTTTTCCTTTGTTTCTTTTTCATCACTGCTTTGGCAGTGGGGGCAATTATGGTAAGCATACCAATGCTACAAGGGCCACCTTCAAGGTGGGCTGGAATGCCTTGCCAACCTCTGTCTCCGCAAATGATCCAATACCCTTTTGGCAATTGCCGTGGATATTGGTCCGTCTCCAGAAACACATCCCAACTGTTTGAAACATTTGCTGCCCTGAGAAGTTTTTTCAAACAAATGTTCCAATTGAAGGAAGGACTGTTTCCATTGTCAATTCCACCTGGTTTACCATTGGATTCTTTTCTGACCAAAGGAAACTCTTTCACTGGCACACCAACCAAACAGGTTGAGAAAGGCTTTTCTGGTTCCGAATTAGACAGACATATAGTATCCGATCCGGCAGCCTTGGCTAAGGTCACCCAAACATTCGTTTTTCGTTGATCCACAGGCAAATCTGCACGACAAAAAACAATTAACATCAAGCAAAACAAGTATACCATTTGATTCTGCCCCATCTCTTTCAAGAACTAAGTTTTGGCAGAATTCTTTCTAAACAAAAACAATAACCTAAATTTTCAGCCAAAAATTAGCTTTGTTAAACAAACATTCAGCATTCAATTCGTATACTCATAAATAACATTGGCACAAAATCAGAGTTCATGGGTTCCACCGATGCACAAAGAACGTCAGGCACAAGAGGCGTCAGGCGAGACCCGGGATCCTTCCATTCGGTCCACGTCTGCGTACTCGCTTCCTCAGTTCTAGGCTCGACAACAGGTTCTGAAGTGCGATACGGTTTGACGTTTTTGGCAGGAACCCACTTAATTCTTCCAGCACCTGTGGAAATAGAAGCATACCCTTTGCCCCACGTTATTAATTGAAACGGGCCTTCCATCTGTCCAGAGTCAGGGTTTCTAATTAGAAGAGGAGGATGTTCTTTCAGTTTTGCCTGGGTGCTATTTGAAAAGTGTCTAAAGATTGGTGGATCTGGTTCTGTACTTGAACTATTTAGAAAATTAAAACCATACAAAGCCTTACTCAGTCTCATCTGTGGGGTGATTTCCGTTCCCCCTCTCTGTTGATCTAATATGCGTTTTAAGGTTTGATGTGTTCTTTCAATGATTGCTTGGCTTGTGGGAGAGTGGGGAATACCAAAAATGTGTCGAACACCCCATTCATTTAAAAATGTGGCCAATTTTTGAGATATGTATGCGGGACCATTGTCAGTTTTTACTTCTTGGGGTATACCCAATGAAGCAAAAGCTTGCAGGAAATGATGACAGGCATGGCTGCCAGTTTCACCTGTGTGAAGGGAAGCAAAAACTGCACCAGAGAACGTGTCTATGGAAACATGAATATTTTTAAATTTACCAAAAGAAGGCTATTTAGTAACACCTGTTTGCCACAACTGTAGGCTTTGTAAGCCTCGGGGGTTGATTGCTCCTGTAGAAACAGGAGGTTGTACCAATTGACAGTCAGGGCAAGTAGGAATGATAGCTTTAGCTTGACTTTTAGTGATTTGGAACATTCGCATGAGTGCTTGTGCATTTTGGTGGAAAAAGGCATGACTCAATTTTGCTTGTTCAAAAATATTTGGCAATGTGTTAGAAATGACCATTGTCAGCTTGTCCGCTCTTGCATTTCCTTCCACTAGAAATCCAGGAAGTGAAGAATGCGCCCTAATGTGAGAAACAAAATATGGATTAGTTCTATATTGCAAAGTTCTAAAAAGACATGAAAGCCAACGATGTAAAGTTTCATTACTAACATCCTTTAAAATGGAACCTTCTATTCTCCTGACTACATTAGCAATATAAGCAGAATCTGTGACCAAATTAAAAGGCTGAGGAAACAGCTGAAAAGCTCAAACTACTGCAGCAAGCTCAACAATTTGAGGGGATCCCTCTACTGTTTGAATATCACATTCCCAAACATCAGTCTTTTGATTAAACCAAGTCACAACGGACTTGTGGCTTTTACCAGAGCCATCAGTGAAGAGAGTCACAGCATGTAAAGGTTCTTCACTTAATTTAGGTTTTTCTCTGAAACTCAGTTTTGCTTGCAGTAGTTTGTGAGCTGGAGAGTGTATGGAACAAACACCTGGAAAACCTAAGAATGCATATTGTAAATCATCAGAATTTTGCATTGCCCAATTGAAATAATCATTTTTCAATGGCAAATAGATAACTGAACATTCTTGACCTGCCAAAGTTAACAATCTGGTTCTAGCCTTAATTATAATGTATGCAATCATTTCTAAAACTGAGCAAATGGTCTTTGAAAACCTGTAGGGAGGAAAAACCCATTCCATTATTAACAAAGGATCTTCTTCTGTGGCATCCCACTGGAAAATGAGAGCACAAAGCTGCATCTTCTCTCCTAAGATTGCAAGAAAGAAAGGATTTTCAGGAAGGCAGCGATGAGCTTGTCTTTTTTGAAGAGCTTCTGTGACTTTGTCGAGAGCAGCACGAGCTTCAGGGGTTAAAGTTCTTGGCAAAGTGATGTCGCAACTTCCTCTCAGCAAATGGAAGAGCGGACTCAGTTCATCATTTGTGATTCCCAACATCGGTCTAACCCAGTTGATTTCTCCTAGAAGTTGTTGTAACTCTTGTAGGTTGTTGACTCTGGTTCAGATCTGAATGTTCTGTGGTCTTCTTGTCGTCTTCCATCATCTTCCATCCCAGGTACTTCTAAGGTGAAACTTGTTGAATTTTCATTGCAGAGATTTCAAGTCCAGCTTTTTGAATTTCAGCAACAACACAGTCGCGAGGTTCTTCCATCTCTTCCTTTCAAAGGACTCCACCCTTAAAGCCAATTTTTCTTTCTCTGTATCTATAGATTGACAAACACCAGAACAACCATGTTTTTGCTTAACTGAAAAAGAGTTCCCCGGAACCACAATTTCCCGAGTGGAAGCAGCCACCTCAGCCTCCACCCCAGGCCCAACAGAATCCAAGTCAGGTTTCAGTGTCCCTGCACAAACAATTTTAGGAAGTACAGTCACTTTTTCATTTCCATCTTTTACACACTTTGTTCCATCCCCCTTACAAGAGTCACATATTTTTACATTCACAGAACAACGCAAAGAAAAGTCCAAAAGAGTCTCATTTTTTCCCAGAGAGAGAGAAGAAAGATTTTGTTCAACAGAGTTCAAAGCAATACTTTCAGCATTTGCAACAACACTTGTAACATTCTCTGATACTCACACAGTCTCCGGTTTACTGGAATTTAATGAGACAGAACCAGAAGCTTTGTTTTCTGAGTCCAAGTTGATCTTATTATTATCCGTTTGTTTAAAACAGCGCTCCAACAGCGCTCTACAAACTGGCATAAGTTCTCTTAAGCTTTCATCTTTTTTTGAGAGAGACTAGATTATAGATTCTCCAGTTTATCTGATCCCAAAAATGAAAAGTAAAAGCAGACTGCAGATTTAAATCTTGCGTATTCGCTTTAACCCAGATAAGTAAGTTTTTAAGCTCAGTTTTTGAAATTTCAGAGTGACCTTTTTCTTGTAACATTGTCTCTAATTGATGAAAAACATCCCATTCAACTTTTGATAAATTCGTTCCCATTTTTGTGTTCTTGTAATAATTTTCTTTTTCTCTATTTTGCCTCCCAACGTCACCCAAGCGCTCTCCCGAGATAAGTTACTTACAATTTTCTTGGCTTCGGCGGGAGAGATGATACAGTGTGCTCCTTGTTAACACTTGGGTCTCCGCAGCTGGTACTTCCACGATTTTTCTTTCTTTTTCTTCTATTCTACGTCCTGACACGAGGCACCAATATGCGGGGGACGGGACAGGTATAAGTCCAATGGTGTCAGGAACCCACGCCTTAAAAAAGGAACCCACTAGGTCGCGGCAAAATATCCAAATATGGATAACATGGTAACCAGAGCAGTGAAGAGATTTTTGCTTTTATTTCCAGCACATCAGTCTCAAAATACAAAATGGAGACATGACAGCTCACTGATCCACACCAAAAAATGTCTCCTTCAACAGGGCTCATACAGCAATACATAAAATCATCTCAGACTAGAATTCAGCCAATCAGACACAGAAAACACATCCTGACAAGCATTCTATCCAATCTTATGAAACATGGGTAATCGTAGCTAAAACAAAGACTAGTTGATAAGAGACAAAGGACAGAGTTCTATTCATGCTAGCCTTCTAATGATATACATTAAATAACCTTGTTGCCATCCTAAAGCCAATTCTACAGAAGCCTATTGTTATTTGTCACGTCTACAGCTTGGGAAACTTTTCTGCTTGCATGGGAAACTTTTCTGCAATGCTAAGAAAACTCCAGTCTAAGGCCTACATACTTCTTTGTAACCATTTCTTAAAAATCCTCTAACCTTATGGATTCCAACATTTCCCCCTCTCTGTTTGACCCAGAAGCTTTCATTTTCTTGTCGCTTGCTATTTGCGTTTCATAGCTCTATTGCAAAATTTCTGCTTATTATCTGCTGAAGACCTATTTTCACTAAACTGAAGCATTGCTATATTACGGCACAGCAACTTCATGCTGTGAAGACCCAATCCCTGAAAGAGAGATATGAATCACGTTTGGCAACAGTCACAAGGCATCGTTCAAAAAACTCTGGTCGATTCCAAGGCCTTAATTCAAAACCTTCGTTCATGTCAATACCCTCATCTACTGCTTTCGTGAGATTTCGTACACTCTCTGTGCTTCTACTTCCTAATTCTCCTGCTTGGATAACAAAAACTTCTCGAACTGTTTTGTTCATCATTCCCCGAACACAACAGCGTATACAAGGCGCCACTATCAATATCAGTATTAGAACACCTAATATGTAAAGTCCTATCTTGCAAAGTTGCCTTAACCAAGGTGCAAAACTCCAATTTTGAAACAAATCATCCAACCAGGAACCTCCATCTTCTTTAATTTGGGCTGTCAGATCCTTTAATTTTTGAATGCTTTTGTGAATGGATTCAGAATGATCAGACAAATTCATACAACACAATCCTTCAAATTCCTCACAACCATGTCCTTCTGCCAGTAAGAGAAAATCAATGGCTGCTCTGTTTTGAAGAGTAGCATGTCTAATACTATCAACATCGGTCAACATATCACTGATTGCGGAGGATGTGGCATTAGCTTGTTTGCTCAGCCAACATCCAACTCGATCTAATTGTCTCAATGCCACAGCTGAAGCCAATTGGGGTAGAAATATACCTGCTGAAAGCCTTCTGGCGGCATTCCAAGGCATAAAATCACTCTGACAGTTCTCATCATAATGAGGAACAGCTCTTGTTTTCCTTTGTTTCTTTTTCATCACTGCTTTGGCAGTGGGGGCAATTATGGTAAGCATACCAATGCTACAAGGGCCACCTTCAAGGTGGGCTGGAATGCCTTGCCAACCTCTGTCTCCGCAAATGATCCAATACCCTTTTGGCAATTGCCCTGGATATTGGTCCGTCTCCAGAAACACATCCCAACTGTTTGAAACATTTGCTGCCCTGAGAAGTTTTTTCAAACAAATGTTCCAATTGAAGGAAGGACTGTTTCCATTGTCAATTCCACCTGGTTTACCATTGGATTCTTTTCTGACCAAAGGAAACTCTTTCACTGGCACACCAACCAAACAGGTTGAGAAAGGCTTTTCTGGTTCCCAATTAGACAGACATATAGTATCCGATCCGGCAGCCTTGGCTAAGATCACCCAAACATTCGTTTTTCGTTGATCCACAGGCAAATCTGCACGACAAAAAACAATTAACATCAAGCAAAACAAGTATACCATTTGATTCTGCCCCATCTCTTTCAAGAACTAAGTTTTGGCAGAATTCTTTCTAAACAAAAACAATAACCTAAATTTTCAGCCAAAAATTAGCTTTGTTAAACAAACATTCAGCATTCAATTCGTATACTCATAAATAACATTGGCACAAAATCAGAGTTCATGGGTTCCACCGATGCACAAAGAACGTCAGGCACAAGAGGCGTCAGGCGAGACCCGGGATCCTTCCATTCGGTCCACGTCTGCGTACTCGCTTCCTCAGTTCTAGGCTCGACAACAGGTTCTGAAGTGCGATACGGTTTGACGTTTTTGGCAGGAACCCACTTAATTCTTCCAGCACCTGTGGAAATAGAAGCATACCCTTTGCCCCACGTTATTAATTGAAACGGGCCTTCCATCTGTCCAGAGTCAGGGTTTCTAATTAGAAGAGGAGGATGTTCTTTCAGTTTTGCCTGGGTGCTATTTGAAAAGTGTCTAAAGATTGGTGGATCTGGTTCTGTACTTGAACTATTTAGAAAATTAAAACCATACAAAGCCTTACTCAGTCTCATCTGTGGGGTGATTTCCGTTCCCCCTCTCTGTTGATCTAATATGCGTTTTAAGGTTTGATGTGTTCTTTCAATGATTGCTTGGCTTGTGGGAGAGTGGGGAATACCAAAAATGTGTCGAACACCCCATTCATTTAAAAATGTGGCCAATTTTTGAGATATGTATGCGGGACCATTGTCAGTTTTTACTTCTTGGGGTATACCCAATGAAGCAAAAGCTTGCAGGAAATGATGACAGGCATGGCTGCCAGTTTCACCTGTGTGAAGGGAAGCAAAAACTGCACCAGAGAACGTGTCTATGGAAACATGAATATTTTTAAATTTACCAAAAGAAGGCTATTTAGTAACACCTGTTTGCCACAACTGTAGGCTTTGTAAGCCTCGGGGGTTGATTGCTCCTGTAGAAACAGGAGGTTGTACCAATTGACAGTCAGGGCAAGTATGAATGATAGCTTTAGCTTGACTTTCAGTGATTTGGAACATTCGCATGAGTGCTTGTGCATTTTGGTGGAAAAAGGCATGACTCAATTTTGCTTGTTCAAAAATATTTGGCAATGTGTTAGAAATGACCATTGTCAGCTTGTCCGCTCTTGCATTTCCTTCCACTAGAAATCCAGGAAGTGAAGAATGCGCCCTAATGTGAGAAACAAAATATGGATTAGTTCTATATTGCAAAGTTCTAAAAAGACATGAAAGCCAACGATGTAAAGTTTCATTACTAACATCCTTTAAAATGGAACCTTCTATTCTCCTGACTACATTAGCAACATAAGCAGAATCTGTGACCAAATTAAAAGGCTGAGGAAACAGCTGAAAAGCTCAAACTACTGCAGCAAGCTCAACAATTTGAGGGGATCCCTCTACTGTTTGAATATCACATTCCCAAACATCAGTCTTTTGATTAAACCAAGTCACAACGGACTTGTGGCTTTTACCAGAGCCATCAGTGAAGAGAGTCACAGCATGTAAAGGTTCTTCACTTAATTTAGGTTTTTCTCTGAAACTCAATTTTGCTTGCAGTAGTTTGTGAGCTGGAGAGTGTATGGAACAAACACCTGGAAAACCTAAGAATGCATATTGTAAATCATCAGAATTTTGCATTGCCCAATTGAAATAATCATTTTTCAATGGCAAATAGAGAACTGAACATTCTTGACCTGCCAAAGTTAACAATCTGGTTCTAGCCTTAATTATAATGTATGCAATCATTTCTAAAACTGAGCAAATGGTCTTTGAAAACCTGTAGGGAGGAAAAACCCATTCCATTATTAACAAAGGATCTTCTTCTGTGGCATCCCACTGGAAAATGAGACCACAAAGCTGCATCTTCTCTCCTAAGATTGCAAGAAAGAAAGGATTTTCAGGAAGGCAGCGATGAGCTTGTCTTTTTTGAAGAGCTTCTGTGACTTTGTCGAGAGCAGCACGAGCTTCAGGGGTTAAAGTTCTTGGCAAAGTGATGTCGCAACTTCCTCTCAGCAAATGGAAGAGCGGACTCAGTTCATCATTGGTGATTCCCAATATCGGTCTGACCCAGTTGATTTCTCCTAGAAGTTGTTGTAACTCTTGTAGGTTGTTGACTCTGGTTCGGATCTGAATGTTCTGTGGTCTTCTTGTCGTCTTCCATCATCTTCCATCCCAGGTACTTCTAAGGTGAAACTTGTTGAATTTTCGTTGCAGAGATTTCAAGTCCAGCTTTTTGAATTTCAGCAACAACACAGTTGCGAGTTTCTTCCATCTCTTCCTTTCAAAGGACTCCACCCTTAAAGCCAATTTTTCTTTCTCTGTATCTATAGATTGACAAACACCAGAACAACCATGTTTTTGCTTAACTGAAAAAGAGTTCCCCGGAACCACAATTTCCCGAGTGGAAGCAGCCACCTCAGCCTCCACCCCAGGCCCAACAGAATCCAATTCAGGTTTCAGTGTCCCTGCACAAACAATTTTAGGAAGTACAGTCACTTTTTCATTTCCATCTTTTACACACTTTGTTCCATCCCCCTTACAAGAGTCACATATTTTTACATTCACAGAACAACGCAAAGAAAAGTCCAAAAGAGTCTCATTTTTTCCCAGAGAGAGAGAAGAAAGATTTTGGTCAACAGAGTTCAAAGCAATACTTTCAGCATTTGCAACAACACTTGTAACATTCTCCGATACTCACACAGTCTCCGGTTTACTGGAATTTAATGAGACAGAACCAGAAGCTTTGTTTTCTGAGTCCAAGTTGATCTTATTATTATCCGTTTGTTTAAAACAGCGCTCCAACAGCGCTCTACAAACTGGCATAAGTTCTCTTAAGCTTTCATCTTTTTTGAGAGAGACTAGATTATAGATTCTCCAGTTTATCTGATCCCAAAAATGAAAAGTAAAAGCAGACTGCAGATTTAAATCTTGCGTATTCGCTTTAACCCAGATAAGTAAGTTTTTAAGCTCAGTTTTTGAAATTTCAGAGTGACCTTTTTCTTGTAACATTGTCTCTAAATGATGAAAAACATCCCATTCAACTTTTGATAAATTCGTTCCCATTTTTGTGTTCTTGTAATAATTTTCTTTTTCTCTATTTTGCCTCCCAACGTCACCCAAGCGCTCTCCTGAGATAAGTTACTTACAATTTTCTTGGCTTTGGCGGGAGAGATGATACAGTGTGCTCCTTGTTAACACTTGGGTCTCCGCAGCTGGTACTTCCACGATTTTTCTTTGTTTTTCTTCTATTCTATGTCCTGACACGAGGCACCAATATGCGGGGGACAGGACAGGTATAAGTCCAATAGTGTCAGGAACCCACGCCTTAAAAAAGGAACCCACTAGGTCGCGGCAAAATATCCAAATATGGATAACATGGTAACCAGACCAGTGAAGAGATTTTTGCTTTTATTTCCAGCACATCAGCCTCAAAATACAAAATGGAGACATGACAGCTCACTGATCCACACCAAAAAATGTCTCCTTCAACAGGGCTCATACAGCAATACATAAAATCATCTCAGACTAGAATTCAGCCAATCAGACACAGAAAACACATCCTGACAAGCATTCTATCCAATCTTATAAAACATAGGTAATCGTAGCTAAAACAAAGACTAGTTGATAAGAGACAAAGAACAGAGTTCTATTCATGCTAACCTTCTAAAGATATACATTAAATAACCTTGTTGCCATCCTAAAGCCAATTCTACAGAAGCCTATTGTTATTTGTCATGTCTACAGCTTGGGAAACTTTTCTGCTTGCATGGTAAACTTTTTCTGCTTGCATGGGAAACTTTTCTGCAATGCTAACAAAACTCCAGTCTAAGGCCTACATACTTCTTTGTAACCATTTCTTAAAAATCCTCTAACCTTATGGATTCCAACATTTCCCCCTCTCTGTTTGACCCAGAAGCTTTCATTTTCTTGTCGCTTGCTATTTGCGTTTCATAGCTCTATTGCAAAATTTCTGCTTATTATCTGCTGAAGACCTATTTTCACTAAACTGAAGCATTGCTATATTATGGCACAGCAACTTCATGCTGTGAAGACCCAATCCCTGAAAGAGAGATATGAATCACGTTTGGCAACAGTCACAAGGCATCGTTCAAAAAACTCTGGTCGATTCCAAGGCCTTAATTCAAAACCTTCGTTCATGTCAATACCCTCATCTACTGCTTTCGTGAGATTTCGTACACTCTCTGTGCTTCTACTTCCTAGTTCTCCTGCTTGAATGAAAAAACCTTCTCGGACTGTTTTGTTCATCATTCGCCGAAGACAACAGAGTATACAAGGTGCCACTATCAATATCAGTATTAGAACACCTAATATGTAAAGACCTATCTTGCAAAGTTGCCTTAGCCAAGGTGCAAAACTCCAATTTTGAAACAAATCATCCAACCAGGAACCTCCATCTTCTTTAATTTGGGCTGTCAGATCCTTTAATTTTTGAATGCTTTTGTGAATGGATTCAGAATGATCAGACAAATTCATACAACACAATCCTTCAAGTTCCTCACAACCATGTCCTTGTGCCAGTAAGAGAAAATCAATGGCTGCTCTGTTTTGAAGAGTAGCATGTCTAATACTATCAACATCGGTCAACATATCACTGATTGCGGAGGATGTGGCATTAGCTTGTTTGCTCAGCCAACATCCAACTCGATCTAATTGTCTCAATGCCACAGCTGAAGCCAATTGGGGTAGAAATATACCTGCTGAAAGCCTTCTGGCGGCATTCCAAGGCATAAAATCACTCTGACAGTTCTCATCATAATGAGGAACAGCTCTTGTTTTCCTTTGTTTCTTTTTCATCACTGCTTTGGCAGTGGGGGCAATTATGGTAAGCATACCAATGCTACAAGGGCCACCTTCAAGGTGGGCTGGAATGCCTTGCCAACCTCTGTCTCCGCAAATGATCCAATACCCTTTTGGCAATTGCCCTGGATATTGGTCCGTCTCCAGAAACACATCCCAACTGTTTGAAACATTTGCTGCCCTGAGAAGTTTTTTCAAACAAATGTTCCAATTGAAGGAAGGACTGTTTCCATTGTCAATTCCACCTGGTTTACCATTGGATTCTTTTCTGACCAAAGGAAACTCTTTCACTGGCACACCCACCAAACAGGTTGAGAAAGGCTTTTCTGGTTCCGAATTAGACAGACATATAGTATCCGATCCGGCAGCCTTGGCTAAGGTCACCCAAACATTCGTTTTCGTTGATCCACAGGCAAATCTGCACGACATAAAACAATTAACATCAAGCAAAACAAATATACCATTTGATTCTGCCCCATCTCTTTCAAGAACTAAGTTTTGGCAGAATTCTTTCTAAACAAAAACAACAACCTAAATTTTCAGCCAAAAATTAGCTTTGTTAAACAAACATTCAGCATTCAATTCGTATACTCATAAATAACATTGGCACAAAATCAGAGTTCATGGGTTCCACCTGAAGCCCTAAACCAGATAGCCTTCCAGAAGTAATGGGTTAAAACATGGAATGAGAGGCATGTAAAGAAGGGCCTAGCACTAGAACACACGGAGAAAGCACAGCACTAGGAAAACAGAGCAACCAATTTGATAAGAGGTAGAGCATCATGACAGGGGAAGAGATAGGTATAGGAGAAACTAATGGGCTAAGCAGGTGTAGAGCCAGCAATGTCGAAACGACCCTAAGGGTTTTGCCAAGCCACGGGATCTAAGCCAAATACACCGGGAATTGACCAAATTAGGAAAGGAGTTCAAAAGTTTAAAGAGGAAGACTCATCGGAAAGACCCTGTCTATGATGAAGGCAACCGGAACGACCACCTGAAAATTCCCCAAAAGAGATGTCTCCACCTACGCTCCGCCCACGCTCCGCCTACACCACGCCCCATATGAATATGCATGATTATGTATCTGATCTGATGTAATCCTATACCCAAAATTGTATATAAGGCTTGCTTTTGCTATATGAACTTAGAAATCCATTTTGTGATTTCTCCGACGCGTCGCTAATAAAAATACCTCCTGTTTAATTGACTTAAGCTGAGTCTGATTAGGCAGTCACTCTGCCTGTTTGGGGCAAAATTCGGCATCATTTCTGGCGAGCCAGCCAGGAGATATGGCACCAGACAGGAGATCCAAGCCTTAAGGGTCCTCTCCCGAGCCGGGTCCGGGGCCGGGGTCTTCTGGGCGCCCCTGACGGCTTTTCGTTGGGAGAAGCTCCTTCCCTGGACCGGTGCTCTCGGATGGACGCTGGCTGCATCTCCTGCTCAATTAAGAGGTATTTTAATTGCCTATTGGCTTTAAGAGGTATTTGAATTGTTTGTTGGTTTTGGGATAAAGCGCTTTGTTTGGGAAACGAGGGTCAGACGTGACCGCTCGCAGGGTAAGCCGGAGGGACGCCTCGGTAAAAATCCCTGATTATACGGGTTAAAGTCCCGTAAATATGGGTTAAAGTCCCGTAAATACGGGTTAAAGTCCCGTAAAAAGAGTACAAAAGGAAATGACTAGGTTATGATAGAGAAGAGTTGAACTTGGTATCTTTGGTTTGTTTTGCTGTATGGGAGATTGCCTACTGTTCTTTGAGAACGGGAGAAAGATGTGTTAATTGGTGGTTTTATGTGTTTGTTTTATGTGTCCGTTGTAAAATCTTATAGGGGACGCTTTTATTACTTTCTATGTAAACAGATTGGAAATGTATGTGCATGAACTTGGGAACCCGGTATTTCACGGTCTATCGGCGACCTCTTGTGACCAAACCCGGTAAAACAGTCTGTTCTGACATAAGACCATAAGGTAGGAACCTTTCACTGTACGGGTGTGTGTGGAATGAGGTCGGAAACGGAAGAAGCGAATGGAAATTGTGTGAATGAAGTGTTAAGGTATATTGGCATATAGTACTTGTGGAAAAGAGCACGAATACAGAGAATAGCCATGGGAAGCCAACAGAGTAAAGATATAAATATGAAAACCCCCTTAGGACATATCCTAAAACACTGGAAGGACCTGGGAGGGATTCCAGGGGGAAACATAAGTAAAAAGACACTTCTTAAGTATTGTACACAATGGTGGCCCCTGTACCGTCTTGATGACGGAGAAAAATGGCCACCAGAGGGAACAACTAATTATAACACTATTTTGCAACTAATACTCCTCCTCCGCCGGCTCAATAAATGGGATGAAATAATGTACGCAGACATGTTCTTCACCCTAAGGAATAAACCTGAGTGGCAAAAAGAATGTGAGATTAACGTAGCCCCTCAGGATCCCCTAGTACTAGCCCTGGAAAGGGATAAGAAGGGTCCAAAGCCCAAGGAACGTTGCTGTGATGCATGTAGTGGAAATGAGAAAAAGAAGGGTGTGGGACCTACCTGTTTTTATTGTCATAAAAAAGGGCACCTGCAAAGAAATTGCAAAAAGAAACAGCAAGATGAGAAAACTTCTCAGGAGAGTCAGAAAGGGCAAGGGTTTTGTCTAACGAAAAAGATCGAATTACACCTAGAAGAGCCCTTGATAATAAAGCTAAGAGTAGGTCCTCAGAGTGAAGAATTTGTATTTTTAGTAAATACAGGAGTTTCTCGGTCAACAGTGACAAAATTACCCCAGGGATGTGAAGTGAGTTGTGAGCAAGTTTCAGTAGTCGGAATTACAGGAGAAGCTTTCCCTGTTCCTATAATAAAAGGGGTGAAAATTGAAACAAGTAACAAATTTGGAGTAAATGATTTATTGTTGGTACCAGAGGCCGAGGAGAATATGCTAGGCAGAGATCTAATAGTAGCCCTAAATTTACAGATAAAACCCTGTGAAGGAAAACTTGAAATTTATTCTTTACCTAAAGAAGATGATCTAGAAATTGATGACATGGGTTGGCTTTCAGGTGAAGTAGAAAAGTTTAGAGTGAAGGAGTCTAGTCCCTTTAGTCCCTCCTGGTCAGCGCAAGCTTGTGGATTTTAAAAGGGCAAAAAAGGACTATTTATACAGACTCCAAACATGCTTTTAGTGTAGTACATACTTTTAGAGAAATTTAGAAGGAAAGGAGACTTATAAACACTCAAAGGAAGAGGTTAATATATGGGGGGGATAGTTCATATAAAGGAACACCAGAGGGGGAGGGATATTAAAGTCAGAGAAATAATTTGGCTAATAAAGAAACAAAAAGCAACCTTAAGAAAGAGAGATATTGAAATCATGACCTCACAAAAAAAAATAGAAATTCAGCAAGAGACTCTTTCCCTTCCGCTAGTAGAATTGGCAGCTATAAGGAAATTAGGAGCAACATTTAAGGAGGAGAAGTGAGTTTTTTTTTCCTGATGATAGAATTATGATGCCAAAACCAGTGGCACATTAAATCTTAGATAACTTGTATAGACGGACATATTGGGAAACAAGAGCCTTTGTGATCATTTTTTAAATTTTTTTGGATGTATGAAGATATTTGAAATTTAAAAAAAAAAAAAAAAAAAAAAAAAAAAAAAAAAAAAAGCAAATTACCCAGGGGTGTCTCACCTGTTAAAAGGTAAATAAGAAAGTGCTTAAGAGCTCTCCCTCTGGAGAATGCAAAACAGCCTAGCGGCTATTTCAAAGATCCAGGTTGATTTTGTAGATTTGTTTAAAGTAGGTCGGTGGAAATATTTGTTATTTATAGTAGATCAACTAACTCAGTGGGATAAAGCACAGTTTAAACAGTACTTTTGATTAATACGGGAGCAACTTTTTCAGTTTTAAATCAGGAATTGGTACCTAAAAGTGATGGATTTATACAATTTGTGGGAGCAACAGGCCAACCAGAAAAGCCTTACTTTCTGAAACCCATTAAATACAGTATTAGGAAACAGATGAAATTCATCAGTTCTTATATTTACCAAATTCACCAAAGCCCTCTTTGAGAAGAAACCTATTGGAGAACTTAAGAGCCATAATAAAATTCAATAAGGACAAATTGGAATTTCAAGTAAACGAGGAACAACTGATTACAGCTCTAAGCCTAACAATCAGTTGTGTGGAACCTTTACCTGAGAATCACAATTATTACAATTTCAAGCAAATCCCGAGCGAGACTTACCCATTAGTCTGAGCTACTACTCGAGCGGCAGATAAAACAGCTGTTAATTTAGCAGTAACCTAGAACTCGCTCTTTGGAGTTTTAAAGGGATAGAGAATAGAGAGAGAAACGGAGCAAAATGCAGACAAAAAGTCAAGGCTGATACCTAACGGGGGGGGGGGCTGAAGTAGAAGGGGGTTCTGATGGGGAACTTGGTGAAGAAAGTTCGGATGCCATGGGAGTTACCTGGCGTGCTGCCAAGGCTTCTGGGAAAGCTGCCAAGGCCTTGGGGAAAGCTCCTTATCAGTCTCTTCTTCTTACTTCTCACTCCTTTAGCTAACAGGCCCACTGCTAGCCCCTTTCACAATCCCCCCTGAAATCAAATAAGCAGCACCGATTGTTGTTGAACTTAAAATTGGGGCAGAATCAGTGGTAAGAAAACAATACCCTCTGAAGATAGGAGAAAGGAGGGGATTGAGCCCATAATCAAAAGGTTTTTAGAACTGGGGTTATTGATAGAATGCGAATCGGATTTTAATACACCAATCCTGCCAGTAAAGAAACCTAATGGAACGTATAGGCTCGTTCAGGATCTGAGGGCAGTAAATGAAATAACCAAGACACTACACCCGGTGGTTGCTAATCCATATACGCTTTTAACTAGGCTAAAGGATAGCCTGGCCTGGTTCACCGTATTAGATTTGAAAGACGCATTCTTCTGCCTTCCCTTAGCCCCCGAGAGTCAAAGGACTTTTGCCTTTGAGTGGGAATCAGTAGATAGGGGGAGAAAGACCCAACTTACCTGGACACGGTTGCCCCAAGGCTGGTCTAACTCGCCCACGATCTTTGGGAATCAGTTAGCCAAAGAATTAGAACAATGGGAAGGGCCACCGGGAGATGGCGCCCTCCTGCAGTACGTAGACGACCTCCTAATAGCGACAGTGACGGAGGAAGAATGCATTGAATGGACTATTTCCTTGTTGAATTTCCTGGGTTTAAGTGGATATCGAGTCTCTCAACAGAAAGCACAACTGGTGCAAAAGGAAGTGGTGTACCTGGGATACGAAATCTCCAGAGGACAGTGATCCCTGGGAGCAGCCAGGAAAAAGGCCATCTGCCAGATGCCCAAGCCAGAGACGGTGAGAGACCTGCACGCCTTTCTGGGGATGACAGGTTGGTGTCGGCTATGGATCTACCAGTATGGGATACTCGCCAAACCACTGTATGATTTGCTAAAGGAAACCAAGAATGTCCTAGTTTGGACTCCCGAGGCGGAAGGGGCCTTTAAGAGGCTGAAGCGGGAGCTGATGAGAGCACCAGCCTTAGGTCTCCCAGATGTGTCGAAACCATTCTGGCTATTTTCCCATGAGCGGCAAGGGATGGCCCTAGGAGTCCTAGCACAGCAGTTGGGACCACACAAGAGAGCTGTGGCCTACTTCTCCAAGCGATTGGATGAAGTAAGTAAAGGATGGCCAGGCTGTCTGAGGGCAGTGGCTGCAGTGATAATTAACATAGAAGAGGCCAGGAAGCTCACGCTGGGCCAAAAGATGACTGTGTTAGTATCCCACACTGTGTCAGCCGTGCTGGAACAGAAAGGCAACTATTGGTTGTCGCCTTCCAGATTCTTAAAGTACCAGGCCATCCTAGCTGAATCAGATGATGTAACCATTCAGGTAACTAATATTGTGAACCCAGCTTCATTCTTAGAAGGAAGAGCCCCAGCAGAACCCATCGAACATAACTGCCTGGAAACAATTGAAGCCGTCTACTCCAGTCACCCAGATCTCAAAGAAGAGCCGTTCGAAGACGCGGACAACTGGTTTTCGGATGGCAGCAGCTTCGTGAAGCAAGGAGTAAGAATGGCTGGCTATGCAGTCACCACTACAGAAAGGGTAATTGAGTCAAACCCCCTGCCTGCAGGGACTTCAGCTCAAAAGGCAGAGCTGATAGCTCTGACCCGAGCCCTGGAATTAGCAGAGAACATGCAAATTAATATATGGACAGACTCTAAATATGCCTTTTCTGTCGTACATGCTCATGGAGCCATCTGGAAAGAAAGAGGACTGTTGACTACACAAGGAAAAACAGTCAAACATGCAGAAGAGGTTCTGCGACTGCTGGAGGCGGTCCAACTCCCAACACAGGTGGCCATAATGCATTGCAAGGGGCATTTGAAAGGCAATACTATTCCAGAAATAGGGAACAGGAAGGCAGATACAGAAGCTAAATTGGCGGCCGCAAGAAATAGGGAAGCGGAAATAGCGGCCCTAATACCAGGGGAGCTGGGAAAAATCCATCTAACTCTTTATGGAAGTCATGGACATCTATCCTCATGAAGACATGTCTACTCTAAATTATAAACAAGCTCCAGGAACTGGAATGACTAAATGAAATGCTGTTTGTTTACTTACACTGCATGTTACTTTCCAGATAATTACTTCAGCTGATGAATAAGAATTACTAAGGAGCCATAAACCGAGGTAAATTCCCAGGTGAGGTATGGCAAATTGATTTTTCTGAACTCCCAAGAAAGAGGGGGGTTTCGGTACTTGTTGGTATTAACTGACACATTTTCTGGGTGGCCTGAAGCATTCCCCTATAGGACAAATAAGGAAAGAGAGGTAACTAGAGTACTGTTGAATGAAATTATTCCACGGTTTGGGGTACCGAAGAGCATTTCTTCGGATAGAGGTACACATTTCTGTGCAAAAGTAGTGAGAGCAATAAGCAAAGCATTACAAATCAAATGGCAATTGCACACGCCCTACCGTCCACAGGCCAGTGGGCAAGTGGAAAAGATGAATCATCTTATCAAACAGCAAATTGCTAAAATATGCCAAGAGACTAATTTGCAGTGGTATCAAGCTTTACCTATTGCTCTGCTGAGACTGAGAGTCAAGCCAAGATCGAAGGAAAAGTTAAGTCCTTTTGAAATTCTGTATGGTAGACCTTATGCTATGCAAGCTGTAAATGGGGATGTCATAGACCAGATCGGTAATCAATACATTTACGATTATGTAATTGCGGTGGGGAAACAGTTTGATAAGAATGCTACTGTGATGATCGAGTACCAACCTAAGCAACCTGATTGTAAATTGCATCCGTTTAACCCCGGTGATTGGGTGTATGTAAATTGCATCCGTTTAACCCCGGTGATTGGGTGTATGTTAAGAACCTTTTAGGAAAACCCCTACAAGAAAAGTAGGAAGGACCTTTCCAAGTGCTGCTGACTACCTTCACCGCGGTTCGGATCAAAGAACGACCTACGTGGATCCACTACTCACGGGTCAAGAGAGCTCCGGAGAACAAACAAGAGGAGCTTAAACCTGCTCTAGATGCACAGACTTCTGAGTCAGCTGTCTCCGCAGGATCACATAACAATGTCAACTGGTATACCAGCAGTGAGGAAGAAGAGGGGAGCAGTGTTAAATCAATCCTCAAAACCTTAAAGAAACAAAGCGAAAACTTTAGGAATCAGCAACAACATTCCACGGAGCAGCACATGCTTGGGATGCCTACGGATCCCAGGCTGGCAAAATACAAAGGTGTGGGGCCTCAGGCTGCTGACCCGCGACTCCGGGTGTCTCCAAAGCCCAATCCCAGGAAACCTTCGGAGTCGGTGTCCCTGGATCCCCGGCTGGCCCGTGATCCGCGGATGCACAAGGTCAGCGAGGGCGCCCATCCCGGCCCCTCCCTGGCTGGGGCCAAGCGGGATTTGCACCACGCCCACGCCGGAGTGAAGGTCAAGCAGAAAGGGCTGGATGATGATGAAGAGGACTCGGAGAGGGAGCTAAGGGAACGAGCTTTCCTCATTCCCTTGGAGCCTCTGCCGGGCGTCACGTTACGGGATCCCCGCTCCCAGCTGCGGCAGTTCAGCCACATTAAGATGGATGTGACCCTGATGAAACCCAACTTTGCCAAGCACATTGTGTGGGACTAATTGGATTTCTTTGTGGAGGTTGTGATAGAAAATTTTGGAACGTACAAAGTTGTTTACTAGACCTCCAATGTTATGAGTGTAGCTGCAAAAAGCAAGGGAAAACGACCACTATTTGGCCTTAAAAAAATTCGCCAACAGACCCATTTTAGAGGCTAGGGAATTGTTTGAAGCTCCCGAACAAATTGTATTAGGGTGGTGCCATTGGAAAGTACACCGCTGGTTACAATATTGTTTGAAACTTAGTCGTTCTAAGGTTTTATCAACCCGTTGCTATTCTTCTGTCCCACGACATCCACTAACAAGTGACCAAATTGGACCCTTTAAAAAACAAAGAGATTTAGACACTGAACTAGAAAAGGTTATTTTACGGGTAGAACAAATTCACATCAAGCAACGAGAGCGCCAAAAGAAACAAAATTGACAGCTAGACATCATGACCCCGACTCCACCTCAAACCTTTACAAATAGGGACGGACGTCAAGATTCTCAAAGCAATGCTTGCACACCCTGAAGTAAAGAAATTGGTGCAAAAGGTGAATCAAACAACTAAACGAATGGTATGGCAGATAGAACACAATTCAAAAGAATAAAGAATGTCCTGACTGAAGTAGAACAAGTAGGCCAGCATCACTGGTAGGACATCTTTACAAGATATTCCCCAACAGCTACACAGGTCTTCCATTACCTGGTGCACCCAATGCTAATAGTAATTGTAGCTTTGTTATTACTAACTCTTACAAACATTTGTTTGTGGCGGAGACTAAGGAGCATAATGAAAAAGGACCCAAATGATTTGGGCAATGGTACGAACCTATCAGCGTCCTGTGGAACCAGAACTTGACGAAAGAATTCGTAAGTTACAAGAAAAAGGGGGGAAATGAAGCCCTAAAGCAGATAGCCTTCCAGAAGTAATGGGTTAAAACATGGAATGAGAGGCATGTAAAGAAGGGCCTAGCACTAGAACACACGGAGAAAGCACAGCACTAGGAAAACAGAGCAACAAATTAGATAAGAGGTAGAGCATCATGACAGGGGAAGAGATAGGTATAGGAGAAACTAATGGGCTAAGCAGGTGTAGAGCCAGCAATGTCGAAACGACCCTAAGGGTTTTGCCAAGCCACGGGATCTAAGCCAAATACACCGGGAATTGACCAAATTAGGAAAGGAGTTCAAAAGTTTAAAGAGGAAGACTCATCGGAAAGACCCTGTCTGTGATGAAGGCAACCGGAACGACCACCTGAAAATTCCCCAAAAGAGATGTCTCCACCTACGCTCCGCCCACGCTCCGCCTACACCACGCCCCATATGAATATGCATGATTATGTATCTGATCTGATGTAATCCTATACCCAAAATTGAATATAAGGCTTGCTTTTGCTATGTGAACTTAGAAATCCATTTTGTGATTTCTCCGACGCGTCGCTAATAAAAATACCTCCTGCTTAATTGACTTAAGCTGAGTCTGATTAGGCAGTCACTCTGCCTGTTTGGGGCAAAATTCGGCATCACACCGATGCACAAAGAACGTCAGGCACAAGAGGCGTCAGGCGAGACCCGGGATCCTTCCATTTGGTCCACGTCTGCGTACTCGCTTCCTCAGTTCTAGGCTCGACAACAGGTTCTGAAGTGCGATACGGTTTGACGTTTTTGGCAGGAACCCACTTAATTCTTCCAGCACCTGTGGAAATAGAAGCATACCCTTTGCCCCACGTTATTAATTGAAACGGGCCTTCCATCTGTCCAGAGTCAGGGTTTCTAATTAGAAGAGGAGGATGTTCTTTCAGTTTTGCCTGGGTGCTATTTGAAAAGTGTCTAAAGATTGGTGGATCTGGTTCTGTACTTGAACTATTTAGAAAATTAAAACCATACAAAGCCTTACTCAGTCTCATCTGTGGGGTGATTTCCGTTCCCCCTCTCTGTTGATCTAATATGCGTTTTAAGGTTTGATGGGTTCTTTCAATGATTGCTTGGCTTGTGGGAGAGTGGGGAATACCAAAAATGTGTCGAACACCCCATTCATTTAAAAATGTGGCCAATTTTTGAGATATGTATGCGGGACCATTGTCAGTTTTTACTTCTTGGGGTATACCCAATGAAGCAAAAGCTTGCAGGAAATGATGACAGGCATGGCTGCCAGTTTCACCTGTGTGAAGGGAAGCAAAAACTGCACCAGAGAACGTGTCTATGGAAACATGAATATTTTTAAATTTACCAAAAGAAGGCTATTTAGTAACACCTGTTTGCCACAACTGTAGGCTTTGTAAGCCTCGGGGGTTGATTGCTCCTGTAGAAACAGGAGGTTGTACCAATTGACAGTCAGGGCAAGTATGAATGATAGCTTTAGCTTGACTTTTAGTGATTTGGAACATTCGCATGAGTGCTTGTGCATTTTGGTGGAAAAAGGCATGACTCAATTTTGCTTGTTCAAAAATATTTGGCAATGTGTTAGAAATGACCATTGTCAGCTTGTCCGCTCTTGCATTTCCTTCCACTAGAAATCCAGGAAGTGAAGAATGCGCCCTAATGTGAGAAACAAAATATGGATTAGTTCTATATTGCAAAGTTATAAAAAGACATGAAAGCCAACGATGTAAAGTTTCATTACTAACATCCTTTAAAATGGAACCTTCTATTCTCCTGACTACATTAGCAACATAAGCAGAATCTGTGACCAAATTAAAAGGCTGAGGAAACAGCTGAAAAGCTCAAACTACTGCAGCAAGCTCAACAATTTGAGGGGATCCCTCTACTGTTTGAATATCAGATTCCCAAACATCAGTCTTTTGATTAAACCAAGTCACAACGGACTTGTGGCTTTTACCAGAGCCATCAGTGAAGAGAGTCACAGCATGTAAAGGTTCTTCACTTAATTTAGGTTTTTCTCTGAAACTCAATTTTGCTTGCAGTAGTTTGTGAGCTGGAGAGTGTATGGAACAAACACCTGGAAAACCTAAGAATGCATATTGTAAATCATCAGAATTTTGCATTGCCCAATTGAAATAATCATTTTTCAATGGCAAATAGAGAACTGAACATTCTTGACCTGCCAAAGTTAACAATCTGGTTCTAGCCTTAATTATAATGTATGCAATCATTTCTAAAACTGAGCAAATGGTCTTTGAAAACCTGTAGGGAGGAAAAACCCATTCCATTATTAACAAAGGATCTTGTTCTGTGGCATCCCACTGGAAAATGAGAGCACAAAGCTGCATCTTCTCTCCTAAGATTGCAAGAAAGAAAGGATTTTCAGGAAGGCAGCGATGAGCTTGTCTTTTTTGAAGAGCTTCTGTGACTTTGTCGAGAGCAGCACGAGCTTCAGGGGTTAAAGTTCTTGGCAAAGTGATGTCGCAACTTCCTCTCAGCAAATGGAAGAGCGGACTCAGTTCATCATTGGTGATTCCCAACATCGGTCTGACCCAGTTGATTTCTCCTAGAAGTTGTTGTAACTCTTGTAGGTTGTTGACTCTGGTTCGAATCTGAATGTTCTGTGGTATTATTGTCGTCTTCCATCATCTTCCATCCCAGGTACTTCTAAGGTGAAACTTGTTGAATTTTCGTTGCAGAGATTTCAAGTCCAGCTTTTTGAATTTCAGCAACAACACAGTCGCGAGTTTCTTCCATCTCTTCCTTTCAAAGGACTCCACCCTTAAAGCCAATTTTTCTTTCTCTGTATCTATAGATTGACAAACACCAGAACAACCATGTTTTTGCTTAACTGAAAAAGAGTTCCCCGGAACCACAATTTCCCGAGTGGAAGCAGCCACCTCAGCCTCCACCCCAGGCCCAACAGAATCCAATTCAGGTTTCAGTGTCCCTGCACAAACAATTTTAGGAAGTACAGTCGCTTTTTCATTTCCATCTTTTACACACTTTGTTCCATCCCCCTTACAAGAGTCACATATTTTTACGTTAACAGAACAACGCAAAGAAAAGTCCAAAAGAGTCTCATTTTTTCCCAGAGAGAGAGAAGAAAGATTTTGTTCAACAGAGTTCAAAGCAATACTTTCAGCATTTGCAACAACACTTGTAACATTCTCCGATACTCACACAGTCTCCTGTTTACTGGAATTTAATGAGACAGAACCAGAAGCTTTGTTTTCTGAGTCCAAGTTGATCTTATTATTATCCGTTTGTTTAAAACAGCGCTCCAACAGCGCTCTACAAACTGGCATAAGTTCTCTTAAGCTTTCATCTTTTTTGAGAGAGACTAGATTATAGATTCTCCAGTTTATCTGATCCCAAAAATGAAAACTAAAAGCAGACTGCAGATTTAAATCTTGCGTATTCACTTTAACCCAGATAAGTAAGTTTTTAAGCTCAGTTTTTGAAATTTCAGAGTGACCTTTTTCTTGTAACATTGTCTCTAATTGATGAAAAACATCCCATTCAACTTTTGATAAATTCGTTCCCATTTTTGTGTTCTTGTAATAATTTTCTTTTTCTCTATTTTGCCTCCCAACGTCACCCAAGCGCTCTCCTGAGATAAGTTACTTACAATTTTCTTGGCTTCGGCGGGACAGATGATACAGTGTGCTCCTTGTTAACACTTGGGTCTCCGCAGCTGGTACTTCCACGATTTTTCTATCTTTTTCTTCTATTCTACGTCCTGACACGAGGCACCAATATGCGGGGGACGGGACAGGTATAAGTCCAATGGTGTCAGGAACCCACGCCTTAAAAAAGGAACCCACTAGGCCGTGGCAAAATATCCAAATATGGATAACATGGTAACCAGACCAGTGAAGAGATTTTTGCTTTTATTTCCAGCACATCAGTCTCAAAATACAAAATGGAGACATGACAGCTCACTGATCCACACCAAAAAATGTCTCCTTCAACAGGGCTCATACAGCAATACATAAAATCATCTCAGACTAGAATTCAGCCAATCAGACACAGAAAACACATCCTGACAAGCATTCTATCCAATCTTATGAAACATAGGTAATCGTAGCTAAAACAAAGACTAGTTGATAAGAGACAAAGAACAGAGTTCTATTCATGCTAACCTTCTAAAGATATACAATAAATAACCTTGTTTCCATTTTTCACGTCTGCTGCTTGGGAAACTTTTCTGCTTGCACGGAGATCTTTTCTGCTTGCATGGGAAAGTTTTCTGCAATGCTAACAAAACTCCAGTCTAAGGCCTACATACTTCTTTGTAACCATTTCTTAAAAATCCTCTAACCTTATGGATTCCAACATCAGGCCTTTATCAGTTCCATAGCTTTTAGCCATAACAAACACAATTCAACCCACCACCATGCACCACGCTGTGAACACACGACGGTTCTAGAACTTGTTGATTTACCTCTAATTCAGCTGCCTCACCTCCCACAGTCCTTTTCTACTTAGCCAAAGTAATGGGCCTCAGCCCAAGGCCTTCCTTTTTTAAGCTTCTAGCTATATGCAGCAGCAAACCACTACTTTCTTCTGTGCCAAGACTTTAGGTAGACGATTTGCATCTGCCCTTCCAGTGAAACCTAATGGGGAGAGAAAAGCCTCTCAGAGATGTTTAGTCATTCCATTTTCTAGACAGGCCAAATCCAAAGAAAAGCAAGCTATGGGATTGTGTACTTGCTCTTACAAAACACCTGCTGCCCTCTGACAATCAACTAGCAGAAAACCAGCCAAACTGAGACTTGAGGCAAACGACCCTTGGAAGGGAATAATGATGTGATCAATCAAGACAACACTTTTCCAGGCTACCGAGATATTGGAAATGTCAGCAAAGGCTTGAGAGCAAAGGCTGAACAAATGGGGAAAGGGTAAAAGAATCCCAAGAAAAACATGACCAAAGGTTAAAACAATTCCAAGAAAAACATGGGCAAGTAACCTGTTGAAGCCTTCAGGAAATCAGTGGCCGCTGATTGACATAGGCCATTCAAGTTAATTGACCCCTGCACCTTCCACTCCTTTTTCATAGGGTGAATTGAGACCATGGAAGCACAATTCCTTGGATTCTGTTCTTAACTTTAGGAGAGAAGTACAGCAGCTGAAGTACCTGTTACTGATGTGATACCCAGAAACACAGAGTTGACACATTTCATTCTTGGTCAATCACAACAAGCAAGACTAAGAGGATAAGGCTGGCTTATTTTCATGACATTTCTCTTGTTTGACAGCCTGCTCTGATTGCAGTGAAACTTTTTCATCAGCTTCTCTCTACAAGGAGAAAGTCCAGTTCACTGTCCTGCCCTACTGCTGCAAGTATACCATTTGGTTTATCGAGCCAAAAAATTGAATTGGAAGGTACGGAGCTAAGAGCCGCTCCGGGGCGTCTTTCGGCAGAAGCCGCGCTAAGGAGAGCACTGTGAGCGGCACAATCGTCTTTGCGCGAAGAAGCCGCTTCTTCGGCTCCGGGAGCCGGAGAGAGCGGCAACTTCGGGAAGGTGAAGAAGCAAGCTGTACAACACTGGGATTGTGAGCGCACCTTGCCAAGTGATAGAAAACAGTACCTTTGCACTCTCCTGACTTTTCCAATCACATGAACATTCGATTGGAAGCTGTTTTGGACAACTTTTCTTTTCTTCCTGCCAAACACTTGGCAGACCTCCGTGCAACATCTAGAACACGATGGGAGATGTTTTCTGTGCTGGCACAGTTTTTCCTAGCCAGACATAGTGGGAAAGCGTTTTGCTAAAATGTAGACTACAAAAGACGCTAAAGACGAAGGTAGGATGCTGTCCGCAGCTAAGAGCCGCTCCCGGGCGTCTTTCGGCAGAAGCCGCGCTAAGGAGAGCACTGTGAGCGGCACAATCGTCTTTGCGTGAAGAAGCCGCTTCTTCGGCTCCGGGAGCCGGAGAGAGCGGCAACTTCGGGAAGGTGAAGAAGCAAGCTGTACAACACTGGGATTGTGTGCGCAACTTGCCAACTGATAGAAAACAGTACTTTTGCACTCTCCTGGCTCTTCCAATCACATGAACATTCGATTGGAAGCTGTTTTGGACAACTTTTCTTTTCTTCCTGCCAAACACTTGGCAGACATCCGTGCAACGTCTAGAACACGATGGGAGATGTTTTCTGTGCTGACACAATTTCTCCTTGCCAGATGTAGTGGAAAAGCTTTTTGCTAAGATGTAGACGACAAGAGAGGCTAAAGACGAAGGTAGGATGCTGTCCGCAGCTAAGAGCCGCTCCCGGGCGTCTTTCGGCAGAAGCCGCGCTAAGGAGAGCACTGTGAGCGGCACAATCGTCTTTGCGCGAAGAAGCCGCTTCTTCGGCTCCGGGAGCCGGAGAGAGCGGCAACTTCGGGAAGGTGAAGAAGCAAGCTGTACAACACTGGGATTGTGTGCGCACCTTGCCAACTGATAGAAAACAGTACTTTTGCACTCTCCTGACTCTTCCAATCACATGAACATTCGATTGGAAGCTGTTTTGGACAACTTTTCTTTTCTTCCTGCCAAACACTTGGCAGACCTCCGTGCAACGTCTAGAACACGATGGGAGATGTTTTCTGTGCTGACACAATTTCTCCTTGCCAGATGTAGTGGAAAAGCTTTTTGCTAAGATGTAGACGACAAGAGAGGCTAAAGAGTGGATGTAAGCAAATGACACCCATCTTCAAAAAAGGCAATTAAGAGGACTCGCCATAGTACAAACCAGCCAGCCTCTTTTTTATCCCCAGGAAGTTGATGAAGCAGCTCTTCCTGGAGATCCTTGCCAGGCACATGAAAGATGACCAAATAATGTAGTTAGCATGATTTTTCAGGGGAATTTCATGCTGAACATCACTTTAAACTCCTCTGATGAATCAACTTGACTGGTAGATGAAGGGAATATTATCTGCCTGGGCTTCAGGGAGGTTTTTGACATATCTCTACATGGCAGCACACATACATATGGAAGCAATAGTGCAAAGGGGAGGGAATCAGTGTCTTTTCAGTGATGCTGAGGGAAGAGACAAGAGGCAGTGGGCACACACTGAAATACAGGAGATTGCCTTTGAACATCAGTAAATGTTTCTTTACTGTCAGGGTGACTGAACCACGGCACAGACTGCCCAGAAAGATTGTGGAGCCTGGATCTTTGAAGACATTAAAAGTACACCCAGATAGAATCCTGGGCAAGAGGCTCTAGGTATCCTGGTTCAGGCAGGGGGGTTGGGCCTGGTTAGCCCCACCAACCCCTTCCACTCTCTTTCATTCTGTGCTAGTGAATTCTCTTCAAGATGCATTTCAAGCACTGGCATGACAAAGTTCTGTGCAGACAGAGATCCAAATGGACATGGCATCTAAGTTCCTTAAGCAGTGTTCAAGAAGAATGTAAAACTCTGGCACAAGTGTCTCTTCCCTAACTGAATCCCTTTCATGGGAAAATTCCCAGCTCTAGAAAGATCTTCTGATACGCATGCTTAAGACTGACACTGGCTGAGCAAATTTCTCCCTATGTGTATCTAAGACCAGTTAGGAAGGATCTTCACCCAAAGTGCTGTCAACATAGTCACAGAATGCCTATTGTTAAGAAGTGACAGCTTCCATCAGAATGGCAACTATTGGTCCACAAAATGGATTAATGGATGGGAATTATCTACGTGGGTTAAAAACAAAAATAAAGAGTTGGTCTTTATTTATCAATTTCATTGCAATATTGATAAGGGAAGAAAAAGATCTAAGTCCTTGACTTTCTGGACTCGAGGAAAGATTTTAAAATTCCTTGTAAAAATGTATGATCACAATCAGACTATTGAAACCATTTTAGTTGGGAACAAAGTTCCAAAATTGTCTAGATAGTGGCAAAGAAGCCAAGAAAATAGGAAAGAAACAAAAAGAGAGCAAAAGAGTCAGCTTCAGTGTACAAGCTCGTTCTAGAAGTAGTCTGCTGGGAAAAGGAACCCCCAGCTAAATTTCCAATGTATTCCCGTGCTTGATTCAGTAACTGGTCAATGTAAAAACCAATCCTTTTGTACAACTTCTTCCAGCAACAAAAACTCCAACAGGTTGACACTACCATCATGCCTGTTCCAGACATATTTAAAAGAGAAATGATGATTTTCTTGAAAACCTACTTACATAAAAGTTGCAAGATGGTGGAGGGATTCCCACATCCTCCTTCCTCCATCTGGCTTGAAAGTATATTTGATAAAATATGCAACAAAGCACATGATTTATAAGGGAGAGTCAAATGGATGATTTGGGAATCGATCTCTTGTTGATAGTAAACTTCATATCCACTCGGTGTGACCTTTTTAAAACAAAATGTGGAGCTGAGGCATGAATCTGCCACAACAATTGTAAAGCAAACATACACACTCCCCTTCATATGCCCCCCCCTCCACACACACCTAGGCACACACAGAGATCAGCATAGCAGATCATGAACACCTTGGAAAAGACTGAAATGCTAAATGCCTCTCTTGATGGGCAAAAGAGCTGGTGCAGTAATTCAAATGCCTGGTACAAAAATTCTGTTTAATATTTAGCTCCTATTTAAAACACAGCTTTTCATTTCATTCTATTTACAGAATATTTTCATTTCATTTGTTTCTTTAAAATTACTTAGTTCTCACCTGTTGTATGTCTAGGAATATTTTCTTCCAAAAATAGAAAAAAATAGATGATATCTTTTCAGCAGAAAACATTGGTTGATACAATTTTAAACCATCATGAGATGGAAGAATTCTTCTGTCCCTCTCGAAGGTGGAAGAAGCATTTGGATCACAGATCATCTACAATGAAATACTTGACATGTTTAAGATGCTTTCAATCAATTTTGATCGTCAATTGCTTATTTGTTGTAAACAGTAATTTTTCAGTGAAGGGAAAGTGTGTGTGGTATATCTACATGATATGTTCAAAGGCAGTTCCTACTAATGGCCAGGCTGAATTCCAGTAAATAATGTCCCGAATGATATTTTGCCGCCTTCTTTGGCACTTCATGAAATCTTACCCCGATGAAGTGCTGAAACACAGAGATTTTCTCTTAGAGAGTGTCTCATGTTGTAACCCATCCCGTGGATTTTATGCTGTAATTCTTATCTCTTTTAAAATTTACTATCTTCTGTACAGTTTTCATGAAACTTTCTGTTACAGTAGTGAATAGCACAGATAAATGTCATTTTGTACAACTTTGAATTTACCCCAAGAGCTGAGAGAAAACTTGATCCTATACTTCAATCCGAGTTTCTTCTATATTCCAACTTTGTTTCTCTACCATCAAGCTTCTCCTTTGTTGCTGCTCCAAGCCCCATCCAAGGTGACCTTGAATACTTTCAGGGATGGGACACCCACAACTTCTCTGGGCAACCTGTTCCAGTGTTCCAGCACTCCCACAGTAAAAAAGGCCTTCCTTTCATCTAATATGTGTAGGAAATCATAAATCTAGGCATAGAAGCTTGGAGTCCAAATTTGAAATTCTTTGGATTTGAAGCACATTTTATATGAATACTGACTTACAGATGACTAAAAGATGTTGATGGGCATTTGAGCTGACAAGTTTTGAAAAAGTGCACGGAAATTAAAATTGAAACCACTAAAATTAAAAACTCTTTGCCATTTTCTTTTTCCTCTCCTATTCAAAATTGCATATGTCAGATATCAGTGCTTCATGCAAACATCTCAGATGCTCTCAGAGAAAAAGCTTTTCTTTCAGACTAAGTTGCGGTTGACGTAGAACACTAGCAGGAGTGAAAGACTTTCTGGGCATCGGGGCAGCACGTTCTCCTTGGATTTGTGTGCAGAATGCATTTAATCCAAACTGGAAAATAGATCCCAGCTCTGTTCTATTCATCATTCTTACTTCATCAGGCCAGAAGATTCTGTGAAAAGTAGCCTGTGGACCTTGAAGACAGCGCATGTGAACCAGATGAGAGGTGATAGAGAAGTTGAGGGAGAGAAGAAAGAGCATGAGGCTGAAACCAGAAAGTATTTCTCCACGTGATCATGGAAGATTGCAGGAGCCACTTGGTACTATCAAACCAGCCCAACTTGGCACTGGTGCCACTATGGGTCTGGGAGCCATGTTGCATATCGTGCATTTTAAGGAGCCAGCTGGCCACACCCAGCCATATGCCCCCAAACACAAACCAAGGCCCTTTTCTCTGGCAAACAAAACTCAGCTGCCCTGCTTCTGGATGGCAGATTGCAGGAGCCACTTGGTACTATCAAACCAGCCCAACTTGGCACTGGTGCCACCATGGGTCTGGTCACCATCCTGCCTATCGTAGCTTTTCGGGAGCCAGCCGGTCAATCTCAGCCATAGGCCCCCAAACACAAACCTCGGCCCGTTTCCCTGGCAAACAAAAGTAAGCTGCCCCGCTTCTGGATGGCAGATTGCAGGAGCTACTTAGTACTATCAAATCAGCCCGACTTGGCACAGGTGCTACCTTGGATCTGGGAACCATCCTGTGTATCGTGGATTTTCAGGGGCCAGCCGGCCACTCTCAGCCATATGCCCCCAAAAACAAACCACGGACCTTTTCTCTGGCAAACAAAAATCAGCTGCCCCACTTCTGGATGGCAGATTGCAGGAGCCACTTGGGACTATCACACCAGCACAACGTGGCACTGCTGCCACCTTGGGTCTGGGAACCATCCTGCGAAATGTGGATTGTCAGGAGCCAGCCGACCACTCTCGGCCACAGACCCCAATCAAAAAAAAACGGCCCGTTTCCCTGGCAAAAAATACTCAGCTGCCCCGCTTCTGGATGGGAGATTGCAGGAGGCATTTGGCACTGTCAAACCAGCCCGACTTGGCACTGGTGCCACCTTGGATCTGGGAACCATCCTGCGTAACCTGGATTTTCAGGAGCCAGGCGGCCACTCCCAGCCACAGGCGTCCAAACACAAACCACAGCCCTTTCCTCTGGCAAACAAAACTCAGCTGCCCCGCTTCTGGATGGCAGATTGCAGGAGGCACTTTGCACCATCAAACCAGCCCGACTTGGCACTCCTGCCACCTTGGCTCTGGGAACCATCCTGCGTATCGAGCATTTTAAGGAGCCAGCCGGCCAGTCCATACCATATTCCCCTAAAAACAATCCAAAGAAACTTTTCTCTGGCAAACAACAATCAGCTGCCCCGCTGCTGGATGGCAGATGGCAGGAGCCACTTTCCACCATCAAACCAGCCCGACTGACTCCTGAAAATCAATCAAACGCATGATGGCTTCCAGAGGCAAGGTGGCACCAGTGCCAAGTCGGGCTCCTGTGATAGTGCCAAGTGGCTCCTGCAATCTGCCATCCAGAAGCAGGGCAGCTTACTTTTGTTTGCCAGGGAAACTGGCCGAGGTTTGTGTCTGGTGGCCTATGGCTGGGAGTGACCGGCTGGCTACTGAAAAGCTACGATAGGCAGGATGGTTACCAGACCCATGGTGGCACCAGGGCCAAGTTGGGCTGGTTTGATAGTGGCTCCTGCAAACTGCCATCAAAAAGTTGGCAGGCGAGTTTTGTTTTCCAGGGAATAGCGCCGTTGTTTTTGTTTGGGGGCCTGTGGCTGGGAGTGGCCAGCTGGCTCCTTAGAATCCACGAAACGCAGGATGGTTCCCAGAGCCAAGGTTGCACCACTTCCGAGTTGAGCTGGTTTGATAGTACCAAGTGCCTCCTGCAATCTGCCATCCAGAAGCAGGGCAGCGGAGTTTAGTTTGCCAGAGTAAAGGGCTGTGGTTTGTGTTTGGGGGCCTGTGGCTGGCAGTGGCCGGCTGGATCCTGAAAATCCACGATACGCACCATGATTCCCAGAGCCAAGGTGGCACCAGTGCCAAGTCGGGCTGGTTTGACAGTGTCAAGTGCGTCCTGCAATCTCCCATCCAGAAGCGGGGCAGCTGAGTTTTTTTTGCCATAGAAAACGGCTGTGGTTTGTGTTTGGGGGCATATGGCTGAGAGTGGCCGGCTGGCCCCTGAAAATCCACGATAGGTAGGATGGTTCCCAGATCCAAGGTGGCACCTGTGCCAAGTCAGGCTGGTTTGATGGTGCAAAGTGGCTCCTGCAATCTCCTTCTAGAAGCGGGGATCCTGAGTTTGGTTTGCCAGGGAAATGGGCCGTGGTTTGTGATTGGGGGCATATGGCTGGGAGTGGCCAGCTGGCTCCTTAAAATGCACGATACGCAGAATGTTAACCATACCCATGGTGGCACCACTGCCAAGTCGGGCTGTTTTTGTAGTACCAAGGGCGTCCTGCAATTTGCCATCCAGAAGCGAGACAGCTAAATTTTGTTTGCCAGAGAAAAGAGCCGTGGTTTGTGTTTGGGGGCCTATGGCTGAGAGTGGCCGGCTGGCCCCTGAAAATCCACGATAGGCAGGATGGTTCCCAGATCCAAGGTGGCACCAGTGCCAAGTCGGGCTGGTTCTATGATTCAAAGTGACTCCTGCAATCTGCCATCCAGAAGCGGGGCAGCTGATTTTTGTTTGCCAGAGAAAAGGTCCGTGGTTCGTTTTTGGGGCATATGTCTGGGAGTGGCAGGCTGGCTCCTTAAAATGCTCGATACGCAGGATGGTTCCCAGACCCAAGGTGGCACCACTGCCAAGTCGGGCTGTTTTTGTAGTACCAAGTGCATCCTACAATTTGCCATCCAGAAGAGGGGCAGTTGAGTTTTGTTTGCCAGAGAAAAGGGCCGAGGTTTGTGTTTGGGGGCATATGGCTGGGAGTGGCCGGCTGGCCCCTGAAAATCCACAATAGGCAGGATGGTTCCCAGATCCACGGTGGTACCAGTGCCAAGTTGGGCTGGTTTGATAGTCCCAAGTGGCTCCTGTAAACTGCCATCCCGAAGCGGGGCAGCTGAGTTTTGTTTTCCAGGGAAAAGGGCCGTGGTTTGCGTTTGGGGGCCTGTGGCTGAGACTGGCCGGCTGTTTCCTGAAAATCCACGATAGGCAGGATGGTTCCCAGAGCCAAGGTTGCACCAGTGCCAAGTTGGGCTGGTTTGATAGTACCAAGTGGCTCCTGCAATCTGCCATCAAAAATTTGGCAGGCGAGTTTTGTTTTCCAGGACAAAGCGCCGTTGTTTCGGTTTGGGTGCCTGTGGCAGGGAGTGTCCGGCTGGCTCCTTAGAATCCACGAAACGCAGGATGGTTCCCAGAGCCAAGGTTGCACCAGTGCCGAGTTGAGCTGGTTTGATAGTACCAAGTGGCTCCTGCAATCTGCCATCCAGAAGCGGGGCAGCTGAGTTTTGTTTACCAAAGAAAAGGGCCGAGGTTTGTGTCTGGGGGCCTATGGCTGGGAGTGACCGCCTGGGTCCAGAAATGCTACGATACGCAGGATGGTTACCAGACCCATGGTGGCACCAGTGCCAAGTTGGGCTGGTTTGATAGTCCCAAGTGGCTCCTGCAAACTGCCATCCAGAAGCGGGGCAGCTGAGTTTTGTTTGCCAGGGAAAAAGGCCGTGGTTTGCGTTTGGGGGCCTGTGGCTGGGAGTGGCCGGCTGTTTCCTGAAAATCCACGATAGGCAGGATGGTTCCCAGAGCCAAGGTAGCACCAGTGCCAAGTCGGGCTGGTTTGATAGTACCAAGTGGCTCCTGCAATCTGCCATCCAGAAGCGGGGCAGCTTACTTTTGTTTGCCAGGGAAACGTGCCAAGGTTTGTGTCTGGGGGCCTATGGCCAGCAGTGTTCGGCTGGTTCCTGAATATGTACGATACGCAGGATGGTTCCCAGATCCAAGGTGGCACCAGGGCCAACTCGGGCTGGTTTGATAGTACCAAGTGGCTCCTGCAATCTGCCATCCAGCAGCGGGGCACCTTACTTTTGTTTACCAGGGAAACGGGCCGAGATTTTTGTTTGGGGGCCTGTGGCTGGCAGTGGTCGGCTGGCTCCTGAAAATCCACGATAGGCAGGATGGTTCCCAGACCCATGGTGGCACCAGTGCCAAGTCGGGCTGGTTTGATAGTACCCAGTGGCTCCTGCAATTTGCCACCCAGAAGAGGGGCAGTTGAGTTTTTTTTGCCAGAGAAAAAGGCCGTGGTTTGTGTTTGAGGGCCTATTGCTGGGAGTGGCCGGCTGGCCCCTGAAAATCCATGCTAGGCAGGATGGTTCCCAGATCCAAGGTGGCACCAGTGCCAAGTCAGGCTGGTTTGATGGTGCAAAGTGGCTCCTGCAATCTCCTTCTAGAAGCGGGGATCCTGAGTTTGGTTTGCCAGGGAAATGGGCCGTGGTTTGTGATTGGGGGCATATGGCTGGGAGTGGCCAGCTGGCTCCTTAAAATGCACGATACGCAGAATGTTAACCATACCCATGGTGGCACCACTGCCAAGTCGGGCTGTTTTTGTAGTACCAAGGGCGTCCTGCAATTTGCCATCCAGAAGCGAGACAGCTAAATTTTGTTTGCCAGAGAAAAGAGCCGTGGTTTGTGTTTGGGGGCCTATGGCTGAGAGTGGCCGCCTGGCCCCTGAAAATCCACGATAGGCAGGATGGTTCCCAGATCCAAGGTGGCACCAGTGCCAAGTCGGGCTGGTTCTATGATTCAAAGTGACTCCTGCAATCTGCCATCCAGAAGCGGGGCAGCTGATTTTTGTTTGCCAGAGAAAAGGTCCGTGGTTCGTTTTTGGGGCATATGTCTGGGAGTGGCAGGCTGGCTCCTTAAAATGCTCGATACGCAGGATGGTTCCCAGACCCAAGGTGGCACCACTGCCAAGTCGGGCTGTTTTTGTAGTACCAAGTGCATCCTACAATTTGCCATCCAGAAGAGGGGCAGTTGAGTTTTGTTTGCCAGAGAAAAGGGCCGAGGTTTGTGTTTGGGGGCATATGGCTGGGAGTGGCCGGCTGGCCCCTGAAAATCCACAATAGGCAGGATGGTTCCCAGATCCACGGTGGCACCAGGGCCAACTCGGGCTGGTTTGATAGTACCAAGTGGCTCCTGCAATCTGCCATCAAAAATTTGGCAGGCGAGTTTTGTTTTCCAGGACAAAGCGCCGTTGTTTCGGTTTGGGTGCCTGTGGCAGGGAGTGTCCGGCTGGCTCCTTAGAATCCACGAAACGCAGGATGGTTCCCAGAGCCAAGGTTGCACCAGTGCCGAGTTGAGCTGGTTTGATAGTACCAAGTGGCTCCTGCAATCTGCCATCCAGAAGCGGGGCAGCTGAGTTTTGTTTACCAAAGAAAAGGGCCGAGGTTTGTGTCTGGGGGCCTATGGCTGGGAGTGACCGCCTGGGTCCAGAAATGCTACGATAGGCAGGATGGTTACCAGACCCATGGTGGCACCAGTGCCAAGTTGGGCTGGTTTGATAGTCCCAAGTGGCTCCTGCAAACTGCCATCCAGAAGCGGGGCAGCTGAGTTTTGTTTGCCAGGGAAAAAGGCCGTGGTTTGCGTTTGGGGGCCTGTGGCTGGGAGTGGCCGGCTGTTTCCTGAAAATCCACGATAGGCAGGATGGTTCCCAGAGCCAAGGTAGCACCAGTGCCAAGTCGGGCTGGTTTGATAGTACCAAGTGGCTCCTGCAATCTGCCATCCAGAAGCGGGGCAGCTTACTTTTGTTTGCCAGGGAAACGTGCCAAGGTTTGTGTCTGGGGGCCTATGGCCAGCAGTGTTCGGCTGGTTCCTGAATATGTACGATACGCAGGATGGTTCCCAGATCCAAGGTGGCACCAGGGCCAACTCGGGCTGGTTTGATAGTACCAAGTGGCTCCTGCAATCTGCCATCCAGCAGCGGGGCACCTTACTTTTGTTTACCAGGGAAACGGGCCGAGATTTTTGTTTGGGGGCCTGTGGCTGGCAGTGGTCGGCTGGCTCCTGAAAATCCACGATAGGCAGGATGGTTCCCAGACCCATGGTGGCACCAGTGCCAAGTCGGGCTGGTTTGATAGTACCAAGTGGCTCCTGCAATTTGCCACCCAGAAGAGGGGCAGTTGAGTTTTTTTTGCCAGAGAAAAAGGCCGTGGTTTGTGTTTGAGGGCCTATTGCTGGGAGTGGCCGGCTGGCCCCTGAAAATCCATGCTAGGCAGGATGGTTCCCAGATCCAAGGTGGCACCAGTGCCAAGTTGGGCTGGTTTGATAGTACCAAGTGCGTCCTGCAATCTGCCATCCAGAAGCTGGGCAGCTCAGTTTTGTTTGCCAGAGAAATGCGCAGAGGTTTGTGTTTGAGGTCCTATGGCTGGGAGTGGCCAGCTGACTCCTGAGAATCAACCATACGCATGAGGGCTTCCAGACCCAAGGTGGCACCAGTGCCAAGTCGGGCTGGTTTTATAGTTCCAAGTGGCTCCTGCAATCTGCCATCCAGAAGCAGGGCAGCTGAGTTTTTTTTGCCAGGGAAACGGGCCGTTGTTTTTGATTGGGGTCTGTGGCCGAGAGTGGTCGGCTGACTCCTGACAATCCACAATTTGCAGGATGGTTCCCAGACCCAAGGTGGCACCAGTGGCAAGTTGGGCTGGTTTGACAGTACCAAGTGGCTCCTGCAATCTGCCATCCAGAAGCTGGGAAGCTGAGTTTTGTTTGCCAAGGAAAATGGCCATGGTGGGTTTTGTGGGCCCTGTGGCTGGGAGTGGACGGCTGGCTCCGGAAAACCCACGATACGCAGGATGGTTCCCAGATCCAAGGTGGCACCAGTGCCATGTCCGGCTGGTTTGATGGTGCAAAGTGACTGCTGCAATCTGCCATCCAGAAGCGGGGCAGCTTACTTTTGTTGGCCAGGGAAACGGGCCAAGGTTTTTGTTTGGGGGCATATGGCTGGGAGTGACCGGCTGGCTCCTGAAAAGCTACAATAGGCAGGATGTTAACCAGACCCAAGGTGGCACCACTGCCAAGTTGGGCTGGTTTGATAGTACCAAGTGTGTCCTGCAATCTGCCATCAAAAAGCTGGGCAGCTGAGTTTTGTTTACCAGAGAGAAGGGCCTTGGTTTGTGTTTGGGGGCATATGGCTGGGAGTGGCAAGCTGGCTCCTTAAAATGCACGATATGCAAGATGGCTCCTAGACCCAAGGTGGCACCAGTGCCAAGTCGGGCTGGTTTGATAGCACCAAGTGGCTCCTGCAATCTTCCATGATCACCTGAAGAAATACTTTCTGGTTTCAGCCATATGCTCTTTCTTCTCTCCCTCAACTTCTCTATCACCTCTCATCTGTTTCACATGCGCTATCTTCAAGGTCCACAGGCTCTTTTCACAGAATCTTCAGGCCTGAAGTAAGAATGATGAATAGAACAGAGCTGGGATCTATTTTCCAGTTTGGATTAAATGCATTCTGCACACAAATCCAAGGAGAACGTGCTGCCCCGATGCCCAGAAAAACTTGCACTCCTGCTAGTGTTCTACGTCAACCGCAACTTAGTCTGAAAGAAAAGCTTTTTCTCTGAGAGCATCTGAGATGTTTGCATGAAGCACTGATATCTGACATATGCAATTTTGAATAGGAGAGGAAAAAGAAAATGGCAAAGAGTTTTTAATTGTAGTGGTTTCAATTTTAATTTCCGTGCACTTTTTCAAAACTTTTCAGCTCAAATGCCCATCAACATCTTTTAGTCATCTGTAAGTCAGTATTCATATAAAATGTGCTTCAAATCCAAAGAATTTCAAATTTGCACTCCAAGCTTCTATGCCTAGATTTATGATTTCCTACACATATTAGATGAAAGGAAGGCCTTTTTTACTGTGGGAGTGCTGGAACACTGGAACAGGTTGCCCAGAGAAGTTGTGGGTGTCCCATCCCTGAAAGTATTCAAGGTCACCTTGGACGGGGCTTGGAGCAGCAACAAAGGAGAAGCTTGATGGTAGAGAAACAAAGTTGGACTACAGAAGAAACTCGGATTGAAGTATAGGATCAAGTTTTCTCTCAGCTCTTGGGGTAAATTCAAAGTTGTACAAAATGACATTTATCTGTGCTATTCACTACTGTAACAGAAAGTTTCATGAAAACTGTACAGAAGATAGTAAATTTTAAAAGAGATAAGAATTACAGCATAAAATCCACGGGATGGGTTACAACATGAGACACTCTCTAAGAGAAAATCTCTGTGTTTCAGCACTTCATCGGGGTAAGATTTCATGAAGTGCCAAAGAAGGCGGCAAAATATCATTCGGGACATTATTTACTGGAATTCAGCCTGGCCATTAGTAGGAACTGGCTTTGAACACATCATGTAGATATACCACACACACTTTCCCTTCACTGAAAAATTACTGTTTACAACAAATAAGCAATTGACGATCAAAATTGATTGAAAGCATCTTAAACATGTCAAGTATTTCATTGTAGATGATCTGTGATCCAAATGCTTCTTCCACCTTCGAGAGGGACAGAAGAATTCTTCCATATCATGATGGGTTAAAATTGTATCAACCAATGTTTTCTGCTGAAAAGATATCATCTATTTTTTTCTATTTTTGGAAGAAAATATTCCTAGACATACAACAGGTGAGAACTAAGTATTTTTAAAGAAACAAATGAAATGAAAATATTCTGTAAATAGAATGAAATGAAAAGCTGTGTTTTAAATAGGAGCTAAATATTAAACAGAATTTTTGTACCAGGCATTTGAATTACTGCACTAGCTCTTTTGCCCATCAAGAGAGGCATTTAGCATTTCAGTCTTTTCCAAGGTGTTCATGATCTGCTATGCTGATCTCTGTGTGTGCCTAGGTGTGTGTGGAAGGGGGGGCATGTGAAGGGGAGTGTGTATGTTTGCTTTACAATTGTTGTGGCAGATTCATGCCTCAGCTCCACATTTTGTTTTAAAAAGGTCACACCGAGTGGATATGAAGTTTACTATCAACAAGAGATCGATTCCCAAATCATCCATTTGACTCTCCCTTATAAATCATGTGCTTTGTTGCATATTTTATCAAATATACTTTCAAGCCAGATGGAGGAAGGAGGATGTGGGAATCCCTCCACCATCTTGCAACTTTTATGCAAGTAGGTTTTCAAGAAAATCATCATTTCTCTTTTAAATATGTCTGGAACAGGCATGATGGTAGTGTCAACCTGTTGGAGTTTTTGTTGCTGGAAGAAGTTGTACAAAAGGATTGGTTTTTACATTGACCAGTTACTGAATCAAGCGCAGGAATACATTGGAAATTTAGCTGGGGGTTCCTTTTCCCAGCAGACTACTTCTAGAACGAGCTTGTACACTGAAGCTGACTCTTTTGCTCTCTTTTTGTTTCTTTCCTATTTTCTTGGCTTCTTTGCCACTATCTAGACAATTTTGGAACTTTGTTCCCAACTAAAATGGTTTCAATAGTCTGATTGTGATCATACATTTTTACAAGGAATTTTTAAAATCTTTCCTCGAGTTCAGAAAGTCAAGGACTTAGATCTTTTTCTTCCCTTATCAATATTGCAATGAAATTGATAAATAAAGACCAACTCTTTATTTTTGTTTTTAACCCACGTAGATAATTCCCATCCATTAATCCATTTTGTGGACCAATAGTTGCCATTCTGATGGAAGCTGTCACTTCTTAACAATAGGCATTCTGTGACTATGTTGACAGCACTTTGGGTGAAGATCCTTCCTAACTGGTCTTAGATACACATAGGGAGAAATTTGCTCAGCCAGTGTCAGTCTTAAGCATGCGTATCAGAAGATCTTTCTAGAGCTGGGAATTTTCCCATGAAAGGGATTCAGTTAGGGAAGAGACACTTGTGCCAGAGTTTTACATTCTTCTTGAACACTGCTTAAGGAACTTAGATGCCATGTCCATTTGGATCTCTGTCTGCACAGAACTTTGTCATGCCAGTGCTTGAAATGCATCTTAAAGAGAATTCACTAGCACAGAATGAAAGAGAGTGGAAGGGGTTGGTGGGGCTAACCAGGCCCAACCCCCCTGCCTGAACCAGGATACCTAGAGCCTCTTGCCCAGGATTCTACCTGGGTGTACTTTTAATGTCTTCAAAGATCCAGGCTCCACAATCTTTCTGGGCAGTCTGTGCCGTGGTTCAGTCACCCTCACAGTAAAGAAACATTTACTGATGTTCAAAGGCAATCTCCTGTATTTCAGTGTGTGCCCACTGCCTCTTGTCTCTTCCCTCAGCATCACTGAAAAGACACTGATTCCCTCCCCTTTGCACTATTGCTTCCATATGTATGTGTGCTGCCATGTAGAGATATGTCAAAAACCTCCCTGAAGCCCAGGCAGATAATATTCCCTTCATCTACCAGTCAAGTTGATTCATCAGAGGAGTTTAAAGTGATGTTCAGCATGAAATTCCCCTGAAAAATCATGCTAACTACATTATTGGGTCATCTTGCATGTGCCTGGCAAGGATTTCCAGGAAGAGCTGCTTCATCCACTTCCTGGGGATAAAAAAGAGGCTGGCTGGTTTGTACTATGGCGAGTCCTCTGAATTGCCTTTTTTGAAGATGGCTGTCATTTGCTTACATCCACTCTTTAGCCTCTCTTGTCGTCTACATCTTAGCAAAAAGCTTTTCCACTACATCTGGCAAGGAGAAATTGTGTCAGCACAGAAAATATCTCCCATCGTGTACTAGACGTTGCACGGATGTCTGCCAAGTGTTTGGCAGGAAGAAAAGAAAAGTTGTCCAAAACAGCTTCCAATCGAATGTTCATGTGATTGGAAGAGTCAGGAGAGTGCAAAAGTACTGTTTTCTATCAGTTGGCAAGGTGCGCACACAATCCCAGTGTTGTACAGCTTGCTTCTTCACCTTCCCGAAGTTGCCGCTCTCTCCGGCTCCCGGAGCCGAAGAAGCGGCTTCTTCGCGCAAAGACGATTGTGCCGCTCACAGTGCTCTCCTTAGCGCGGCTTCTGCCGAAAGACGCCCGGGAACGGCTCTTAGCTGCGGACAGCATCCTACCTTCGTCTTTAGCGTCTCTTCTCATCTACATCTCAGCAAAAAGCTTTCCCACTATGTCTGGCTAGGAAAAACTGTGCCAGCACAGAAAACATCTCCCATCGTGTTCTAGACGTTGCACGGATGTCTGCCAAGTGTTTGGCAGGAAGAAAAGAAAAGTTGTCCAAAACAGCTTCCAATCGAATGTTCATGTGATTGGAAGAGTCAGGAGAGTGCAAAAGTACTGTTTTCTATCAGTTGGCAAGGTGCGCACACAATCCCAGTGTTGTACAGCTTGCTTCTTCACCTTCCCGAAGTTGCCGCTCTCTCCGGCTCCCGGAGCCGAAGAAGCGGCTTCTTTGCGCAAAGACGATTGTGCCGCTCACAGTGCTCTCCTTAGCGCGGCTTCTGCCGAAAGACGCCCGGGAGCGGCTCTTAGCTGCGGACAGCATCCTACCTTCGTCTTTAGCGTCTCTTCTCATCTACATCTCAGCAAAATGCTTTTCCACTATGTCTGGCTAGGAAAAACTGTGACAGCACAGAAAATATCTCCCATCGTGTTCTAGACGTTGCAGAGATGTCTGCCAAGTGTTTGGCAGGAAGAAAAGAAAAGTTGTCCAAAACAGCTTCCAATCGAATGTTCATGTGATTGGAAGAGTCAGGAGAGTGCAAAAGTACTGTTTTCTATCAGTTGGCAAGGTGCACACACAATCCCAGTGTTGTACAGCTTGCTTCTTCAGCTTCCCGAAGTTGCCGCTCTCTCCGGCGCCCGGAACCGAAGAAGCGGATTCTTCGCGCAAAGACGATTGTGGCGCTCACAGTGCTCTCCTTAGCGCGGCTTCTGCCGAAAGACGCCCGGGAGCGGCTCTTAGCTGCGGACAGCATCCTACCTTCGTCTTTAGCGTCTCTTCTCATCTACATCTCAGAAAAATGCTTTTCCACTATGTCTGGCTAGGAAAAGCTGTGCCAGCACAGAAAACATCTCCCATCGTGTTCTAGACGTTGCACGGATGTCTGCCAAGTGTTTGGCAGGAAGAAAAGAAAAGTTGTCCAAAACAGCTTCCAATCGAATGTTCATGTGATTGGAAGAGTCAGGAGAGTGCAAAAGTACTGTTTTCTATCAGTTGGCAAGGTGCGCACACAATCCCAGTGTTGTACAGCTTGCTTCTTCACCTTCCCGAAGTTGCCGCTCTCTCCGGCGCCCGGAACCGAAGAAGCGGCTTCTTCACGCAAAGACGATTGTGCCGCTCACAGTGCTCTCCTTAGCGCGGCTTCTGCCAAAAGACGCCCGGGAGCGGCTCTTAGCTGCGGACAGCATCCTACCTTCGTCTTTAGCGTCTCTTCTCATCTGCATCTCAGGAAAATGCTTTTCCACTATGTCTGGCTAGGAAAAACTGTGACAGCACAGAAAATATCTCCCATCGTGTTCTAGACGTTGCAGAGATGTCTGCCAAGTGTTTGGCAGGAAGAAAAGAAAAGTTGTCCAAAACAGCTTCCAATCGAATGTTCATGTGATTGGAAGAGTCAGGAGAGTGCAAAAGTACTGTTTTCTATCAGTTGGCAAGGTGCGCACACAATCCCAGTGTTGTACAGCTTGCTTCTTCACCTTCCCGAAGTTGCCGCTCTCTCCGGCGCCCAGAACCGAAGAAGCGGATTCTTCGCGCAAAGACGATTGTGCCGCTCACAGTGCTCTCCTTAGCGCGGCTTCTGCCGAAAGACGCCCGGGAGCGGCTCTTAGCTGCGGACAGCATCCTACCTTCGTCTTTAGCGTCTCTTCTCATCTACATCTCAGAAAAATGCTTTTCCACTATGTCTGGCTAGGAAAAGCTGTGCCAGCACAGAAAACATCTCCCATCGTGTTCTAGACGTTGCACGGATGTCTGCCAAGTGTTTGGCAGGAAGAAAAGAAAAGTTGTCCAAAACAGCTTCCAATCGAATGTTCATGTGATTGGAAGAGTCAGGAGAGTGCAAAAGTACTGTTTTCTATCAGTTGGCAAGGTGCGCACACAATCCCAGTGTTGTACAGCTTGCTTCTTCACCTTCCCGAAGTTGCCGCTCTCTCCGGCGCCCGGAACCGAAGAAGCGGCTTCTTCACGCAAAGACGATTGTGCCGCTCACAGTGCTCTCCTTAGCGCGGCTTCTGCCGAAAGACGCCCGGGAGCGGCTCTTAGCTGCGGACAGCATCCTACCGTCGTCTTTAGCGTCTCTTCTCATCTACATCTCAGAAAAATGCTTTTCCACTATGTCTGGCTAGGAAAAACTGTGCCAGCACAGAAAACATCTCCCACCCTGTTCTAGACGTTGCACGGAGGTCTGCCAAGTGTTTGGCAGGAAGAAAAGAAAAGTTGTCCAAAACAGCTTCCAATCGAATGTTCATGTGATTGGAAGAGTCAGGAGAGTGCAAAAGTACTGTTTTCTATCAGTTGGCAAGGTGCGCACACAATCCCAGTGTTGTACAGCTTGCTTCTTCACCTTCCCGAAGTTGCCGCTCTCTCCGGCTCCCGGAGCCGAAGAAGCGGCTTCTTTGCGCAAAGACGATTGTGCCGCTCACAGTGCTCTCCTTAGCGCGGCTTCTGCCGAAAGACGCCCGGGAGCGGCTCTTAGCTGCGGACAGCATCCTACCTTCGTCTTTAGCGTCTCTTCTCATCTACATCTCAGAAAAATGCTTTTCCACTATGTCTGGCTAGGAAAAACTGTGACGGCACAGAAAACATCTCCCATCGTGTTCTAGACGTTGCACGGATGTCTGCCAAGTGTTTGGCAGGAAGAAAAGAAAAGTTGTCCAAAACAGCTTCCAATCGAATGTTCATGTGATTGGAAGAGTCAGGAGAGTGCAAAAGTACTGTTTTCTATCAGTTGGCAAGGTGCGCACACAATCCCAGTGTTGTACAGCTTGCTTCTTCACCTTCCCGAAGTTGCCGCTCTCTCCGGCGCCCGGAACCGAAGAAGAGGCTTCTTCACGCAAAGACGATTGTGCCGCTCACAGTGCTCTCCTTAGCGCGGCTTCTGCCGAAAGACGCCCGGGAGCGGCTCTTAGCTGCGGACAGCATCCTACCTTCGTCTTTAGCGTCTCTTCTCATCTACATCTCAGAAAAATGCTTTTCCACTATGTCTGGCTAGGAAAAACTGTGACAGCACAGAAAATATCTCCCATCGTGTTCTAGACGTTGCACGGATGTCTGCCAAGTGTTTGGCAGGAAGAAAAGAAAAGTTGTCCAAAACAGCTTCCAATCGAATGTTCATGTGATTGGAAGAGTCAGGAGAGTGCAAAAGTACTGTTTTCTATCAGTTGGCAAGGTGCGCACACAATCCCAGTGTTGTACAGCTTGCTTCTTCACCTTCCCGAAGTTGCCGCTCTCTCCGGCGCCCAGAACCGAAGAAGCGGATTCTTCGCGCAAAGACGATTGTGCCGCTCACAGTGCTCTCCTTAGCGCGGCTTCTGCCGAAAGACGCCCGGGAGCGGCTCTTAGCTGCGGACAGCATCCTACCTTCGTCTTTAGCGTCTCTTCTCATCTACATTTCAGAAAAATGCTTTTCCACTATGTCTGGCTAGGAAAAGCTGTGCCAGCACAGAAAACATCTCCCATCGTGTTCTAGACGTTGCACGGATGTCTGCCAAGTGTTTGGCAGGAAGAAAAGAAAAGTTGTCCAAAACAGCTTCCAATCGAATGTTCATGTGATTGGAAGAGTCAGGAGAGTGCAAAAGTACTGTTTTCTATCAGTTGGCAAGGTGCGCACACAATCCCAGTGTTGTACAGCTTGCTTCTTCACCTTCCCGAAGTTGCCACTCTCTCCGGCGCCCGGAACCGAAGAAGCGGCTTCTTCACGCAAAGACGATTGTGCCGCTCACAGTGCTCTCCTTAGCGCGGCTTCTGCCGAAAGACGCCCGGGAGCGGCTCTTAGCTGCGGACAGCATCTTACCGTCGTCTTTAGCGTCTCTTCTCATCTATATCTCAGAAAAATGCTTTTCCACTATGTCTGGCTAGGAAAAACTGTGCCAGCACAGAAAACATCTCCCACCCTGTTCTGGACGTTGCACGGAGGTCTGCCAAGTGTTTGGCAGGAAGAAAAGAAAAGTTGTCCAAAACAGCTTCCAATCGAATGTTCATGTGATTGGAAGAGTCAGGAGAGTGCAAAAGTACTGTTTTCTATCAGTTGGCAAGGTGCGCACACAATCCCAGTGTTGTACAGCTTGCTTCTTCACCTTCCCGAAGTTGCCGCTCTCTCCGGCGCCCGGAACCGAAGAAGAGGCTTCTTCACGCAAAGACGATTGTGCCGCTCACAGTGCTCTCCTTAGCGCGGCTTCTGCCGAAAGACGCCCGGGAGCGGCTCTTAGCTGCGGACAGCATCCTACCTTCGTCTTTAGCGTCTCTTCTCATCTACATCTCAGGAAAATGCTTTTCCACTATGTCTGGCTAGGAAAAACTGTGACAGCACAGAAAATATCTCCCATCGTGTTCTAGACGTTGCACGGATGTCTGCCAAGTGTTTGGCAGGAAGAAAAGAAAAGTTGTCCAAAACAGCTTCCAATCGAATGTTCATGTGATTGGAAGAGTCAGGAGAGTGCAAAAGTACTGTTTTCTATCAGTTGGCAAGGTGCGCACACAATCCCAGTGTTGTACAGCTTGCTTCTTCACCTTCCCGAAGTTGCCGCTCTCTCCGGCGCCCAGAACCGAAGAAGCGGATTCTTCGCGCAAAGACGATTGTGCCGCTCACAGTGCTCTCCTTAGCGCGGCTTCTGCCGAAAGACGCCCGGGAGCGGCTCTTAGCTGCGGACAGCATCCTACCTTCGTCTTTAGCGTCTCTTCTCATCTACATTTCAGAAAAATGCTTTTCCACTATGTCTGGCTAGGAAAAGCTGTGCCAGCACAGAAAACATCTCCCATCGTGTTCTAGACGTTGCACGGATGTCTGCCAAGTGTTTGGCAGGAAGAAAAGAAAAGTTGTCCAAAACAGCTTCCAATCGAATGTTCATGTGATTGGAAGAGTCAGGAGAGTGCAAAAGTACTGTTTTCTATCAGTTGGCAAGGTGCGCACACAATCCCAGTGTTGTACAGCTTGCTTCTTCACCTTCCCGAAGTTGCCGCTCTCTCCGGCGCCCGGAACCGAAGAAGCGGCTTCTTCACGCAAAGACGATTGTGCCGCTCACAGTGCTCTCCTTAGCGCGGCTTCTGCCGAAAGACGCCCGGGAGCGGCTCTTAGCTGCGGACAGCATCTTACCGTCGTCTTTAGCGTCTCTTCTCATCTATATCTCAGAAAAATGCTTTTCCACTATGTCTGGCTAGGAAAAACTGTGCCAGCACAGAAAACATCTCCCACCCTGTTCTGGACGTTGCACGGAGGTCTGCCAAGTGTTTGGCAGGAAGAAAAGAAAAGTTGTCCAAAACAGCTTCCAATCGAATGTTCATGTGATTGGAAGAGTCAGGAGAGTGCAAAAGTACTGTTTTCTATCAGTTGGCAAGGTGCGCACACAATCCCAGTGTTGTACAGCTTGCTTCTTCACCTTCCCGAAGTTGCCGCTCTCTCCGGCTCCCGGAGCCGAAGAAGCGGCTTCTTTGCGCAAAGACGATTGTGCCGCTCACAGTGCTCTCCTTAGCGCGGCTTCTGCCGAAAGACGCCCGGGAGCGGCTCTTAGCTGCGGACAGCATCCTACCTTCGTCTTTAGCGTCTCTTCTCATCTACATCTCAGCAAAATGCTTTTCCACTATGTCTGGCTAGGAAAAACTGTGACGGCACAGAAAACATCTCCCATCGTGTTCTAGACGTTGCACGGATGTCTGCCAAGTGTTTGGCAGGATGAAAAGAAAAGTTGTCCAAAACAGCTTCCAATCGAATGTTCATGTGATTGGAAGAGTCAGGAGAGTGCAAAAGTACCGTTTTCTATCAGTTGGCAAGGTGCGCACACAATCCCAGTGTTGTACAGCTTGCTTCTTCACCTTCCCGAAGTTGCCGCTCTCTCCGGCTCCCGGAGCCGAAGAAGCGGCTTCTTCGCGCAAAGACGATTGTGCCGCTCACAGTGCTCTCCTTAGCGCGGCTTCTGCCGAAAGACGCCCGGGAGCGGCTCTTAGCTGTGTACAGCATCCTACCTTCGTCTTTAGCGTCTCTTCTCATCTGCATCTCAGGAAAATGCTTTTCCACTATGTCTGGCTAGGAAAAACTGTGCCAGCACAGAAAACATCTCCCATCGTGTTCTAGACGTTGCAGAGATGTCTGCCAAGTGTTTGGCAGGAAGAAAAGAAAAGTTGTCCAAAACAGCTTCCAATCGAATTTTCATGTGATTGGAAGAGTCAGGAGAGTGCAAAAGTACTGTTTTCTATCAGTTGGCAAGGTGCGCACACAATCCCAGTGTTGTACAGCTTGCTTCTTCACCTTCCCGAAGTTGCCGCTCTCGCCGGCTGCCGGAGCCGAAGAAGCGGCTTCTTCGCGCAAAGACGATTGTGCCGCTCACAGTGCTCTCCTTAGCGCGGCTTCTGCCGAAAGACGCCCGGGAGCGGCTCTTAGCTGCGGACAGCATCCTACCTTCGTCTTTAGCGCCTCTTCTCATCTACATCTCAGCAAAATGCTTTTCCACTATGTCTGGCTAGGAAAAACTGTGCCAGCACAGAAAACATCTCCCATCGTGTTCTAGACGTTGCACGGATGTCTGCCAAGTGTTTGGCAGGAAGAAAAGAAAAGTTGTCCAAAACAGCTTCCAATCGAATGTTCATGTGATTGGAAGAATCAGGAGAGGTCAAAAGTACTGTTTTCTATCAGTTGGAAAGCTGCGCACACAATCCCAAGGTTGTACAGCTTGCTTCTTCACCTTCCCGAAGTTGCCGCTCTCTCCGGCTCCCGGAGCCGAAGAAGCGGCTTCTTCGCGCAAAGACGATTGTGCCGCTCACAGTGCTCTCCTTAGCGCGGCTTCTGCCGAAAGACGCCCGGGAGCGGCTCTTAGCTGCGGACAGCATCCTACCTTCGTCTTTAGCGTCTCTTCTCATCTACATCTCAGAAAAATGCTTTCCCACTATGTCTGGCTAGGAAAAACTGTGCCAGCACAGAAAACATCTCCCATCGTGTTCTAGACGTTGCACGGATGTCTGCCAAGTGTTTGGCAGGAAGAAAAGAAAAGTTGTCCAAAACAGCTTCCAATCGAATGTTCATGTGATTGGAAGAGTCAGGAGAGTGCAAAAGTACTGTTTTCTACCAGTTGGCAAGGTGCGCACACAATCCCAGTGTTGTACAGCTTGCTTCTTCACCTTCCCGAAGGTGCCGCTCTCTCCGGCTCCCGGAGCCGAAGAAGCGGCTTCTTTGCGCAAAGACGCTTGTGCCGCTCACAGTGCTCTCCTTAGCGCGGCTTCTGCCGAAAGACGCCCGGGAGCGGCTCTTAGCTGCGGACAGCATCCTACCTTCGTCTTTAGCGTCTCTTCTCATCTACATCTCAGAAAAATGCTTTTCCACTATGTCTGGCTAGGAAAAACTGTGCCAGCACAGAAAACATCTCCCATCGTGTTCTAGACGTTGCACGGAGGTCTGCCAAGTGTTTGGCAGGAAGAAAAGAAAAGTTGTCCAAAACAGTTTCCAATCGAATGTTCATGTGATTGGAAGAGTCAGGAGAGTGCAAAAGTACTGTTTTTATCACTTGGCAAGGTGCGCACACAATCCCAGTGTTGTACAGCTTGCTTCTTCACCTTCCCGAAGGTGCCGCTCTCTCCGGCTCCCGGAGCCGAAGAAGCGGCTTCTTCGCGCAAAGACGATTGTGCCGCTCACAGTGCTCTCCTTAACGCGGCTTCTGCCGAAAGACGCCCGGGAGCGGCTCTTAGCTGCGGACAGCATCCTACCTTCGTCTTTAGCGTCTCTTCTCATCTACATCTCAGCAAAATGCTTTCCCACTATGTCTGGCTAGGAAAAACTGTGCCAGCACAGAAAACATCTCCCATCGTGTTCTAGACGTTGCACGGATGTCTGCCTAGTGTTTGGCAGGATGAAAAGAAAAGTTGTCCAAAACAGCTTCCAATCGAATGTTCATGTGATTGGAAGAGTCAGGAGAGTGCAAAAGTACTGTTTTCTACCAGTTGGCAAGGTGCGCACACAATCCCAGTGTTGTACAGCTTGCTTCTTCACCTTCCCGAAGGTGCCGCTCTCTCCGGCTCCCGGAGCCGAAGAAGCGGCGTCTTCGCGCAAAGACGATTGTGCCGCTCACAGTGCTCTCCTTAGCGCGGCTTCTGCCGAAAGACGCCCGGGAGCGGCTCTTAGCTGCGGACAGCATCCTACCTTCGTCTTTAGCGTCTCTTCTCATCTACATCTCAGCAAAAAGCTTTCCCACTATGTCTGGCTAGGAAAAACTGTGCCAGCAAAGAAAACATCTCCCATCGTGTTCTAGACGTTGCACGGATGTCTGCCAAGTGTTTGGCAGGAAGAAAAGAAAAGTTGTCCAAAACAGCTTCCAATCGAATGTTCATGTGATTGGAAGAGTCAGGAGAGTGCAAAAGTACTGTTTTCTACCAGTTGGCAAGGTGCGCACACAATCCCAGTGTTGTACAGCTTGCTTCTTCACCTTCCCGAAGTTGCCGCTCTCTCCGGCTCCCGGAGCCGAAGAAGCGGCTTCTTTGCGCAAAGACGATTGTGCCGCTCACAGTGCTCTCCTTAGCGCGGCTTCTGCCGAAAGACGCCCGGGAGCGGCTCTTAGCTGCGGACAGCATCCTACCTTCGTCTTTAGCGTCTCTTCTCATCTACATCTCAGAAAAATGCTTTTCCACTATGTCTGGCTAGGAAAAACTGTGACGGCACAGAAAACATCTCCCATCGTGTTCTAGACGTTGCACGGATGTCTGCCAAGTGTTTGGCAGGAAGAAAAGAAAAGTTGTCCAAAACAGTTTCCAATCGAATGTTCATGTGATTGGACGAGTCAGGAGAGTGCAAAAGTACTGTTTTCTATCAGTTGGCAAGGTGCGCACACAATCCCAGTGTTGTACAGCTTGCTTCTTCACCTTCCCGAAGTTGCCGATCTCTCCGGCTCCCGGAGCCGAAGAAGCGGCTTCTTCGCGCAAAGACGATTGTGCCGCTCACAGTGCTCTCCTTAACGCGGCTTCTGCCGAAAGACGCCCGGGAGCGGCTCTTAGCTGCGGACAGCATCCTACCTTCGTCTTTAGCGTCTCTTCTCATCTACATCTCAGCAAAATGCTTTCCCACTATGTCTGGCTAGGAAAAACTGTGCCAGCACAGAAAACATCTCCCATCGTGTTCTAGACGTTGCACGGATGTCTGCCAAGTGTTTGGCAGGAAGAAAAGAAAAGTTGTCCAAAACAGCTTCCAATCGAATGTTCATGTGATTGGAAGAGTCAGGAGAGTGCAAAAGTACTGTTTTCTATCAGTTGGCAAGGTGCGCACACAATCCCAGTGTTGTACAGCTTGCTTCTTCACCTTCCCGAAGTTGCCGCTCTCTCCGGCTCCCGGAGCCGAAGAAGCGGCTTCTTCGCGCAAAGACGATTGTGCCGCTCACAGTGCTCTCCTTAGCGCGGCTTCTGCCGAAAGACGCCCGGGAGCGGCTCTTAGCTGCGGACAGCATCCTACCTTCGTCTTTAGCGTCTCTTCTCATCTGCATCTCAGCAAAATGCTTTTCCACTATATCTGGCTAGGAAAAACTGTGCCAGCACAGAAAACATCTCCCATCGTGTTCTAGACTTTGCAGAGATGTCTGCCAAGTGTTTGGCAGGAAGAAAAGAAAAGTTGTCCAAAACAGCTTCCAATCGAATGTTCATGTGATTGGAAGAGTCAGGAGAGTGCAAAAGTACTGTTTTCTACCAGTTGGCAAGGTGCGCACGCAGTCCCAGTGTTGTACAGCTTGCTTCTTCACCTTCCCGAAGTTGCCGCTCTCTCCGGCGCCCGGAACCGAAGAAGCGGCTTCTTCGGGCAAAGACGATTGTGCCGCTCACAGTGCTCTCCTTAGCGCGGCTTCTGCCGAAAGACGCCCGGGAGCGGCTCTTAGCTGCGGACAGCATCCTACCTTCGTCTTTAGCGTCTCTTCTCATCTACATCTCAGAAAAATGCTTTTCCACTATGTCTGGCTAGGAAAAACTGTGCCAGCACAGAAAACATCTCCCATCGTGTTCTAGACGTTGCACGGAGGTCTGCCAAGTGTTTGGCAGGAAGAAAAGAAAAGTTGTCCAAAACAGCTTCCAATCGAATGTTCATGTGATTGGAAGAGTCAGGAGAGTGCAAAAGTACTGTTTTCTATCAGTTGGCAAGGTGCGCACACAATCCCAGTGTTGTACAGCTTGCTTCTTCACCTTCCCGAAGTTGCCGCTCTCTCCGGCGCCCGGAACCGAAGAAGCGGATTCTTCGCGCAAAGACGATTGTGCCGCTCACAGTGCTCTCCTTAGCGCGGCTTCTGCCGAAAGACGCCCGGGAGCGGCTCTTAGCTGCGGACAGCATCCTACCTTCGTCTTTAGCGTCTCTTCTCATCTACATCTCAGAAAAATGCTTTCCCACTATGTCTGGCTAGGAAAAACTGTGCCAGCACAGAAAACATCTCCCATCGTGTTCTAGACGTTGCACGGATGTCTGCCAAGTGTTTGGCAGGAAGAAAAGAAAAGTTGTCCAAAACAGCTTCCAATCGAATGTTCATGTGATTGGAAGAGTCAGGAGAGTGCAAAAGTACTGTTTTCTACCAGTTGGCAAGGTGCGCACACAATCCCAGTGTTGTACAGCTTGCTTCTTCACCTTCCCGAAGTTGCCGCTCTCTCCGGCTCCCGGAGCCGAAGAAGCGGCTTCTTTGCGCAAAGACGATTGTGCCGCTCACAGTGCTCTCCTTAGCGCGGCTTCTGCCGAAAGACGCCCGGGAGCGGCTCTTAGCTGCGGACAGCATCCTACCTTCGTCTTTAGCGTCTCTTCTCATCTACATCTCAGCAAAATGCTTTTCCACTATGTCTGGCTAGGAAAAACTGTGCCAGCACAGAAAACATCTCCCATCGTGTTCTAGACGTTGCACGGAGGTCTGCCAAGTGTTTGGCAGGAAGAAAAGAAAAGTTGTCCAAAACAGCTTCCAATCGAATGTTCATGTGATTGGAAGAGTCAGGAGAGTGCAAAAGTACCGTTTTCTATCAGTTGGCAAGGTGCGCACACAATCCCAGTGTTGTACAGCTTGCTTCTTCACCTTCCCGAAGCTGCCGCTCTCTCCGGCTCCCGGAGCCGAAGAAGCGGCTTCTTCGCGCAAAGACGATTGTGCCGCTCACAGTGCTCTCCTTAGCGCGGCTTCTGCCGAAAGACGCCCGGGAGCGGCTCTTAGCTGCGGACAGCATCCTACCTTCGTTTTTAGCGTCTCTTCTCATCTACATCTCAGAAAAATGCTTTCCCAATATGTCTGGCTAGGAAAAACTGTGCCAGCACAGAAAACATCTCCCATCGTGTTCTAGACGTTGCACGGATGTCTGCCATGTGTTTGGCAGGAAGAAAAGAAAAGTTGTCCAAAACAGCTTCCAATCGAATGTTCATGTGATTGGAAGAGTCAGGAGAGTGCAAAAGTACTGTTTTCTACCAGTTGGCATGGTGCGCACACAGTCCCAGTGTTGTACAGCTTGCTTCTTCACCTTCCCGAAGTTGCCGCTCCCTCCGGCTCCCGGAGCCGAAGAAGCGGCTTCTTCGCGCAAAGACGATTGTGCCGCTCACAGTGCTCTCCTTAGCGCGGCTTCTGCCGAAAGACGCCCGGGAGCGGCTCTTAGCTGCGGACAGCATCCTACCTTCGTCTTTAGCGTCTCTTCTCATCTACATCTCAGAAAAATGCTTTTCCACTATGTCTGGCTTGGAAAAACTGTGACGGCACAGAAAACATCTCCCATCGTGTTCTAGACGTTGCACGGATGTCTGCCAAGTGTTTGGCAGGATGAAAAGAAAAGTTGTCCAAAACAGCTTCCAATCGAATGTTCATGTGATTGGAAGAGTCAGGAGAGTGCAAAAGTACCGTTTTCTATCAGTTGGCAAGGTGCGCACACAATCCCAGTGTTGTACAGCTTGCTTCTTCACCTTCCCGAAGGTGCCGCTCTCTCCTGCTCCCGGAGCCGAAGAAGCGGCTTCTTCGCGCAAAGACGATTGTGCCGCTCACAGTGCTCTCCTTAGCGCGGCTTCTGCCGAAAGACGCCCGGGAGCAGCTCTTAGCTGCGGACAGCATCCTACCTTCGTCTTTAGCGTCTCTTCTCATCTACATCTCAGAAAAATGCTTTTCCACTATGTCTGGCTAGGAAAAACTGTGCCAGCACAGAAAACATCTCCCATCGTGTTCTAGACGTTGCACGGAGGTCTGCCTAGTGTTTGGCAGGAAGAAAAGAAAAGTTGTCCAAAACAGCTTCCAATCGAATGTTCATGTGATTGGAAGAGTCAGGAGAGTGCAAAAGTACTGTTTTCTATCACTTGGCAAGGTGCGCACACAATCCCAGTGTTGTACAGCTTGCTTCTTCACCTTCCCGAAGTTGCCGCTCTCTCCGGCTCCCGGAGCCGAAGAAGCGGCTTCTTCGCGCAAAGACGATTGTGCCGCTCACAGTGCTCTCCTTAGCGCGGCTTCTGCCGAAAGACGCCCGGGAGCGGCTCTTAGCTGCGGACAGCATCCTACCTTCGTCTTTAGCGTCTCTTCTCATCTGCATCTCAGCAAAATGCTTTCCCACTATGTCTGGCTAGGAAAAACTGTGCCAGCACAGAAAACATCTCCCATCGTGTTCTAGACGTTGCACGGAGGTCTGCCAAGTGTTTGGCAGGAAGAAAAGAAAAGTTGTCCAAAACAGCTTCCAATCGAATGTTCATGTGATTGGAAGAGTCAGGAGAGTGCAAAAGTACTGTTTTCTATCAGTTGGCAAGGTGCGCACACAATCCCAGTGTTGTACAGCTTGCTTCTTCACCTTCCCGAAGCTGCCGCTCTCTCCGGCTCCCGGAGCCGAAGAAGCGGCTTCTTCGCGCAAAGACGATTGTGCCGCTCACAGTGCTCTCCTTAGCGCGGCTTCTGCCGAAAGACGCCCGGGAGCGGCTCTTAGCTGCGGACAGCATCCTACCTTCGTCTTTAGCGTCTCTTCTCATCTGCATCTCAGCAAAATGCTTTTCCACTATATCTGGCTAGGAAAAACTGTGCCAGCACAGAAAACATCTCCCATCGTGTTCTAGACTTTGCAGAGATGTCTGCCAAGTGTTTGGCAGGAAGAAAAGAAAAGTTGTCCAAAACAGCTTCCAATCGAATGTTCATGTGATTGGAAGAGTCAGGAGAGTGCAAAAGTACTGTTTTCTACCAGTTGGCAAGGTGCGCACGCAGTCCCAGTGTTGTACAGCTTGCTTCTTCACCTTCCCGAAGTTGCCGCTCTCTCCGGCGCCCGGAACCGAAGAAGCGGCTTCTTCGGGCAAAGACGATTGTGCCGCTCACAGTGCTCTCCTTAGCGCGGCTTCTGCCGAAAGACGCCCGGGAGCGGCTCTTAGCTGCGGACAGCATCCTACCTTCGTCTTTAGCGTCTCTTCTCATCTACATCTCAGAAAAATGCTTTCCCACTATGTCTGGCTAGGAAAAACTGTGCCAGCACAGAAAACATCTCCCATCGTGTTCTAGACGTTGCACGGAGGTCTGCCAAGTGTTTGGCAGGAAGAAAAGAAAAGTTGTCCAAAACAGCTTCCAATCGAATGTTCATGTGATTGGAAGAGTCAGGAGAGTGCAAAAGTACTGTTTTCTATCAGTTGGCAAGGTGCGCACACAATCCCAGTGTTGTACAGCTTGCTTCTTCACCTTCCCGAAGTTGCCGCTCTCTCCGGCGCCCGGAACCGAAGAAGCGGATTCTTCGCGCAAAGACGATTGTGCCGCTCACAGTGCTCTCCTTAGCGCGGCTTCTGCCGAAAGACGCCCGGGAGCGGCTCTTAGCTGCGGACAGCATCCTACCTTCGTCTTTAGCGTCTCTTCTCATCTACATCTCAGAAAAATGCTTTCCCACTATGTCTGGCTAGGAAAAACTGTGCCAGCACAGAAAACATCTCCCATCGTGTTCTAGACGTTGCACGGATGTCTGCCAAGTGTTTGGCAGGAAGAAAAGAAAAGTTGTCCAAAACAGCTTCCAATCGAATGTTCATGTGATTGGAAGAGTCAGGAGAGTGCAAAAGTACTGTTTTCTACCAGTTGGCAAGGTGCGCACACAATCCCAGTGTTGTACAGCTTGCTTCTTCACCTTCCCGAAGTTGCCGCTCTCTCCGGCTCCCGGAGCCGAAGAAGCGGCTTCTTTGCGCAAAGACGATTGTGCCGCTCACAGTGCTCTCCTTAGCGCGGCTTCTGCCGAAAGACGCCCGGGAGCGGCTCTTAGCTGCGGACAGCATCCTACCTTCGTCTTTAGCGTCTCTTCTCATCTACATCTCAGCAAAATGCTTTTCCACTATGTCTGGCTAGGAAAAACTGTGCCAGCACAGAAAACATCTCCCATCGTGTTCTAGACGTTGCACGGAGGTCTGCCAAGTGTTTGGCAGGAAGAAAAGAAAAGTTGTCCAAAACAGCTTCCAATCGAATGTTCATGTGATTGGAAGAGTCAGGAGAGTGCAAAAGTACCGTTTTCTATCAGTTGGCAAGGTGCGCACACAATCCCAGTGTTGTACAGCTTGCTTCTTCACCTTCCCGAAGCTGCCGCTCTCTCCGGCTCCCGGAGCCGAAGAAGCGGCTTCTTCGCGCAAAGACGATTGTGCCGCTCACAGTGCTCTCCTTAGCGCGGCTTCTGCCGAAAGACGCCCGGGAGCGGCTCTTAGCTGCGGACAGCATCCTACCTTCGTTTTTAGCGTCTCTTCTCATCTACATCTCAGAAAAATGCTTTCCCAATATGTCTGGCTAGGAAAAACTGTGCCAGCACAGAAAACATCTCCCATCGTGTTCTAGACGTTGCACGGATGTCTGCCATGTGTTTGGCAGGAAGAAAAGAAAAGTTGTCCAAAACAGCTTCCAATCGAATGTTCATGTGATTGGAAGAGTCAGGAGAGTGCAAAAGTACTGTTTTCTACCAGTTGGCATGGTGCGCACACAGTCCCAGTGTTGTACAGCTTGCTTCTTCACCTTCCCGAAGTTGCCGCTCCCTCCGGCTCCCGGAGCCGAAGAAGCGGCTTCTTCGCGCAAAGACGATTGTGCCGCTCACAGTGCTCTCCTTAGCGCGGCTTCTGCCGAAAGACGCCCGGGAGCGGCTCTTAGCTGCGGACAGCATCCTACCTTCGTCTTTAGCGTCTCTTCTCATCTACATCTCAGAAAAATGCTTTTCCACTATGTCTGGCTTGGAAAAACTGTGACGGCACAGAAAACATCTCCCATCGTGTTCTAGACGTTGCACGGATGTCTGCCAAGTGTTTGGCAGGATGAAAAGAAAAGTTGTCCAAAACAGCTTCCAATCGAATGTTCATGTGATTGGAAGAGTCAGGAGAGTGCAAAAGTACCGTTTTCTATCAGTTGGCAAGGTGCGCACACAATCCCAGTGTTGTACAGCTTGCTTCTTCACCTTCCCGAAGGTGCCGCTCTCTCCTGCTCCCGGAGCCGAAGAAGCGGCTTCTTCGCGCAAAGACGATTGTGCCGCTCACAGTGCTCTCCTTAGCGCGGCTTCTGCCGAAAGACGCCCGGGAGCAGCTCTTAGCTGCGGACAGCATCCTACCTTCGTCTTTAGCGTCTCTTCTCATCTACATCTCAGAAAAATGCTTTTCCACTATGTCTGGCTAGGAAAAACTGTGCCAGCACAGAAAACATCTCCCATCGTGTTCTAGACGTTGCACGGAGGTCTGCCTAGTGTTTGGCAGGAAGAAAAGAAAAGTTGTCCAAAACAGCTTCCAATCGAATGTTCATGTGATTGGAAGAGTCAGGAGAGTGCAAAAGTACTGTTTTCTATCACTTGGCAAGGTGCGCACACAATCCCAGTGTTGTACAGCTTGCTTCTTCACCTTCCCGAAGTTGCCGCTCTCTCCGGCTCCCGGAGCCGAAGAAGCGGCTTCTTCGCGCAAAGACGATTGTGCCGCTCACAGTGCTCTCCTTAGCGCGGCTTCTGCCGAAAGACGCCCGGGAGCGGCTCTTAGCTGCGGACAGCATCCTACCTTCGTCTTTAGCGTCTCTTCTCATCTGCATCTCAGCAAAATGCTTTCCCACTATGTCTGGCTAGGAAAAACTGTGCCAGCACAGAAAACATCTCCCATCGTGTTCTAGACGTTGCACGGAGGTCTGCCAAGTGTTTGGCAGGAAGAAAAGAAAAGTTGTCCAAAACAGCTTCCAATCGAATGTTCATGTGATTGGAAGAGTCAGGAGAGTGCAAAAGTACTGTTTTCTATCAGTTGGCAAGGTGCGCACACAATCCCAGTGTTGTACAGCTTGCTTCTTCACCTTCCCGAAGCTGCCGCTCTCTCCGGCTCCCGGAGCCGAAGAAGCGGCTTCTTCGCGCAAAGACGATTGTGCCGCTCACAGTGCTCTCCTTAGCGCGGCTTCTGCCGAAAGACGCCCGGGAGCGGCTCTTAGCTGCGGACAGCATCCTACCTTCGTTTTTAGCGTCTCTTCTCATCTACATCTCAGAAAAATGCTTTCCCAATATGTCTGGCTAGGAAAAACTGTGATGGCACAGAAAACATCTCCCATTGTGTTCTAGACGTTGCACGGATGTCTGCCATGTGTTTGGCAGGAAGAAAAGAAAAGTTGTCCAAAACAGCTTCCAATCGAATGTTCATGTGATTGGAAGAGTCAGGAGAGTGCAAAAGTACTGTTTTCTACCAGTTGGCATGGTGCGCACACAGTCCCAGTGTTGTACAGCTTGCTTCTTCACCTTCCCGAAGTTGCCGCTCCCTCCGGCTCCGGGAGCCGAAGAAGCGGCTTCTTCGCGCAAAGACGATTTTGCCGCTCACAGTGCTCTCCTTAGCGCGGCTTCTGCCGAAAGACGCCCGGGAGCGGCTCTTAGCTGCGGACAGCATCCTACCGTCGTCTTTAGCGTCTCTTCTCATCTACATCTCAGAAAAATGCTTTTCCACTATGTCTGGCTTGGAAAAACTGTGACGGCACAGAAAACATCTCCCATCGTGTTCTAGACGTTGCACGGATGTCTGCCAAGTGTTTGGCAGGATGAAAAGAAAAGTTGTCCAAAACAGCTTCCAATCGAATGTTCATGTGATTGGAAGAGTCAGGAGAGTGCAAAAGTACCGTTTTCTATCAGTTGGCAAGGTGCGCACACAATCCCAGTGTTGTACAGCTTGCTTCTTCACCTTCCCGAAGGTGCCGCTCTCTCCTGCTCCCGGAGCCGAAGAAGCGGCTTCTTCGCGCAAAGACGATTGTGCCGCTCACAGTGCTCTCCTTAGCGCGGCTTCTGCCGAAAGACGCCCGGGAGCGGCTCTTAGCTGCGGACAGCATCCTACCTTCGTCTTTAGCGTCTCTTGTCATCTACATCTCAGAAAAATGCTTTTCCACTATGTCTGGCTAGGAAAAACTGTGCCAGCACAGAAAACATCTCCCATCGTGTTCTAGACGTTGCACGGAGGTCTGCCTAGTGTTTGGCAGGAAGAAAAGAAAAGTTGTCCAAAACAGCTTCCAATCGAATGTTCATGTGATTGGAAGAGTCAGGAGAGTGCAAAAGTACTGTTTTCTATCAGTTGGCAAGGTGCGCACACAATCCCAGTGTTGTACAGCTTGCTTCTTCACCTTCCCGAAGTTGCCGCTCTCTCCGGCTCCCGGAGCCGAAGAAGCGGCTTCTTCGCGCAAAGACGATTGTGCCGCTCACAGTGCTCTCCTTAGCGCGGCTTCTGCCGAAAGACGCCCGGGAGCGGCTCTTAGCTGCGGACAGCATCCTACCTTCGTCTTTAGCGTCTCTTCTCATCTGCATCTCAGGAAAATGCTTTTCCACTATATCTGGCTAGGAAAAACTGTGCCAGCACAGAAAACATCTCCCATCGTGTTCTAGACTTTGCAGAGATGTCTGCCAAGTGTTTGGCAGGAAGAAAAGAAAAGTTGTCCAAAACAGCTTCCAATCGAATGTTCATGTGATTGGAAGAGTCAGGAGAGTGCAAAAGTACTGTTTTCTACCAGTTGGCAAGGTGCGCACACAGTCCCAGTGTTGTACAGCTTGCTTCTTCACCTTCCCGAAGTTGCCGCTCTCTCCGGCGCCCGGAACCGAAGAAGCGGCTTCTTCGGGCAAAGACGATTGTGCCGCTCACAGTGCTCTCCTTAGCGCGGCTTCTGCCGAAAGACGCCCGGGAGCGGCTCTTAGCTGCGGACAGCATCCTACCTTCGTCTTTAGCGTCTCTTCTCATCTACATCTCAGAAAAATGCTTTCCCACTATGTCTGGCTAGGAAAAACTGTGCCAGCACAGAAAACATCTCCCATCGTGTTCTAGACGTTGCACGGATGTCTGCCAAGTGTTTGGCAGGAAGAAAAGAAAAGTTGTCCAAAAGAGCTTCCAATCGAATGTTCATGTGATTGGAAGAGTCAGGAGAGTGCAAAAGTACTGTTTTCTATCAGTTGGCAAGGTGCGCACACAATCCCAGTGTTGTACAGCTTGCTTCTTCACCTTCCCGAAGTTGCCGCTCTCTCCGGCGCCCTTAACCGAAGAAGCGGCTTCTTGGCGCAAAGACGATTGTGCCGCTCACAGTGCTCTCCTTAGCGCGGCTTCTGCCGAAAGACGCCCGGGAGCGGCTCTTAGCTGCGGACAGCATCCTACCTTCGTCTTTAGCGTCTCTTCTCATCTACATCTCAGCAAAATGCTTTTCCACTATGTCTGGCTAGGAAAAACTGTGCCAGCACAGAAAACATCTCCCATCGTGTTCTAGACGTTGCACGGATGTCTGCCAAGTGTTTGGCAGGAAGAAAAGAAAAGTTGTCCAAAACAGCTTCCAATCGAATGTTCATGTGATTGGAAGAGTCAGGAGAGTGCAAAAGTACTGTTTTCTACCAGTTGGCAAGGTGCGCACACAATCCCAGTGTTGTACAGCTTGCTTCTTCACCTTCCCGAAGTTGCCGCTCTCTCCGGCTCCCGGAGCCGAAGAAGCGGCTTCTTCGCGCAAAGACGATTGTGCCGCTCACAGTGCTCTCCTTAGCGCGGCTTCTGCCGAAAGACGCCCGGGAGCGGCTCTTAGCTGCGGACAGCATCCTACCTTCGTCTTTAGCGTCTCTTCTCATCTACATCTCAGAAAAATGCTTTCCCACTATGTCTGGCTAGGAAAAACTGTGCCAGCACAGAAAACATCTCCCATCGTGTTCTAGATGTTGCACGGAGGTCTGCCAAGTGTTTGGCAGGAAGAAAAGAAAAGTTGTCCAAAACAGCTTCCAATCGAATGTTCATGTGATTGGAAGAGTCAGGAGAGTGCAAAAGTACTGTTTTCTATCAGTTGGCAAGGTGCGCACACAATCCCAGTGTTGTACAGCTTGCTTCTTCACCTTCCCGAAGCTGCCGCTCTCTCCGGCTCCCGGAGCCGAAGAAGCGGCTTCTTTGCGCAAAGACGATTGTGCCGCTCACAGTGCTCTCCTTAGCGCGGCTTCTGCCGAAAGACGCCCGGGAGCGGCTCTTAGCTGCGGACAGCATCCTACCTTCGTCTTTAGCGTCTCTTCTCATCTACATCTCAGAAAAATGCTTTTCCACTATGTCTGGCTAGGAAAAACTGTGCCAGCACAGAAAACATCTCCCATCGTGTTCTAGACGTTGCACGGATGTCTGCCAAGTGTTTGGCAGGAAGAAAAGAAAAGTTGTCCAAAACAGTTTCCAATCGAATGTTCATGTGTTTGGAAGAGTCAGGAGAGTGCAAAAGTACTGTTTTCTATCAGTTGGCAAGGTGCGCACACAATCCCAGTGTTGTACAGCTTGCTTCTTCACCTTCCCGAAGTTGCCGCTCTCTCCGGCTCCCGGAGCCGAAGAAGCGGCTTCTTTGCGCAAAGACGATTGTGCCGCTCACAGTGTTCTCCTTAGCGCGGCTTCTGCCGAAAGACGACCGGGAGCGGCTCTTAGCTGCGGACAGCATCCTACCTTCGTCTTTAGCGTCTCTTCTCATCTACATCTCAGCAAAAAGCTTTCCCACTATGTCTGGCTAGGAAAAACTGTGCCAGCACAGAAAACATCTCCCATCGTGTTCTAGACGTTGCACGGAGGTCTGCCAAGTGTTTGGCAGGAAGAAAAGAAAAGTTGTCCAAAACAGCTTCCAATCGAATGTTCATGTGATTGGAAGAGTCAGGAGAGTGCAAAAGTACTGTTTTCTACCAGTTGGCAAGGTGCGCACACAATCCCAGTGTTGTACAGCTTGCTTCTTCACCTTCCCGAAGTTGCCGCTCTCTCCGGCTCCCGGAGCCGAAGAAGCGGCTTCTTCGCGCAAAGACGATTGTGCCACTCACAGTGCTCTCCTTAGCGCGGCTTCTGCCGAAAGACGCCCGGGAGCGGCTCTTAGCTGCGGACAGCATCCTACCTTCGTCTTTAGCGTCTCTTCTCATCTACGTCTCAGAAAAATGCTTTCCCACTATGTCTGGCAAGGAAAAATTGTGCCAGCACAGAAAACATCTCCCATCGTGTTCTAGACGTTGCACGGATGTCTGCCAAGTGTTTGGCAGGAAGAAAAGAAAAGTTGTCCAAAACAGCTTCCAATCGAATGTTCATGTGATTGGAAGAGTCAGGAGAGTGCAAAAGTACTGTTTTCTATCAGTTGGCAAGGTGCGCACACAATCCCAGTGTTGTACAGCTTGCTTCTTCACCTTCCCGAAGTTGCCGCTCTCTCCGGCTCCCGGAGCCGAAGAAGCGGCTTCTTCGCGCAAAGACGATTGTGCCGCTCACAGTGCTCTCCTTAGCGCGGCTTCTGCCGAAAGACGCCCGGGAGCGGCTCTTAGCTGCGGACAGCATCCTACCTTCGTCTTTAGCGTCTCTTCTCATCTACATCTCAGAAAAATGCTTTCCCACTATGTCTGGCTAGGAAAAACTGTGCCAGCACAGAAAACATCTCCCATCGTGTTCTAGACGTTGCACGGATGTCTGCCAAGTGTTTGGCAGGAAGAAAAGAAAAGTTGTCCAAAACAGTTTCCAATCGAATGTTCATGTGTTTGGAAGAGTCAGGAGAGTGCAAAAGTACTGTTTTCTATCAGTTGGCAAGGTGCGCACACAATCCCAGTGTTGTACAGCTTGCTTCTTCACCTTCCCGAAGTTGCCGCTCTCTCCGGCTCCCGGAGCCGAAGAAGCGGCTTCTTTGCGCAAAGACGATTGTGCCGCTCACAGTGCTCTCCTTAGCGCGGCTTCTGCCGAAAGACGCCCGGGAGCGGCTCTTAGCTGCGGACAGCATCCTACCTTCGTCTTTAGCGTCTCTTCTCATCTACATCTCAGCAAAATGCTTTTCCACTATGTCTGGCTAGGAAAAACTGTGCCAGCACAGAAAACATCTCCCATCGTGTTCTAGACGTTGCACGGATGTCTGCCAAGTGTTTGGCAGGAAGAAAAGAAAAGTTGTCCAAAACAGCTTCCAATCGAATGTTCATGTGATTGGAAGAGTCAGGAGAGTGCAAAAGTACTGTTTTCTATCAGTTGGCAAGGTGCGCACACAATCCCAGTGTTGTACAGCTTGCTTCTTCACCTTCCCGAAGTTGCCGCTCTCTCCGGCTCCCGGAGCCGAAGAAGCGGCTTCTTCGCGCAAAGACGATTGTGCCGCTCACAGTGCTCTCCTTAGCGCGGCTTCTGCCGAAAGACGCCCGGGAGCGGCTCTTAGCTGCGGACAGCATCCTACCTTCGTCTTTAGCGTCTCTTCTCATCTACATCTCAGAAAAATGCTTTCCCACTATGTCTGGCTAGGAAAAACTGTGCCAGCACAGAAAACATCTCCCATTGTGTTCTAGACGTTGCACGGAGGTCTGCCAAGTGTTTGGCAGGAAGAAAAGAAAAGTTGTCCAAAACAGCTTCCAATCGAATGTTCATGTGATTGGAAGAGTCAGGAGAGTGCAAAAGTACTGTTTTCTATCAGTTGGCAAGGTGCGCACACAATCCCAGTGTTGTACAGCTTGCTTCTTCACCTTCCCGAAGCTGCCGCTCTCTCCGGCTCCCGGAGCCGAAGAAGCGGCTTCTTCGCGCAAAGACGATTGTGCCGCTCACAGTGCTCTCCTTAGCGCGGCTTCTGCCGAAAGACGCCCGGGAGCGGCTCTTAGCTGCGGACAGCATCCTACCTTCGTCTTTAGCGTCTCTTCTCATCTACATCTCAGAAAAATGCTTTTCCACTATGTCTGGCTAGGAAAAACTGTGCCAGCACAGAAAACATCTCCCATCGTGTTCTAGACGTTGCACGGATGTCTGCCAAGTGTTTGGCAGGAAGAAAAGAAAAGTTGTCCAAAACAGTTTCCAATCGAATGTTCATGTGTTTGGAAGAGTCAGGAGAGTGCAAAAGTACTGTTTTCTATCAGTTGGCAAGGTGCGCACACAATCCCAGTGTTGTACAGCTTGCTTCTTCACCTTCCCGAAGTTGCCGCTCTCTCCGGCTCCCGGAGCCGAAGAAGCGGCTTCTTCGCGCAAAGACGATTGTGCCGCTCACAGTGCTCTCCTTAGCGCGGCTTCTGCCGAAAGACGCCCGGGAGCGGCTCTTAGCTGCGGACAGCATCCTACCTTCGTCTTTAGCGTCTCTTCTCATCTACATCTCAGAAAAATGCTTTTCCACTATATCTGGCTAGGAAAAACTGTGCCAGCACAGAAAACATCTCCCATCGTGTTCTAGACGTTGCACGGAGGTCTGCCAAGTGTTTGGCAGGAAGAAAAGAAAAGTTGTCCAAAACAGCTTCCAATCGAATGTTCATGTGATTGGAAGAGTCAGGAGAGTGCAAAAGTACTGTTTTCTACCAGTTGGCAAGGTGCGCACACAGTCCCAGTGTTGTACAGCTTGCTTCTTCACCTTCCCGAAGTTGCCGCTCTCTCCGGCGCCCGGAACCGAAGAAGCGGCTTCTTCGGGCAAAGACGATTGTGCCGCTCACAGTGTTCTCCTTAGCGCGGCTTCTGCCGAAAGACGCCCGGGAGCGGCTCTTAGCTGCGGACAGCATCCTACCTTTGTCTTTAGCGTCTCTTCTCATCTACATCTCAGAAAAATGCTTTCCCACTATGTCTGGCTAGGAAAAACTGTGCCAGCACAGAAAACATCTCCCATCATGTTCTAGACGTTGCACAGAGGTCTGCCAAGTGTTTGGCAGGAAGAAAAGAAAAGTTGTCCAAAAGAGCTTCCAATCGAATGTTCATGTGATTGGAAGAGTCAGGAGAGTGCAAAAGTACTGTTTTCTATCAGTTGGCAAGGTGCGCACACAATCCCAGTGTTGTACAGCTTGCTTCTTCACCTTCCCGAAGTTGCCGCTCTCTCCGGCGCCCGGAACCGAAGAAGCGGCTTCTTCGGGCAAAGACGATTGTGCCGCTCACAGTGCTCTCCTTAGCGCGGCTTCTGCCGAAAGACGCCCGGGAGCGGCTCTTAGCTGCGGACAGCATCCTACCTTCGTCTTTAGCGTCTCTTCTCATCTACATCTCAGCAAAATGCTTTTCCACTATGTCTGGCTAGGAAAAACTGTGCCAGCACAGAAAACATCTCCCATCGTGTTCTAGACGTTGCACGGATGTCTGCCAAGTGTTTGGCAGGAAGAAAAGAAAAGTTGTCCAAAACAGCTTCCAATCGAATGTTCATGTGATTGGAAGAGTCAGGAGAGTGCAAAAGTACTGTTTTCTACCAGTTGGCAAGGTGCGCACACAATCCCAGTGTTGTACAGCTTGCTTCTTCACCTTCCCGAAGTTGCCGCTCTCTCCGGCTCCCGGAGCCGAAGAAGCGGCTTCTTCGCGCAAAGACGATTGTGCCGCTCACAGTGCTCTCCTTAGCGCGGCTTCTGCCGAAAGACGCCCGGGAGCGGCTCTTAGCTGCGGACAGCATCCTACCTTCGTCTTTAGCGTCTCTTCTCATCTACATCTCAGAAAAATGCTTTCCCACTATGTCTGGCTAGGAAAAACTGTGCCAGCACAGAAAACATCTCCCATCGTGTTCTAGATGTTGCACGGAGGTCTGCCAAGTGTTTGGCAGGAAGAAAAGAAAAGTTGTCCAAAACAGCTTCCAATCGAATGTTCATGTGATTGGAAGAGTCAGGAGAGTGCAAAAGTACTGTTTTCTATCAGTTGGCAAGGTGCGCACACAATCCCAGTGTTGTACAGCTTGCTTCTTCACCTTCCCGAAGCTGCCGCTCTCTCCGGCTCCCGGAGCCGAAGAAGCGGCTTCTTCGCGCAAAGACGATTGTGCCGCTCACAGTGCTCTCCTTAGCGCGGCTTCTGCCGAAAGACGCCCGGGAGCGGCTCTTAGCTGCGGACAGCATCCTACCTTCGTCTTTAGCGTCTCTTCTCATCTACATCTCAGAAAAATGCTTTTCCACTATGTCTGGCTAGGAAAAACTGTGCCAGCACAGAAAACATCTCCCATCGTGTTCTAGACGTTGCACGGATGTCTGCCAAGTGTTTGGCAGGAAGAAAAGAAAAGTTGCCCAAAACAGCTTCCAATCGAATGTTCATGTGATTGGAAGAGTCAGGAGAGTGCAAAAGTACTGTTTTCTATCAGTTGGCAAGGTGCGCACACAATCCCAGTGTTGTACAGCTTGCTTCTTCACCTTCCCGAAGCTGCCGCTCTCTCCGGCTCCCGGAGCCGAAGAAGCGGCTTCTTCGCGCAAAGACGATTGTGCCGCTCACAGTGCTCTCCTTAGCGCGGCTTCTGCCGAAAGACGCCCGGGAGCGGCTCTTAGCTGCGGACAGCATCCTACCTTCGTCTTTAGCGTCTCTTCTCATCTACATCTCAGAAAAATGCTTTTCCACTATGTCTGGCTAGGAAAAACTGTGCCAGCACAGAAAACATCTCCCATCGTGTTCTAGACGTTGCACGGATGTCTGCCAAGTGTTTGGCAGGAAGAAAAGAAAAGTTGTCCAAAACAGTTTCCAATCGAATGTTCATGTGTTTGGAAGAGTCAGGAGAGTGCAAAAGTACTGTTTTCTATCAGTTGGCAAGGTGCGCACACAATCCCAGTGTTGTACAGCTTGCTTCTTCACCTTCCCGAAGTTGCCGCTCTCTCCGGCTCCCGGAGCCGAAGAAGCGGCTTCTTTGCGCAAAGACGATTGTGCCGCTCACAGTGCTCTCCTTAGCGCGGCTTCTGCCGAAAGACGACCGGGAGCGGCTCTTAGCTGCGGACAGCATCCTACCTTCGTCTTTAGCGTCTCTTCTCATCTACATCTCAGCAAAAAGCTTTCCCACTATGTCTGGCTAGGAAAAACTGTGCCAGCACAGAAAACATCTCCCATCGTGTTCTAGACGTTGCACGGAGGTCTGCCAAGTGTTTGGCAGGAAGAAAAGAAAAGTTGTCCAAAACAGCTTCCAATCGAATGTTCATGTGATTGGAAGAGTCAGGAGAGTGCAAAAGTACTGTTTTCTACCAGTTGGCAAGGTGCGCACACAATCCCAGTGTTGTACAGCTTGCTTCTTCACCTTCCCGAAGTTGCCGCTCTCTCCGGCTCCCGGAGCCGAAGAAGCGGCTTCTTCGCGCAAAGACGATTGTGCCACTCACAGTGCTCTCCTTAGCGCGGCTTCTGCCGAAAGACGCCCGGGAGCGGCTCTTAGCTGCGGACAGCATCCTACCTTCGTCTTTAGCGTCTCTTCTCATCTACATCTCAGAAAAATGCTTTCCCAATATGTCTGGCAAGGAAAAATTGTGCCAGCACAGAAAACATCTCCCATCGTGTTCTAGACGTTGCACGGATGTCTGCCAAGTGTTTGGCAGGAAGAAAAGAAAAGTTGTCCAAAACAGCTTCCAATCGAATGTTCATGTGATTGGAAGAGTCAGGAGAGTGCAAAAGTACTGTTTTCTATCAGTTGGCAAGGTGCGCACACAATCCCAGTGTTGTACAGCTTGCTTCTTCACCTTCCCGAAGTTGCCGCTCTCTCCGGCTCCCGGAGCCGAAGAAGCGGCTTCTTCGCGCAAAGACGATTGTGCCGCTCACAGTGCTCTCCTTAGCGCGGCTTCTGCCGAAAGACGCCCGGGAGCGGCTCTTAGCTGCGGACAGCATCCTACCTTCGTCTTTAGCGTCTCTTCTCATCTACATCTCAGAAAAATGCTTTCCCACTATGTCTGGCTAGGAAAAACTGTGCCAGCACAGAAAACATCTCCCATCGTGTTCTAGACGTTGCACGGATGTCTGCCAAGTGTTTGGCAGGAAGAAAAGAAAAGTTGTCCAAAACAGTTTCCAATCGAATGTTCATGTGTTTGGAAGAGTCAGGAGAGTGCAAAAGTACTGTTTTCTATCAGTTGGCAAGGTGCGCACACAATCCCAGTGTTGTACAGCTTGCTTCTTCACCTTCCCGAAGTTGCCGCTCTCTCCGGCTCCCGGAGCCGAAGAAGCGGCTTCTTTGCGCAAAGACGATTGTGCCGCTCACAGTGCTCTCCTTAGCGCGGCTTCTGCCGAAAGACGACCGGGAGCGGCTCTTAGCTGCGGACAGCATCCTACCTTCGTCTTTAGCGTCTCTTCTCATCTACATCTCAGCAAAAAGCTTTCCCACTATGTCTGGCTAGGAAAAACTGTGCCAGCACAGAAAACATCTCCCATCGTGTTCTAGACGTTGCACGGAGGTCTGCCAAGTGTTTGGCAGGAAGAAAAGAAAAGTTGCCCACAACAGCTTCCAATCGAATGTTCATGTGATTGGAAGAGTCAGGAGAGTGCAAAAGTACTGTTTTCTACCAGTTGGCAAGGTGCGCACACAATCCCAGTGTTGTACAGCTTGCTTCTTCACCTTCCCGAAGCTGCCGCTCTCTCCGGCTCCCGGAGCCGAAGAAGCGGCTTCTTCGCGCAAAGACGATTGTGCCGCTCACAGTGCTCTCCTTAGCGCGGCTTCTGCCGAAAGACGCCCGGGAGCGGCTCTTAGCTGCGGACAGCATCCTACCTTCGTCTTTAGCGTCTCTTCTCATCTACATCTCAGAAAAATGCTTTTCCACTATGTCTGGCTAGGAAAAACTGTGCCAGCACAGAAAACATCTCCCATCGTGTTCTAGACGTTGCACGGATGTCTGCCAAGTGTTTGGCAGGAAGAAAAGAAAAGTTGTCCAAAACAGCTTCCAATCGAATGTTCATGTGTTTGGAAGAGTCAGGAGAGTGCAAAAGTACTGTTTTCTATCAGTTGGCAAGGTGCGCACACAATCCCAGTGTTGTACAGCTTGCTTCTTCACCTTCCCGAAGTTGCCGCTCTCTCCGGCGCCCGGAACCGAAGAAGCGGCTTCTTGGCGCAAAGACGATTGTGCCGCTCACAGTGCTCTCCTTAGCGCGGCTTCTGCCGAAAGACGCCCGGGAGCGGCTCTTAGCTGCGGACAGCATCCTACCTTCGTCTTTAGCGTCTCTTCTCATCTACATCTCAGCAAAATGCTTTTCCACTATGTCTGGCTAGGAAAAACTGTGCCAGCACAGAAAACATCTCCCATCGTGTTCTAGACGTTGCACGGATGTCTGCCAAGTGTTTGGCAGGAAGAAAAGAAAAGTTGTCCAAAACAGCTTACAATCGAATGTTCATGTGATTGGAAGAGTCAGGAGAGTGCAAAAGTACTGTTTTCTACCAGTTGGCAAGGTGCGCACACAATCCCAGTGTTGTACAGCTTGCTTCTTCACCTTCCCGAAGCTGCCGCTCTCTCCGGCTCCCGGAGCCGAAGAAGCGGCTTCTTCGCGCAAAGACGATTGTGCCGCTCACAGTGCTCTCCTTAGCGCGGCTTCTGCCGAAAGACGCCCGGGAGCGGCTCTTAGCTGCGGACAGCATCCTACCTTCGTCTTTAGCGTCTCTTCTCATCTACATCTCAGAAAAATGCTTTTCCACTATGTCTGGCTAGGAAAAACTGTGCCAGCACAGAAAACATCTCCCATCGTGTTCTAGACGTTGCACGGATGTCTGCCAAGTGTTTGGCAGGAAGAAAAGAAAAGTTGTCCAAAACAGTTTCCAATCGAATGTTCATGTGTTTGGAAGAGTCAGGAGAGTGCAAAAGTACTGTTTTCTATCAGTTGGCAAGGTGCGCACACAATCCCAGTGTTGTACAGCTTGCTTCTTCACCTTCCCGAAGTTGCCGCTCTCTCCGGCTCCCGGAGCCGAAGAAGCGGCTTCTTTGCGCAAAGACGATTGTGCCGCTCACAGTGCTCTCCTTAGCGCGGCTTCTGCCGAAAGACGACCGGGAGCGGCTCTTAGCTGCGGACAGCATCCTACCTTCGTCTTTAGCGTCTCTTCTCATCTACATCTCAGCAAAAAGCTTTCCCACTATGTCTGGCTAGGAAAAACTGTGCCAGCACAGAAAACATCTCCCATCGTGTTCTAGACGTTGCACGGAGGTCTGCCAAGTGTTTGGCAGGAAGAAAAGAAAAGTTGTCCAAAACAGCTTCCAATCGAATGTTCATGTGATTGGAAGAGTCAGGAGAGTGCAAAAGTACTGTTTTCTACCAGTTGGCAAGGTGCGCACACAATCCCAGTGTTGTACAGCTTGCTTCTTCACCTTCCCGAAGTTGCCGCTCTCTCCGGCTCCCGGAGCCGAAGAAGCGGCTTCTTCGCGCAAAGACGATTGTGCCGCTCACAGTGCTCTCCTTAGCGCGGCTTCTGCCGAAAGACGCCCGGGAGCGGCTCTTAGCTGCGGACAGCATCCTACCTTCGTCTTTAGCGTCTCTTCTCATCTACATCTCAGAAAAATGCTTTCCCACTATGTCTGGCTAGGAAAAACTGTGCCAGCACAGAAAACATCTCCCATCGTGTTCTAGACGTTGCACGGATGTCTGCCAAGTGTTTGGCAGGAAGAAAAGAAAAGTTGTCCAAAACAGTTTCCAATCGAATGTTCATGTGTTTGGAAGAGTCAGGAGAGTGCAAAAGTACTGTTTTCTATCAGTTGGCAAGGTGCGCACACAATCCCAGTGTTGTACAGCTTGCTTCTTCACCTTCCCGAAGTTGCCGCTCTCTCCGGCTCCCGGAGCCGAAGAAGCGGCTTCTTTGCGCAAAGACGATTGTGCCGCTCACAGTGCTCTCCTTAGCGCGGCTTCTGCCGAAAGACGACCGGGAGCGGCTCTTAGCTGCGGACAGCATCCTACCTTCGTCTTTAGCGTCTCTTCTCATCTACATCTCAGCAAAAAGCTTTCCCACTATGTCTGGCTAGGAAAAACTGTGCCAGCACAGAAAACATCTCCCATCGTGTTCTAGACGTTGCACGGAGGTCTGCCAAGTGTTTGGCAGGAAGAAAAGAAAAGTTGTCCAAAACAGCTTCCAATCGAATGTTCATGTGATTGGAAGAGTCAGGAGAGTGCAAAAGTACTGTTTTCTACCAGTTGGCAAGGTGCGCACACAATCCCAGTGTTGTACAGCTTGCTTCTTCACCTTCCCGAAGTTGCCGCTCTCTCCGGCTCCCGGAGCCGAAGAAGCGGCTTCTTCGCGCAAAGACGATTGTGCCACTCACAGTGCTCTCCTTAGCGCGGCTTCTGCCGAAAGACGCCCGGGAGCGGCTCTTAGCTGCGGACAGCATCCTACCTTCGTCTTTAGCGTCTCTTCTCATCTACATCTCAGAAAAATGCTTTCCCACTATGTCTGGCAAGGAAAAATTGTGCCAGCACAGAAAACATCTCCCATCGTGTTCTAGACGTTGCACGGATGTCTGCCAAGTGTTTGGCAGGAAGAAAAGAAAAGTTGTCCAAAACAGCTTCCAATCGAATGTTCATGTGATTGGAAGAGTCAGGAGAGTGCAAAAGTACTGTTTTCTATCAGTTGGCAAGGTGCGCACACAATCCCAGTGTTGTACAGCTTGCTTCTTCACCTTCCCGAAGTTGCCGCTCTCTCCGGCTCCCGGAGCCGAAGAAGCGGCTTCTTCGCGCAAAGACGATTGTGCCGCTCACAGTGCTCTCCTTAGCGCGGCTTCTGCCGAAAGACGCCCGGCAGCGGCTCTTAGCTGCGGACAGCATCCTACCTTCGTCTTTAGCGTCTCTTCTCATCTACATCTCAGAAAAATGCTTTCCCACTATGTCTGGCTAGGAAAAACTGTGCCAGCACAGAAAACATCTCCCATCGTGTTCTAGACTTTGCAGAGATGTCTGCCAAGTGTTTGGCAGGAAGAAAAGAAAAGTTGTCCAAAACAGCTTCCAATCGAATGTTCATGTGATTGGAAGAGTCAGGAGAGTGCAAAAGTACTGTTTTCTATCAGTTGGCAAGGTGCGCACACAATCCCAGTGTTGTACAGCTTGCTTCTTCACCTTCCCGAAGCTGCCGCTCTCTCCGGCTCCCGGAGCCGAAGAAGCGGCTTCTTCGCGCAAAGACGATTGTGCCGCTCACAGTGCTCTCCTTAGCGCGGCTTCTGCCGAAAGACGCCCGGGAGCGGCTCTTAGCTGCGGACAGCATCCTACCTTCGTCTTTAGCGTCTCTTCTCATCTACATCTCAGAAAAATGCTTTCCCACTATGTCTGGCTAAGAAAAACTGTGCCAGCACAGAAAACATCTCCCATCGTGTTCTAGACATTGCACGGATGTCTGCCAAGTGTTTGGCAGGAAGAAAAGAAAAGTTGTCCAAAAGAGCTTCCAATCGAATGTTCATGTGATTGGAAGAGTCAGGAGAGTGCAAAAGTACTGTTTTCTATCAGTTGGCAAGGTGCGCACACAATCCCAGTGTTGTACAGCTTGCTTCTTCACCTTCCCGAAGTTGCCGCTCTCTCCGGCGCCCGGAACCGAAGAAGCGGCTTCTTCGCGCAAAGACGATTGTGCCGCTCACAGTGCTCTCCTTAGCGCGGCTTCTGCCGAAAGACGCCCGGGAGCGGCTCTTAGCTGCGGACAGCATCCTACCTTCGTCTTTAGCGTCTCTTCTCATCTACATCTCAGAAAAATGCTTTCCCACTATGTCTGGCTAGGAAAAACTGTGCCAGCACAGAAAACATCTCCCATCGTGTTCTAGACGTTGCACGGATGTCTGCCAAGTGTTTGGCAGGAAGAAAAGAAAAGTTGTCCAAAACAGCTTCCAATCGAATGTTCATGTGATTGGAAGAGTCAGGAGAGTGCAAAAGTACTGTTTTCTACCAGTTGGCAAGGTGCGCACACAATCCCAGTGTTGTACAGCTTGCGTCTTCACCTTCCCGAAGTTGCCGCTCTCTCCGGCTCCCGGAGCCGAAGAAGCGGCTTCTTCGCGCAAAGACGATTGTGCCGCTCACAGTGCTCTCCTTAGCGCGGCTTCTGCCGAAAGACGCCCGGGAGCGGCTCTTAGCTGCGGACAGCATCCTACCTTCGTCTTTAGTGTCTCTTCTCATCTACATCTCAGAAAAATGCTTTCCCACTATGTCTGGCTAGGAAAAACTGTGCCAGCACAGAAAACATCTCCCATCGTGTTCTAGACGTTGCACGGATGTCTGCCAAGTGTTTGGCAGGAAGAAAAGAAAAGTTGTCCAAGACAGCTTCCAATCGAATGTTCATGTGATTGGAAGAGTCAGGAGAGTGCAAAAGTACTGTTTTCTATTAGTTGGCAAGGTGCGCACACAATCCCAGTGTTGTACAGCTTGCTTCTTCACCTTCCCGAAGTTGCCGCTCTCTCCGGCGTCCGGAACCGAAGAAGCGGCTTCTTCGCGCAAAGACGATTGTGCCGCTCACAGTGCTCTCCTTAGCGCGGCTTCTGCCGAAAGACGCCCGGGAGCGGCTCTTAGCTGCGGACAGCATCCTACCTTCGTCTTTAGCGTCTCTTCTCATCTACATCTCAGCAAAATGCTTTTCCACTATGTCTGGCTAGGAAAAACTGTGCCACCACAGAAAACATCTCCCATCGTGTTCTAGACGTTGCACAGAGGTCTCCCAAGTGTTTGGCAGGATGAAAAGAAAAGTTGTCCAAAACAGCTTCCAATCGAATGTTCATGTGATTGGAAGAGTCAGGAGAGTGCAAAAGTACTGTTTTCTACCAGTTGGTATGGTGCGAACACAGTCCCAGTGTTGTACAGCTTGCTTCTTCACCTTCCCGAAGTTGCCGCTCCCTCCGGCTCCGGGAGCCGAAGAAGCGGCTTCTTCGCGCAAAGACGATTGTGCCGCTCACAGTGCTCTCCTTAGCGCGGCTTCTGCCGAAAGACGCCCGGGAGCGGCTCTTAGCTGCGGACAGCATCCTACCTTCGTCTTTAGCGTCTCTTCTCATCTACATCTCAGAAAAATGCTTTCCCACTATGTCTGGCTAGGAAAAACTGTGCCAGCACAGAAAACATCTCCCATCGTGTTCTAGACGTTGCACGGATGTCTGCCAAGTGTTTGGCAGGAAGAAAAGAAAAGTTGTCCAAAACAGTTTCCAATCGAATGTTCATGTGATTGGAAGAGTCAGGAGAGTGCAAAAGTACTGTTTTCTATCAGTTGGCAAGGTGCGCACACAATCCCAGTGTTGTACAGCTTGCTTCTTCACCTTCCCGAAGGTGCCGCTCTCTCCGGCTCCCGGAGCCGAAGAAGCGGCTTCTTCGCGCAAAGACGATTGTGCCGCTCACAGTGCTCTCCTTAGCGCGGCTTCTGCCGAAAGACGCCCGGGAGCGGCTCTTAGCTGCGGACAGCATCCTACCTTCGTCTTTAGCGTCTCTTCTCATCTACATCTCAGCAAAAAGCTTTCCCACTATGTCTGGCTAGGAAAAACTGTGCCAGCACAGAAAACATCTCCCATCGTGTTCTAGACGTTGCACGGAGGTCTGCCAAGTGTTTGGCAGGAAGAAAAGAAAAGTTGTCCAAAACAGCTTCCAATCGAATGTTCATGTGATTGGAAGAGTCAGGAGAGTGCAAAAGTACTGTTTTCTACCAGTTGGCAAGGTGCGCACACAATCCCAGTGTTGTACAGCTTGCTTCTTCACCTTCCCGAAGTTGCCGCTCTCTCCGGCTCCCGGAGCCGAAGAAGCGGCTTCTTCGCGCAAAGACGATTGTGCCACTCACAGTGCTCTCCTTAGCGCGGCTTCTGCCGAAAGACGCCCGGGAGCGGCTCTTAGCTGCGGACAGCATCCTACCTTCGTCTTTAGTGTCTCTTCTCATCTACATCTCAGAAAAATGCTTTCCCACAATGTCTGGCAAGGAAAAATTGTGCCAGCACAGAAAACATCTCCCATCGTGTTCTAGACGTTGCACGGATGTCTGCCAAGTGTTTGGCAGGAAGAAAAGAAAAGTTGTCCAAAACAGCTTCCAATCGAATGTTCATGTGATTGGAAGAGTCAGGAGAGTGCAAAAGTACTGTTTTCTATCAGTTGGCAAGGTGCGCACACAATCCCAGTGTTGTACAGCTTGCTTCTTCACCTTCCCGAAGGTGCCGCTCTCTCCGGCTCCCGGAGCCGAAGAAGCGGCTTCTTCGCGCAAAGACGATTGTGCCGCTCACAGTGCTCTCCTTAGCGCGGCTTCTGCCGAAAGACGCCCGGGAGCGGCTCTTAGCTGCGGACAGCATCCTACCTTCGTCTTTAGCGTCTCTTCTCATCTACATCTCAGAAAAATGCTTTCCCACTATGTCTGGCTAGGAAAAACTGTGCCAGCACAGAAAACATCTCCCATCGTGTTCTAGACGTTGCACGGAGGTCTTCCAAGTGTTTGGCAGGAAGAAAAGAAAAGTTGTCCAAAACAGCTTCCAATCGAATGTTCATGTGATTGGAAGAGTCAGGAGAGTGCAAAAGTACTGTTTTCTACCAGTTGGCAAGGTGCGCACACAATCCCAGTGTTGTACAGCTTGCTTCTTCACCTTCCCGAAGTTGCCGCTCTCTCCGGCTCCGGGAGCCGAAGAAGCGGCTTCTTCGCGCAAAGACGATTGTGCCGCTCACAGGGCTCTCCTTAGCGCGGCTTCTGCCGAAAGACGCCCGGGAGCGGCTCTTAGCTGCGGACAGCATCCTACCTTCGTCTTTAGCGTCTCTTCTCATCTACATCTCAGCAAAAAGCTTTCCCACTATGTCTGGCTAGGAAAAACTGTGCCAGCACAGAAAAAATCTCCCATCGTGTTCTAGACGTTGCACGGAGGTCTGCCAAGTGTTTGGCAGGAAGAAAAGAAAAGTTGTCCAAAACAGCTTCCAATCGAATGTTCATGTGATTGGAAGAGTCAGGAGAGTGCAAAAGTACTGTTTTCTACCAGTTGGCAAGGTGCGCACACAATCCCAGTGTTGTACAGCTTGCTTCTTCACCTTCCCGAAGTTGCCGCTCTCTCCGGCGCCCGGAACCGAAGAAGCGGCTTCTTCGCGCAAAGACGATTGTGCCGCTCACAGTGCTCTCCTTAGCGCGGCTTCTGCCGAAAGACGCCCGGGAGCGGCTCTTAGCTGCGGACAGCATCCTACCTTCGTCTTTAGCGTCTCTTCTCATCTACATCTCAGCAAAAAGCTTTTCCACTATGTCTGGCTAGGAAAAACTGTGCCAGCACAGAAAACATCTCCCATCGTGTTCTAGACGTTGCACGGATGTCTGCCAAGTGTTTGGCAGGAAGAAAAGAAAAGTTGTCCAAAACAGCTTCCAATCGAATGTTCATGTGATTGGAAGAGTCAGGAGAGTGCAAAAGTACTGTTTTCTACCAGTTGGCAAGGTGCGCACACAATCCCAGTGTTGTACAGCTTGCTTCTTCACCTTCCCAAAGTTGCCGCTCTCTCCGGCTCCCGGAGCCGAAGAAGCGGCTTCTTCGCGCAAAGACGATTGTGCCGCTCACAGTGCTCTCCTTAGCGCGGCTTCTGCCGAAAGACGCCCGGGAGCGGCTCTTAGCTGCGGACAGCATCCTACCTTCGTTTTTAGCGTCTCTTCTCATCTACATCTCAGAAAAATGCTTTCCCAATATGTCTGGCTAGGAAAAACTGTGCCAGCACAGAAAACATCTCCCATCGTGTTCTAGACGTTGCACGGATGTCTGCCATGTGTTTGGCAGGAAGAAAAGAAAAGTTCTCCAAAACAGCTTCCAATCGAATGTTCATGTGATTGGAAGAGTCAGGAGAGTGCAAAAGTACTGTTTTCTATCAGTTGGCAAGGTGCGCACACAATCCCAGTGTTGTACAGCTTGCTTCTTCACCTTCCCGAAGCTGCCGCTCTCTCCGGCTCCCGGAGCCGAAGAAGCGGCTTCTTCGCGCAAAGACAATTGTGCCGCTCACAGTGCTCTCCTTAGCGCGGCTTCTGCCGAAAGACGCCCGGGAGCGGCTCTTAGCTGCGGACAGCATCCTACCTTCGTTTTTAGCGTCTCTTCTCATCTACATCTCAGAAAAATGCTTTCCCAATATGTCTGGCTAGGAAAAACTGTGCCAGCACAGAAAACATCTCCCATCGTGTTCTAGACGTTGCACGGAGGTCTGCCAAGTGTTTGGCAGGAAGAAAAGAAAAGTTGTCCAAAACAGCTTCCAATCGAATGTTCATGTGATTGGAAGAGTCAGGAGAGTGCAAAAGTACTGTTTTCTACCAGTTGGCAAGGTGCGCACACAATCCCAGTGTTGTACAGCTTGCTTCTTCACCTTCCCGAAGTTGCCGCTCTCTCCGGCTCCGGGAGCCGAAGAAGCGGCTTCTTTGCGCAAAGACGATTGTGCCGCTCACAGTGCTCTCCTTAGCGCGGCTTCTGCCGAAAGACGCCCGGGAGCGGCTCTTAGCTGCGGACAGCATCCTACCTTCGTCTTTAGCGTCTCTTCTCATCTACATCTCAGCAAAAAGCTTTCCCACTATGTCTGGCTAGGAAAAACTGTGCCAGCACAGAAAACATCTCCCATCGTGTTCTAGACGTTGCACGGATGTCTGCCAAGTGTTTGGCAGGAAGAAAAGAAAAGTTGTCCAAAACAGCTTCCAATCGAATGTTCATGTGATTGGAAGAGTCAGGAGAGTGCAAAAGTACTGTTTTCTACCAGTTGGCAAGGTGCGCACACAATCCCAGTGTTGTACAGCTTGCTTCTTCACCTTCCCGAAGTTGCCGCTCTCTCCGGCGCCCGGAACCGAAGAAGCGGCTTCTTCGCGCAAAGACGATTGTGCCGCTCACAGTGCTCTCCTTAGCGCGGCTTCTGCCGAAAGACGCCCGGGAGCGGCTCTTAGCTGCGGACAGCATCCTACCTTCGTCTTTAGCGTCTCTTCTCATCTACATCTCAGAAAAATGCTTTCCCACTATGTCTGGCTAGGAAAAACTGTGCCAGCACAGAAAACATCTCCCATCGTGTTCTAGACGTTGCACGGATGTCTGCCAAGTGTTTGGCAGGAAGAAAAGAAAAGTTGTCCAAAACAGTTTCCAATCGAATGTTCATGTGATTGGAAGAGTCAGGAGAGTGCAAAAGTACTGTTTTCTATCAGTTGGCAAGGTGCGCACACAATCCCAGTGTTGTACAGCTTGCTTCTTCACCTTCCCGAAGGTGCCGCTCTCTCCGGCTCCCGGAGCCGAAGAAGCGGCTTCTTCGCGCAAAGACGATTGTGCCGCTCACAGTGCTCTCCTTAGCGCGGCTTCTGCCGAAAGACGCCCGGGAGCGGCTCTTAGCTGCGGACAGCATCCTACCTTCGTCTTTAGCGTCTCTTCTCATCTACATCTCAGCAAAAAGCTTTCCCACTATGTCTGGCTAGGAAAAACTGTGCCAGCACAGAAAACATCTCCCATCGTGTTCTAGACGTTGCACGGAGGTCTGCCAAGTGTTTGGCAGGAAGAAAAGAAAAGTTGTCCAAAACAGCTTCCAATCGAATGTTCATGTGATTGGAAGAGTCAGGAGAGTGCAAAAGTACTGTTTTCTACCAGTTGGCAAGGTGCGCACACAATCCCAGTGTTGTACAGCTTGCTTCTTCACCTTCCCGAAGTTGCCGCTCTCTCCGGCTCCCGGAGCCGAAGAAGCGGCTTCTTCGCGCAAAGACGATTGTGCCACTCACAGTGCTCTCCTTAGCGCGGCTTCTGCCGAAAGACGCCCGGGAGCGGCTCTTAGCTGCGGACAGCATCCTACCTTCGTCTTTAGTGTCTCTTCTCATCTACATCTCAGAAAAATGCTTTCCCACAATGTCTGGCAAGGAAAAATTGTGCCAGCACAGAAAACATCTCCCATCGTGTTCTAGACGTTGCACGGATGTCTGCCAAGTGTTTGGCAGGAAGAAAAGAAAAGTTGTCCAAAACAGCTTCCAATCGAATGTTCATGTGATTGGAAGAGTCAGGAGAGTGCAAAAGTACTGTTTTCTATCAGTTGGCAAGGTGCGCACACAATCCCAGTGTTGTACAGCTTGCTTCTTCACCTTCCCGAAGGTGCCGCTCTCTCCGGCTCCCGGAGCCGAAGAAGCGGCTTCTTCGCGCAAAGACGATTGTGCCGCTCACAGTGCTCTCCTTAGCGCGGCTTCTGCCGAAAGACGCCCGGGAGCGGCTCTTAGCTGCGGACAGCATCCTACCTTCGTCTTTAGCGTCTCTTCTCATCTACATCTCAGAAAAATGCTTTCCCACTATGTCTGGCTAGGAAAAACTGTGCCAGCACAGAAAACATCTCCCATCGTGTTCTAGACGTTGCACGGAGGTCTTCCAAGTGTTTGGCAGGAAGAAAAGAAAAGTTGTCCAAAACAGCTTCCAATCGAATGTTCATGTGATTGGAAGAGTCAGGAGAGTGCAAAAGTACTGTTTTCTACCAGTTGGTAAGGTGCGCACACAATCCCAGTGTTGTACAGCTTGCTTCTTCACCTTCCCGAAGTTGCCGCTCTCTCCGGCTCCGGGAGCCGAAGAAGCGGCTTCTTCGCGCAAAGACGATTGTGCCGCTCACAGGGCTCTCCTTAGCGCGGCTTCTGCCGAAAGACGCCCGGGAGCGGCTCTTAGCTGTGTACAGCATCCTACCTTCGTCTTTAGCGTCTCTTCTCATCTACATCTCAGCAAAAAGCTTTCCCACTATGTCTGGCTAGGAAAAACTGTGCCAGCACAGAAAAAATCTCCCATCGTGTTCTAGACGTTGCACGGAGGTCTGCCAAGTGTTTGGCAGGAAGAAAAGAAAAGTTGTCCAAAACAGCTTCCAATCGAATGTTCATGTGATTGGAAGAGTCAGGAGAGTGCAAAAGTACTGTTTTCTACCAGTTGGCAAGGTGCGCACACAATCCCAGTGTTGTACAGCTTGCTTCTTCACCTTCCCGAAGTTGCCGCTCTCTCCGGCGCCCGGAACCGAAGAAGCGGCTTCTTCGCGCAAAGACGATTGTGCCGCTCACAGTGCTCTCCTTAGCGCGGCTTCTGCCGAAAGACGCCCGGGAGCGGCTCTTAGCTGCGGACAGCATCCTACCTTCGTCTTTAGCGTCTCTTCTCATCTACATCTCAGCAAAAAGCTTTTCCACTATGTCTGGCTAGGAAAAACTGTGCCAGCACAGAAAACATCTCCCATCGTGTTCTAGACGTTGCACGGATGTCTGCCAAGTGTTTGGCAGGAAGAAAAGAAAAGTTGTCCAAAACAGCTTCCAATCGAATGTTCATGTGATTGGAAGAGTCAGGAGAGTGCAAAAGTACTGTTTTCTACCAGTTGGCAAGGTGCGCACACAATCCCAGTGTTGTACAGCTTGCTTCTTCACCTTCCCAAAGTTGCCGCTCTCTCCGGCTCCCGGAGCCGAAGAAGCGGCTTCTTCGCGCAAAGACGATTGTGCCGCTCACAGTGCTCTCCTTAGCGCGGCTTCTGCCGAAAGACGCCCGGGAGCGGCTCTTAGCTGCGGACAGCATCCTACCTTCGTTTTTAGCGTCTCTTCTCATCTACATCTCAGAAAAATGCTTTCCCAATATGTCTGGCTAGGAAAAACTGTGCCAGCACAGAAAACATCTCCCATCGTGTTCTAGACGTTGCACGGATGTCTGCCATGTGTTTGGCAGGAAGAAAAGAAAAGTTCTCCAAAACAGCTTCCAATCGAATGTTCATGTGATTGGAAGAGTCAGGAGAGTGCAAAAGTACTGTTTTCTATCAGTTGGCAAGGTGCGCACACAATCCCAGTGTTGTACAGCTTGCTTCTTCACCTTCCCGAAGCTGCCGCTCTCTCCGGCTCCCGGAGCCGAAGAAGCGGCTTCTTCGCGCAAAGACAATTGTGCCGCTCACAGTGCTCTCCTTAGCGCGGCTTCTGCCGAAAGACGCCCGGGAGCGGCTCTTAGCTGCGGACAGCATCCTACCTTCGTTTTTAGCGTCTCTTCTCATCTACATCTCAGAAAAATGCTTTCCCAATATGTCTGGCTAGGAAAAACTGTGCCAGCACAGAAAACATCTCCCATCGTGTTCTAGACGTTGCACGGAGGTCTGCCAAGTGTTTGGCAGGAAGAAAAGAAAAGTTGTCCAAAACAGCTTCCAATCGAATGTTCATGTGATTGGAAGAGTCAGGAGAGTGCAAAAGTACTGTTTTCTACCAGTTGGCAAGGTGCGCACACAATCCCAGTGTTGTACAGCTTGCTTCTTCACCTTCCCGAAGTTGCCGCTCTCTCCGGCTCCGGGAGCCGAAGAAGCGGCTTCTTTGCGCAAAGACGATTGTGCCGCTCACAGTGCTCTCCTTAGCGCGGCTTCTGCCGAAAGACGCCCGGGAGCGGCTCTTAGCTGCGGACAGCATCCTACCTTCGTCTTTAGCGTCTCTTCTCATCTACATCTCAGCAAAAAGCTTTCCCACTATGTCTGGCTAGGAAAAACTGTGCCAGCACAGAAAACATCTCCCATCGTGTTCTAGACGTTGCACGGATGTCTGCCAAGTGTTTGGCAGGAAGAAAAGAAAAGTTGTCCAAAACAGCTTCCAATCGAATGTTCATGTGATTGGAAGAGTCAGGAGAGTGCAAAAGTACTGTTTTCTACCAGTTGGCAAGGTGCGCACACAATCCCAGTGTTGTACAGCTTGCTTCTTCACCTTCCCGAAGTTGCCGCTCTCTCCGGCGCCCGGAACCGAAGAAGCGGCTTCTTCGCGCAAAGACGATTGTGCCGCTCACAGTGCTCTCCTTAGCGCGGCTTCTGCCGAAAGACGCCCGGGAGCGGCTCTTAGCTGCGGACAGCATCCTACCTTCGTCTTTAGCGTCTCTTCTCATCTACATCTCAGAAAAATGCTTTTCCACTATGTCTGGCTAGGAAAAACTGTGCCAGCACAGAAAACATCTCCCATCGTGTTCTAGACGTTGCACGGATGTCTGCCAAGTGTTTGGCAGGAAGAAAAGAAAAGTTGTCCAAAACAGCTTCCAATCGAATGTTCATGTGATTGGAAGAGTCAGGAGAGTGCAAAAGTACTGTTTTCTACCAGTTGGCAAGGTGCGCACACAATCCCAGTGTTGTACAGCTTGCTTCTTCACCTTCCCGAAGTTGCCGCTCTCTCCGGCTCCCGGAGCCGAAGAAGCGGCTTCTTCGCGCAAAGACGATTGTGCCGCTCACAGTGCTCTCCTTAGCGCGGCTTCTGCCGAAAGACGCCCGGGAGCGGCTCTTAGCTGCGGACAGCATCCTACCTTCGTCTTTAGCGTCTCTTCTCATCTACATCTCAGAAAAATGCTTTCCCACTATGTCTGGCTAGGAAAAACTGTGCCAGCACAGAAAACATCTCCCATCGTGTTCTAGACGTTGCACGGAGGTCTGCCAAGTGTTTGGCAGGAAGAAAAGAAAAGTTGTCCAAAACAGCTTCCAATCGAATGTTCATGTGATTGGAAGAGTCAGGAGAGTGCAAAAGTACTGTTTTCTATCAGTTGGCATGGTGCGCACACAATCCCAGTGTTGTACAGCTTGCTTCTTCACCTTCCCGAAGCTGCCGCTCTCTCCGGCTCCCGGAGCCGAAGAAGCGGCTTCTTCGCGCAAAGACGATTGTGCCGCTCACAGTGCTCTCCTTAGCGCGGCTTCTGCCGAAAGACGCCCGGGAGCGGCTCTTAGCTGCGGACAGCATCCTACCTTTGTTTTTAGCGTCTCTTCTCATCTACATCTCAGAAAAATGCTTTCCCAATATGTCTGGCTAGGAAAAACTGTGCCAGCACAGAAAACATCTCCCATCGTGTTCTAGACGTTGCACGGATGTCTGCCATGTGTTTGGCAGGAAGAAAAGAAAAGTTGTCCAAAACAGCTTCCAATCGAATGTTCATGTGATTGGAAGAGTCAGGAGAGTGCAAAAGTACTGTTTTCTATCAGTTGGCAAGGTGCGCACACAATCCCAGTGTTGTACAGCTTGCTTCTTCACCTTCCCGAAGCTGCCGCTCTCTCCGGCTCCCGGAGCCGAAGAAGCGGCTTCTTCGCGCAAAGACGATTGTGCCGCTCACAGTGCTCTCCTTAGCGCGGCTTCTGCCGAAAGACGCCCGGGAGCGGCTCTTAGCTGCGGACAGCATCCTACCTTCGTCTTTAGCGTCTCTTCTCATCTACATCTCAGAAAAATGCTTTCCCACTATGTCTGGCTAGGAAAAACTGTGCCAGCACAGAAAACATCTCCCATCGTGTTCTAGACGTTGCACGGAGGTCTGCCAAGTGTTTGGCAGGAAGAAAAGAAAAGTTGTCCAAAACAGCTTCCAATCGAATGTTCATGTGATTGGAAGAGTCAGGAGAGTGCAAAAGTACTGTTTTCTATCAGTTGGCAAGGTGCGCACACAATCCCAGTGTTGTACAGCTTGCTTCTTCACCTTCCCGAAGCTGCCGCTCTCTCCGGCTCCCGGAGCCGAAGAAGCGGCTTCTTCGCGCAAAGACGATTGTGCCGCTCACAGTGCTCTCCTTAGCGCGGCTTCTGCCGAAAGACGCCCGGGAGCGGCTCTTAGCTGCGGACAGCATCCTACCTTCGTTTTTAGCGTCTCTTCTCATCTACATCTCAGAAAAATGCTTTCCCACTATGTCTGGCTAGGAAAAACTGTGCCAGCACAGAAAACATCTCCCATCGTGTTCTAGACGTTGCACGGAGGTCTGCCAAGTGTTTGGCAGGAAGAAAAGAAAAGTTGTCCAAAACAGCTTCCAATCGAATGTTCATGTGATTGGAAGAGTCAGGAGAGTGCAAAAGTACTGTTTTCTACCAGTTGGCAAGGTGCGCACACAATCCCAGTGTTGTACAGCTTGCTTCTTCACCTTCCCGAAGTTGCCTCTCTCTCCGGCGCCCGGAACCGAAGAAGCGGCTTCTTCGCGCAAAGACGATTGTGCCGCTCACAGTGCTCTCCTTAGCGCGGCTTCTGCCGAAAGACGCCCGGGAGCGGCTCTTAGCTGCGGACAGCATCCTACCTTCGTCTTTAGCGTCTCTTCTCATCTACATCTCAGAAAAATGCTTTTCCACTATGTCTGGCTAGGAAAAACTGTGCCAGCACAGAAAACATCTCCCATCGTGTTCTAGACGTTGCACGGATGTCTGCCAAGTGTTTGGCAGGAAGAAAAGAAAAGTTGTCCAAAACAGCTTCCAATCGAATGTTCATGTGATTGGAAGAGTCAGGAGAGTGCAAAAGTACTGTTTTCTACCAGTTGGCAAGGTGCGCACACAATCCCAGTGTTGTACAGCTTGCTTCTTCACCTTCCCAAAGTTGCCGCTCTCTCCGGCTCCCGGAGCCGAAGAAGCGGCTTCTTTGCGCAAAGACGATTGTGCCGCTCACAGTGCTCTCCTTAGCGCGGCTTCTGCCGAAAGACGCCCGGGAGCGGCTCTTAGCTGCGGACAGCATCCTACCTTCGTCTTTAGCGTCTCTTCTCATCTACATCTCAGAAAAATGCTTTCCCACTATGTCTGGCTAGGAAAAACTGTGCCAGCACAGAAAACATCTCCCATCGTGTTCTAGACGTTGCACGGAGGTCTGCCAAGTGTTTGGCAGGAAGAAAAGAAAAGTTGTCCAAAACAGCTTCCAATCGAATGTTCATGTGATTGGAAGAGTCAGGAGAGTGCAAAAGTACTGTTTTCTATCAGTTGGCATGGTGCGCACACAATCCCAGTGTTGTACAGCTTGCTTCTTCACCTTCCCGAAGCTGCCGCTCTCTCCGGCTCCCGGAGCCGAAGAAGCGGCTTCTTCGCGCAAAGACGATTGTGCCGCTCACAGTGCTCTCCTTAGCGCGGCTTCTGCCGAAAGACGCCCGGGAGCGGCTCTTAGCTGCGGACAGCATCCTACCTTCGTCTTTAGCGTCTCTTCCCATCTACATCTCAGAAAAATGCTTTCCCAATATGTCTGGCTAGGAAAAACTGTGCCAGCACAGAAAACATCTCCCATCGTGTTCTAGACGTTGCACGGATGTCTGCCATGTGTTTGGCAGGAAGAAAAGAAAAGTTGTCCAAAACAGCTTCCAATCGAATGTTCATGTGATTGGAAGAGTCAGGAGAGTGCAAAAGTACTGTTTTCTATCAGTTGGCAAGGTGCGCACACAATCCCAGTGTTGTACAGCTTGCTTCTTCACCTTCCCGAAGCTGCCGCTCTCTCCGGCTCCCGGAGCCGAAGAAGCGGCTTCTTCGCGCAAAGATGATTGTGCCGCTCACAGTGCTCTCCTTAGCGCGGCTTCTGCCGAAAGACGCCCGGGAGCGGCTCTTAGCTGCGGACAGCATCCTACCTTCGTCTTTAGCGTCTCTTCTCATCTACATCTCAGAAAAATGCTTTCCCACTATGTCTGGCTAGGAAAAACTGTGCCAGCACAGAAAACATCTCCCATCGTGTTCTAGACGTTGCACGGAGGTCTGCCAAGTGTTTGGCAGGAAGAAAAGAAAAGTTGTCCAAAACAGCTTCCAATCGAATGTTCATGTGATTGGAAGAGTCAGGAGAGTGCAAAAGTACTGTTTTCTACCAGTTGGCAAGGTGCGCACACAATCCCAGTGTTGTACAGCTTGCTTCTTCACCTTCCCGAAGTTGCCGCTCTCTCCGGCTCCGGGAGCCGAAGAAGCGGCTTCTTTGCGCAAAGACGATTGTGCCGCTCACAGTGCTCTCCTTAGCGCGGCTTCTGCCGAAAGACGCCCGGGAGCGGCTCTTAGCTGCGGACAGCATCCTACCTTCGTCTTTAGCGTCTCTTCTCATCTACATCTCAGCAAAAAGCTTTCCCACTATGTCTGGCTAGGAAAAACTGTGCCAGCACAGAAAACATCTCCCATCGTGTTCTAGACGTTGCACGGAGGTCTGCCAAGTGTTTGGCAGGAAGAAAAGAAAAGTTGTCCAAAACAGCTTCCAATCGAATGTTCATGTGATTGGAAGAGTCAGGAGAGTGCAAAAGTACTGTTTTCTACCAGTTGGCAAGGTGCGCACACAATCCCAGTGTTGTACAGCTTGCTTCTTCACCTTCCCGAAGTTGCCGCTCTCTCCGGCGCCCGGAACCGAAGAAGCGGCTTCTTCGCGCAAAGACGATTGTGCCGCTCACAGTGCTCTCCTTAGCGCGGCTTCTGCCGAAAGACGCCCGGGAGCGGCTCTTAGCTGCGGACAGCATCCTACCTTCGTCTTTAGCGTCTCTTCTCATCTACATCTCAGAAAAATGCTTTTCCACTATGTCTGGCTAGGAAAAACTGTGCCAGCACAGAAAACATCTCCCATCGTGTTCTAGACGTTGCACGGATGTCTGCCAAGTGTTTGGCAGGAAGAAAAGAAAAGTTGTCCAAAACAGCTTCCAATCGAATGTTCATGTGATTGGAAGAGTCAGGAGAGTGCAAAAGTACTGTTTTCTACCAGTTGGCAAGGTGCGCACACAATCCCAGTGTTGTACAGCTTGCTTCTTCACCTTCCCAAAGTTGCCGCTCTCTCCGGCTCCCGGAGCCGAAGAAGCGGCTTCTTCGCGCAAAGACGATTGTGCCGCTCACAGTGCTCTCCTTAGCGCGGCTTCTGCCGAAAGACGCCCGGGAGCGGCTCTTAGCTGCGGACAGCATCCTACCTTCGTCTTTAGCGTCTCTTCTCATCTACATCTCAGAAAAATGCTTTCCCACTATGTCTGGCTAGGAAAAACTGTGCCAGCACAGAAAACATCTCCCATCGTGTTCTAGACGTTGCACGGATGTCTGCCAAGTGTTTGGCAGGAAGAAAAGAAAAGTTGTCCAAAACAGCTTCCAATCGAATGTTCATGTGATTGGAAGAGTCAGGAGAGTGCAAAAGTACTGTTTTCTATCAGTTGGCATGGTGCGCACACAATCCCAGTGTTGTACAGCTTGCTTCTTCACCTTCCCGAAGCTGCCGCTCTCTCCGGCTCCCGGAGCCGAAGAAGCGGCTTCTTCGCGCAAAGACGATTGTGCCGCTCACAGTGCTCTCCTTAGCGCGGCTTCTGCCGAAAGACGCCCGGGAGCGGCTCTTAGCTGCGGACAGCATCCTACCTTCGTCTTTAGCGTCTCTTCTCATCTACATCTCAGAAAAATGCTTTCCCACTATGTCTGGCTAGGAAAAACTGTGCCAGCACAGAAAACATCTCCCATCGTGTTCTAGACGTTGCACGGAGGTCTGCCAAGTGTTTGGCAGGAAGAAAAGAAAAGTTGTCCAAAACAGCTTCCAATCGAATGTTCATGTGATTGGAAGAGTCAGGAGAGTGCAAAAGTACTGTTTTCTATCAGTTGGCAAGGTGCGCACACAATCCCAGTGTTGTACAGCTTGCTTCTTCACCTTCCCGAAGTTGCCGCTCTCTCCGGCGCCCGGAACCGAAGAAGCGGCTTCTTCGCGCAAAGACGATTGTGCCGCTCACAGTGCTCTCCTTAGCGCGGCTTCTGCCGAAAGACGCCCGGGAGCGGCTCTTAGCTGCGGACAGCATCCTACCTTCGTCTTTAGCGTCTCTTCTCATCTACATCTCAGCAAAATGCTTTTCCTCTATGTCTGGCTAGGAAAAACTGTGCCAGCACAGAAAACATCTCCCATCGTGTTCTAGACGTTGCACGGATGTCTGCCAAGTGTTTGGCAGGAAGAAAAGAAAAGTTGTCCAAAACAGCTTCCAATCGAATGTTCATGTGATTGGAAGAGTCAGGAGAGTGCAAAAGTACTGTTTTCTACCAGTTGGCAAGGTGCGCACACAATCCCAGTGTTGTACAGCTTGCTTCTTCACCTTCCCGAAGTTGCCGCTCTCTCCGGCTCCCGGAGCCGAAGAAGCGGCTTCTTCGCGCAAAGACGATTGTGCCGCTCACAGTGCTCTCCTTAGCGCGGCTTCTGCCGAAAGACGCCCGGGAGCGGCTCTTAGCTGCGGACAGCATCCTACCTTCGTCTTTAGCGTCTCTTCTCATCTACATCTCAGAAAAATGCTTTCCCACTATGTCTGGCTAGGAAAAACTGTGCCAGCACAGAAAACATCTCCCATCGTGTTCTAGATGTTGCACGGAGGTCTGCCAAGTGTTTGGCAGGAAGAAAAGAAAAGTTGTCCAAAACAGCTTCCAATCGAATGTTCATGTGATTGGAAGAGTCAGGAGAGTGCAAAAGTACTGTTTTCTATCAGTTGGCAAGGTGCGCACACAATCCCAGTGTTGTACAGCTTGCTTCTTCACCTTCCCGAAGTTGCCGCTCTCTCCGGCTCCCGGAGCCGAAGAAGCGGCTTCTTTGCGCAAAGACGATTGTGCCGCTCACAGTGCTCTCCTTAGCGCGGCTTCTGCCGAAAGACGCCCGGGAGCGGCTCTTAGCTGCGGACAGCATCCTACCTTCGTCTTTAGCGTCTCTTCTCATCTACATCTCAGCAAAAAGCTTTCCCACTATGTCTGGCTAGGAAAAACTGTGCCAGCACAGAAAACATCTCCCATCGTGTTCTAGACGTTGCACGGAGGTCTGCCAAGTGTTTGGCAGGAAGAAAAGAAAAGTTGTCCAAAACAGTTTCCAATCGAATGTTCATGTGTTTGGAAGAGTCAGGAGAGTGCAAAAGTACTGTTTTCTATCAGTTGGCAAGGTGCGCACACAATCCCAGTGTTGTACAGCTTGCTTCTTCACCTTCCCGAAGTTGCCGCTCTCTCCGGCTCCCGGAGCCGAAGAAGCGGCTTCTTCGCGCAAAGACGATTGTGCCACTCACAGTGCTCTCCTTAGCGCGGCTTCTGCCGAAAGACGCCCGGGAGCGGCTCTTAGCTGCGGACAGCATCCTACCTTCGTCTTTAGCGTCTCTTCTCATCTACATCTCAGAAAAATGCTTTCCCACTATGTCTGGCAAGGAAAAATTGTGCCAGCACAGAAAACATCTCCCATCGTGTTCTAGACGTTGCACGGATGTCTGCCAAGTGTTTGGCAGGAAGAAAAGAAAAGTTGTCCAAAACAGCTTCCAATCGAATGTTCATGTGATTGGAAGAGTCAGGAGAGTGCAAAAGTACTGTTTTCTATCAGTTGGCAAGGTGCGCACACAATCCCAGTGTTGTACAGCTTGCTTCTTCACCTTCCCGAAGTTGCCGCTCTCTCCGGCTCCCGGAGCCGAAGAAGCGGCTTCTTCGCGCAAAGACGATTGTGCCGCTCACAGTGCTCTCCTTAGCGCGGCTTCTGCCGAAAGACGCCCGGGAGCGGCTCTTAGCTGCGGACAGCATCCTACCTTCGTCTTTAGCGTCTCTTCTCATCTACATCTCAGAAAAATGCTTTCCCACTATGTCTGGCTAGGAAAAACTGTGCCAGCACAGAAAACATCTCCCATCGTGTTCTAGACGTTGCACGGAGGTCTGCCAAGTGTTTGGCAGGAAGAAAAGAAAAGTTGTCCAAAACAGCTTCCAATCGAATGTTCATGTGATTGGAAGAGTCAGGAGAGTGCAAAAGTACTGTTTTCTATCAGTTGGCAAGGTGCGCACACAATCCCAGTGTTGTACAGCTTGCTTCTTCACCTTCCCGAAGGTGCCGCTCTCTCCAGCTCCCGGAGCCGAAGAAGCGGCTTCTTCGCGCAAAGACGATTGTGCCGCTCACAGTGCTCTCCTTAGCGCGGCTTCTGCCGAAAGACGCCCGGGAGCGGCTCTTAGCTGCGGACAGCATCCTACCTTCGTCTTTAGCGTCTCTTCTCATCTACATCTCAGAAAAATGCTTTCCCACTATGTCTGGCTAAGAAAAACTGCCAGCACAGAAAACATCTCCCATCGTGTTCTAGATGTTGCACGGAGGTCTGCCAAGTGTTTGGCAGGAAGAAAAGAAAAGTTGTCCAAAAGAGCTTCCAATCGAATGTTCATGTGATTGGAAGAGTCAGGAGAGTGCAAAAGTACTGTTTTCTACCAGTTGGCAAGGTGCGCACACAATCCCAGTGTTGTACAGCTTGCTTCTTCACCTTCCCGAAGTTGCCGCTCTCTCCGGCTCCGGGAGCCGAAGAAGCGGCTTCTTCGCGCAAAGACGATTGTGCCGCTCACAGTGCTCTCCTTAGCGCGGCTTCTGCCGAAAGACGCCCGGGAGCGGCTCTTAGCTGCGGACAGCATCCTACCTTCGTCTTTAGCGTCTCTTCTCATCTACATCTCAGAAAAATGCTTTCCCACTATGTCTGGCTAGGAAAAACTGTGCCAGCACAGAAAACATCTCCCATCGTGTTCTAGACGTTGCACGGATGTCTGCCAAGTGTTTGGAAGGAAGAAAAGAAAAGTTGTCCAAAACAGCTTCCAATCGAATGTTCATGTGATTGGAAGAGTCAGGAGAGTGCAAAAGTACTGTTTTCTATTAGTTGGCAAGGTGCGCACACAATCCCAGTGTTGTACAGCTTGCTTCTTCACCTTCCCGAAGTTGCCGCTCTCTCCGGCTCCGGGAGCCGAAGAAGCGGCTTCTTCGCGCAAAGACGATTGTGCCGCTCACAGTGCTCTCCTTAGCGCGGCTTCTGCCGAAAGACGCCCGGCAGCGGCTCTTAGCTGCGGACAGCATCCTACCTTCGTCTTTAGCGTCTCTTCTCATCTACATCTCAGCAAAATGCTTTCCCACTATGTCTGGCTAGGAAAAACTGTGCCAGCACAGAAAACATCTCCCATCGTGTTCTAGACGTTGCACGGATGTCTGCCAAGTGTTTGGCAGGAAGAAAAGAAAAGTTGTCCAAAACAGTTTCCAATCGAATGTTCATGTGATTGGAAGAGTCAGGAGAGTGCAAAAGTACTGTTTTCTATCAGTTGGCAAGGTGCGCACACAATCCCAGTGTTGTACAGCTTGCTTCTTCACCTTCCCGAAGGTGCCACTCTCTCCGGCTCCCGGAGCCGAAGAAGCGGCTTCTTTGCGCAAAGACGATTGTGCCGCTCACAGTGCTCTCCTTAGCGCGGCTTCTGCCGAAAGACGCCCGGGAGCGGCTCTTAGCTGCGGACAGCATCCTACCTTCGTCTTTAGCGTCTCTTCTCATCTACATCTCAGCAAAAAGCTTTCCCACTATGTCTGGCTAGGAAAAACTGTGCCAGCACAGAAAACATCTCCCATCGTGTTCTAGACGTTGCACGGAGGTCTGCCAAGTGTTTGGCAGGAAGAAAAGAAAAGTTGTCCAAAACAGCTTCCAATCGAATGTTCATGTGATTGGAAGAGTCAGGAGAGTGCAAAAGTACTGTTTTCTACCAGTTGGCAAGGTGCGCACACAATCCCAGTGTTGTACAGCTTGCTTCTTCACCTTCCCGAAGTTGCCGCTCTCTCCGGCTCCCGGAGCCGAAGAAGCGGCTTCTTCGCGCAAAGACGATTGTGCCACTCACAGTGCTCTCCTTAGCGCGGCTTCTGCCGAAAGACGCCCGGGAGCGGCTCTTAGCTGCGGACAGCATCCTACCTTCGTCTTTAGTGTCTCTTCTCATCTACATCTCAGAAAAATGCTTTCCCACTATGTCTGGCATGGAAAAATTGTGCCAGCACAGAAAACATCTCCCATCGTGTTCTAGACGTTGCACGGATGTCTGCCAAGTGTTTGGCAGGAAGAAAAGAAAAGTTGTCCAAAACAGCTTCCAATCGAATGTTCATGTGATTGGAAGAGTCAGGAGAGTGCAAAAGTACTGTTTTCTATCAGTTGGCAAGGTGCGCGCACAATCCTAGTGTTGTACAGCTTGCTTCTTCACCTTCCCGAAGGTGCCGCTCTCTCCGGCTCCCGGAGCCGAAGAAGTGGCTTCTTCGCGCAAAGACGATTGTGCCGCTCACAGTGCTCTCCTTAGCGCGGCTTCTGCCGAAAGACGCCCGGGAGCGGCTCTTAGCTGCGGACAGCATCCTACCTTCGTCTTTAGCGTCTCTTCTCATCTACATCTCAGAAAAATGCTTTCCCACTATGTCTGGCTAGGAAAAACTGTGCCAGCACAGAAAACATCTCCCATCGTGTTCTAGACGTTGCACGGAGGTCTGCCAAGTGTTTGGCAGGAAGAAAAGAAAAGTTGTCCAAAACAGCTTCCAATCGAATGTTCATGTGATTGGAAGAGTCAGGAGAGTGCAAAAGTACTGTTTTCTACCAGTTGGCAAGGTGCGCACACAATCCCAGTGTTGTACAGCTTGCTTCTTCACCTTCCCGAAGTTGCCGCTCTCTCCGGCTCCGGGAGCCGAAGAAGCTTCTTCTTTGCGCAAAGACGATTGTGCCGCTCACAGTGCTCTCCTTAGCGCGGCTTCTGCCGAAAGACGCCCGGCAGCGGCTCTTAGCTGCGGACAGCATCCTACCTTCGTCTTTAGCGTCTCTTCTCATCTACATCTCAGCAAAAAGCTTTCCCACTATGTCTGGCTAGGAAAAACTGTGCCAGCACAGAAAACATCTCCCATCGTGTTCTAGACGTTGCACGGAGGTCTGCCAAGTGTTTGGCAGGAAGAAAAGGAAAGTTGTCCAAAACAGCTTCCAATCGAATGTTCATGTGATTGGAAGAGTCAGGAGAGTGCAAAAGTACTGTTTTCTATCAGTTGGCAAGGTGCGCACACAATCCCAGTGTTGTACAGCTTGCTTCTTCACCTTCCCGAAGGTGCCGCTCTCTCCGGCTCCCGGAGCCGAAGAAGCGGCTTCTTCGCGCAAAGACGATTGTGCCACTCACAGTGCTCTCCTTAGCGCGGCTTCTGCCGAAAGACGCCCGGGAGCGGCTCTTAGCTGCGGACAGCATCCTACCTTCGTCTTTAGCGTCTCTTCTCATCTACATCTCAGAAAAATGCTTTCCCACTATGTCTGGCTAGGAAAAACTGTGCCAGCACAGAAAACATCTCCCATCGTGTTCTAGACGTTGCACGGAGGTCTGCCAAGTGTTTGGCAGGAAGAAAAGAAAAGTTGTCCAAAACAGCTTCCAATCGAATGTTCATGTGATTGGAAGAGTCAGGAGAGTGCAAAAGTACTGTTTTCTACCAGTTGGCAAGGTGCGCACACAATCCCAGTGTTGTACAGCTTGCTTCTTCACCTTCCCGAAGTTGCCGCTCTCTCCGGCTCCGGGAGCCGAAGAAGCTTCTTCTTTGCGCAAAGACGATTGTGCCGCTCACAGTGCTCTCCTTAGCGCGGCTTCTGCCGAAAGACGCCCGGGAGCGGCTCTTAGCTGCGGACAGCATCCTACCTTCGTCTTTAGCGTCTCTTCTCATCTACATCTCAGCAAAAAGCTTTCCCACTATGTCTGGCTAGGAAAAACTGTGCCAGCACAGAAAACATCTCCCATCGTGTTCTAGACGTTGCACGGAGGTCTGCCAAGTGTTTGGCAGGAAGAAAAGAAAAGTTGTCCAAAACAGCTTCCAATCGAATGTTCATGTGATTGGAAGAGTCAGGAGAGTGCAAAAGTACTGTTTTCTACCAGTTGGCAAGGTGCGCACACAATCCCAGTGTTGTACAGCTTGCTTCTTCACCTTCCCGAAGTTGCCGCTCTCTCCGGCTCCGGGAGCCGAAGAAGCATCTTCTTTGCGCAAAGACGATTGTGCCGCTCACAGTGCTCTCCTTAGCGCGGCTTCTGCCGAAAGACGCCCGGGAGCGGCTCTTAGCTGCGGACAGCATCCTACCTTCGTCTTTAGCGTCTCTTCTCATCTACATCTCAGCAAAAAGCTTTCCCACTATGTCTGGCTAGGAAAAACTGTGCCAGCACAGAAAACATCTCCCATCGTGTTCTAGACGTTGCACGGAGGTCTGCCAAGTGTTTGGCAGGAAGAAAAGAAAAGTTGTCCAAAACAGCTTCCAATCGAATGTTCATGTGATTGGAAGAGTCAGGAGAGTGCAAAAGTACTGTTTTCTACCAGTTGGCAAGGTGCGCACACAATCCCAGTGTTGTACAGCTTGCTTCTTCACCTTCCCGAAGTTGCCGCTCTCTCCGGCGCCCGGAACCGAAGAAGCGGCTTCTTCGCGCAAAGACGATTGTGCCGCTCACAGTGCTCTCCTTAGCGCGGCTTCTGCCGAAAGACGCCCGGGAGCGGCTCTTAGCTGCGGACAGCATCCTACCTTCGTCTTTAGCGTCTCTTCTCATCTACATCTCAGAAAAATGCTTTTCCACTATGTCTGGCATGGAAAAACTGTGCCAGCACAGAAAACATCTCCCATCGTGTTCTAGACGTTGCACGGATGTCTGCCAAGTGTTTGGCAGGAAGAAAAGAAAAGTTGTCCAAAACAGCTTCCAATCGAATGTTCATGTGATTGGAAGAGTCAGGAGAGTGCAAAAGTACTGTTTTCTACCAGTTGGCAAGGTGCGCACACAATCCCAGTGTTGTACAGCTTGCTTCTTCACCTTCCCGAAGTTGCCGCTCTCTCCGGCTCCCGGAGCCGAAGAAGCGGCTTCTTCGCGCAAAGACGATTGTGCCGCTCACAGTGCTCTCCTTAGCGCGGCTTCTGCCGAAAGACGCCCGGGAGCGGCTCTTAGCTGCGGACAGCATCCTACCTTCGTCTTTAGCGTCTCTTCTCATCTACATCTCAGAAAAATGCTTTCCCACTATGTCTGGCTAGGAAAAACTGTGCCAGCACAGAAAACATCTCCCATCGTGTTCTAGACGTTGCACGGAGGTCTGCCAAGTGTTTGGCAGGAAGAAAAGAAAAGTTGTCCAAAACAGCTTCCAATCGAATGTTCATGTGATTGGAAGAGTCAGGAGAGTGCAAAAGTACTGTTTTCTATCAGTTGGCATGGTGCGCACACAATCCCAGTGTTGTACAGCTTGCTTCTTCACCTTCCCGAAGGTGCCGCTCTCTCCGGCTCCCGGAGCCGAAGAAGCGGCTTCTTCGCGCAAAGACGATTGTGCCGCTCACAGTGCTCTCCTTAGAGCGGCTTCTGCCGAAAGACGCCCGGGAGCGGCTCTTAGCTGCGGACAGCATCCTACCTTCGTTTTTAGCGTCTCTTCTCATCTACATCTCAGAAAAATGCTTTCCCAATATGTCTGGCTAGGAAAAACTGTGCCAGCACAGAAAACATCTCCCATCGTGTTCTAGACGTTGCACGGATGTCTGCCAAGTGTTTGGCAGGAAGAAAAGAAAAGTTGTCCAAAACAGCTTCCAATCGAATGTTCATGTGATTGGAAGAGTCAGGAGAGTGCAAAAGTACTGTTTTCTATCAGTTGGCAAGGTGCGCACACAATCCCAGTGTTGTACAGCTTGCTTCTTCACCTTCCCGAAGCTGCCGCTCTCTCCGGCTCCCGGAGCCGAAGAAGCGGCTTCTTCGCGCAAAGACGATTGTGCCGCTCACAGTGCTCTCCTTAGCGCGGCTTCTGCCGAAAGACGCCCGGGAGCGGCTCTTAGCTGCGGACAGCATCCTACCTTCGTCTTTAGCGTCTCTTCTCATCTACATCTCAGAAAAATGCTTTCCCACTATGTCTGGCTAGGAAAAACTGTGCCAGCACAGAAAACATCTCCCATCGTGTTCTAGACGTTGCACGGAGGTCTGCCAAGTGTTTGGCAGGAAGAAAAGAAAAGTTGTCCAAAACAGCTTCCAATCGAATGTTCATGTGATTGGAAGAGTCAGGAGAGTGCAAAAGTACTGTTTTCTATCAGTTGGCAAGGTGCGCACACAATCCCAGTGTTGTACAGCTTGCTTCTTCACCTTCCCGAAGTTGCCGCTCTCTCCGGCTCCGGGAGCCGAAGAAGCGGCTTCTTTGCGCAAAGACGATTGTGCCGCTCACAGTGCTCTCCTTAGCGCGGCTTCTGCCGAAAGACGCCCGGGAGCGGCTCTTAGCTGCGGACAGCATCCTACCTTCGTCTTTAGCGTCTCTTCTCATCTACATCTCAGCAAAAAGCTTTCCCACTATGTCTGGCTAGGAAAAACTGTGCCAGCACAGAAAACATCTCCCATCGTGTTCTAGACGTTGCACGGAGGTCTGCCAAGTGTTTGGCAGGAAGAAAAGAAAAGTTGTCCAAAACAGCTTCCAATCGAATGTTCATGTGATTGGAAGAGTCAGGAGAGTGCAAAAGTACTGTTTTCTACCAGTTGGCAAGGTGCACACACAATCCCAGTGTTGTACAGCTTGCTTCTTCACCTTCTCGAAGTTGCCGCTCTCTCCGGCTCCCGGAGCCGAAGAAGCGGCTTCTTCGCGCAAAGACGATTGTGCCACTCACAGTGCTCTCCTTAGCGCGGCTTCTGCCGAAAGACGCCCGGGAGCGGCTCTTAGCTGCGGACAGCATCCTACCTTCGTCTTTAGTGTCTCTTCTCATCTACATCTCAGAAAAATGCTTTCCCACTATGTCTGGCATGGAAAAATTGTGCCAGCACAGAAAACATCTCCCATTGTATTCTAGACGTTGCACGGATGTCTGCCAAGTGTTTGGCAGGAAGAAAAGAAAAGTTGTCCAAAACAGCTTCCAATCGAATGTTCATGTGATTGGAAGAGTCAGGAGAGTGCAAAAGTACTGTTTTCTATCAGTTGGCAAGGTGCGCACACAATCCCAGTGTTGTACAGCTTGCTTCTTCACCTTCCCGAAGGTGCCGCTCTCTCCGGCTCCCGGAGCCGAAGAAGCGGCTTCTTCGCGCAAAGACGATTGTGCCGCTCACAGTGCTCTCCTTAGCGCGGCTTCTGCCGAAAGACGCCCGGGAGCGGCTCTTAGCTGCGGACAGCATCCTACCTTCGTTTTTAGCGTCTCTTCTCATCTACATCTCAGAAAAATGCTTTCCCAATATGTCTGGCTAGGAAAAACTGTGCCAGCACAGAAAACATCTCCCATCGTGTTCTAGACGTTGCACGGATGTCTGCCAAGTGTTTGGCAGGAAGAAAAGAAAAGTTGTCCAAAACAGCTTCCAATCGAATGTTCATGTGATTGGAAGAGTCAGGAGAGTGCAAAAGTACTGTTTTCTATCAGTTGGCAAGGTGCGCACACAATCCCAGTGTTGTACAGCTTGCTTCTTCACCTTCCCGAAGCTGCCGCTCTCTCCGGCTCCCGGAGCCGAAGAAGCGGCTTCTTCGCGCAAAGACGATTGTGCCGCTCACAGTGCTCTCCTTAGCGCGGCTTCTGCCGAAAGACGCCCGGGAGCGGCTCTTAGCTGCGGACAGCATCCTACCTTCGTCTTTAGCGTCTCTTCTCATCTACATCTCAGAAAAATGCTTTCCCACTATGTCTGGCTAGGAAAAACTGTGCCAGCACAGAAAACATCTCCCATCGTGTTCTAGACGTTGCACGGAGGTCTGCCAAGTGTTTGGCAGGAAGAAAAGAAAAGTTGTCCAAAACAGCTTCCAATCGAATGTTCATGTGATTGGAAGAGTCAGGAGAGTGCAAAAGTACTGTTTTCTATCAGTTGGCAAGGTGCGCACACAATCCCAGTGTTGTACAGCTTGCTTCTTCACCTTCCCGAAGTTGCCGCTCTCTCCGGCTCCGGGAGCCGAAGAAGCGGCTTCTTTGCGCAAAGACGATTGTGCCGCTCACAGTGCTCTCCTTAGCGCGGCTTCTGCCGAAAGACGCCCGGGAGCGGCTCTTAGCTGCGGACAGCATCCTACCTTCGTCTTTAGCGTCTCTTCTCATCTACATCTCAGCAAAAAGCTTTCCCACTATGTCTGGCTAGGAAAAACTGTGCCAGCACAGAAAACATCTCCCATCGTGTTCTAGACGTTGCACGGAGGTCTGCCAAGTGTTTGGCAGGAAGAAAAGAAAAGTTGTCCAAAACAGCTTCCAATCGAATGTTCATGTGATTGGAAGAGTCAGGAGAGTGCAAAAGTACTGTTTTCTACCAGTTGGCAAGGTGCACACACAATCCCAGTGTTGTACAGCTTGCTTCTTCACCTTCTCGAAGTTGCCGCTCTCTCCGGCTCCCGGAGCCGAAGAAGCGGCTTCTTCGCGCAAAGACGATTGTGCCACTCACAGTGCTCTCCTTAGCGCGGCTTCTGCCGAAAGACGCCCGGGAGCGGCTCTTAGCTGCGGACAGCATCCTACCTTCGTCTTTAGTGTCTCTTCTCATCTACATCTCAGAAAAATGCTTTCCCACTATGTCTGGCATGGAAAAATTGTGCCAGCACAGAAAACATCTCCCATTGTATTCTAGACGTTGCACGGATGTCTGCCAAGTGTTTGGCAGGAAGAAAAGAAAAGTTGTCCAAAACAGCTTCCAATCGAATGTTCATGTGATTGGAAGAGTCAGGAGAGTGCAAAAGTACTGTTTTCTATCAGTTGGCAAGGTGCGCACACAATCCCAGTGTTGTACAGCTTGCTTCTTCACCTTCCCGAAGGTGCCGCTCTCTCCGGCTCCCGGAGCCGAAGAAGCGGCTTCTTCGCGCAAAGACGATTGTGCCGCTCACAGTGCTCTCCTTAGCGCGGCTTCTGCCGAAAGACGCCCGGGAGCGGCTCTTAGCTGCGGACAGCATCCTACCTTCGTTTTTAGCGTCTCTTCTCATCTACATCTCAGAAAAATGCTTTCCCAATATGTCTGGCTAGGAAAAACTGTGCCAGCACAGAAAACATCTCCCATCGTGTTCTAGACGTTGCACGGATGTCTGCGAAGTTTTTGGCAGGAAGAAAAGAAAAGTTGACCAAAACAGCTTCCAATCGAATGTTCATTTGATAGGAAGAGTCAGGAGAGTGCAAAAGTACTGTTTTCTTGCAGTTGGCATGGTGCGCACACAATCCCAGTGTTGTACAGCTTGCTTCTTCACCTTCCCGAAGTTGCCGCTCTCTCCGGCTCCGGGAGCCGAAGAAGCGGCTTCTTCGCGCAAAGATGATTGTGCCGCTCACAGTGCTCTCCTTAGCGCGGCTTCTGCCGAAAGACGCCCGGGAGCGGCTCTTAGCTGCGGACAGCATCCTACCTTCGTCTTTAGCGTCTCTTCTCATCTACATCTCAGCAAAATGCTTTTCCACTATGTCTGGCTAGGAAAAACTGTGCCAGCACAGAAAACATCTCCCATCGTGTTCTAGACGTTGCACGGATGTCTGCCAAGTGTTTGGCAGGAAGAAAAGAAAAGTTGTCCAAAACAGCTTCCAATCGAATGTTCATGTGATTGGAAGAGTCAGGAGAGTGCAAAAGTACTGTTTTCTATCAGTTGGCAAGGTGCGCACACAATCCCAGTGTTGTACAGCTTGCTTCTTCACCTTCCCAAAGTTGCCGCTCTCTCCGGCTCCCGGAGCCGAAAAAGCGGCTTCTTTGCGCAAAGACGATTGTGCCGCTCACAGTGCTCTCCTTAGCGCGGCTTCTGCCGAAAGACGCCCGGCAGCGGCTCTTAGCTGCGGACAGCATCCTACCTTCGTCTTTAGCGTCTCTTCTCATCTACATCTCAGCAAAATGCTTTCCCACTATGTCTGGCTAGGAAAAATTGTGCCAGCACAGAAAACATCTCCCATTGTATTCTAGACGTTGCACGGATGTCTGCCAAGTGTTTGGCAGGAAGAAAAGAAAAGTTGTCCAAAACAGCTTCCAATCGAATGTTCATGTGATTGGAAGAGTCAGGAGAGTGCAAAAGTACTGTTTTCTATCAGTTGGCAAGGTGCGCACACAATCCCAGTGTTGTACAGCTTGCTTCTTCACCTTCCCGAAGTTGCCACTCTCTCCGGCTCCCGGAGCCGAAGAAGCGGCTTCTTTGCGCAAAGACGATTGTGCCGCTCACAGTGCTCTCCTTAGCGCGGCTTCTGCCGAAAGACGCCCGGGAGCGGCTCTTAGCTGCGGACAGCATCCTACCTTCGTCTTTAGCGTCTCTTCTCATCTACATCTCAGCAAAAAGCTTTCCCACTATGTCTGGCTAGGAAAAACTGTGCCAGCACAGAAAACATCTCCCATCGTGTTCTAGACGTTGCACGGAGGTCTGCCAAGTGTTTGGCAGGAAGAAAAGAAAAGTTGTCCAAAACAGTTTCCAATCGAATGTTCATGTGATTGGAAGAGTCAGGAGAGTGCAAAAGTACTGTTTTCTACCAGTTGGCAAGGTGCGCACACAATCCCAGTGTTGTACAGCTTGCTTCTTCACCTTCCCGAAGTTGCCGTTCTCTCCGGCTCCCGGAGCCGAAGAAGCGGCTTCTTCGCGCAAAGACGATTGTGCCGCTCACAGTGCTCTCCTTAGCGCGGCTTCTGCCAAAAGACGCCCGGGAGCGGCTCTTAGCTGTGGACAGCATCCTACCTTCGTCTTTAGCGTCTCTTCTCATCTACATCTCAGAAAAATGCTTTCCCACTATGTCTGGCTAGGAAAAACTGTGCCAGCACAGAAAACATCTCCCATCGTGTTCTAGACGTTGCACGGAGGTCTGCCAAGTGTTTGGCAGGAAGAAAAGAAAAGTTGTCCAAAACAGCTTCCAATCGAATGTTCATGTGATTGGAAGAGTCAGGAGAGTGCAAAAGTACTGTTTTCTACCAGTTGGCAAGGTGCGCACACAATCCCAGTGTTGTACAGCTTGCTTCTTCACCTTCCCGAAGTTGCCGCTCTCTCCGGCGCCCAGAACCGAAGAAGCGGCTTCTTCGCGCAAAGACGATTGTGCCGCTCACAGTGCTCTCCTTAGCGCGGCTTCTGCCGAAAGACGCCCGGGAGCGGCTCTTAGCTGCGGACAGCATCCTACCTTTGTCTTTAGCGTCTCTTCTCATCTACATCTCAGCAAAATGCTTTTCCACTATGTCTGGCTAGGAAAAACTGTGCCAGCACAGAAAACATCTCCCATCATGTTCTAGACGTTGCACGGAGGTCTGCCAAGTGTTTGGCAGGAAGAAAAGAAAAGTTGTCCAAAACAGCTTCCAATCGAATGTTCATGTGATTGGAAGAGTCAGGAGAGTGCAAAAGTACTGTTTTCTATCAGTTGGCAAGGTGCGCACACAATCCCAGTGTTGTACAGCTTGCTTCTTCACCTTCCCGAAGTTGCCGCTCTCTCCGGCTCCCGGAGCCGAAGAAGCGGCTTCTTCGCGCAAAGACGATTGTGCCGCTCACAGTGCTCTCCTTAGCGCGGCTTCTGCCGAAAGACGCCCGGGAGCGGCTCTTAGCTGCGGACAGCATCCTACCTTCGTTTTTAGCGTCTCTTCTCATCTACATCTCAGAAAAATGCTTTCCCAATATGTCTGGCTAGGAAAAACTGTGCCAGCACAGAAAACATCTCCCATCGTGTTCTAGACGTTGCACGGATGTCTGCCATGTGTTTGGCAGGAAGAAAAGAAAAGTTGTCCAAAACAGCTTCCAATCGAATGTTCATGTGATTGGAAGAGTCAGGAGAGTGCAAAAGTACTGTTTTCTATCAGTTGGCAAGGTGCGCACACAATCCCAGTGTTGTACAGCTTGCTTCTTCACCTTCCCGAAGGTGCCGCTCTCTCCGGCTCCCGGAGCCGAAGAAGCGGCTTCTTCGCGCAAAGACGATTGTGCGCTCACAGTGCTCTCCTTAGCGCGGCTTCTGCCGAAAGACGCCCGGGAGCGGCTCTTAGCTGCGGACAGCATCCTACCTTCGTCTTTAGCGTCTCTTCTCATCTACATCTCAGAAAAATGCTTTCCCAGTATGTCTGGCTAGGAAAAACTGTGCCAGCACAGAAAACATCTCCCATCGTGTTCTAGACGTTGCACGGAGGTCTGCCAAGTGTTTGGCAGGAAGAAAAGAAAAGTTGTCCAAAACAGCTTCCAATCGAATGTTCATGTGATTGGAAGAGTCAGGAGAGTGCAAAAGTACTGTTTTCTATCAGTTGGCAAGGTGCGCACACAATCCCAGTGTTGTACAGCTTGCTTCTTCACCTTCCCGAAGTTGCCGCTCTCTCCGGCTCCGGGAGCCGAAGAAGCGGCTTCTTTGCGCAAAGACGATTGTGCCGCTCACAGTGCTCTCCTTAGCGCGGCTTCTGCCGAAAGACGCCCGGGAGCGGCTCTTAGCTGCGGACAGCATCCTACCTTCGTCTTTAGCGTCTCTTCTCATCTACATCTCAGCAAAAAGCTTTCCCACTATGTCTGGCTAGGAAAAACTGTGCCAGCACAGAAAACATCTCCCATCGTGTTCTAGACGTTGCACGGAGGTCTGCCAAGTGTTTGGCAGGAAGAAAAGAAAAGTTGTCCAAAACAGCTTCCAATCGAATGTTCATGTGATTGGAAGAGTCAGGAGAGTGCAAAAGTACTGTTTTCTACCAGTTGGCAAGGTGCGCACACAATCCCAGTGTTGTACAGCTTGCTTCTTCACCTTCCCGAAGTTGCCGCTCTCTCCGGCTCCCGGAGCCGAAGAAGCAGCTTCTTCGCGCAAAGACGATTGTGCCACTCACAGTGCTCTCCTTAGCGCGGCTTCTGCCGAAAGACGCCCGGGAGCGGCTCTTAGCTGCGGACAGCATCCTACCTTCGTCTTTAGTGTCTCTTCTCATCTACATCTCAGAAAAATGCTTTCCCACTATGTCTGGCATGGAAAAATTGTGCCAGCACAGAAAACATCTCCCATTGTATTCTAGACGTTGCACGGATGTCTGCCAAGTGTTTGGCAGGAAGAAAAGAAAAGTTGTCCAAAACAGCTTCCAATCGAATGTTCATGTGATTGGAAGAGTCAGGAGAGTGCAAAAGTACTGTTTTCTATCAGTTGGCAAGGTGCGCACACAATCCCAGTGTTGTACAGCTTGCTTCTTCACCTTCCCGAAGGTGCCGCTCTCTCCGGCTCCCGGAGCCGAAGAAGCGGCTTCTTCGCGCAAAGACGATTGTGCCGCTCACAGTGCTCTCCTTAGCGCGGCTTCTGCCGAAAGACGCCCGGGAGCGGCTCTTAGCTGCGGACAGCATCCTACCTTCGTCTTTAGCGTCTCTTCTCATCTACATCTCAGAAAAATGCTTTCCCACTATGTCTGGCTAGGAAAAACTGTGCCAGCACAGAAAACATCTCCCATCGTGTTCTAGACGTTGCACGGATGTCTGCCATGTGTTTGGCAGGAAGAAAAGAAAAGTTGTCCAAAACAGCTTCCAATCGAATGTTCATGTGATTGGAAGAGTCAGGAGAGTGCAAAAGTACTGTTTTCTATCAGTTGGCAAGGTGCGCACACAATCCCAGTGTTGTACAGCTTGCTTCTTCACCTTCCCGAAGGTGCCGCTCTCTCCGGCTCCCGGAGCCGAAGAAGCGGCTTCTTCGCGCAAAGACGATTGTGCCGCTCACAGTGCTCTCCTTAGCGCGGCTTATGCCGAAAGACGCCCGGGAGCGGCTCTTAGCTGCGGACAGCATCCTACCTTCGTTTTTAGCGTCTCTTCTCATCTACATCTCAGAAAAATGCTTTCCCAATATGTCTGGCTAGGAAAAACTGTGCCAGCACAAAAAACATCTCCCATCGTGTTCTAGACGTTGCACGGATGTCTGCGAAGTTTTTGGCAGAAAGAAAAGAAAAGTTGACCAAAACAGCTTCCAATCGAATGTTCATTTGATAGGAAGAGTCAGGAGAGTGCAAAAGTACTGTTTTCTATCAGTTGGCATGGTGCGCACACAATCCCAGTGTTGTACAGCTTGCTTCTTCACCTTCCCGAAGTTGCCGCTCTCTCCGGCTCCGGGAGCCGAAGAAGCGGCTTCTTCGCGCAAAGATGATTGTGCCGCTCACAGTGCTCTCCTTAGCGCGGCTTCTGCCGAAAGACGCCCGGGAGCGGCTCTTAGCTGCGGACAGCATCCTACCTTCGTCTTTAGCGTCTCTTCTCATCTACATCTCAGAAAAATGCTTTTCCACTATGTCTGGCTAGGAAAAACTGTGCCAGCACAGAAAACATCTCCCATTGTGTTCTAGACGTTGCACGGATGTCTGCCAAGTGTTTGGCAGGAAGAAAAGAAAAGTTGTCCAAAACAGTTTCCAATCGAATGTTCATGTGATTGGAAGAGTCAGGAGAGTGCAAAAGTACTGTTTTCTATCAGTTGGCAAGGTGCGCACACAATCCCAGTGTTGTACAGCTTGCTTCTTCACCTTCCCGAAGTTGCCGCTCTCTCCGGCTCCCGGAGCCGAAGAAGCGGCTTCTTTGCGCAAAGACGATTGTGCCGCTCACAGTGCTCTCCTTAGCGCGGCTTCTGCCGAAAGACGCCCGGGAGCGGCTCTTAGCTGCGGACAGCATCCTACCTTCGTCTTTAGCGTCTCTTCTCATCTACATCTCAGAAAAATGCTTTCCCAATATGTCTGGCAAGGAAAAATTGTGCCAGCACAGAAAACATCTCACATTGTATTCTAGAAGTTGCACGGATGTCTGCCAAGTGTTTGGCAGGAAGAAAAGAAAAGTTGTCCAAAACAGCTTCCAATCGAATGTTCATGTGATTGGAAGAGTCAGGAGAGTGCAAAAGTACTGTTTTCTATCAGTTGGCAAGGTGCGCACACAATCCCAGTGTTGTACAGCTTGCTTCTTCACCTTCCCGAAGTTGCCGCTCTCTCCGGCTCCCGGAGCCGAAGAAGCGGCTTCTTCGCGCAAAGACGATTGTGCCGCTCACAGTGCTCTCCTTAGCGCGGCTTCTGCCGAAAGACGCCCGGGAGCGGCTCTTAGCTGCGGACAGCATCCTACCTTCGTCTTTAGCGTCTCTTCTCATCTACATCTCAGCAAAAAGCTTTCCCACTATGTCTGGCTAGGAAAAACTGTGCCAGCACAGAAAACATCTCCCATCGTGTTCTAGACGTTGCACGGATGTCTGCCAAGTGTTTGGCAGGAAGAAAAGAAAAGTTGTCCAAAACAGCTTCCAATCGAATGTTCATGTGATTGGAAGAGTCAGGAGAGTGCAAAAGTACTGTTTTCTATCAGTTGGCAAGGTGCGCACACAATCCCAGTGTTGTACAGCTTGCTTCTTCACCTTCCCGAAGCTGCCGCTCTCTCCGGCTCCCGGAGCCGAAGAAGCGGCTTCTTCGCGCAAAGACGATTGTGCCGCTCACAGTGCTCTCCTTAGCGCGGCTTCTGCCGAAAGACGCCCGGGAGCGGCTCTTAGCTGCGGACAGCATCCTACCTTCGTCTTTAGCGTCTCTTCTCATCTACATCTCAGCAAAAAGCTTTCCCACTATCTCTGGCTAGGAAAAACTGTGCCAGCACAGAAAACATCTCCCATCGTGTTCTAGACGTTGCACGGAGGTCTGCCAAGTGTTTGGCAGGAAGAAAAGAAAAGTTGTCCAAAACAGCTTCCAATCGAATGTTCATGTGATTGGAAGAGTCAGGAGAGTGCAAAAGTACTGTTTTCTACCAGTTGGCAAGGTGCGCACACAATCCCAGTGTTGTACAGCTTGCTTCTTCACCTTCCCGAAGTTGCCGCTCTCTCCGGCTCCCGGAGCCGAAGAAGCGGCTTCTTCGCGCAAAGACGATTGTGCCACTCACAGTGCTCTCCTTAGCGCGGCTTCTGCCGAAAGACGCCCGGGAGCGGCTCTTAGCTGCGGACAGCATCCTACCTTCGTCTTTAGTGTCTCTTCTCATCTACATCTCAGCAAAAATCCTTTCCCACTATGTCTGGCATGGAAAAATTGTGCCAGCACAGAAAACATCTCCCATTGTATTCTAGACGTTGCACGGATGTCTGCCAAGTGTTTGGCAGGAAGAAAAGAAAAGTTGTCCAAAACAGCTTCCAATCGAATGTTCATGTGATTGGAAGAGTCAGGAGAGTGCAAAAGTACTGTTTTCTATCAGTTGGCAAGGTGCGCACACAATCCCAGTGTTGTACAGCTTGCTTCTTCACCTTCCCGAAGGTGCCGCTCTCTCCGGCTGCCGGAGCCGAAGAAGCGGCTTCTTCGCGCAAAGACGATTGTGCCGCTCACAGTGCTCTCCTTAGCGCGGCTTCTGCCGAAAGACGCCGGGAGCGGCTCTTAGCTGCGGACAGAATCCTACCTTCGTCTTTAGCGTCTCTTCTCATCTACATCTCAGAAAAATGCTTTCCCAATATGTCTGGCTAGGAAAAACTGTGCCAGCACAAAAAACATCTCCCATCGTGTTCTAGACGTTGCACGGATGTCTGCCAAGTGTTTGGCAGAAAGAAAAGAAAAGTTGACCAAAACAGCTTCCAATCGAATGTTCATTTGATAGGAAGAGTCAGGAGAGTGCAAAAGTACTGTTTTCTATCAGTTGGCATGGTGCGCACACAATCCCAGTGTTGTACAGCTTGCTTCTTCACCTTCCCGAAGTTGCCGCTCTCTCCGGCTCCGGGAGCCGAAGAAGCGGCTTCTTCGCGCAAAGATGATTGTGCCGCTCACAGTGCTCTCCTTAGCGCGGCTTCTGCCGAAAGACGCCCGGGAGCGGCTCTTAGCTGCGGACAGCATCCTACCTTCGTCTTTAGCGTCTCTTCTCATCTACATCTCAGCAAAATGCTTTTCCACTATGTCTGGCTAGGAAAAACTGTGCCAGCACAGAAAACATCTCCCATTGTGTTCTAGACGTTGCACGGATGTCTGCCAAGTGTTTGGCAGGAAGAAAAGAAAAGTTGTCCAAAACAGTTCCAATCGAATGTTCATGTGATTGGAAGAGTCAGGAGAGTGCAAAAGTACTGTTTTCTATCAGTTGGCAAGGTGCGCACACAATCCCAGTGTTGTACAGCTTGCTTCTTCACCTTCCCGAAGTTGCCGCTCTCTCCGGCTCCCGGAGCCGAAGAAGCGGCTTCTTTGCGCAAAGAAGATTGTGCCGCTCACAGTGCTCTCCTTAGCGCGGCTTCTGCCGAAAGACGCCCGGGAGCGGCTCTTAGCTGCGGACAGCATCCTACCTTCGTCTTTAGCGTCTCTTCTCATCTACATCTCAGCAAAAAGCTTTCCCACTATCTCTGGCTAGGAAAAACTGTGCCAGCACAGAAAACATCTCCCATCGTGTTCTAGACGTTGCACGGAGGTCTGCCAAGTGTTTGGCAGGAAGAAAAGAAAAGTTGTCCAAAACAGCTTCCAATCGAATGTTCATGTGATTGGAAGAGTCAGGAGAGTGCAAAAGTACTGTTTTCTACCAGTTGGCAAGGTGCGCACACAATCCCAGTGTTGTACAGCTTGCTTCTTCACCTTCCCGAAGTTGCCGCTCTCTCCGGCTCCCGGAGCCGAAGAAGCGGCTTCTTCGCGCAAAGACGATTGTGCCACTCACAGTGCTCTCCTTAGCGCGGCTTCTGCCGAAAGACGCCCGGGAGCGGCTCTTAGCTGCGGACAGCATCCTACCTTCGTCTTTAGTGTCTCTTCTCATCTACATCTCAGCAAAAATCCTTTCCCACTATGTCTGGCATGGAAAAATTGTGCCAGCACAGAAAACATCTCCCATTGTATTCTAGACGTTGCACGGATGTCTGCCAAGTGTTTGGCAGGAAGAAAAGAAAAGTTGTCCAAAACAGCTTCCAATCGAATATTCATGTGATTGAAGAGTCAGGAGAGTGCAAAAGTACTGTTTTCTACCAGTTGGCAAGGTGCGCACACAATCCCAGTGTTGTACAGCTTGCTTCTTCACCTTCCCGAAGTTGCCGTTCTCTCCGGCTCCCGGAGCCGAAGAAGCGGCTTCTTCGCGCAAAGACGATTGTGCCGCTCACAGTGCTCTCCTTAGCGCGGCTTCTGCCAAAAGACGCCCGGGAGCGGCTCTTAGCTGTGGACAGCATCCTACCTTCGTCTTTAGCGTCTCTTCTCATCTACATCTCAGAAAAATGCTTTCCCACTATGTCTGGCTAGGAAAAACTGTGCCAGCACAGAAAACATCTCCGATCGTGTTCTAGACGTTGCACGGAGGTCTGCCAAGTGTTTGGCAGGAAGAAAGAAAAGTTGTCCAAAACAGCTTCCAATCGAATGTTCATGTGATTGGAAGAGTCAGGAGAGTGCAAAAGTACTGTTTTCTACCAGTTGGCAAGGTGCGCACACAATCCCAGTGTTGTACAGCTTGCTTCTTCACCTTCCCGAAGTTGCCGCTCTCTCCGGCGCCCGGAACCGAAGAAGCGGCTTCTTCGCGCAAAGACGATTGTGCCGCTCACAGTGATCTCCTTAGCGCGGCTTCTGCCGAAAGACGCCCGGGAGCGGCTCTTAAGCTGCGGACAGCATCCTACCATTGTCTTTAGCGTCTATTCTCATGGCTAGGAAAAACTGTGCCAGCACAGAAAACATCTCCCATCATGTTCTAGACGTTGCACGGAAGTCTGCAAGTGTTGGCAGGAAGAAAAGAAAAGTTGTCCAAAACAGCTTCCAATCGAATGTTCATGTGATTGGAAGAGTCAGGAGAGTGCAAAAGTACTGTTTTCTACCAGTTGGCAAGGTGCGCACAACAATCCCAGTGTTGTACAGCTTGCTTCTTCACCTTCCCGAAGGTGCCGCTCTCTCCCGGGCTCCCGGAGCCGAAGAAGCGGCTTCTTCGCGCAAAGACGATTGTGCCGCTCACAGTGCTCTCCTTAGCACGGCTTCTGCCGAAAGACGCCCGGGAGCGGCTCTTAGCTGCGGACAGCATCCTACCTTCGTCTTTAGCGTCTCTTCTCATCTACATCTCAGCAAAATGCTTTTCCACTATGTCTGGCTAGGAAAACCTGTGCCAGCACAGAAAACATCTCCATCGTGTTCTAGACGTTGCACGGATGTCTGCCAAGTGTTTGGCAGGAGAAGAAAAGAAAAGTGCCCACAAACAGCTTCCAATCGAATGTTCATGTGATTGGAAGAGTCAGGAGAGTGCAAAAAGTACTGTTTTCTACCAGTTGGCAAGGTGCGCACACAATCCCAGTGTTGTACAGCTTGCTTCTTCACCTTCCCGAAGTTGCCGCTCTCTCCGGCTCCCGGAGCCGAAGAAGCGGCTTCTTCGCGCAAAGACGATTGTGCCGCTCACAGTGCTCTCCTTAGCGCGGCTTCTGCCGAAAGACGCCCGGGAGAGGCTCTTAGCTGCGGACAGCATCCTACCCTTCGTCTTTAGCGTCTCTTCTCATCTACATCTCAGCAAAAAGCTTTCCCACTATGTCTGGCTAGGAAAAACTGTGCCAGCACAGAAAACATCTCCATCGTGTTCTAGACGTTGCACGGATGTCTGCCAAGTGTTTGGCAGGAAGAAAAGAAAAGTTGTCCAAAACAGCTTCCAATCGAATGTTCATGTGACTGGAAGAGTCAGGAGAGTGCAAAAGTACTGTTTTCTATCAGTTGGCATGGTGCGCACACAATCCCAGTGTTGTACAGCTTGCTTCTTCACACCTTCCCGAAGTTGCCGCTCCCTCCGGCTCCGGGAGCCGAAGAATAGCGGCTTCTTCGCGCAAAGACGATTGTGCCGCTCACAGTGCTCTCCTTAGCGCGGCTTCTGCCGAAAGACGCCCGGAGCGGCTCTTAGCTGCGGACAGCATCCTACCTTCGTCTTTCGCGTCTCTTCTCATCTACATCTCAGCAAAATGCTTTTCCACTATGTCTGGCTAGGAAAAACTGTGCCAGCACAGAAAACATCTCCCATCGTGTTCTAGACGTTGCACGGAGGTCTGCCAAGTGTTTGGCAGGAAGAAAAGAAAAGTTGTCCTAAACAGATTCAATCAAATGTTCATGTGATTGGAAGAGTCAGGAGAGTGCAAAAAGTACTGTTTTCTATCAGTTGGCAAGGTGCGCACACAATCCCAGTGTTGTACAGCTTGCTTCTTCACCTTCCCGAAGTTGCCGCTCTCTCCGGCTCCCGGAGCCGAAGAAGCGGCTTCTTCGCGAGCAAAGACGATTGTGTCCGCTCACAGTGCTCTCCTTAGCGCGGCTTCTGCCGAAAGACCGCCCCCGGGAGCGGCTCTTAGCTGCGGACAGCATCCTACCTTCGTCTTTAGCGTCTCTTCTCATCTACATCTCAGTAAAAATGCTTTCCCACTATGTCTGGCTAGGAAAAACTGTGCCAGCACAGAAAACATCTCCCATCGTGTTCTAGACGTTGCACGGATGTCTGCCAAGTGTTTGGCAGGAAGAAAAGAAAAAGTTGACCACAACAGCTTCCAATCGAATGTTCATTGTGATTGGAAGAGTCAGGAGAGTGCAAAAGTACTGTTTTCTACCAGTTGGCAAGGTGCGCACACAATCCCAGTGTTGGTACAGCTTGCTTCTTCACCTTCCCGAAGTTGCCGCTCTCTCCGGCTCCCGGAGCCGAAGAAGCGGCTTCTTCACGCAAAGACGATTGTGCCGCTCACAGTGCTCTCCTTAGCGCGGCTTCTGCCGAAAGACGCCCGGGAGCGGCTCTTAGCTGCGGACAGCATCCTACCTTCGTCTTTAGCGTCTCTTCTCATCTACATCTCCAGCAAAAAGCTTTCCCACTATGTCTGGCTAGGAAAAACTGTGCCAGCACAGAAAACATCTCCCATCGTGTTCTAGACGTTGCACGGATGTCTGCCAAGTGTTTGGCAGGAAGAAAAGAAAAGTTGTCCAAAACAGCTTCCAATCGAATGTTCATGTGACTGGAAGAGTCAGGAGAGTGCAAAAGTACTGTTTTTCTATCAGTTGGCATGGTGCGCCACTACAATCCCAGTGTTGTACAGCTTGCTTCTTCACCTTCCCGAAGTTGCCGCTCCCTCCGGCTCCGGGAGCCGAAGAAGCGGCTTCTTCGCGCAAAAGACGATTGTGCCGCTCACAGTGCTCTCCTTAGCGCGGCTTCTGCCGAAAGACGCCCGGGAGCGGGCTCTTAGCTGCGGACAGCATCCTACCTTCGTCTTTAGCGTCTCTTCTCATCTACATCTCAGAAAAATGCTTTCCCACTATGTCTGGCAAGGAAAAATTGTGCCAGCACAGAAAATATCTCCCATTGTATTCTAGACGTTGCACGGATGTCTGCAAGTGTTTGGCAGGAAGAAAAGAAAAGTTGTCCAAAACAGTTTCCAATCGAATGTTCATGTGATTGGAAGAGTCAGGAGAGTGCAAAAGTACTGTTTTCTACCAGTTGGCAAGGTGCGCACACAATCCCAGTGTTGTACAGCTTGCTTCTTCACCTTCCCCGAAGTTGCCGCTCTCTCCGGCTCCCGGAGCCGAAGAAGCGGCTTCTTCGCGCAAAGACGATTGTGCCGCTCACAGTGCTCTCCTTAGCGCGGCTTCTGCCGAAAGACGCCCGGGAGAGGCTCTTAGCTGCGGACAGCATCCTACCTTCGTCTTTAGCGTCTCTTCTCATCTACATCTCAGCAAAAAGCTTTCCCACTATGTCTGGCTAGGAAAAACTGTGCCAGCACAGAAAACATCTCCCATCGTGTTCTAGACGTTGCACGGATGTCTGCCAAGTGGTTGGCAGGAAGAAAAGAAAAGTTGTCCAAAACAGCTTCCAATCGAATGTTCATGTGACTGGAAGAGTCAGGAGAGTGCAAAAGTACTGTTTTCTATCAGTTGGCATGGTGCGCACACAATCCCAGTGTTGTACAGCTTGCTTCTTCACCTTCCCGAAGTTGCCTGCTCCCCTCCGGCTCCGGGAGCCGAAGAAGCGGCTTCTTCGCGCAAAGACGATTGTGCGCTCACAGTGCTCTCCTTAGCGCGGCTTCTGCCGAAAGACCGCCGGGAGCGGCTCTTAGCTGCGGACAGCATCCTAACCTTCGTCTTTCGCGTCTCTTCTCATCTACATCTCAGCAAAATGCTTTTCCACTATGTCTGGCTAGGAAAAACTGTGCCAGCACAGAAAACATCTCCCATCGTGTTCTAGACGTTGCACGGAGGTCTGCCAAGTGTTTGGCAGGAAAGAAAGAAAAGTTGTCCTAAACAGATTCCAATCAAATGTTCATGTGATTGGAAGAGTCAGGAGAGTGCAAAAGTACTGTTTTCTATCAGTTGGCAAGGTGCGCACACAATCCCAGTGTTGTACAGCTTGCTTCTTCACCTTCCCGAAGTTGCCGCTCTCTCCGGCTCCGGAGCGAAGAAGCGGCTTCTTCGCGCTCAAAGACGATTGTGCCGCTCACAGTGCTCTCCTTAGCGCGGCTTCTGCCGAAAGACGCCGGAGCGGCTCTTAGCTGCGGACAGCATCCTACCTTCGTCTGTTAGCGTCTCTTCTCATCTACATCTCAGTAAAATGCTTTCCCACTATGTGTCTGGCTAGGAAAAACTGTGCCAGCACAGAAAACATCTCCCATCGTGTTCTAGACGTTGCACGGATGTCTGCCAAGTGTTTGAGCAGGAAGAAAAGAAAAGTTGACCACAACAGCTTCCAATCGAATGTTCATGTGATTGGAAGAGTCAGGAGAGTGCAAAAAAGTACTGTTTTTCTACCAGTTGGCAAGGTGCGCACACAATCCCAGTGTTGTACAGCTTGCTTCTTCACCTTCCCGAAGTTGCCGCTCTCTCCGGGCTCCCGGAGCCGAAGAAGCGGCTTCTTCAAGCTCAAAGACGATTGTGCCGCTCACAGTGCTCTCCTTAGCGCGGCTTCTGCCGAAAGACGCCCGGGAGCGGCTCTTAGCTGCGGACAGCATCCTACCTTCGTCTTTAGCGTCTCTTCTCATCTACATCTCAGCAAAAAGCTTTCCCACTATGTCTGGCTAGGAAAAACTGTGCCAGCACAGAAAAACATCTCCCATCGTGTTCTAGACGTTGCACGGATGTCTGCCAAGTGTTTGGCAGGAGAAAAGAAAAGTTGTCCAAAACAGCTTCCAATCGAATGTTCATGTGACTGGAAGAGTCAGGAGAGTGCAAAAGTACTGTTTTCTATCAGTTGGCATGGTGCGCACACAATCCCAGTGTTGTACAGCTTGCTTCTTCACCTTCCCGAAGTTGCCGCTCCCTCCGGCTCCGGGAGCCGAAGAAGCGGCTTCTTCGCGCAAAGACGATTGTGCCGCTCAACAGTGCTCTCCTTAGCGCGGCTTCTGCCGAAAGACGCCCGGGAGCGGCTCTTAGCTGCGGACAGCATCCTGACCTTCGTCTTTAGCGTCTCTTTCTCATCTACATCTCAGAAAAATGCTTTCCCACTATGTCTGGCAAGGAAAAATTGTGCCAGCACAGAAAATATCTCCCATTGTATTCTAGACGTTGCACGGATGTCTGCCAAGTGTTTGGCAGGAAGAAAAGAAAAGTTGTCCAAAACAGCTTCCAATCGAATGTTCATGTGATTGGAAGAGTCAGGAGAGTGCAAAAGTACTGTTTTCTACCAGTTGGCAAGGTGCGCACACAATCCCAGTGTTGTACAGCTTGCTTCTTCACCTTCCCGATGGTGCCGCTCTCTCCGGCTCCGGGAGCCGAAAAAGCGGCTTCTTCGCGCAAAGACGATTGTGCCGCTCACAGTGCTCTCCTTAGCGCGGCTTCTGCCGAAAGACGCCCGGGAGCGGCTCTTAGCTGCGGACAGCATCCTACCTTCGTCTTTAGCGTCTCTTCTCATCTACATCTCAGAAAAATGCTTTTCCACTATGTCTGGCTAGGAAAAACTGTGCCAGCACAGAAAACATCTCCCATCGTGTTCTAGATGTTGCACGGATGTCTGCCAAGTGTTTGGCAGGAAGAAAAGAAAAGTTGTCCAAAACAGTTTCCAATCGAATGTTCATGTGATTGGAAGAGTCAGGAGAGTGCAAAAGTACTGTTTTCTATCAGTTGGCAAGGTGCGCACACAATCCCAGTGTTGTACAGCTTGCTTCTTCACCTTCCCGAAGTTGCCGCTCTCTCCGGCTCCGGGAGCCGAAGAAGCGGCTTCTTCGCGCAAAGACGATTGTGCCGCTCACAGTGCTCTCCTTAGCGCGGCTTCTGCCGAAAGACGCCCGGGAGCGGCTCTTAGCTGCGGACAGCATCCTACCTTCGTCTTTAGCGTCTCTTCTCATCTACATCTCAGCAAAATGCTTTTCCACTATGTCTGGCTAGGAAAATCTGTGCCGGCACAGAAAACATCTCCCATCGTGTTCTAGACGTTGCACGGATGTCTGCCAAGTGTTTGGCAGGATGAAAAGAAAAGTTGTCCAAAACAGCTTCCAATCGAATGTTCATGTGATTGGAAGAGTCAGGAGAGTGCAAAAGTACTGTTTTCTACCAGTTGGCAAGGTGCGCACACAATCCCAGTGTTGTACAGCTTGCTTCTTCACCTTCCCGAAGGTGCCGCTCTCTCCGGCTCCGGGAGCCGAAGAAGCGGCTTCTTCGTGCAAAGACGATTGTGCCGCTCACAGTGCTCTCCTTAGCGCGGCTTCTGCCGAAAGACGCCCGGGAGAGGCTCTTAGCTGCGGACAGCATCCTACCTTCGTCTTTAGCGTCTCTTCTCATCTACATCTCAGAAAAATGCTTTCCCACTATGTCTGGCTAGGAAAAACTGTGCCAGCACAGAAAACATCTCCCATCGTGTTCTAGACGTTGCACGGATGTCTGCCAAGTGTTTGGCAGGAAGAAAAGAAAAGTTGTCCAAAACAGCTTCCAATCGAATGTTCATGTGACTGGAAGAGTCAGGAGAGTGCAAAAGTACTATTTTCTATCAGTTGGCATGGTGCGCACACAATCCCAGTGTTGTACAGCTTGCTTCTTCACCTTCCCGAAGTTGCCGCTCCCTCCGGCTCCGGGAGCCGAAGAAGCGGCTTCTTCGCGCAAAGACGATTGTGCCGCTCACAGTGCTCTCCTAAGCGCGGCTTCTGCCGAAAGACGCCCGGGAGAGGCTCTTAGCTGCGGACAGCATCCTACCTTCGTCTTTAGCGTCTCTTCTCATCTACATCTCAGCAAAAAGCTTTCCCACTATGTCTGGCTAGGAAAAACTGTGCCAGCACAGAAAACATCTCCCATCGTGTTCTAGACGTTGCACGGATGTCTGCCAAGTGTTTGGCAGGAAGAAAAGAAAAGTTGTCCAAAACAGCTTCCAATCGAATGTTCATGTGACTGGAAGAGTCAGGAGAGTGCAAAAGTACTGTTTTCTATCAGTTGGCATGGTGCGCACACAATCCCAGTGTTGTACAGCTTGCTTCTTCACCTTCCCGAAGGTGCCGCTCTCTCCGGCTCCGGGAGCCGAAGAAGCGGCTTCTTCGCGCAAAGACGATTGTGCCGCTCACAGTGCTCTCCTTAGCGCGGCTTCTGCCGAAAGACGCCCGGGAGCGGCTCTTAGCTGCGGACAGCATCCTACCTTCGTCTTTAGCGTCTCTTCTCATCTACATCTCAGAAAAATGCTTTCCCACTATGTCTGGCTAGGAAAAACTGTGCCAGCACAGAAAACATCTCCCATCGTGTTCTAGACGTTGCACGGATGTCTGCCAAGTGTTTGGCAGGAAGAAAAGAAAAGTTGCCCACAACAGCTTCCAATCGAATGTTCATGTGATTGGAAGAGTCAGGAGAGTGCAAAAGTACTGTTTTCTACCAGTTGGCAAGGTGCGCACACAATCCCAGTGTTGTACAGCTTGCTTCTTCACCTTCCCGAAGTTGCCGCTCTCTCCGGCTCCCGGAGCCGAAGAAGCGGCTTCTTCGCGCAAAGACGATTGTGCCGCTCACAGTGCTCTCCTTAGCGCGGCTTCTGCCGAAAGACGCCCGGGAGCGGCTCTTAGCTGCGGACAGCATCCTACCTTCGTCTTTAGCGTCTCTTCTCATCTACATCTCAGCAAAATGCTTTCCCACTATGTCTGGCTAGGAAAAACTGTGCCAGCACAGAAAACATCTCCCATCGTGTTCTAGACGTTGCACGGATGTCTGCCAAGTGTTTGGCAGGAAGAAAAGAAAAGTTGCCCACAACAGCTTCCAATCGAATGTTCATGTGATTGGAAGAGTCAGGAGAGTGCAAAAGTACTGTTTTCTACCAGGTGGCAAGGTGCGCACACAATCCCAGTGTTGTACAGCTTGCTTCTTCACCTTCCCGAAGTTGCCGCTCTCTCCGGCTCCCGGAGCCGAAGAAGCGGCTTCTTCGCGCAAAGACGATTGTGCCGCTCACAGTGCTCTCCTTAGCGCGGCTTCTGCCGAAAGACGCCCGGGAGAGGCTCTTAGCTGCGGACAGCATCCTACCTTCGTCTTTAGCGTCTCTTCTCATCTACATCTCAGCAAAAAGCTTTCCCACTATGTCTGGCTAGGAAAAACTGTGCCAGCACAGAAAACATCTCCCATCGTGTTCTAGACGTTGCACGGATGTCTGCCAAGTGTTTGGCAGGAAGAAAAGAAAAGTTGTCCAAAACAGCTTCCAATCGAATGTTCATGTGACTGGAAGAGTCAGGAGAGTGCAAAAGTACTGTTTTCTATCAGTTGGCATGGTGCGCACACAATCCCAGTGTTGTACAGCTTGCTTCTTCACCTTCCCGAAGTTGCCGCTCCCTCCGGCTCCGGGAGCCGAAGAAGCGGCTTCTTCGCGCAAAGACGATTGTGCCGCTCACAGTGCTCTCCTTAGCGCAGCTTCTGCCGAAAGACGCCCGGCAGCGGCTCTTAGCTGCGGACAGCATCCTACCTTCGTCTTTAGCGTCTCTTCTCATCTACATCTCAGAAAAATGCTTTCCCACTATGTCTGGCAAGGAAAAATTGTGCCAGCAGAGAAAATATCTCCCATTGTATTCTAGACGTTGCACGGATGTCTGCCAAGTGTTTGGCAGGAAGAAAATAAAAGTTGTCCAAAACAGCTTCCAATCGAATGTTCATGTGATTGGAAGAGTCAGGAGAGTGCAAAAGTACTGTTTTCTACCAGTTGGCAAGGTGCGCACACAATCCCAGTGTTGTACAGCTTGCTTCTTCACCTTCCCGAAGGTGCCGCTCTCTCCGGCTCCGGGAGCCGAAGAAGCGGCTTCTTCGCGCAAAGACGATTGTGCCGCTCACAGTGCTCTCCTTAGCGCGGCTTCTGCCGAAAGACGCCCGGGAGCGGCTCTTAGCTGCGGACAGCATCCTACCTTCGTCTTTAGCGTCTCTTCTCATCTACATCTCAGAAAAATGCTTTTCCACTATGTCTGGCTAGGAAAAACTGTGCCAGCACAGAAAACATCTCCCATCGTGTTCTAGATGTTGCACGGATGTCTGCCAAGTGTTTGGCAGGAAGAAAAGAAAAGTTGTCCAAAACAGTTTCCAATCGAATGTTCATGTGATTGGAAGAGTCAGGAGAGTGCAAAAGTACTGTTTTCTACCAGTTGGTAAGGTGCGCACACAATCCCAGTGTTGTACAGCTTGCTTCTTCACCTTCCCGAAGTTGCCGCTCTCTCCGGCTCCGGGAGCCGAAGAAGCGGCTTCTTTGCGCAAAGACGATTGTGCCGCTCACAGTGCTCTCCTTAGCGCGGCTTCTGCCGAAAGACGCCCGGGAGCGGCTCTTAGCTGCGGACAGCATCCTACCTTTGTCTTTAGCGTCTCTTCTCATCTACATCTCAGCAAAATGCTTTTCCACTATGTCTGGCTAGGAAAATCTGTGCCGGCACAGAAAACATCTCCCATCGTGTTCTAGACGTTGCACGGATGTCTGCCAAGTGTTTGGCAGGATGAAAAGAAAAGTTGTCCAAAACAGCTTCCAATCGAATGTTCATGTGATTGGAAGAGTCAGGAGAGTGCAAAAGTACTGTTTTCTACCAGTTGGCAAGGTGCGCACACAATCCCAGTGTTGTACAGCTTGCTTCTTCACCTTCCCGAAGTTGCCGCTCTCTCCGGCTCCCGGAGCCGAAGAAGCGGCTTCTTCGTGCAAAGACGATTGTGCCGCTCACAGTGCTCTCCTTAGCGCGGCTTCTGCCGAAAGACGCCCGGGAGAGGCTCTTAGCTGCGGACAGCATCCTACCTTCGTCTTTAGCGTCTATTCTCATCTACATCTCAGCAAAATGCTTTTCCAGTATGTCTGGCTAGGAAAAACTGTGCCAGCACAGAAAACATCTCCCATCATGTTCTAGACGTTGCACGGAAGTCTGCCAAGTGTTGGCAGGAAGAAAAGAAAAGTTGTCCAAAACAGCTTCCAATCGAATGTTCATGTGATTGGAAGAGTCAGGAGAGTGCAAAAGTACTGTTTTCTACCAGTTGGCAAGGTGCGCACACAATCCCAGTGTTGTACAGCTTGCTTCTTCACCTTCCCGAAGGTGCCGCTCTCTCCGGCTCCCGGAGCCGAAGAAGCGGCTTCTTCGCGCAAAGACGATTGTGCCGCTCACAGTGCTCTCCTTAGCGCGGCTTCTGCCGAAAGACGCCCGGGAGAGGCTCTTAGCTGCGGACAGCATCCTACCTTCGTCTTTAGCGTCTCTTCTCATCTACATCTCAGCAAAAAGCTTTCCCACTATGTCTGGCTAGGAAAAACTGTGCCAGCACAGAAAACATCTCCCATCGTGTTCTAGACGTTGCACGGATGTCTGCCAAGTGTTTGGCAGGAAGAAAAGAAAAGTTGTCCAAAACAGCTTCCAATCGAATGTTCATGTGACTGGAAGAGTCAGGAGAGTGCAAAAGTACTGTTTTCTATCAGTTGGCATGGTGCGCACACAATCCCAGTGTTGTACAGCTTGCTTCTTCACCTTCCCGAAGTTGCCGCTCCCTCCGGCTCCGGGAGCCGAAGAAGCGGCTTCTTCGCGCAAAGACGATTGTGCCGCTCACAGTGCTCTCCTTAGCGCGGCTTCTGCCGAAAGACGCCCGGGAGCGGCTCTTAGCTGCGGACAGCATCCTACCTTCGTCTTTCGCGTCTCTTCTCATCTACATCTCAGCAAAATGCTTTTCCACTATGTCTGGCTAGGAAAAACTGTGCCAGCACAGAAAACATCTCCCATCGTGTTCTAGACGTTGCACGGAGGTCTGCCAAGTGTTTGGCAGGAAGAAAAGAAAAGTTGTCCTAAACAGATTCCAATCAAATGTTCATGTGATTGGAAGAGTCAGGAGAGTGCAAAAGTACTGTTTTCTATCAGTTGGCAAGGTGCGCACACAATCCCAGTGTTGTACAGCTTGCTTCTTCACCTTCCCGAAGTTGCCGCTCTCTCCGGCTCCCGGAGCCGAAGAAGCGGCTTCTTCGCGCAAAGACGATTGTGCCGCTCACAGTGCTCTCCTTAGCGCGGCTTCTGCCGAAAGACGCCCGGGAGCGGCTCTTAGCTGCGGACAGCATCCTACCTTCGTCTTTAGCGTCTCTTCTCATCTACATCTCAGTAAAATGCTTTCCCACTATGTCTGGCTAGGAAAAACTGTGCCAGCACAGAAAACATCTCCCATCGTGTTCTAGACGTTGCACGGATGTCTGCCAAGTGTTTGGCAGGAAGAAAAGAAAAGTTGACCACAACAGCTTCCAATCGAATGTTCATGTGACTGGAAGAGTCAGGAGAGTGCAAAAGTACTGTTTTCTATCAGTTGGCATGGTGCGCACACAATCCCAGTGTTGTACAGCTTGCTTCTTCACCTTCCCGAAGTTGCCGCTCCCTCCGGCTCCGGGAGCCGAAGAAGCGGCTTCTTCGCGCAAAGACGATTGTGCCGCTCACAGTGCTCTCCTTAGCGCGGCTTCTGCCGAAAGACGCCCGGGAGCGGCTCTTAGCTGCGGACAGCATCCTACCTTCGTCTTTAGCGTCTCTTCTCATCTACATCTCAGAAAAATGCTTTCCCACTATGTCTGGCAAGGAAAAATTGTGCCAGCACAGAAAATATCTCCCATTGTATTCTAGACGTTGCACGGATGTCTGCCAAGTGTTTGGCAGGAAGAAAAGAAAAGTTGTCCAAAACAGCTTCCAATCGAATGTTCATGTGATTGGAAGAGTCAGGAGAGTGCAAAAGTACTGTTTTCTACCAGTTGGCAAGGTGCGCACACAATCCCAGTGTTGTACAGCTTGCTTCTTCACCTTCCCGATGGTGCCGCTCTCTCCGGCTCCGGGAGCCGAAAAAGCGGCTTCTTCGCGCAAAGACGATTGTGCCGCTCACAGTGCTCTCCTTAGCGCGGCTTCTGCCGAAAGACGCCCGGGAGCGGCTCTTAGCTGCGGACAGCATCCTACCTTCGTCTTTAGCGTCTCTTCTCATCTACATCTCAGAAAAATGCTTTTCCACTATGTCTGGCTAGGAAAAACTGTGCCAGCACAGAAAACATCTCCCATCGTGTTCTAGATGTTGCACGGATGTCTGCCAAGTGTTTGGCAGGAAGAAAAGAAAAGTTGTCCAAAACAGTTTCCAATCGAATGTTCATGTGATTGGAAGAGTCAGGAGAGTGCAAAAGTACTGTTTTCTATCAGTTGGCAAGGTGCGCACACAATCCCAGTGTTGTACAGCTTGCTTCTTCACCTTCCCGAAGTTGCCGCTCTCTCCGGCTCCGGGAGCCGAAGAAGCGGCTTCTTCGCGCAAAGACGATTGTGCCGCTCACAGTGCTCTCCTTAGCGCGGCTTCTGCCGAAAGACGCCCGGGAGCGGCTCTTAGCTGCGGACAGCATCCTACCTTCGTCTTTAGCGTCTCTTCTCATCTACATCTCAGCAAAATGCTTTTCCACTATGTCTGGCTAGGAAAATCTGTGCCGGCACAGAAAACATCTCCCATCGTGTTCTAGACGTTGCACGGATGTCTGCCAAGTGTTTGGCAGGATGAAAAGAAAAGTTGTCCAAAACAGCTTCCAATCGAATGTTCATGTGATTGGAAGAGTCAGGAGAGTGCAAAAGTACTGTTTTCTACCAGTTGGCAAGGTGCGCACACAATCCCAGTGTTGTACAGCTTGCTTCTTCACCTTCCCGAAGGTGCCGCTCTCTCCGGCTCCGGGAGCCGAAGAAGCGGCTTCTTCGTGCAAAGACGATTGTGCCGCTCACAGTGCTCTCCTTAGCGCGGCTTCTGCCGAAAGACGCCCGGGAGAGGCTCTTAGCTGCGGACAGCATCCTACCTTCGTCTTTAGCGTCTCTTCTCATCTACATCTCAGAAAAATGCTTTCCCACTATGTCTGGCTAGGAAAAACTGTGCCAGCACAGAAAACATCTCCCATCGTGTTCTAGACGTTGCACGGATGTCTGCCAAGTGTTTGGCAGGAAGAAAAGAAAAGTTGTCCAAAACAGCTTCCAATCGAATGTTCATGTGACTGGAAGAGTCAGGAGAGTGCAAAAGTACTATTTTCTATCAGTTGGCATGGTGCGCACACAATCCCAGTGTTGTACAGCTTGCTTCTTCACCTTCCCGAAGCTGCCGCTCTCTCCGGCTCCCGGAGCCGAAGAAGCGGCTTCTTCGCGCAAAGACGATTGTGCCGCTCACAGTGCTCTCCTTAGCGCGGCTTCTGCCGAAAGACGCCCGGGAGAGGCTCTTAGCTGCGGACAGCATCCTACCTTCGTCTTTAGCGTCTCTTCTCATCTACATCTCAGCAAAAAGCTTTCCCACTATGTCTGGCTAGGAAAAACTGTGCCAGCACAGAAAACATCTCCCATCGTGTTCTAGACGTTGCACGGATGTCTGCCAAGTGTTTGGCAGGAAGAAAAGAAAAGTTGTCCAAAACAGCTTCCAATCGAATGTTCATGTGACTGGAAGAGTCAGGAGAGTGCAAAAGTACTGTTTTCTATCAGTTGGCATGGTGCGCACACAATCCCAGTGTTGTACAGCTTGCTTCTTCACCTTCCCGAAGGTGCCGCTCTCTCCGGCTCCGGGAGCCGAAGAAGCGGCTTCTTCGCGCAAAGACGATTGTGCCGCTCACAGTGCTCTCCTTAGCGCGGCTTCTGCCGAAAGACGCCCGGGAGCGGCTCTTAGCTGCGGACAGCATCCTACCTTCGTCTTTAGCGTCTCTTCTCATCTACATCTCAGAAAAATGCTTTCCCACTATGTCTGGCTAGGAAAAACTGTGCCAGCACAGAAAACATCTCCCATCGTGTTCTAGACGTTGCACGGATGTCTGCCAAGTGTTTGGCAGGAAGAAAAGAAAAGTTGCCCACAACAGCTTCCAATCGAATGTTCATGTGATTGGAAGAGTCAGGAGAGTGCAAAAGTACTGTTTTCTACCAGTTGGCAAGGTGCGCACACAATCCCAGTGTTGTACAGCTTGCTTCTTCACCTTCCCGAAGTTGCCGCTCTCTCCGGCTCCCGGAGCCGAAGAAGCGGCTTCTTCGCGCAAAGACGATTGTGCCGCTCACAGTGCTCTCCTTAGCGCGGCTTCTGCCGAAAGACGCCCGGGAGCGGCTCTTAGCTGCGGACAGCATCCTACCTTCGTCTTTAGCGTCTCTTCTCATCTACATCTCAGCAAAATGCTTTCCCACTATGTCTGGCTAGGAAAAACTGTGCCAGCACAGAAAACATCTCCCATCGTGTTCTAGACGTTGCACGGATGTCTGCCAAGTGTTTGGCAGGAAGAAAAGAAAAGTTGCCCACAACAGCTTCCAATCGAATGTTCATGTGATTGGAAGAGTCAGGAGAGTGCAAAAGTACTGTTTTCTACCAGGTGGCAAGGTGCGCACACAATCCCAGTGTTGTACAGCTTGCTTCTTCACCTTCCCGAAGTTGCCGCTCTCTCCGGCTCCCGGAGCCGAAGAAGCGGCTTCTTCGCGCAAAGACGATTGTGCCGCTCACAGTGCTCTTCTTAGCGCGGCTTCTGCCGAAAGACGCCCGGGAGAGGCTCTTAGCTGCGGACAGCATCCTACCTTCGTCTTTAGCGTCTCTTCTCATCTACATCTCAGCAAAAAGCTTTCCCACTATGTCTGGCTAGGAAAAACTGTGCCAGCACAGAAAACATCTCCCATCGTGTTCTAGACGTTGCACGGATGTCTGCCAAGTGTTTGGCAGGAAGAAAAGAAAAGTTGTCCAAAACAGCTTCCAATCGAATGTTCATGTGACTGGAAGAGTCAGGAGAGTGCAAAAGTACTGTTTTCTATCAGTTGGCATGGTGCGCACACAATCCCAGTGTTGTACAGCTTGCTTCTTCACCTTCCCGAAGTTGCCGCTCCCTCCGGCTCCGGGAGCCGAAGAAGCGGCTTCTTCGCGCAAAGACGATTGTGCCGCTCACAGTGCTCTCCTTAGCGCGGCTTCTGCCGAAAGACGCCCGGCAGCGGCTCTTAGCTGCGGACAGCATCCTACCTTCGTCTTTAGCGTCTCTTCTCATCTACATCTCAGAAAAATGCTTTCCCACTATGTCTGGCAAGGAAAAATTGTGCCAGCAGAGAAAATATCTCCCATTGTATTCTAGACGTTGCACGGATGTCTGCCAAGTGTTTGGCAGGAAGAAAAGAAAAGTTGCCCACAACAGCTTCCAATCGAATGTTCATGTGATTGGAAGAGTCAGGAGAGTGCAAAAGTACTGTTTTCTACCAGTTGGCAAGGTGCGCACACAATCCCAGTGTTGTACAGCTTGCTTCTTCACCTTCCCGAAGGTGCCGCTCTCTCCGGCTCCGGGAGCCGAAGAAGCGGCTTCTTCGCGCAAAGACGATTGTGCCGCTCACAGTGCTCTCCTTAGCGCGGCTTCTGCCGAAAGACGCCCGGGAGCGGCTCTTAGCTGCGGACAGCATCCTACCTTCGTCTTTAGCGTCTCTTCTCATCTACATCTCAGAAAAATGCTTTTCCACTATGTCTGGCTAGGAAAAACTGTGCCAGCACAGAAAACATCTCCCATCGTGTTCTAGATGTTGCACGGATGTCTGCCAAGTGTTTGGCAGGAAGAAAAGAAAAGTTGTCCAAAACAGTTTCCAATCGAATGTTCATGTGATTGGAAGAGTCAGGAGAGTGCAAAAGTACTGTTTTCTACCAGTTGGCAAGGTGCGCACACAATCCCAGTGTTGTACAGCTTGCTTCTTCACCTTCCCGAAGTTGCCGCTCTCTCCGGCTCCGGGAGCCGAAGAAGCGGCTTCTTCGCGCAAAGACGATTGTGCCGCTCACAGTGCTCTCCTTAGCGCGGCTTCTGCCGAAAGACGCCCGGGAGCGGCTCTTAGCTGCGGACAGCATCCTACCTTTGTCTTTAGCGTCTCTTCTCATCTACATCTCAGCAAAATGCTTTTCCACTATGTCTGGCTAGGAAAATCTGTGCCGGCACAGAAAACATCTCCCATCGTGTTCTAGACGTTGCACGGATGTCTGCCAAGTGTTTGGCAGGATGAAAAGAAAAGTTGTCCAAAACAGCTTCCAATCGAATGTTCATGTGATTGGAAGAGTCAGGAGAGTGCAAAAGTACTGTTTTCTACCAGTTGGCAAGGTGCGCACACAATCCCAGTGTTGTACAGCTTGCTTCTTCACCTTCCCGAAGTTGCCGCTCTCTCCGGCTCCCGGAGCCGAAGAAGCGGCTTCTTCGTGCAAAGACGATTGTGCCGCTCACAGTGCTCTCCTTAGCGCGGCTTCTGCCGAAAGACGCCCGGGAGAGGCTCTTAGCTGCGGACAGCATCCTACCTTCGTCTTTAGCGTCTCTTCTCATCTACATCTCAGCAAAAAGCTTTCCCACTATGTCTGGCTAGGAAAAACTGTGCCAGCACAGAAAACATCTCCCATCGTGTTCTAGACGTTGCACGGATGTCTGCCAAGTGTTTGGCAGGAAGAAAAGAAAAGTTGTCCAAAACAGCTTCCAATCGAATGTTCATGTGATTGGAAGAGTCAGGAGAGTGCAAAAGTACTGTTTTCTATCAGTTGGCATGGTGCGCACACAATCCCAGTGTTGTACAGCTTGCTTCTTCACCTTCCCGAAATTGCCGCTCCCTCTGGCTCCGGGAGCCGAAGAAGCGGCTTCTTCGCGCAAAGACGATTGTGCCGCTCACAGTGCTCTCCTTAGCGCGGCTTCTGCCGAAAGACGCCCGGCAGCGGCTCTTAGCTGCGGACAGCATCCTACCTTCGTCTTTAGCGTCTCTTCTCATCTACATCTCAGCAAAATGCTTTCCCACTATGTCTGGCTAGGAAAAACTGTGCCAGCACAGAAAACATCTCCCATCGTGTTCTAGACGTTGCACGGAGGTCTGCCAAGTGTTTGGCAGGAAGAAAGGAAAAGTTGTCCAAAACAGCTTCCAATCGAATGTTCATGTGATTGGAAGAGTCAGGAGAGTGCAAAAGTACTGTTTTCTACCAGTTGGCAAGGTGCGCACACAATCCCAGTGTTGTACAGCTTGCTTCTTCACCTTCCCGAAGTTGCCGCTCTCTCCGGCTCCGGGAGCCGAAGAAGCGGCTTCTTCGCGCAAAGATGATTGTGCCGCTCACAGTGCTCTCCTTAGCGCAGCTTCTGCCGAAAGACGCCCGGGAGCGGCTCTTAGCTGCGGACAGCATCCTACCTTCGTCTTTAGCGTCTCTTCTCATCTACATCTCAGAAAAATGCTTTTCCACTATGTCTGGCTAGGAAAAATTGTGCCAGCACAGAAAATATCTCCCATTGTATTCTAGACGTTGCACGGATGTCTGCCAAGTGTTTGGCAGGAAGAAAATAAAAGTTGTCCAAAACAGCTTCCAATCGAATGTTCATGTGATTGGAAGAGTCAGGAGAGTGCAAAAGTACTGTTTTCTACCAGTTGGCAAGGTGCGCACACATTCCCAGTGTTGTACAGCTTGCTTCTTCACCTTCCCGAAGGTGCCGCTCTCTCCGGCTCCGGGAGCCGAAGAAGCGGCTTCTTCGCGCAAAGACGATTGTGCCGCTCACAGTGCTCTCCTTAGCGCGGCTTCTGCCGAAAGACGCCCGGGAGCGGCTCTTAGCTGCGGACAGCATCCTACCTTCGTCTTTAGCGTCTCTTCTCATCTACATCTCAGAAAAATGCTTTCCCACTATGTCTGGCTAGGAAAAACTGTGCCAGCACAGAAAACATCTCCGATCGTGTTCTAGACGTTGCACAGAGGTCTGCCAAGTGTTTGGCAGGAAGAAAAGAAAAGTTGTCCAAAACAGCTTCCAATCGAATGTTCATGTGATTGGAAGAGTCAGGAGAGTGCAAAAGTACTGTTTTCTACCAGTTGGCAAGGTGCGCACACAATCCCAGTGTTGTACAGCTTGCTTCTTCACCTTCCCGAAGTTGCCGCTCTCTCCGGCGCCCGGAACCGAAGAAGCGGCTTCTTCGCGCAAAGACGATTGTGCCGCTCACAGTGATCTCCTTAGCGCGGCTTCTGCCGAAAGACGCCCGGGAGCGGCTCTTAGCTGCGGACAGCATCCTACCATTGTCTTTAGCGTCTATTCTCATCTACATCTCAGCAAAATGCTTTTCCAGTATGTCTGGCTAGGAAAAACTGTGCCAGCACAGAAAACATCTCCCATCATGTTCTAGACGTTGCACGGAGGTCTGCCAAGTGTTGGCAGGAAGAAAAGAAAAGTTGTCCAAAACAGCTTCCAATCGAATGTTCATGTGATTGGAAGAGTCAGGAGAGTGCAAAAGTACTGTTTTCTACCAGTTGGCAAGGTGCGCACACAATCCCAGTGTTGTACAGCTTGCTTCTTCACCTTCCCGAAGGTGCCGCTCTCTCCGGCTCCCGGAGCCGAAGAAGCGGCTTCTTCGCGCAAAGACGATTGTGCCGCTCACAGTGCTCTCCTTAGCACGGCTTCTGCCGAAAGACGCCCGGGAGCGGCTCTTAGCTGCGGACAGCATCCTACCTTCGTCTTTAGCGTCTCTTCTCATCTACATCTCAGCAAAATGCTTTTCCACTATGTCTGGCTAGGAAAAACTGTGCCAGCACAGAAAACATCTCCCATCGTGTTCTAGACGTTGCACGGATGTCTGCCAAGTGTTTGGCAGGAAGAAAAGAAAAGTTGCCCACAACAGCTTCCAATCGAATGTTCATGTGATTGGAAGAGTCAGGAGAGTGCAAAAGTACTGTTTTCTACCAGTTGGCAAGGTGCGCACACAATCCCAGTGTTGTACAGCTTGCTTCTTCACCTTCCCGAAGTTGCCGCTCTCTCCGGCTCCCGGAGCCGAAGAAGCGGCTTCTTCGCGCAAAGACGATTGTGCCGCTCACAGTGCTCTCCTTAGCGCGGCTTCTGCCGAAAGACGCCCGGGAGAGGCTCTTAGCTGCGGACAGCATCCTACCTTCGTCTTTAGCGTCTCTTCTCATCTACATCTCAGCAAAAAGCTTTCCCACTATGTCTGGCTAGGAAAAACTGTGCCAGCACAGAAAACATCTCCCATCGTGTTCTAGACGTTGCACGGATGTCTGCCAAGTGTTTGGCAGGAAGAAAAGAAAAGTTGTCCAAAACAGCTTCCAATCGAATGTTCATGTGACTGGAAGAGTCAGGAGAGTGCAAAAGTACTGTTTTCTATCAGTTGGCATGGTGCGCACACAATCCCAGTGTTGTACAGCTTGCTTCTTCACCTTCCCGAAGTTGCCGCTCCCTCCGGCTCCGGGAGCCGAAGAAGCGGCTTCTTCGCGCAAAGACGATTGTGCCGCTCACAGTGCTCTCCTTAGCGCGGCTTCTGCCGAAAGACGCCCGGGAGCGGCTCTTAGCTGCGGACAGCATCCTACATTCGTCTTTCGCGTCTCTTCTCATCTACATCTCAGCAAAATGCTTTTCCACTATGTCTGGCTAGGAAAAACTGTGCCAGCACAGAAAACATCTCCCATCGTGTTCTAGACGTTGCACGGAGGTCTGCCAAGTGTTTGGCAGGAAGAAAAGAAAAGTTGTCCAAAACAGCTTCCAATCGAATGTTCATGTGATTGGAAGAGTCAGGAGAGTGCAAAAGTACTGTTTTCTATCAGTTGGCAAGGTGCGCACACAATCCCAGTGTTGTACAGCTTGCTTCTTCACCTTCCCGAAGTTGCCGCTCTCTCCGGCTCCGGGAGCCGAAGAAGCGGCTTCTTCGCGCAAAGACGATTGTGCCGCTCACAGTGCTCTCCTTAGCGCGGCTTCTGCCGAAAGACGCCCGGGAGCGGCTCTTAGCTGCGGACAGCATCCTACCTTCGTCTTTAGCGTCTCTTCTCATCTACATCTCAGCAAAATGCTTTTCCACTATGTCTGGCTAGGAAAAACTGTGCCAGCACAGAAAACATCTCCCATCGTGTTCTAGACGTTGCACGGATGTCTGCCAAGTGTTTGGCAGGAAGAAAAGAAAAGTTGTCCAAAACAGCTTCCAATCGAATGTTCATGTGATTGGAAGAGTCAGGAGAGTGCAAAAGTACTGTTTTCTACCAGTTGGCAAGGTGCGCACACAATCCCAGTGTTGTACAGCTTGCTTCTTCACCTTCCCGAAGTTGCCGCTCTCTCCGGCGCCCGGAACCGAAGAAGCGGCTTCTTCGCGCAAAGACGATTGTGCCGCTCACAGTGCTCTCCTTAGCGCGGCTTCTGCCGAAAGACGCCCGGGAGCGGCTCTTAGCTGCGGACAGCATCCTACCATTGTCTTTAGCGTCTATTCTCATCTACATCTCAGCAAAATGCTTTTCCAGTATGTCTGGCTAGGAAAAACTGTGCCAGCACAGAAAACATCTCCCATCATGTTCTAGACGTTGCACGGAGGTCTGCCAAGTGTTGGCAGGAAGAAAAGAAAAGTTGTCCAAAACAGCTTCCAATCGAATGTTCATGTGATTGGAAGAGTCAGGAGAGTGCAAAAGTACTGTTTTCTACCAGTTGGCAAGGTGCGCACACAATCCCAGTGTTGTACAGCTTGCTTCTTCACCTTCCCGAAGGTGCCGCTCTCTCCGGCTCCCGGAGCCGAAGAAGCGGCTTCTTCGCGCAAAGACGATTGTGCCGCTCACAGTGCTCTCCTTAGCACGGCTTCTGCCGAAAGACGCCCGGGAGCGGCTCTTAGCTGCGGACAGCATCCTACCTTCGTCTTTAGCGTCTCTTCTCATCTACATCTCAGCAAAATGCTTTTCCACTATGTCTGGCTAGGAAAAACTGTGCCAGCACAGAAAACATCTCCCATCGTGTTCTAGACGTTGCACGGAGGTCTGCCAAGTGTTTGGCAGGAAGAAAAGAAAAGTTGCCCACAACAGCTTCCAATCGAATGTTCATGTGATTGGAAGAGTCAGGAGAGTGCAAAAGTACTGTTTTCTACCAGTTGGCAAGGTGCGCACACAATCCCAGTGTTGTACAGCTTGCTTCTTCACCTTCCCGAAGTTGCCGCTCTCTCCGGCTCCCGGAGCCGAAGAAGCGGCTTCTTCGCGCAAAGACGATTGTGCCGCTCACAGTGCTCTCCTTAGCGCGGCTTCTGCCGAAAGACGCCCGGGAGAGGCTCTTAGCTGCGGACAGCATCCTACCTTCGTCTTTAGCGTCTCTTCTCATCTACATCTCAGCAAAAAGCTTTCCCACTATGTCTGGCTAGGAAAAACTGTGCCAGCACAGAAAACATCTCCCATCGTGTTCTAGACGTTGCACGGATGTCTGCCAAGTGTTTGGCAGGAAGAAAAGAAAAGTTGTCCAAAACAGCTTCCAATCGAATGTTCATGTGACTGGAAGAGTCAGGAGAGTGCAAAAGTACTGTTTTCTATCAGTTGGCATGGTGCGCACACAATCCCAGTGTTGTACAGCTTGCTTCTTCACCTTCCCGAAGTTGCCGCCCCCTCCGGCTCCGGGAGCCGAAGAAGCGGCTTCTTCGCGCAAAGACGATTGTGCCGCTCACAGTGCTCTCCTTAGCGCGGCTTCTGCCGAAAGACGCCCGGGAGCGGCTCTTAGCTGCGGACAGCATCCTACCTTCGTCTTTCGCGTCTCTTCTCATCTACATCTCAGCAAAATGCTTTTCCACTATGTCTGGCTAGGAAAAACTGTGCCAGCACAGAAAACATCTCCCATCGTGTTCTAGACGTTGCACGGAGGTCTGCCAAGTGTTTGGCAGGAAGAAAAGAAAAGTTGTCCAAAACAGATTCCAATCAAATGTTCATGTGATTGGAAGAGTCAGGAGAGTGCAAAAGTACTGTTTTCTATCAGTTGGCAAGGTGCGCACACAATCCCAGTGTTGTACAGCTTGCTTCTTCACCTTCCCGAAGTTGCCGCTCTCTCCGGCTCCCGGAGCCGAAGAAGCGGCTTCTTCGCGCAAAGACGATTGTGCCGCTCACAGTGCTCTCCTTAGCGCGGCTTCTGCCGAAAGACGCCCGGGAGCGGCTCTTAGCTGCGGACAGCATCCTACCTTCGTCTTTAGCGTCTCTTCTCATCTACATCTCAGTAAAATGCTTTCCCACTATGTCTGGCTAGGAAAAACTGTGCCAGCACAGAAAACATCTCCCATCGTGTTCTAGACGTTGCACGGATGTCTGCCAAGTGTTTGGCAGGAAGAAAAGAATAGTTGCCCACAACAGCTTCCAATCGAATGTTCATGTGATTGGAAGAGTCAGGAGAGTGCAAAAGTACTGTTTTCTACCAGTTGGCAAGGTGCGCACACAATCCCAGTGTTGTACAGCTTGCTTCTTCACCTTCCCGAAGTTGCCGCTCTCTCCGGCTCCCGGAGCCGAAGAAGCGGCTTCTTCGCGCAAAGACGATTGTGCCGCTCACAGTGCTCTCCTTAGCGCGGCTTCTGCCGAAAGACGCCCGGGACAGGCTCTTAGCTGCGGACAGCATCCTACCTTCGTCTTTAGCGTCTCTTCTCATCTACATCTCAGCAAAAAGCTTTCCCACTATGTCTGGCTAGGAAAAATTGTGCCAGCAGAGAAAATATCTCCCATTGTATTCTAGACGTGGCACGGATGTCTGCCAAGTGTTTGGCAGGAAGAAAAGAAAAGTTGTCCAAAACAGCTTCCAATCGAATGTTCATGTGATTGGAAGAGTCAGGAGAGTGCAAAAGTACTGTTTTCTACCAGTTGGCAAGGTGCGCACACAATCCCAGTGTTGTACAGCTTGCTTCTTCACCTTCCCGAAGGTGCCGCTCTCTCCGGCTCCGGGAGCCGAAGAAGCGGCTTCTTCGCGCAAAGACGATTGTGCCGCTCACAGTGCTCTCCTTAGCGCGGCTTCTGCCGAAAGACGCCCGGGAGCGGCTCTTAGCTGCGGACAGCATCCTACCTTCGTCTTTAGCGTCTCTTCTCATCTACATCTCAGAAAAATGCTTTTCCACTATGTCTGGCTAGGAAAAACTGTGCCAGCACAGAAAACATCTCCCATCGTGTTCTAGATGTTGCACGGATGTCTGCCAAGTGTTTGGCAGGAAGAAAAGAAAAGTTGTCCAAAACAGTTTCCAATCGAATGTTCATGTGATTGGAAGAGTCAGGAGAGTGCAAAAGTACTGTTTTCTATCAGTTGGCAAGGTGCGCACACAATCCCAGTGTTGTACAGCTTGCTTCTTCACCTTCCCGAAGTTGCCGCTCCCTCCGGCTCCGGGAGCCGAAGAAGCGGCTTCTTCGCGCAAAGACGATTGTGCCGCTCACAGTGCTCTCCTTAGCGCGGCTTCTGCCGAAAGACGCCCGGGAGCGGCTCTTAGCTGCGGACAGCATCCTACCTTCGTCTTTAGCGTCTCTTCTCATCTACATCTCAGAAAAATGCTTTCCCACTATGTCTGGCTAGGAAAAACTGTGCCAGCACAGAAAACATCTCCCATCGTGTTCTAGACGTTGCACGGATGTCTGCCAAATGTTTGGCAGGAAGAAAAGAAAAGTTGCCCACAACAGCTTCCAATCGAATGTTCATGTGATTGGAAGAGTCAGGAGAGTGCAAAAGTACTGTTTTCTACCAGTTGGCAAGGTGCGCACACAATCCCAGTGTTGTACAGCTTGCTTCTTCACCTTCCCGAAGTTGCCGCTCTCTCCGGCTCCCGGAGCCGAAGAAGCGGCTTCTTCGCGCAAAGACGATTGTGCCGCTCACAGTGCTCTCCTTAGCGCGGCTTCTGCCGAAAGACGCCCGGGACAGGCTCTTAGCTGCGGACAGCATCCTACCTTCGTCTTTAGCGTCTCTTCTCATCTACATCTCAGCAAAAAGCTTTCCCACTATGTCTGGCTAGGAAAAACTGTGCCAGCACAGAAAACATCTCCCATCGTGTTCTAGACGTTGCACGGATGTCTGCCAAATGTTTGGCAGGAAGAAAAGAAAAGTTGTCCAAAACAGCTTCCAATCGAATGTTCATGTGACTGGAAGAGTCAGGAGAGTGCAAAAGTACTGTTTTCTATCAGTTGGCATGGTGCGCACACAATCCCAGTGTTGTACAGCTTGCTTCTTCACCTTCCCGAAGGTGCCGCTCTCTCCGGCTCCGGGAGCCGAAGAAGCGGCTTCTTCGCGCAAAGACGATTGTGCCGCTCACAGTGCTCTCCTTAGCGCGGCTTCTGCCGAAAGACGCCCGGGAGCGGCTCTTAGCTGCGGACAGCATCCTACCTTCGTCTTTAGCGTCTCTTCTCATCTACATCTCAGAAAAATGCTTTCCCACTATGTCTGGCTAGGAAAAACTGTGCCAGCACAGAAAACATCTCCCATCGTGTTCTAGACGTTGCACGGATGTCTGCCAAGTGTTTGGCAGGAAGAAAAGAAAAGTTGCCCACAACAGCTTCCAATCGAATGTTCATGTGATTGGAAGAGTCAGGAGAGTGCAAAAGTACTGTTTTCTACCAGTTGGCAAGGTGCGCACACAATCCCAGTGTTGTACAGCTTGCTTCTTCACCTTCCCGAAGTTGCCGCTCTCTCCGGCTCCCGGAGCCGAAGAAGCGGCTTCTTCGCGCAAAGACGATTGTGCCGCTCACAGTGCTCTCCTTAGCGCGGCTTCTGCCGAAAGACGCCCGGGAGCGGCTCTTAGCTGCGGACAGCATCCTACCTTCGTCTTTAGCGTCTCTTCTCATCTACATCTCAGCAAAATGCTTTCCCAATATGTCTGGCTAGGAAAAACTGTGCCAGCACAGAAAACATCTCCCATCGTGTTCTAGACGTTGCACGGATGTCTGCCAAGTGTTTGGCAGGAAGAAAAGAAAAGTTGCCCACAACAGCTTCCAATCGAATGTTCATGTGATTGGAAGAGTCAGGAGAGTGCAAAAGTACTGTTTTCTATCAGTTGGCAAGGTGCGCACACATTCCCAGTGTTGTACAGCTTGCTTCTTCACCTTCCCGAAGTTGCCGCTCTCTCCGGCTCCCGGAGCCGAAGAAGCGGCTTCTTCGCGCAAAGACGATTGTGCCGCTCACAGTGCTCTCCTTAGCGCGGCTTCTGCCGAAAGACGCCCGGGAGAGGCTCTTAGCTGCGGACAGCATCCTACCTTCGTCTTTAGCGTCTCTTCTCATCTACATCTCAGCAAAAAGCTTTCCCACTATGTCTGGCTAGGAAAAACTGTGCCAGCACAGAAAACATCTCCCATCGTGTTCTAGACGTTGCACGGATGTCTGCCAAGTGTTTGGCAGGAAGAAAAGAAAAGTTGTCCAAAACAGCTTCCAATCGAATGTTCATGTGACTGGAAGAGTCAGGAGAGTGCAAAAGTACTGTTTTCTATCAGTTGGCATGGTGCGCACACAATCCCAGTGTTGTACAGCTTGCTTCTTCACCTTCCCGAAGTTGCCGCTCCCTCCGGCTCCGGGAGCCGAAGAAGTGGCTTCTTCGCGCAAAGACGATTGTGCCGCTCACAGTGCTCTCCTTAGCGCGGCTTCTGCCGAAAGACGCCCGGCAGCGGCTCTTAGCTGCGGACAGCATCCTACCTTCGTCTTTAGCGTCTCTTCTCATCTACATCTAAGAAAAATGCTTTCCCACTATGTCTGGCAAGGAAAAATTGTGCCAGCAGAGAAAATATCTCCCATTGTATTCTAGACGTTGCACGGATGTCTGCCAAGTGTTTGGCAGGAAGAAAATAAAAGTTGTCCAAAACAGCTTCCAATCGAATGTTCATGTGATTGGAAGAGTCAGGAGAGTGCAAAAGTACTGTTTTCTACCAGTTGGCAAGGTGCGCACACAATCCCAGTGTTGTACAGCTTGCTTCTTCACCTTCCCGAAGGTGCCGCTCTCTCCGGCTCCGGGAGCCGAAGAAGCGGCTTCTTCGCGCAAAGACGATTGTGCCGCTCACAGTGCTCTCCTTAGCGCGGCTTCTGCCGAAAGACGCCCGGGAGCGGCTCTTAGCTGCGGACAGCATCCTACCTTCGTCTTTAGCGTCTCTTCTCATCTACATCTCAGAAAAATGCTTTTCCACTATGTCTGGCTAGGAAAAACTGTGCCAGCACAGAAAACATCTCCCATCGTGTTCTAGATGTTGCACGGATGTCTGCCAAGTGTTTGGCAGGAAGAAAAGAAAAGTTGTCCAAAACAGTTTCCAATCGAATGTTCATGTGATTGGAAGAGTCAGGAGAGTGCAAAAGTACTGTTTTCTATCAGTTGGCAAGGTGCGCACACAATCCCAGTGTTGTACAGCTTGCTTCTTCACCTTCCCGAAGTTGCCGCTCTCTCCGGCTCCGGGAGCCGAAGAAGCGGCTTCTTCGCGCAAAGACGATTGTGCCGCTCACAGTGCTCTCCTTAGCGCGGCTTCTGCCGAAAGACGCCCGGCAGCGGCTCTTAGCTGCGGACAGCATCCTACCTTTGTCTTTAGCGTCTCTTCTCATCTACATCTCAGCAAAATGCTTTTCCACTATGTCTGGCTAGGAAAATCTGTGCCGGCACAGAAAACATCTCCCATCGTGTTCTAGACGTTGCACGGATGTCTGCCAAGTGTTTGGCAGGATGAAAAGAAAAGTTGTCCAAAACAGCTTCCAATCGAATGTTCATGTGATTGGAAGAGTCAGGAGAGTGCAAAAGTACTGTTTTCTATCAGTTGGCAAGGTGCGCACACAATCCCAGTGTTGTACAGCTTGCTTCTTCACCTTCCCGAAGTTGCCGCTCTCTCCGGCTCCCGGAGCCAAAGAAGCGGCTTCTTCGTGCAAAGACGATTGTGCCGCTCACAGTGCTCTCCTTAGCGCGGCTTCTGCCGAAAGACGCCCGGGAGAGGCTCTGAGCTGCGGACAGCATCCTACCTTCGTCTTTAGCGTCTCTTCTCATCTACATCTCAGCAAAAAGCTTTCCCACTATGTCTGGCTAGGAAAAACTGTGCCAGCACAGAAAACATCTCCCATCGTGTTCTAGACGTTGCACGGATGTCTGCCAAGTGTTTGGCAGGAAGAAAAGAAAAGTTGTCCAAAACAGCTTCCAATCGAATGTTCATGTGATTGGAAGAGTCAGGAGAGTGCAAAAGTACTGTTTTCTATCAGTTGGCATGGTGCGCACACAATCCCAGTGTTGTACAGCTTGCTTCTTCACCTTCCCGAAATTGCCGCTCCCTCTGGCTCCGGGAGCCGAAGAAGCGGCTTCTTCGCGCAAAGACGATTGTGCCGCTCACAGTGCTCTCCTTAGCGCGGCTTCTGCCGAAAGACGCCCGGCAGCGGCTCTTAGCTGCGGACAGCATCCTACCTTCGTCTTTAGCGTCTCTTCTCATCTACATCTCAGCAAAATGCTTTCCCACTATGTCTGGCTAGGAAAAACTGTGCCAGCACAGAAAACATCTCCCATCGTGTTCTAGACGTTGCACGGAGGTCTGCCAAGTGTTTGGCAGGAAGAAAAGAAAAGTTGTCCAAAACAGCTTCCAATCGAATGTTCATGTGATTGGAAGAGTCAGGAGAGTGCAAAAGTACTGTTTTCTACCAGTTGGCAAGGTGCGCACACAATCCCAGTGTTGTACAGCTTGCTTCTTCACCTTCCCGAAGTTGCCGCTCTCTCCGGCTCCGGGAGCCGAAGAAGCGGCTTCTTCGCGCAAAGATGATTGTGCCGCTCACAGTGCTCTCCTTAGCGCAGCTTCTGCCGAAAGACGCCCGGGAGCGGCTCTTAGCTGCGGACAGCATCCTACCTTCGTCTTTAGCGTCTCTTCTCATCTACATCTCAGAAAAATGCTTTTCCACTATGTCTGGCTAGGAAAAATTGTGCCAGCACAGAAAATATCTCCCATTGTATTCTAGACGTTGCACGGATGTCTGCCAAGTGTTTGGCAGGAAGAAAATAAAAGTTGTCCAAAACAGCTTCCAATCGAATGTTCATGTGATTGGAAGAGTCAGGAGAGTGCAAAAGTACTGTTTTCTACCAGTTGGCAAGGTGCGCACACATTCCCAGTGTTGTACAGCTTGCTTCTTCACCTTCCCGAAGGTGCCGCTCTCTCCGGCTCCGGGAGCCGAAGAAGCGGCTTCTTCGCGCAAAGACGATTGTGCCGCTCACAGTGCTCTCCTTAGCGCGGCTTCTGCCGAAAGACGCCCGGGAGCGGCTCTTAGCTGCGGACAGCATCCTACCTTTGTCTTTAGCGTCTCTTCTCATCTACATCTCAGAAAAATGCTTTTCCACTATGTCTGGCTAGGAAAAACTGTGCCAGCACAGAAAACATCTCCCATCGTGTTCTAGATGTTGCACGGATGTCTGCCAAGTGTTTGGCAGGAAGAAAAGAAAAGTTTTCCAAAACAGTTTCCAATCGAATGTTCATGTGATTGGAAGAGTCAGGAGAGTGCAAAAGTACTGTTTTCTATCAGTTGGCAAGGTGCGCACACAATCCCAGTGTTGTACAGCTTGCTTCTTCACCTTCCCGAAGTTGCCGCTCTCTCCGGCTCCGGGAGCCGAAGAAGCGGCTTCTTCGCGCAAAGACGATTGTGCCGCTCACAGTGCTCTCCTTAGCGCGGCTTCTGCCGAAAGACGCCCGGGAGCGGCTCTTAGCTGCGGACAGCATCCTACCTTCGTCTTTAGCGTCTCTTCTCATCTACATCTCAGAAAAATGCTTTCCCACTATGTCTGGCTAGGAAAAACTGTGCCAGCACAGAAAACATCTCCCATCGTGTTCTAGACGTTGCACGGATGTCTGCCAAGTGTTTGGCAGGAAGAAAAGAAAAGTTGCCCACAACAGCTTCCAATCGAATGTTCATGTGATTGGAAGAGTCAGGAGAGTGCAAAAGTACTGTTTTCTACCAGTTGGCAAGGTGCGCACACAATCCCAGTGTTGTACAGCTTGCTTCTTCACCTTCCCGAAGTTGCCGCTCTCTCCGGCTCCCGGAGCCGAAGAAGCGGCTTCTTCGCGCAAAGACGATTGTGCCGCTCACAGTGCTCTCCTTAGCGCGGCTTCTGCCGAAAGACGCCCGGGAGAGGCTCTTAGCTGCGGACAGCATCCTACCTTCGTCTTTAGCGTCTCTTCTCATCTACATCTCAGAAAAATGCTTTCCCACTATGTCTGGCTAGGAAAAACTGTGCCAGCACAGAAAACATCTCCCATCGTGTTCTAGACGTTGCACGGATGTCTGCCAAGTGTTTGGCAGGAAGAAAAGAAAAGTTGTCCAAAACAGCTTCCAATCGAATGTTCATGTGATTGGAAGAGTCAGGAGAGTGCAAAAGTACTGTTTTCTACCAGTTGGCAAGGTGCGCACACAATCCCAGTGTTGTACAGCTTGCTTCTTCACCTTCCCGAAGTTGCCGCTCTCTCCGGCTCCGGGAGCCGAAGAAGCGGCTTCTTCGCGCAAAGACGATTGTGCCGCTCACAGTGCTCTCCTTAGCGCGGCTTCTGCCGAAAGACGCCCGGGAGCGGCTCTTAGCTGCGGACAGCATCCTACCTTCGTCTTTAGCGTCTCTTCTCATCTACATCTCAGAAAAATGCTTTCCCACTATGTCTGGCTAGGAAAAACTGTGCCAGCACAGAAAACATCTCCCATCGTGTTCTAGACGTTGCACGGATGTCTGCCAAGTGTTTGGCAGGAAGAAAAGAAAAGTTGCCCACAACAGCTTCCAATCGAATGTTCATGTGATTGGAAGAGTCAGGAGAGTGCAAAAGTACTGTTTTCTACCAGTTGGCAAGGTGCGCACACAATCCCAGTGTTGTACAGCTTGCTTCTTCACCTTCCCGAAGTTGCCGCTCTCTCCGGCTCCCGGAGCCGAAGAAGCGGCTTCTTCGCGCAAAGACGATTGTGCCGCTCACAGTGCTCTCCTTAGCGCGGCTTCTGCCGAAAGACGCCTGGGAGAGGCTCTTAGCTGCGGACAGCATCCTACCTTCGTCTTTAGCGTCTCTTCTCATCTACATCTCAGCAAAATGCTTTCCCACTATGTCTGGCTAGGAAAAACTGTGCCAGCACAGAAAACATCTCCCATCGTGTTCTAGACGTTGCACGGATGTCTGCCAAGTGTTTGGCAGGAAGAAAAGAAAAGTTGCCCACAACAGCTTCCAATCGAATGTTCATGTGATTGGAAGAGTCAGGAGAGTGCAAAAGTACTGTTTTCTACCAGTTGGCAAGGTGCGCACACAATCCCAGTGTTGTACAGCTTGCTTCTTCACCTTCCCGAAGTTGCCGCTCTCTCCGGCTCCCGGAGCCGAAGAAGCGGCTTCTTCGCGCAAAGACGATTGTGCCGCTCACAGTGCTCTCCTTAGCGCGGCTTCTGCCGAAAGACGCCCGGGAGCGGCTCTTAGCTGCGGACAGCATCCTACCTTCGTCTTTAGCGTCTCTTCTCATCTACATCTCAGAAAAATGCTTTTCCACTATGTCTGGCTAGGAAAAACTGTGCCAGCACAGAAAACATCTCCCATCGTGTTCTAGATGTTGCACGGATGTCTGCCAAGTGTTTGGCAGGAAGAAAAGAAAAGTTGTCCAAAACAGTTTCCAATCGAATGTTCATGTGATTGGAAGAGTCAGGAGAGTGCAAAAGTACTGTTTTCTACCAGTTGGCAAGGTGCGCACACAATCCCAGTGTTGTACAGCTTGCTTCTTCACCTTCCCGAAGTTGCCGCTCTCTCCGGCTCCGGGAGCCGAAGAAGCGGCTTCTTCGCGCAAAGACGATTGTGCCGCTCACAGTGCTCTCCTTAGCGCGGCTTCTGCCGAAAGACGCCCGGGAGCGGCTCTTAGCTGCGGACAGCATCCTACCTTTGTCTTTAGCGTCTCTTCTCATCTACATCTCAGCAAAATGCTTTTCCACTATGTCTGGCTAGGAAAATCTGTGCCGGCACAGAAAACATCTCCCATCGTGTTCTAGACGTTGCACGGATGTCTGCCAAGTGTTTGGCAGGATGAAAAGAAAAGTTGTCCAAAACAGCTTCCAATCGAATGTTCATGTGATTGGAAGAGTCAGGAGAGTGCAAAAGTACTGTTTTCTACAAGTTGGCAAGGTGCGCACACAATCCCAGTGTTGTACAGCTTGCTTCTTCACCTTCCCGAAGTTGCCGCTCTCTCCGGCTCCCGGAGCCGAAGAAGCGGCTTCTTCGTGCAAAGACGATTGTGCCGCTCACAGTGCTCTCCTTAGCGCGGCTTCTGCCGAAAGACGCCCGGGAGAGGCTCTGAGCTGCGGACAGCATCCTACCTTCGTCTTTAGCGTCTCTTCTCATCTACATCTCAGCAAAAAGCTTTCCCACTATGTCTGGCTAGGAAAAACTGTGCCAGCACAGAAAACATCTCCCATCGTGTTCTAGACGTTGCACGGATGTCTGCCAAGTGTTTGGCAGGAAGAAAAGAAAAGTTGTCCAAAACAGCTTCCAATCGAATGTTCATGTGATTGGAAGAGTCAGGAGAGTGCAAAAGTACTGTTTTCTATCAGTTGGCATGGTGCGCACACAATCCCAGTGTTGTACAGCTTGCTTCTTCACCTTCCCGAAATTGCCGCTCCCTCTGGCTCCGGGAGCCGAAGAAGCGGCTTCTTCGCGCAAAGACGATTGTGCCGCTCACAGTGCTCTCCTTAGCGCGGCTTCTGCCGAAAGACGCCCGGCAGCGGCTCTTAGCTGCGGACAGCATCCTACCTTCGTCTTTAGCGTCTCTTCTCATCTACATCTCAGCAAAATGCTTTCCCACTATGTCTGGCTAGGAAAAACTGTGCCAGCACAGAAAACATCTCCCATCGTGTTCTAGACGTTGCACGGAGGTCTGCCAAGTGTTTGGCAGGAAGAAAAGAAAAGTTGTCCAAAACAGCTTCCAATCGAATGTTCATGTGATTGGAAGAGTCAGGAGAGTGCAAAAGTACTGTTTTCTACCAGGTGGCAAGGTGCGCACACAATCCCAGTGTTGTACAGCTTGCTTCTTCACCTTCCCGAAGTTGCCGCTCTCTCCGGCTCCGGGAGCCGAAGAAGCGGCTTCTTCGCGCAAAGATGATTGTGCCGCTCACAGTGCTCTCCTTAGCGCAGCTTCTGCCGAAAGACGCCCGGGAGCGGCTCTTAGCTGCGGACAGCATCCTACCTTCGTCTTTAGCGTCTCTTCTCATCTACATCTCAGAAAAATGCTTTCCCACTATGTCTGGCTAGGAAAAATTGTGCCAGCACAGAAAATATCTCCCATTGTATTCTAGACGTTGCACGGATGTCTGCCAAGTGTTTGGCAGGAAGAAAAGAAAAGTTGTCCAAAACAGCTTCCAATCGAATGTTCATGTGATTGGAAGAGTCAGGAGAGTGCAAAAGTACTGTTTTCTACCAGTTGGCAAGGTGCGCACACATTCCCAGTGTTGTACAGCTTGCTTCTTCACCTTCCCGAAGGTGCCGCTCTCTCCGGCTCCGGGAGCCGAAGAAGCGGCTTCTTCGCGCAAAGACGATTGTGCCGCTCACAGTGCTCTCCTTAGCGCGGCTTCTGCCGAAAGACGCCCGGGAGCGGCTCTTAGCTGCGGACAGCATCCTACCTTCGTCTTTAGCGTCTCTTCTCATCTACATCTCAGAAAAATGCTTTTCCACTATGTCTGGCTAGGAAAAACTGTGCCAGCACAGAAAACATCTCCCATCGTGTTCTAGATGTTGCACGGATGTCTGCCAAGTGTTTGGCAGGAAGTAAAGAAAAGTTGTCCAAAACAGTTTCCAATCGAATGTTCATGTGACTGGAAGAGTCAGGAGAGTGCAAAAGTACTGTTTTCTATCAGTTGGCAAGGTGCGCACACAATCCCAGTGTTGTACAGCTTGCTTCTTCACCTTCCCGAAGTTGCCGCTCTCTCCGGCTCCGGGAGCCGAAGAAGCGGCTTCTTCGCGCAAAGACGATTGTGCCGCTCACAGTGCTCTCCTTAGCGCGGCTTCTGCCGAAAGACGCCCGGGAGCGGCTCTTAGCTGCGGACAGCATCCTACCTTCGTCTTTAGCGTCTCTTCTCATCTACATCTCAGAAAAATGCTTTTCCACTATGTCTGGCTAGGAAAAACTGTGCCAGCAGAGAAAACATCTCCCATCGTGTTCTAGATGTTGCACGGATGTCTGCCAAGTGTTTGGCAGGAAGAAAAGAAAAGTTTTCCAAAACAGTTTCCAATCGAATGTTCATGTGATTGGAAGAGTCAGGAGAGTGCAAAAGTACTGTTTTCTATCAGTTGGCAAGGTGCGCACACAATCCCAGTGTTGTACAGCTTGCTTCTTCACCTTCCCGAAGTTGCCGCTCTCTCCGGCTCCGGGAGCCGAAGAAGCGGCTTCTTCGCGCAAAGACGATTGTGCCGCTCACAGTGCTCTCCTTAGCGCGGCTTCTGCCGAAAGACGCCCGGGAGCGGCTCTTAGCTGCGGACAGCATCCTACCTTCGTCTTTAGCGTCTCTTCTCATCTACATCTCAGAAAAATGCTTTTCCACTATGTCTGGCTAGGAAAAACTGTGCCAGCACAGAAAACATCTCCCATCGTGTTCTAGATGTTGCACGGATGTCTGCCAAGTGTTTGGCAGGAAGAAAAGAAAAGTTGTCCAAAACAGTTTCCAATCGAATGTTCATGTGATTGGAAGAGTCAGGAGAGTGCAAAAGTACTGTTTTCTATCAGTTGGCAAGGTGCGCACACAATCCCAGTGTTGTACAGCTTGCTTCTTCACCTTCCCGAAGTTGCCGCTCTCTCCGGCTCCGGGAGCCGAAGAAGCGGCTTCTTCGCGCAAAGACGATTGTGCCGCTCACAGTGCTCTCCTTAGCGCGGCTTCTGCCGAAAGACGCCCGGGAGCGGCTCTTAGCTGCGGACAGCATCCTACCTTCGTCTTTAGCGTCTCTTCTCATCTACATCTCAGAAAAATGCTTTTCCACTATGTCTGGCTAGGAAAATCTGTGCCGGCACAGAAAACATCTCCCATCGTGTTCTAGACGTTGCACGGATGTCTGCCAAGTGTTTGGCAGGATGAAAAGAAAAGTTGTCCAAAACAGCTTCCAATCGAATGTTCATGTGATTGGAAGAGTCAGGAGAGTGCAAAAGTACTGTTTTCTACCAGTTGGCAAGGTGCGCACACAATCCCAGTGTTGTACAGCTTGCTTCTTCACCTTCCCGAAGTTGCCGCTCTCTCCGGCTCCCGGAGCCGAAGAAGCGGCTTCTTCGTGCAAAGACGATTGTGCCGCTCACAGTGCTCTCCTTAGTGCGGCTTCTGCCGAAAGACGCCCGGGAGAGGCTCTTAGCTGCGGACAGCATCCTACCTTCGTCTTTAGCGTCTCTTCTCATCTACATCTCAGCAAAAAGCTTTCCCACTATGTCTGGCTAGGAAAAACTGTGCCAGCACAGAAAACATCTCCCATCGTGTTCTAGACGTTGCACGGATGTCTGCCAAGTGTTTGCAGGAAGAAAAGAAAAGTTGTCCAAAACAGCTTCCAATCGAATGTTCATGTGATTGGAAGAGTCAGGAGAGTGCAAAAGTACTGTTTTCTATCAGTTGGCATGGTGCGCACACAATCCCAGTGTTGTACAGCTTGCTTCTTCACCTTCCCGATGTTGCCGCTCCCTCTGGCTCCGGGAGCCGAAGAAGCGGCTTCTTCGCGCAAAGACGATTGTGCCGCTCACAGTGCTCTCCTTAGCGCGGCTTCTGCCGAAAGACGCCCGGCAGCGGCTCTTAGCTGCGGACAGCATCCTACCTTCGTCTTTAGCGTCTCTTCTCATCTACATCTCAGCAAAATGCTTTCCCACTATGTCTGGCTAGGAAAAACTGTGCCAGCACAGAAAACATCTCCCATCGTGTTCTAGACGTTGCACGGAGGTCTGCCAAGTTTTTGGCAGGAAGAAAAGAAAAGTTGTCCAAAACAGTTTCCAATCGAATGTTCATGTGACTGGAAGAGTCAGGAGAGTGCAAAAGTACTGTTTTCTACCAGTTGGCAAGGTGCGCACACAATCCCAGTGTTGTACAGCTTGCTTCTTCACCTTCCCGAAGGTGCCGCTCTCTCCGGCTCCCGGAGCCGAAGAAGCGGCTTCTTCGCGCAAAGATGATTGTGCCGCTCACAGTGCTCTCCTTAGCGCAGCTTCTGCCGAAAGACGCCCGGGAGCGGCTCTTAGCTGCGGACAGCATCCTACCTTCGTCTTTAGCGTCTCTTCTCATCTACACCTCAGAAAAATGCTTTCCCACTATGTCTGGCAAGGAAAAATTGTGCCAGCACAGAAAATATCTCCCATTGTATTCTAGACGTTGCACGGATGTCTGCCAAGTGTTTGGCAGGAAGAAAATAAAAGTTGTCCAAAACAGCTTCCAATCGAATGTTCATGTGATTGGAAGAGTCAGGAGAGTGCAAAAGTACTGTTTTCTACCAGTTGGCAAGGTGCGCACACAATCCCAGTGTTGTACAGCTTGCTTCTTCACCTTCCCGAAGGTGCCGCTCTCTCCGGCTCCGGGAGCCGAAGAAGCGGCTTCTTCGTGCAAAGACGATTGTGCCGCTCACAGTGCTCTCCTTAGCGCGGCTTCTGCCGAAAGACGCCCGGCAGCGGCTCTTAGCTGCGGACAGCATCCTACCTTCGTCTTTAGCGTCTCTTCTCATCTACATCTCAGAAAAATGCTTTTCCACTATGTCTGGCTAGGAAAATCTGTGCCAGCACAGAAAACATCTCCCATCGTGTTCTAGATGTTGCACGGATGTCTGCCAAGTGTTTGGCAGGAAGAAAAGAAAAGTTGTCCAAAACAGTTTCCAATCGAATGTTCATGTGATTGGAAGAGTCAGGAGAGTGCAAAAGTACTGTTTTCTATCAGTTGGCAAGGTGCGCACACAATCCCAGTGTTGTACAGCTTGCTTCTTCACCTTCCCGAAGTTGCCGCTCTCTCCGGCTCCGGGAGCCGAAGAAGCGGCTTCTTCGCGCAAAGACGATTGTGCCGCTCACAGTGCTCTCCTTAGCGCGGCTTCTGCCAAAAGACGCCCGGGAGCGGCTCTTAGCTGCGGACAGCATCCTACCTTCGTCTTTAGCGTCTCTTCTCATCTACATCTCAGCAAAATGCTTTTCCACTATGTCTGGCTAGGAAAATCTGTGCCGGCACAGAAAACATCTCCCATCGTGTTCTAGACGTTGCACGGAGGTCTGCCAAGTTTTTGGCAGGAAGAAAAGAAAAGTTGTCCAAAACAGTTTCCAATCGAATGTTCATGTGACTGGAAGAGTCAGGAGAGTGCAAAAGTACTGTTTTCTACCAGTTGGCAAGGTGCGCACACAATCCCAGTGTTGTACAGCTTGCTTCTTCACCTTCCCGAAGGTGCCGCTCTCTCCGGCTCCCGGAGCCGAAGAAGCGGCTTCTTCGCGCAAAGATGATTGTGCCGCTCACAGTGCTCTCCTTAGCGCAGCTTCTGCCGAAAGACGCCCGGGAGCGGCTCTTAGCTGCGGACAGCATCCTACCTTCGTCTTTAGCGTCTCTTCTCATCTACACCTCAGAAAAATGCTTTCCCACTATGTCTGGCAAGGAAAAATTGTGCCAGCACAGAAAATATCTCCCATTGTATTCTAGACGTTGCACGGATGTCTGCCAAGTGTTTGGCAGGAAGAAAATAAAAGTTGTCCAAAACAGCTTCCAATCGAATGTTCATGTGATTGGAAGAGTCAGGAGAGTGCAAAAGTACTGTTTTCTACCAGTTGGCAAGGTGCGCACACAATCCCAGTGTTGTACAGCTTGCTTCTTCACCTTCCCGAAGGTGCCGCTCTCTCCGGCTCCGGGAGCCGAAGAAGCGGCTTCTTCGTGCAAAGACGATTGTGCCGCTCACAGTGCTCTCCTTAGCGCGGCTTCTGCCGAAAGACGCCCGGCAGCGGCTCTTAGCTGCGGACAGCATCCTACCTTCGTCTTTAGCGTCTCTTCTCATCTACATCACAGAAAAATGCTTTTCCACTATGTCTGGCTAGGAAAATCTGTGCCAGCACAGAAAACATCTCCCATCGTGTTCTAGATGTTGCACGGATGTCTGCCAAGTGTTTGGCAGGAAGAAAAGAAAAGTTGTCCAAAACAGTTTCCAATCGAATGTTCATGTGATTGGAAGAGTCAGGAGAGTGCAAAAGTACTGTTTTCTATCAGTTGGCAAGGTGCGCACACAATCCCAGTGTTGTACAGCTTGCTTCTTCACCTTCCCGAAGTTGCCGCTCTCTCCGGCTCCCAGAGCCGAAGAAGCGGCTTCTTCGCGCAAAGACGATTGTGCCGCTCACAGTGCTCTCCTTAGCGCGGCTTCTGCCAAAAGACGCCCGGGAGCGGCTCTTAGCTGCGGACAGCATCCTACCTTCGTCTTTAGCGTCTCTTCTCATCTACATCTCAGCAAAATGCTTTTCCACTATGTCTGGCTAGGAAAATCTGTGCCGGCACGGAAAACATCTCCCATGGTGTTCTAGACGTTGCACGGATGTCTGCCAAGTGTTTGGCAGGATGAAAAGAAAAGTTGTCCAAAACAGCTTCCAATCGAATGTTCATGTGATTGGAAGAGTCAGGAGAGTGCAAAAGTACTGTTTTCTACCAGTTGGCAAGGTGCGCACACAATCCCAGTGTTGTACAGCTTGCTTCTTCACCTTCCCGAAGTTGCCGCTCCCTCTGGCTCCGGGAGCCGAAGAAGCGGCTTCTTCGCGCAAAGACGATTGTGCCGCTCACAGTGCTCTCCTTAGCGCGGCTTCTGCCGAAAGACGCCCGGGAGCGGCTCTTAGCTGCGGACAGCATCCTACCTTCGTCTTTAGCGTCTCTTCTCATCTACATCTCAGCAAAATGCTTTCCCACTATGTCTGGCTAGGAAAAACTGTGCCAGCACAGAAAACATCTCCCATCGTGTTCTAGACGTTGCACGGAGGTCTGCCAAGTGTTTGGCAGGAAGAAAAGAAAAGTTGTCCAAAACAGTTTCCAATCGAATGTTCATGTGATTGGAAGAGTCAGGAGAGTGCAAAAGTACTGTTTTCTACCAGTTGGCAAGGTGCGCACACAATCCCAGTGTTGTACAGCTTGCTTCTTCACCTTCCCGAAGTTGCCGCTCTCTCCGGCTCCGGGAGCCGAAGAAGCGGCTTCTTCGCGCAAAGATGATTGTGCCGCTCACAGTGCTCTCCTTAGCGCAGCTTCTGCCGAAAGACGCCCGGGAGCGGCTCTTATCTGCGGACAGCATCCTACCTTCGTCTTTAGCGTCTCTTCTCATCTGCATCTCAGGAAAATGCTATTCCACTATGTCTGGCTAGGAAAAACTGTGCCAGCACAGAAAACATCTCCCATCGTGTTCTAGACGTTGCAGAGATGTCTGCCAAGTGTTTGGAAGGAAGAAAAGAAAAGTTGTCCAAAACAGCTTCCAATCGAATGTTCATGTGATTGGAAGAGTCAGGAGAGTGCAAAAGTACTGTTTTCTACCAGTTGGCAAGGTGCGCACACAATCCCAGTGTTGTACAGCTTGCTTCTTCACCTTCCCGAAGTTGCCGCTCTCTCCGGCTCCCGGAGCCGAAGAAGCGGCTTCTTCGTGCAAAGACGATTGTGCCGCTCACAGTGCTCTCCTTAGCGCGGCTTCTGCCGAAAGACGCCCGGGAGAGGCTCTTAGCTGCGGACAGCATCCTACCTTCGTCTTTAGCGTCTCTTCTCATCTACATCTCAGCAAAAAGCTTTCCCACTATGTCTGGCTAGGAAAAACTGTGCCAGCACAGAAAACATCTCCCATCGTGTTCTAGACGTTGCACGGATGTCTGCCAAGTGTTTGGCAGGAAGAAAAGAAAAGTTGTCCAAAACAGCTTCCAATCGAATGTTCATGTGATTGGAAGAGTCAGGAGAGTGCAAAAGTACTGTTTTCTATCAGTTGGCATGGTGCGCACACAATCCCAGTGTTGTACAGCTTGCTTCTTCACCTTCCCGAAGTTGCCGCTCCCTCTGCCTCCGGGAGCCGAAGAAGCGGCTTCTTCGCGCAAAGACGATTGTGCCGCTCACAGTGCTCTCCTTAGCGCGGCTTCTGCCGAAAGACGCCCGGCAGCGGCTCTTAGCTGCGGACAGCATCCTACCTTCGTCTTTAGCGTCTCTTCTCATCTACATCTCAGCAAAATGCTTTCCCACTATGTCTGGCTAGGAAAAACTGTGCCAGCACAGAAAACATCTCCCATCGTGTTCTAGACGTTGCACGGAGGTCTGCCAAGTGTTTGGCAGGAAGAAAACAAAAGTTGTCCAAAACAGTTTCCAATCGAATGTTCATGTGATTGGAAGAGTCAGGAGAGTGCAAAAGTACTGTTTTCTACAAGTTGGCAAGGTGCGCACACAATCCCAGTGTTGTACAGCTTGCTTCTTCACCTTCCCGAAGTTGCCGCTCTCTCCGGCTCCGGGAGCCGAAGAAGCGGCTTCTTCGCGCAAAGATGATTGTGCCGCTCACAGTGCTCTCCTTAGCGCAGCTTCTGCCGAAAGACGCCCGGGAGCGGCTCTTAGCTGCGGACAGCATCCTACCTTCGTCTTTAGCGTCTCTTCTCATCTACATCTCAGAAAAATGCTTTTCCACTATGTCTGGCTAGGAAAAACTGTGCCAGCACAGAAAACATCTCCCATCGTGTTCTAGACGTTGCACGAATGTCTGCCAAGTGTTTGGCAGGAAGTAAAGAAAAGTTGTCCAAAACAGTTTCCAATCGAATGTTCATGTGATTGGAAGAGTCAGGAGAGTGCAAAAGTACTGTTTTCTACCAGTTGGCAAGGTGCGCACACAATCCCAGTGTTGTACAGCTTGCTTCTTCACCTTCCCGAAGTTGCCGTTCTCTCCGGCTCCCGGAGCCGAAGAAGCGGCTTCCTCGCGCAAAGACGATTGTGCCGCTCACAGTGCTCTCCTTAGCGCGGCTTCTGCCGAAAGACGCCCGGGAGCGGCTCTTAGCTGTGGACAGCATCCTACCTTCGTCTTTAGCGTCTCTTCTCATCTGCATCTCAGGAAAATGCTATTCCACTATGTCTGGCTAGGAAAAACTGTGCCAGCACAGAAAACATCTCCCATCGTGTTCTAGACGTTGCAGAGATGTCTGCCAAGTGTTTGGAAGGAAGAAAAGAAAAGTTGTCCAAAACAGCTTCCAATCGAATGTTCATGTGATTGGAAGAGTCAGGAGAGTGCAAAAGTACTGTTTTCTACCAGTTGGCAAGGTGCGCACACAATCCCAGTGTTGTACAGCTTGCTTCTTCACCTTCCCGAAGTTGCCGCTCTCTCCGGCTCCGGGAGCCGAAGAAGCGGCTTCTTCGTGCAAAGACGATTGTGCCGCTCACAGTGCTCTCCTTAGCGCGGCTTCTGCCGAAAGACGCCCGGGAGCGGCTCTTAGCTGCGGACAGCATCCTACCTTCATCTTTAGCGTCTCTTCTCATCTACATCTCAGAAAAATGCTTTCCCACTATGTCTGGCTAGGAAAAATTTTGCCAGCACAGAAAACATCTCCCATCGTGTTCTAGACGTTGCACGGAGGTCTGCCAAGTGTTTGGCAGGAAGAAAAGAAAAGTTGTCCAAAACAGCTTCCAATCGAATGTTCATGTGATTGGAAGAGTCAGGAGAGTGCAAAAGTACTGTTTTCTATCAGTTGGCAAGGTGCGCACACAATCCCAGTGTTGTACAGCTTGCTTCTTCACCTTCCCGAAGTTGCCGCTCTCTCCGGCTCCGGGAGCCGAAGAAGCGGCTTCTTCGCGCAAAGACGATTGTGCCGCTCACAGTGCTCTCCTTAGCGCGGCTTCTGCCGAAAGACGCCCGGGAGCGGCTCTTAGCTGCGGACAGCATCCTACCTTCGTCTTTAGCGTCTCTTCTCATCTACATCTCAGAAAAATGCTTTCCCACTATGTCTGGCAAGGAAAAATTGTGCCAGCACAGAAAACATCTCCCATTGTATTCTAGACGTTGCACGGATGTCTGCCACGTGTTTGGCAGGAAGAAAAGAAAAGTTGTCCAAAACAGCTTCCAATCGAATGTTCATGTGATTGGAAGAGTCAGGAGAGTGCAAAAGTACTGTTTTCTATCAGTTGGCAAGGTGCGCACACAATCCCAGTGTTGTACAGCTTGCTTCTTCACCTTCCCGAAGTTGCCGCTCTCTCCGGCGCCCGGAACCGAAGAAGCGGCTTCTTCGCGCAAAGACGATTGTGCCGCTCACAGTGCTCTCCTTAGCGCGGCTTCTGCCGAAAGACGCCCGGGAGCGGCTCTTAGCTGCGGACAGCATCCTACCTTCGTCTTTAGCGTCTCTTCTCATCTACATCTCAGCAAAATGCTTTTCCACTATGTCTGGCTAGGAAAAACTGTGCCGGCACAGAAAACATCTCCCATCGTGTTCTAGACGTTGCACGGATATCTGCCAAGTGTTTGGCAGGAAGAAAAGAAAAGTTGTCCAAAACAGCTTCCAATCGAATGTTCATGTGATTGGAAGAGTCAGGAGAGTACAAAAGTACCGTTTTCTATCAGTTGGCAAGGTGCGCACACAATCCCAGTGTTGTACAGCTTGCTTCTTCACCTTCCCGAAGTTGCCGCTCTCTCCGGCTCCCAGAGCCGAAGAAGCGGCTTCTTCGTGCAAAGACGATTGTGCCGCTCACAGTGCTCTCCTTAGCGCGGTTTCTGCCGAAAGACGCCCGAGAGTGGCTCTTAGCTGCGGACAGCATCCTACCTTCGTCTTTAGCGTCTCTTCTCATCTACATCTCAGCAAAAAGCTTTTCCACTATGTCTGGCTAGGAAAAACTGTGCCAGCACAGAAAACATCTCCCATCGTGTTCTAGACGTTGCACGGAGGTCTGCCAAGTGTTTGGCAGGAAGAAAAGAAAAGTTGTCCAAAACAGCTTCCAATCGAATGTTCATGTGATTGGAAGAGTCAGGAGAGTGCAAAAGTACTGTTTTCTATCAGTTGGCAAGGTGCGCACACAATCCTAGTGTTGTACAGCTTGCTTCTTCACCTTCCCGAAGTTGCCGCTCTCTCCGGTGCCCGGAACCGAAGAAGCGGCTTCTTCGCCCAAAGACGATTGTGCCGCTCACAGTGCTCTCCTTAGCGCGGCTTCTGCCGAAAGACGCCCGGGAGCGGCTCTTAGCTGCGGACAGCATCCTACCTTCGTCTTTAGCGTCTCTTCTCATCTACATCTCAGAAAAATGCTTTCCCACTATGTCTGGCTAGGAAAAACTGTGCCAGCACAGAAAACATCTCCCATCGTGTTCTAGACGTTGCACGGAGGTCTGCCAAGTGTTTGGCAGGAAGAAAAGAAAAGTTGTCCAAAAGAGCTTCCAATCGAATGTTCATGTGATTGGAAGAGTCAGGAGAGTGCAAAAGTACTGTTTTCTATCAGTTGGCAAGGTGCGCACACAATCCCAGTGTTGTACAGCTTGCTTCTTCACCTTCCCGAAGGTGCCGCTCTCTCCGGCTCCCGGAGCCGAAGAAGCGGCTTCTTCGCGCAAAGACGATTGTGCCGCTCACAGTGCTCTCCTTAGCGCGGCTTCTGCCGAAAGACGCCCGGGAGCGGCTCTTAGCTGCGGACAGCATCCTACCTTCGTCTTTAGCGTCTCTTCTCATCTACATCTCAGCAAAAAGCTTTCCCACTATGTCTGGCTAGGAAAAACTGTGCCAGCACAGAAAACATCTCCCATCGTGTTCTAGACGTGGCACGGATGTCTGCCAAGTGTTTGGCAGGAAGAAAAGTTGTCCAAAACAGATTCCAATCGAATGTTCATGTGACTGGAAGAGTCAGGAGAGTGCAAAAGTACTGTTTTCTATCAGTTGGCATGGTGCGCACACAATCCCAGTGTTGTACAGCTTGCTTCTTCACCTTCCCGAAGTTGCCGCTCCCTCCGGCTCCGGGAGCCGAAGAAGCGGCTTCTTCGCGCAAAGACGATTGTGCCACTCACAGTGCTCTCCTTAGCGCAGCTTCTGCCGAAAGACGCCCGGGAGCGGCTCTTAGCTGCGGACAGCATCCTACCTTCGTCTTTAGCGTCTCTTCTCATCTACATCTCAGAAAAATGCTTTCCCACTATGTCTGGCAAGGAAAAATTGTGCCAGCACAGAAAACATCTCCTATTGTATTCTAGACGTTGCACGGATGTCTGCCAAGTGTTTGGCAGGAAGAAAAGAAAAGTTGTCCAAAACAGCTTCCAATCGAATGTTCATGTGATTGGAAGAGTCAGGAGAGTGCAAAAGTACCGTTTTCTATCAGTTGGCAAGGTGCGCACACAATCCCAGTGTTGTACAGCTTGCTTCTTCACCTTCCCGAAGGTGCCGCTCTCTCCGGCTCCGGGAGCCAAAGAAGCGGCTTCTTCGCGCAAAGACGATTGTGCCGCTCACAGTGCTCTCCTTAGCGCGGCTTCTGCCGAAAGACGCCCGGGAGCGGCTCTTAGCTGCGGACAGCATCCTACCTTCGTCTTTAGCGTCTCTTCTCATCTACATCTCAGAAAAATGCTTTCCCACTATGTCTGGCTAGGAAAAACTGTGCCAGCACAGAAAACATCTCCCATCGTGTTCTAGATGTTGCACGGATGTCTGCCAAGTGTTTGGCAGGAAGAAAAGAAAAGTTGTCCAAAACAGCTTCCAATCGAATGTTCATGTGATTGGAAGAGTCAGGAGAGTGCAAAAGTACTGTTTTCTATCAGTTGGCAAGGTGCGCACACAATCCCAGTGTTGTACAGCTTGCTTCTTCACCTTCCCGAAGTTGCCGCTCTCTCCGGCGCCCGGAACCGAAGAAGCGGCTTCTTCGCGCAAAGACGATTGTGCCGCTCACAGTGCTCTCCTTAGCGCGGCTTCTGCCGAAAGACGCCCGGGAGCGGCTCTTAGCTGCGGACAGCATCCTACCTTCGTCTTTAGCGTCTCTTCTCATCTACATCTCAGCAAAATGCTTTTCCACTATGTCTGGCTAGGAAAAACTGTGCCGGCACAGAAAACATCTCCCATCGTGTTCTAGACGTTGCACGGATATCTGCCAAGTGTTTGGCAGGAAGAAAAGAAAAGTTGTCCAAAACAGCTTCCAATCGAATGTTCATGTGATTGGAAGAGTCAGGAGAGTACAAAAGTACCGTTTTCTATCAGTTGGCAAGGTGCGCACACAATCCCAGTGTTGTACAGCTTGCTTCTTCACCTTCCCGAAGTTGCCGCTCTCTCCGGCTCCCAGAGCCGAAGAAGCGGCTTCTTCGTGCAAAGACGATTGTGCCGCTCACAGTGCTCTCCTTAGCGCGGTTTCTGCCGAAAGACGCCCGAGAGTGGCTCTTAGCTGCGGACAGCATCCTACCTTCGTCTTTAGCGTCTCTTCTCATCTACATCTCAGCAAAAAGCTTTTCCACTATGTCTGGCTAGGAAAAACTGTGCCAGCACAGAAAACATCTCCCATCGTGTTCTAGACGTTGCACGGAGGTCTGCCAAGTGTTTGGCAGGAAGAAAAGAAAAGTTGTCCAAAACAGCTTCCAATCGAATGTTCATGTGATTGGAAGAGTCAGGAGAGTGCAAAAGTACTGTTTTCTATCAGTTGGCAAGGTGCGCACACAATCCTAGTGTTGTACAGCTTGCTTCTTCACCTTCCCGAAGTTGCCGCTCTCTCCGGTGCCCGGAACCGAAGAAGCGGCTTCTTCGCCCAAAGACGATTGTGCCGCTCACAGTGCTCTCCTTAGCGCGGCTTCTGCCGAAAGACGCCCGGGAGCGGCTCTTAGCTGCGGACAGCATCCTACCTTCGTCTTTAGCGTCTCTTCTCATCTACATCTCAGAAAAATGCTTTCCCACAATGTCTGGCTAGGAAAAACTGTGCCAGCACAGAAAACATCTCCCATCGTGTTCTAGACGTTGCACGGAGGTCTGCCAAGTGTTTGGCAGGAAGAAAAGAAAAGTTGTCCAAAAGAGCTTCCAATCGAATGTTCATGTGATTGGAAGAGTCAGGAGAGTGCAAAAGTACTGTTTTCTATCAGTTGGCAAGGTGCGCACACAATCCCAGTGTTGTACAGCTTGCTTCTTCACCTTCCCGAAGGTGCCGCTCTCTCCGGCTCCCGGAGCCGAAGAAGCGGCTTCTTCGCGCAAAGACGATTGTGCCGCTCACAGTGCTCTCCTTAGCGCGGCTTCTGCCGAAAGACGCCCGGGAGCGGCTCTTAGCTGCGGACAGCATCCTACCTTCGTCTTTAGCGTCTCTTCTCATCTACATCTCAGAAAAAAGCTTTCCCACTATGTCTGGCTAGGAAAAACTGTGCCAGCACAGAAAACATCTCCCATCGTGTTCTAGACGTGGCACGGATGTCTGCCAAGTGTTTGGCAGGAAGAAAAGTTGTCCAAAACAGCTTCCAATCGAATGTTCATGTGACTGGAAGAGTCAGGAGAGTGCAAAAGTACTGTTTTCTATCAGTTGGCATGGTGCGCACACAATCCCAGTGTTGTACAGCTTGCTTCTTCACCTTCCCGAAGTTGCCGCTCCCTCCGGCTCCGGGAGCCGAAGAAGCGGCTTCTTCGCGCAAAGACGATTGTGCCACTCACAGTGCTCTCCTTAGCGCAGCTTCTGCCGAAAGACGCCCGGGAGCGGCTCTTAGCTGCGGACAGCATCCTACCTTCGTCTTTAGCGTCTCTTCTCATCTACATCTCAGAAAAATGCTTTCCCACTATGTCTGGCAAGGAAAAATTGTGCCAGCACAGAAAACATCTCCTATTGTATTCTAGACGTTGCACGGATGTCTGCCAAGTGTTTGGCAGGAAGAAAAGAAAAGTTGTCCAAAACAGCTTCCAATCGAATGTTCATGTGATTGGAAGAGTCAGGAGAGTGCAAAAGTACCGTTTTCTATCAGTTGGCAAGGTGCGCACACAATCCCAGTGTTGTACAGCTTGCTTCTTCACCTTCCCGAAGGTGCCGCTCTCTCCGGCTCCGGGAGCCAAAGAAGCGGCTTCTTCGCGCAAAGACGATTGTGCCGCTCACAGTGCTCTCCTTAGCGCGGCTTCTGCCGAAAGACGCCCGGGAGCGGCTCTTAGCTGCGGACAGCATCCTACCTTCGTCTTTAGCGTCTCTTCTCATCTACATCTCAGAAAAATGCTTTCCCACTATGTCTGGCTAGGAAAAACTGTGCCAGCACAGAAAACATCTCCCATCGTGTTCTAGATGTTGCACGGATGTCTGCCAAGTGTTTGGCAGGAAGAAAAGAAAAGTTGTCCAAAACAGCTTCCAATCGAATGTTCATGTGATTGGAAGAGTCAGGAGAGTGCAAAAGTACCGTTTTCTATCAGTTGGCAAGGTGCGCACACAATCCCAGTGTTGTACAGCTTGCTTCTTCACCTTCCCGAAGTTGCCGCTCTCTCCGGCGCCCGGAACCGAAGAAGCGGCTTCTTCGCGCAAAGACGATTGTGCTGCTCACAGTGCTCTCCTTAGCGCGGCTTCTGCCGAAAGACGCCCGGGAGCGGCTCTTAGCTGCGGACAGCATCCTACCTTCGTCTTTAGCGTCTCTTCTCATCTACATCTCAGCAAAATGCTTTTCCACTATGTCTGGCTAGGAAAAACTGTGCCGGCACAGAAAACATCTCCCATCGTGTTCTAGACGTTGCACGGATGTCTGCCAAGTGTTTGGCAGGATGAAAATAAAAGTTGTCCAAAACAGCTTCCAATCGAATGTTCATGTGATTGGAAGAGTCAGGAGAGTACAAAAGTACCGTTTTCTATCAGTTGGCAAGGTGCGCACACAATCCCAGTGTTGTACAGCTTGCTTCTTCACCTTCCCGAAGTTGCCGCTCTCTCCGGCTCCCGGAGCCGAAGAAGCGGCTTCTTCGCGCAAAGACGATTGTGCCGCTCACAGTGCTCTCCTTAGCGCGGTTTCTGCCGAAAGACGCCCGGGAGCGGCTCTTAGCTGCGGACAGCATCCTACCTTCGTCTTTAGCGTCTCTTCTCATCTACATCTCAGCAAAAAGCTTTTCCACTATGTCTGGCTAGGAAAAACTGTGCCAGCACAGAAAACATCTCCCATCGTGTTCTAGACGTTGCACGGATGTCTGCCAAGTGTTTGGCAGGAAGAAAAGAAAAGTTGTCCAAAACAGATTCCAATCGAATGTTCATGTGACTGGAAGAGTCAGGAGAGTGCAAAAGTACTGTTTTCTATCAGTTGGCATGGTGCGCACACAATCCCAGTGTTGTACAGCTTGCTTCTTCACCTTCCCGAAGTTGCCGCTCCCTCCGGCTCCGGGAGCCGAAGAAGCGGCTTCTTCGCGCAAAGACGATTGTGCCACTCACAGTGCTCTCCTTAGCGCAGATTCTGCTGAAAGACGCCCGGGAGCGGCTCTTAGCTGCGGACAGCATCCTACCTTCGTCTTTAGCGTCTCTTCTCATCTACATCTCAGCAAAATGCTTTCCCACTATGTCTGGCAAGGAAAAATTGTGCCAGCACAGAAAACATCTCCCATTGTACTCTAGACGTTGCACGGATGTCTGCCAAGTGTTTGGCAGGAAGAAAAGAAAAGTTGTCCAAAACAGCTTCCAATCGAATGTTCATGTGATTGGAAGAGTCAGGAGAGTGCAAAAGTACCGTTTTCTATCAGTTGGCAAGGTGCGCACACAATCCCAGTGTTGTACAGCTTGCTTCTTCACCTTCCCGAAGGTGCCGCTCTCTCCGGCTCCGGGAGCCAAAGAAGCGGCTTCTTCGCGCAAAGACGATTGTGCCGCTCACAGTGCTCTCCTTAGCGCGGCTTCTGCCGAAAGACGCCCGGGAGCGGCTCTTAGCTGCGGACAGCATCCTACCTTCGTCTTTAGCGTCTCTTCTCATCTACATCTCAGAAAAATGCTTTCCCACTATGTCTGGCTAGGAAAAACTATGCCAGCACAGAAAACATCTCCCATCGTGTTCTAGATGTTGCACGGATGTCTGCCAAGTGTTTGGCAGGAAGAAAAGAAAAGTTGTCCAAAACAGCTTCCAATCGAATGTTCATGTGATTGGAAGAGTCAGGAGAGTGCAAAAGTACTGTTTTCTATCAGTTGGCAAGGTGCGCACACAATCCCAGTGTTGTACAGCTTGCTTCTTCACCTTCCCGAAGCTGCCTCTCTCTCCGGCGCCCGGAACCGAAGAAGCGGCTTCTTCGCGCAAAGACGATTGTGCTGCTCACAGTGCTCTCCTTAGCGCGGCTTCTGCCGAAAGACGCCCGGGAGCGGCTCTTAGCTGCGGACAGCATCCTACCTTCGTCTTTAGCGTCTCTTCTCATCTACATCTCAGCAAAATGCTTTTCCACTATGTCTGGCTAGGAAAAACTGTGCCGGCACAGAAAACATCTCCCATCGTGTTCTAGACGTTTCACGGATGTCTGCCAAGTGTTTGGCAGGATGAAAATAAAAGTTGTCCAAAACAGCTTCCAATCGAATGTTCATGTGATTGGAAGAGTCAGGAGAGTACAAAAGTACCGTTTTCTATCAGTTGGCAAGGTGCGCACACAATCCCAGTGTTGTACAGCTTGCTTCTTCACCTTCCCGAAGTTGCCGCTCTCTCCGGCTCCCAGAGCCGAAGAAACGGCTTCTTCGCGCAAAGACGATTGTGCCGCTCACAGTGCTCTCCTTAGCGCGGCTTCTGCCGAAAGACGCCCGGGAGCGGCTCTTAGCTGCGGACAGCATCCTACCTTCGTCTTTAGCGTCTCTTCTCATCTACATCTCAGCAAAAAGCTTTTCCACTATGTCTGGCTAGGAAAAACTGTGCCAGCACAGAAAACATCTCCCATCGTGTTCTAGACGTTGCACGGATGTCTGCCAAGTGTTTGGCAGGAAGAAAAGAAAAGTTGTCCAAAACAGCTTCCAATCGAATGTTCATGTGATTGGAAGAGTCAGGAGAGTGCAAAAGTACTGTTTTCTATCAGTTGGCAAGGTGCGCACACAATCCCAGTGTTGTACAGCTAGCTTCTTCACCTTCCCGAAGTTGCCGCTCCCTCCGGCTCCCGGAGCCGAAGAAGCGGCTTCTTCGCGCAAAGACGATTGTGCCGCTCACAGCGCTCTCCTTAGCGCGGCTTCTGCCGAAAGACGCCCGGGAGCGGCTCTTAGCTGCGGACAGCATCCTACCTTCGTCTTTAGCGTCTCTTCTCATCTACATCTCAGCAAAATGCTTTTCCAATATGTCTGGCTAGGAAAAACTGTGCCAGCACAGAAAACATCTCCCATCGTGTTCTAGACGTTGCACGGATGTCTGCCAAGTGTTTGGCAGGAAGAAAAGAAAAGTTGTCCAAAACAGTTTCCAATCGAATGTTCATGTGATTGGAAGAGTCAGGAGAGTGCAAAAGTACTGTTTTCTACCAGTTGGCAAGGTGCGCACACAATCCCAGTGTTGTACAGCTTGCTTCTTCACCTTCCCGAAGGTGCCGATCTCTCCGGCTCCCGGAGCCGAAGAAGCGGCTTCTTCGCGCAAAGACGATTGTGCCGCTCACAGTGCTCTCCTTAGCGCAGCTTCTGCCGAAAGACGCCCGGGAGCGGCTCTTAGCTGCGGACAGCATCCTACCTTCGTCTTTAGCGTCTCTTCTCATCTACATCTCATAAAAATGCTTTCCCACTATGTCTGGCTAGGATAAATTGTGCCAGCACAGAAAACATCTCCCATTGTATTCTAGACGTTGCACGGATGTCTGCCAAGTGTTTGGCAGGAAGAAAAGAAAAGTTGTCCAAAACAGCTTCCAATCGAATGTTCATGTGATTGGAAGAGTCAGGAGAGTGCAAAAGTACTGTTTTCTATCAGTTGGCAAGGTGCACACACAATCCCAGTGTTGTACAGCTTGCTTCTTCACCTTCCCGAAGTTGCCGCTCTCTCCGTCGCCCGGAACCGAAGAAGCGGCTTCTTCGCGCAAAGACGATTGTGCTGCTCACAGTGCTCTCCTTAGCGCGGCTTCTGCCGAAAGACGCCCGGGAGCGGCTCTTAGCTGCGGACAGCATCCTACCTTCGTCTTTAGCGTCTCTTCTCATCTACATCTCAGCAAAATGCTTTTCCACTATGTCTGGCTAGGAAAAACTGTGCCGGCACAGAAAACATCTCCCATCGTGTTCTAGACGTTGCACGGATGTCTGCCAAGTGTTTGGCAGGATGAAAATAAAAGTTGTCCAAAACAGCTTCCAATCGAATGTTCATGTGATTGGAAGAGTCAGGAGAGTACAAAAGTACCGTTTTCTATCAGTTGGCAAGGTGCGCACACAATCCCAGTGTTGTACAGCTTGCTTCTTCACCTTCCCGAAGTTGCCGCTCTCTCCGGCTCCCAGAGCCGAAGAAGCGGCTTCTTCGCGCAAAGACGATTGTGCCGCTCACAGTGCTCTCCTTAGCGCGGTTTCTGCCGAAAGACGCCCGGGAGCGGCTCTTAGCTGCGGACAGCATCCTACCTTCGTCTTTAGCGTCTCTTCTCATCTACGTCTCAGCAAAAAGCTTTTCCACTATGTCTGGCTAGGAAAAACTGTGCCAGCACAGAAAACATCTCCCATCGTGTTCTAGACGTTGCACGGATGTCTGCGAAGTGTTTGGCAGGAAGAAAAGAAAAGTTGTCCAAAACAGCTTCCAATCGAATGTTCATGTGATTGGAAGAGTCAGGAGAGTGCAAAAGTACTGTTTTCTATCAGTTGGCAAGGTGCGCACACAATCCTAGTGTTGTACAGCTTGCTTCTTCACCTTCCCGAAGTTGCCGCTCTCTCCGGCTCCCGGAGCCGAAGAAGCGGCTTCTTCACGCAAAGACGATTGTGCCGCTCACAGTGCTCTCCTTAGCGCGGCTTCTGCCGAAAGACGCCCGGGAGCGGCTCTTAGCTGCGGACAGCATCCTACCTTCGTCTTTAGCGTCTCTTCTCATCTACATCTCAGAAAAATGCTTTCCCACTATGTCTGGCTAGGAAAAACTATGCCAGCACAGAAAACATCTCCCATCGTGTTCTAGATGTTGCACGGATGTCTGCCAAGTGTTTGGCAGGAAGAAAAGAAAAGTTGTCCAAAACAGCTTCCAATCGAATGTTCATGTGATTGGAAGAGTCAGGAGAGTGCAAAAGTACTGTTTTCTATCAGTTGGCAAGGTGCGCACACAATCCCAGTGTTGTACAGCTTGCTTCTTCACCTTCCCGAAGTTGCCGCTCTCTCCGGCGCCCGGAACCGAAGAAGCGGCTTCTTCGCGCAAAGACGATTGTGCCGCTCACAGTGCTCTCCTTAGCGCGGCTTCTGCCGAAAGACGCCCGGGAGCGGCTCTTAGCCGCGGACAGCATCCTACCTTCGTCTTTAGCGTCTCTTCTCATCTACATCTCAGCAAAATGCTTTTCCACTATGTCTGGCTAGGAAAAACTGTGCCGGCACAGAAAACATCTCCCATCGTGTTCTAGACGTTGCACGGATGTCTGCCAAGTGTTTGGCAGGATGAAAATAAAAGTTGTCCAAAACAGCTTCCAATCGAATGTTCATGTGATTGGAAGAGTCAGGAGAGTGCAAAAGTACCGTTTTCTATCAGTTGGCAAGGTGCGCACACAATCCCAGTGTTGTACAGCTTGCTTCTTCACCTTCCCGAAGTTGCCGCTCTCTCCGGCTCCCAGAGCCGAAGAAGCGGCTTCTTCGCGCAAAGACGATTGTGCCACTCACAGTGCTCTCCTTAGCGCGGTTTCTGCCGAAAGACGCCCGGGAGCGGCTCTTAGCTGCGGACAGCATCCTACCTTCGTCTTTAGCGTCTCTTCTCATCTACATCTCAGCAAAAAGCTTTTCCACTATGTCTGGCTAGGAAAAACTGTGCCAGCACAGAAAACATCTCCCATCGTGTTCTAGATGTTGCACGGAGGTCTGCCAAGTGTTTGGCAGGAAGAAAAGAAAAGTTGTCCAAAACAGCTTCCAATCGAATGTTCATGTGATTGGAAGAGTCAGGAGAGTGCAAAAGTACTGTTTTCTATCAGTTGGCAAGGTGCGCACACAATCCCAGTGTTGTACAGCTTGCTTCTTCACCTTCCCGAAGTTGCCGCTCTCTCCGGCTCCCGGAGCCGAAGAAGCGGCTTCTTCGCGCAAAGACGATTGTGCCGCTCACAGTGCTCTCCTTAGCGCGGCTTCTGCCGAAAGACGCCCGGGAGCGGCTCTTAGCTGCGGACAGCATCCTACCTTCGTCTTTAGCGTCTCTTCTCATCTACATCTCATAAAAATGCTTTCCCACTATGTCTGGCTAGGATAAATTGTGCCAGCACAGAAAACATCTCCCATCGTGTTCTAGACGTTGCACGGAGGTCTGCCAAGTGTTTGGCAGGAAGAAAAGAAAAGTTGTCCAAAACAGCTTCCAATCGAATGTTCATGTGATTGGAAGAGTCAGGAGAGTGCAAAAGTACTGTTTTCTACCAGGTGGCAAGGTGCGCACACAATCCCAGTGTTGTACAGCTTGCTTCTTCACCTTCCCGAAGTTGCCGCTCTCTCCGGCTCCGGGAGCCGAAGAAGCGGCTTCTTCGCGCAAAGACGATTGTGCCGCTCACAGTGCTCTCCTTAGCGCGGCTTCTGCCGAAAGACGCCCGGGAGCGGCTCTTAGCTGCGGACAGCATCCTACCTTCGTCTTTAGCGTCTCTTCTCATCTACATCTCAGCAAAATGCTTTTCCACTATGTCTGGCTAGGAAAAACTGTGCCAGCACAGAAAACATCTCCCATCGTGTTCTAGACGTTGCACGGATGTCTGCCAAGTGTTTGGCAGGAAGAAAAGAAAAGTTGTCCAAAACAGTTTCCAATCGAATGTTCATGTGATTGGAAGAGTCAGGAGAGTGCAAAAGTACTGTTTTCTACCAGTTGGCAAGGTGCGCACACAATCCCAGTGTTGTACAGCTTGCTTCTTCACCTTCCCGAAGGTGCCGATCTCTCCGGCTCCCGGAGCCGAAGAAGCGGCTTCTTCGCGCAAAGACGATTGTGCCGCTCACAGTGCTCTCCTTAGCGCAGCTTCTGCCGAAAGACGCCCGGGAGCGGCTCTTAGCTGCGGACAGCATCCTACCTTCGTCTTTAGCGTCTCTTCTCATCTACATCTCAGAAAAATGCTTTCCCACTATGTCTGGCAAGGAAAAATTTTGCCAGCACAGAAAACATCTCCCATTGTATTCTAGACGTTGCACGGATGTCTGCCAAGTGTTTGGCAGGAAGAAAAGAAAAGTTGTCCAAAACAGCTTCCAATCGAATGTTCATGTGATTGGAAGAGTCAGGAGAGTGCAAAAGTACTGTTTTCTATCAGTTGGCAAGGTGCACACACAATCCCAGTGTTGTACAGCTTGCTTCTTCACCTTCCCGAAGTTGCCGCTCTCTCCGTCGCCCGGAACCGAAGAAGCGGCTTCTTCGCGCAAAGACGATTGTGCTGCTCACAGTGCTCTCCTTAGCGCGGCTTCTGCCGAAAGACGCCCGGGAGCGGCTCTTAGCTGCGGACAGCATCCTACCTTCGTCTTTAGCGTCTCTTCTCATCTACATCTCAGCAAAATGCTTTTCCACTATGTCTGGCTAGGAAAAACTGTGCCGGCACAGAAAACATCTCCCATCGTGTTCTAGACGTTGCACGGATGTCTGCCAAGTGTTTGGCAGGATGAAAATAAAAGTTGTCCAAAACAGCTTCCAATCGAATGTTCATGTGATTGGAAGAGTCAGGAGAGTACAAAAGTACCGTTTTCTATCAGTTGGCAAGGTGCGCACACAATCCCAGTGTTGTACAGCTTGCTTCTTCACCTTCCCGAAGTTGCCGCTCTCTCCGGCTCCCAGAGCCGAAGAAGCGGCTTCTTCGCGCAAAGACGATTGTGCCGCTCACAGTGCTCTCCTTAGCGCGGTTTCTGCCGAAAGACGCCCGGGAGCGGCTCTTAGCTGCGGACAGCATCCTACCTTCGTCTTTAGCGTCTCTTCTCATCTACGTCTCAGCAAAAAGCTTTTCCACTATGTCTGGCTAGGAAAAACTGTGCCAGCACAGAAAACATCTCCCATCGTGTTCTAGACGTTGCACGGATGTCTGCCAAGTGTTTGGCAGGAAGAAAAGAAAAGTTGTCCAAAACAGCTTCCAATCGAATGTTCATGTGATTGGAAGAGTCAGGAGAGTGCAAAAGTACTGTTTTCTATCAGTTGGCAAGGTGCGCACACAATCCTAGTGTTGTACAGCTTGCTTCTTCACCTTCCCGAAGTTGCCGCTCTCTCCGGCTCCCGGAGCCGAAGAAGCGGCTTCTTCGCGCAAAGACGATTGTGCCGCTCACAGTGCTCTCCTTAGCGCGGCTTCTGCCGAAAGACGCCCGGGAGCGGCTCTTAGCTGCGGACAGCATCCTACCTTCGTCTTTAGCGTCTCTTCTCATCTACATCTCAGAAAAATGCTTTCCCACTATGTCTGGCTAGGAAAAACTATGCCAGCACAGAAAACATCTCCCATCGTGTTCTAGATGTTGCACGGATGTCTGCCAAGTGTTTGGCAGGAAGAAAAGAAAAGTTGTCCAAAACAGCTTCCAATCGAATGTTCATGTGATTGGAAGAGTCAGGAGAGTGCAAAAGTACTGTTTTCTATCAGTTGGCAAGGTGCGCACACAATCCCAGTGTTGTACAGCTTGCTTCTTCACCTTCCCGAAGTTGCCGCTCTCTCCGGCGCCCGGAACCGAAGAAGCGGCTTCTTCGCGCAAAGACGATTGTGCCGCTCACAGTGCTCTCCTTAGCGCGGCTTCTGCCGAAAGACGCCCGGGAGCGGCTCTTAGCCGCGGACAGCATCCTACCTTCGTCTTTAGCGTCTCTTCTCATCTACATCTCAGCAAAATGCTTTTCCACTATGTCTGGCTAGGAAAAACTGTGCCGGCACAGAAAACATCTCCCATCGTGTTCTAGACGTTGCACGGATGTCTGCCAAGTGTTTGGCAGGATGAAAATAAAAGTTGTCCAAAACAGCTTCCAATCGAATGTTCATGTGATTGGAAGAGTCAGGAGAGTGCAAAAGTACCGTTTTCTATCAGTTGGCAAGGTGCGCACACAATCCCAGTGTTGTACAGCTTGCTTCTTCACCTTCCCGAAGTTGCCGCTCTCTCCGGCTCCCAGAGCCGAAGAAGCGGCTTCTTCGCGCAAAGACGATTGTGCCACTCACAGTGCTCTCCTTAGCGCGGTTTCTGCCGAAAGACGCCCGGGAGCGGCTCTTAGCTGCGGACAGCATCCTACCTTCGTCTTTAGCGTCTCTTCTCATCTACATCTCAGCAAAAAGCTTTTCCACTATGTCTGGCTAGGAAAAACTGTGCCAGCACAGAAAACATCTCCCATCGTGTTCTAGATGTTGCACGGAGGTCTGCCAAGTGTTTGGCAGGAAGAAAAGAAAAGTTGTCCAAAACAGCTTCCAATCGAATGTTCATGTGATTGGAAGAGTCAGGAGAGTGCAAAAGTACTGTTTTCTATCAGTTGGCAAGGTGCGCACACAATCCCAGTGTTGTACAGCTTGCTTCTTCACCTTCCCGAAGTTGCCGCTCTCTCCGGCTCCCGGAGCCGAAGAAGCGGCTTCTTCGCGCAAAGACGATTGTGCCGCTCACAGTGCTCTCCTTAGCGCGGCTTCTGCCGAAAGACGCCCGGCAGCGGCTCTTAGCTGCGGACAGCATCCTACCTTCGTCTTTAGCGTCTCTTCTCATCTACATCTCATAAAAATGCTTTCCCACTATGTCTGGCTAGGATAAATTGTGCCAGCACAGAAAACATCTCCCATCGTGTTCTAGACGTTGCACGGAGGTCTGCCAAGTGTTTGGCAGGAAGAAAAGAAAAGTTGTCCAAAACAGCTTCCAATCGAATGTTCATGTGATTGGAAGAGTCAGGAGAGTGCAAAAGTACTGTTTTCTACCAGGTGGCAAGGTGCGCACACAATCCCAGTGTTGTACAGCTTGCTTCTTCACCTTCCCGAAGTTGCCGCTCTCTCCGGCTCCGGGAGCCGAAGAAGCGGCTTCTTCGCGCAAAGACGATTGTGCCGCTCACAGTGCTCTCCTTAGCGCGGCTTCTGCCGAAAGACGCCCGGGAGCGGCTCTTAGCTGCGGACAGCATCCTACCTTCGTCTTTAGCGTCTCTTCTCATCTACATCTCAGCAAAATGCTTTTCCACTATGTCTGGCTAGGAAAAACTGTGCCAGCACAGAAAACATCTCCCATCGTGTTCTAGACGTTGCACGGATGTCTGCCAAGTGTTTGGCAGGAAGAAAAGAAAAGTTGTCCAAAACAGTTTCCAATCGAATGTTCATGTGATTGGAAGAGTCAGGAGAGTGCAAAAGTACTGTTTTCTACCAGTTGGCAAGGTGCGCACACAATCCCAGTGTTGTACAGCTTGCTTCTTCACCTTCCCGAAGGTGCCGCTCTCTCCGGCTCCCGGAGCCGAAGAAGCGGCTTCTTCGCGCAAAGACGATTGTGCCGCTCACAGTGCTCTCCTTAGCGCGGCTTCTGCCGAAAGACGCCCGGGAGCGGCTCTTAGCTGCGGACAGCATCCTACCTTCGTCTTTAGCGTCTCTTCTCATCTACATCTCAGAAAAATGCTTTCCCACTATGTCTGGCAAGGAAAAATTTTGCCAGCACAGAAAACATCTCCCATTGTATTCTAGACGTTGCACGGAGGTCTGCCAAGTGTTTGGCAGGAAGAAAAGAAAAGTTGTCCAAAACAGCTTCCAATCGAATGTTCATGTGATTGGAAGAGTCAGGAGAGTGCAAAAGTACTGTTTTCTATCAGTTGGCAAGGTGCGCACACAATCCCAGTGTTGTACAGCTTGCTTCTTCACCTTCCCGAAGGTGCCGCTCTCTCCGGCTCCGGGAGCCGAAGAAGCGGCTTCTTCGCGCAAAGACAATTGTGCCGCTCACAGTGCTCTCCTTAGCGCGGCTTCTGCCGAAAGACGCCCGGGAGCGGCTCTTAGCTGCGGACAGCATCCTACCTTCGTCTTTAGCGTCTCTTCTCATCTACATCTCAGCAAAATGCTTTTCCACTATGTCTGGCTAGGAAAAACTGTGCCGGCACAGAAAACATCTCCCATCGTGTTCTAGACGTTGCACGGATGTCTGCCAAGTGTTTGGCAGGAAGAAAAGAAAAGTTGTCCAAAACAGCTTCCAATCGAATGTTCATGTGATTGGAAGAGTCAGGAGAGTGCAAAAGTACTGTTTTCTATCAGTTGGCAAGGTGCGCACACAATCCCAGTGTTGTACAGCTTGCTTCTTCACCTTCCCGGAGTTGCCGCTCTCTCCGGCTCCCGGAGCCGAAGAAGCGGCTTCTTCGTGCAAAGACGATTGTGCCCCTCACAGTGCTCTCCTTAGCGCGGCTTCTGCCGAAAGACGCCCGGGAGCGGCTCTTAGCTGCGGACAGCATCCTACCTTCGTCTTTAGCGTCTCTTCTCATCTACATCTCAGCAAAATGCTTTTCCACTATGTCTGGCTAGGAAAAATTGTGCCAGCACAGAAAACATCTCCCATCGTGTTCTAGACGTTGCACGGATGTCTGCCAAGTGTTTGGCAGGAAGAAAAGAAAAGTTGTCCAAAACAGTTTCCAATCGAATGTTCATGTGATTGGAAGAGTCAGGAGAGTGCAAAAGTACTGTTTTCTATCAGTTGGCAAGGTGCGCACACAATCCCAGTGTTGTACAGCTTGCTTCTTCACCTTCCCGAAGTTGCCGCTCTCTCCGGCGCCCGGAGCCGAAGAAGCGGCTTCTTCGCGCAGAGACGATTGTGCCGCTCACAGTGCTCTCCTTAGCGCGGCTTCTGCCGAAAGACGCCCCGGAGCGGCTCTTAGCTCCGTACCTTCCAATTCAATTTTTTGGCTCGACAAACCAAATGGTATACTTGCAGCAATAGGGCAGGACAGTGAACTGGACTTTCTCCTTGTAGAGAGAAGCTAATGAAAAAGTTTCACTGGAATCAGTGCAGGCTGTCAAACAAGAGAAATGTCATGAAAATAAGCCAGCCTTATCCTCTTAGTCTTGCTTGTTGTGATTGACCAAGAATGAAATGTGTCAACTCTGTGTTTCTGGGTATCACATCAGTAACAGGTACTTCAGCTGCTGTACTTCTCTCCTGAAGTTAAGAACAGAATCCAAGGAATTGTGCTTCCATGGTCTCAATTCACCCTATGAAAAAGGAGTGGAAGGTGCAGGGGTCAATTAACTTTAATGGCCTATGTCAATCAGCGGCCACTGATTTCCTGAAGGCTTCAACAGGTTACTTGCCCATGTTTTTCTGGGAATTGTTTTAACCTTTGGCCATGTTTTTCTTGGGATTCTTTTACCCTTTCCCCATTTGTTCAGCCTTTGCTCTCAAGCCTTTGCTGACATTTCCAATATCTCGGTAGCCTGGAAAAGTGTTGTCTTGATTGATCACATCATTATTCCCTTCCAAGGGTCGTTTGCCTCAAGTCTCAGTTTGGCTGGTTTTCTGCCACCTGTCAGAGGGCAGCAGGTGTTTTGTAAGAGCAAGTACACAATCCCATAGCTTGCTTTTCTTTGGATTTGGCCTGTCTAGAAAATGGAATGACTAAACATCTCTGAGAGGCTTTTCTCTCCCCATTAGGTTTCAGTGGAAGGGCAGATGAAAATCGTCTACCTAAAGTCTTGGCACAGAAGAAAGTAGTGTTTTGCTGCTGCATATAGCTAGAAGCTTAAAAAAGGAAGGCCTTGGGCTGAGGCCCATTACTTTGGCTAAGTAGAAAAGGACTGTGGGAGGTGAGGCAGCTGAATTAGAGGTAAATCAACAAGTTCTAGAACCGTCGTGTGTTCACAGCGTGGTGCATGCTGGTGGGTTGAATTGTGTTTGTTATGGCTAAAAGCTTTGGAACTGATAAAAGCCTGATGTTGGAATCCAAAAGGTTAGAGGATTTTTAAGAAAAGGTTACAAAGAAGTATGTAGGCCTTAGACTGGAGTTTTGTTAGCATTGCAGAAAACTTTCCCATGCAAGCAGAAAAGACCTCCGTGCAAGCAGAAAAGTTTCCCAAGCAGCAGACATGAAAAATGGAAACAAGGTTATTTATTGTATATCTTTAGAAGGTTAGCATGAATAGAACTCTGTCCTTTGTCTCTTATCAACTAGTCTTTGTTTTAGCTACGATTACCTATGTTTTATAAGATTGGATAGAATGCTTGTCAGGATGTGTTTTCTGTGTCTGATTGGCTGAATTCTAGTCTGAGATGATTTTATGTATTGCTGTATGAGCCCTGTTGAAGGAGACATTTTTTGGTGTGGATCAGTGAGCTGTCATGTCTCCATTTTGTATTTTGAGACTGATGTGGTGGAAATAAAAGCAAAAATCTCTTCACTGGTCTGGTTACCATGTTATCCATATTTGGATATTTTGCCGCGACCTAGTGGGTTCCTTTTTTAAGGCGTGGGCTCCTGACACCATTGGACTTATACCTGTCCCGTCCCCCGCATATTGGTGCCTCGTGTGAGAACGTAGAATAGAAGAAAAAGAAAAAAATTGTAGAAGTACCAGCTGCGGAGACCCAAGTGTTAACAAGGAGCACACTGTATCATCTCTCCCGCCGAAGCCAAGAAAATTGTAAGTAACTTATCTCGGGAGAGCGCTTGGGTGACGTTGGGAGGTAAAATAGAGAAAAAGAAAATTATTACAAGAACACAAAAAATGGGAACGAATTTATCAAAAGTTGAATGGGATGTTTTTCATCATTTAGAGACAATGTTACAAGAAAAAGGTCACTCTGAAATTTCAAAAACTGAGCTTAAAAACTTACTTATCTGGGTTAAAGCGAATACGCAAGATTTAAATCTGCAGTCTGCTTTTACTTTTCATTTTTGGGATCAGATAAACTGGAGAATCTATAATCTAGTCTCTCTCAAAAAAGATGAAAGCTTAAGAGAACTTATGCCGGTTTGTAGAGCGCTGTTGGAGTGCTGTTTTAAACAAACGGATAATAATAAGATCAACTTGGACTCAGAAAACAAAGCTTCTGGTTCTGTCTCATTAAATTCCAGTAAACCGGAGACTGTGTGAGTATCGGAGAATGTTACAAGTGTTGTTGCAAATGCTGAAAGTATTGCTTTGAACTCTGTTGACCAAAATCTTTCTTCTCTCTCTCTGGGAAAAAATGAGACTCTTTTGGACTTTTCTTTGCGTTGTTCTGTTAATGTAAAAATATGTGACTCTTGTAAGGGGGATGGAACAAAGTGTGTAAAAGATGGAAATGAAAAAGTGACTGTACTTCTTAAAATTGTTTGTGCAGGGACACTGAAACTTGAATTGGATTCTGTTGGGCCTGGGGTGGAGGCTGAGGTGGCTGCTTCCACTCGGGAAATTGTGGTTCCGGGGAACTCTTTTTCAGTTAAGCAAAAACATGGTTGTTCTGGTGTTTGTCAATCTATAGATACAGAGAAAGAAAAATTGGCTTTAAGGGTGGAGTCCTTTGAAAGGAAGAGATGGAAGAAACTCGCAACTGTGTTGTTGCTGAAATTCAAAAAGCTGGACTTGAAATCTCTGCAACGAAAATTCAACAAGTTTCACCTTAGAAGTACCTGGGATGGAAGATAACTGAGACGACAAGAAGACCACAGAAAATTCAGATCCGAACCAGAGTCAACAACCTACAAGAGTTACAACAACTTCTAGGAGAAATCAACTGGGTCAGACCGATGTTGGGAATCACCAATGATGAACTGAGTCCGCTCTTCCATTTGCTGAGAGGAAGTTGTGACATCACTTTGCCAAGAACTTTAACCCCTGAAGCTCGTGCTGCTCTCGACAAAGTCACAGAAGCTCTTCAAAAAAGACAAGCTCATCGCTGCGTTCCTGAAAATCCTTTCTTTCTTGCAATCTTAGGAGAGAAGATGCAGCTTTGTGGTCTCATTTTCCAGTGGGATGCCACAGAAGAAGATCCTTTGTTAATAATGGAATGGGTTTTTCCTCCCTACAGGTTTTCAAAGACCATTTGCTCAGTTTTAGAAATGATTGCATACATTATAATTAAGGCTAGAACCAGATTGTTAACTTTGGCAGGTCAAGAATGTTCAGTTATCTATTTGCCATTGAAAAATGATTATTTCAATTGGGCAATGCAAAATTCTGATGATTTACAATATGCATTCTTAGGTTTTCCAGGTGTTTGTTCCATACACTCTCCAGCTCACAAACTACTGCAAGCAAAATTGAGTTTCAGAGAAAAACCTAAATTAAGTGAAGAACCTTTACATGCTGTGACTCTCTTCACTGATGGCTCTGGTAAAAGCCACAAGTCCGTTGTGACTTGGTTTAATCAAAAGACTGATGTTTGGGAATCTGATATTCAAACAGTAGAGGGATCCCCTCACATTGTTGAGCTTGCTGCAGTAGTTTGAGCTTTTCAGCTGTTTCCTCAGCCTTTTAATTTGGTCACAGATTCTGCTTATGTTGCTAATGTAGTCAGGAGAATAGAAGGTTCCATTTTAAAGGATGTTAGTAATGAAACTTTACATCGTTGGCTTTCATGTCTTTTTAGAACTTTGCAATATAGAACTAATCCATATTTTGTTTCTCACATTAGGGCGCATTCTTCACTTCCTGGATTTGTAGTGGAAGGAAATGCAAGAGCGGACAAGCTGACAATGGTCATTTCTAACACATTGCCAAATATTTTTGAACAAGCAAAATTGAGTCATGCCTTTTTCCACCAAAATGCACAAGCACTCATGCGAATGTTCCAAATCACTAAAAGTCAAGCTAAAGCTATCATTCATACTTGCCCTGACTGTCAATTGGTACAACCTCCTGTTTCTACAGGAGCAATCAACCCCCGAGGCTTACAAAGCCTACAGTTGTGGCAAACAGGTGTTACTAAATAGCCTTCTTTTGGTAAATTTAAAAATATTCATGTTTCCATAGACACGTTCTCTGGTGCAGTTTTTGCTTCCCTTCACACAGGTGAAACTGGCAGCCATGCCTGTCATCATTTCCTGCAAGCTTTTGCTTCATTGGGTATACCCCAAGAAGTAAAAACTGACAATGGTCCCGCATACATATCTCAAAAATTGGCCACATTTTTAAATGAATGGGGTGTTCGACACATTTTTGGTATTCCCCACTCTCCCACAAGCCAAGCAATCATTGAAAGAACACATCAAACCTTAAAACGCATATTAGATCAACAGAGAGGGGGAACGGAAATCACCCCACAGATGAGACTGAGTAAGGCTTTGTATGGTTTTAATTTTCTAAATAGTTCAAGTACAGAACCAGATCCACCAATCTTTAGACACTTTTCAAATAGCACCCAGGCAAAACTGAAAGAACATCCTCCTCTTCTAATTAGAAACCCTGACTCTGGACAGATGGAAGGCCCGTTTCAATTAATAACGTGGGGCAAAGGGTATGCTTCTATTTCCACAGGTGCTGGAAGAATTAAGTGGGTTCCTGCCAAAAACGTCAAACCGTATTGCCCTTCAGAACCTGTTGTCGAGCCTAGAACTGAGGAAGCGAGTACGCAGACGTGGACCGAATGGAAGGATCCCGGGTCTCGCCTGACGCCTCTTGTGCCTGACGTTCTTTGTGCATTGGTGGAACCCATGAACTCTGATTTTGTGCCAATGTTATTTATGAGTATACGAATTGAATGCTGAATGTTTGTTTAACAAAGCTAATTTTTGGCTGAAAATTTAGGTTATTGTTTTTGTTTAGAAAGAATTCTGCCAAAACTTAGTTCTTGAAAGAGATGGGGCAGAATCAAATGGTATACTTGTTTTGCTTGATGTTAATTGTTTTGTGTCGTGCAGATTTGCCTGTGGATCAACTGAAAATGAATGTTTGGGTGACCTTAGCCAAGGCTGCCGGATCGGATACTATATGTCTGTCTAATTCGGAACCAGAAAAGCCTTTCTCAACCTGTTTGGTGGGTGTGCCAGTGAGTTTCCTTTGGTCAGAAAAGAATCCAATGGTAAACCAGGTGGAATTGACAATGGAAACAGTCCTTCCTTCAATTGGAACATTTGTTTGAAAAAACTTCTCAGGGCAGCAAATGTTTCAAACAGTTGGGATGTGTTTCTGGAGACGGACCAATATCCACGGCAATTGCCAAAAGGGTATTGGATCATTTGCGGAGACAGAGGTTGGCAAGGCATTCCAGCCCACCTTGAAGGTGGCCCTTGTAGCATTGGTATGCTTACCATAATTGCCCCCACTGCCAAAGCAGTGATGAAAAAGAAACAAAGGAAAACAAGAGCTGTTCCTCATTATGATGAGAACTGTCAGAGTGATTTTATGCCTTGGAATGCCGCCAGAAGGCTTTCAGCAGGTATATTTCTACCCCAATTGGCTTCAGCTGTGGCATTGAGACAATTAGATCGAGTTGGATGTTGGCTGAGCAAACAAGCTAATGCCACATCCTCCGCAATCAGTGATATGTTGACCGATGTTGATAGTATTAGACATGCTACTCTTCAAAACAGAGCAGCCATTGATTTTCTCTTACTGGCACAAGGACATGGTTGTGAGGAATTTGAAGGATTGTGTTGTATGAATTTGTCTGATCATTCTGAATCCATTCACAAAAGCATTCAAAAATTAAAGGATCTGACAGCCCAAATTAAAGAAGATGGAGGTTCCTGGTTGGATGATTTGTTTCAAAATTGGAGTTTTGCACCTTGGCTAAGGCAACTTTGCAAGATAGGTCTTTACATATTAGGTGTTCTAATACTGATATTGATAGTGGCACCTTGTATACTCTGTTGTCTTCGGCGAATGATGAACAAAACAGTCCGAGAAGTTTTTGTCATTCAAGCAGGAGAACTAGGAAGTAGAAGCACAGAGAGTGTACGAAATCTCACGAAAGCAGTAGATGAGGGTATTGACATGAACGAAGGTTTTGAATTAAGGCCTTGGAATCGACCAGAGTTTTTTGAACGATGCCTTGTGACTGTTGCCAAACGTGATTCATATCTCTCTTTCAGGGATTGGGTCTTCACAGCATGAAGTTGCTGTGCCGTAATATAGCAATGCTTCAGTTTAGTGAAAATAGGTCTTCAGCAGATAATAAGCAGAAATTTTGCAATAGAGCTATGAAACGCAAATAGCAAGCGACAAGAAAATGAAAGCTTCTGGGTCAAACAGAGAGGGGGAAATTTTGGAATCCATAAGGTTAGAGGATTTTTAAGAAATGGTTACAAAGAAGTATGTCGGCCTTAGACTGGAGTTTTGTTAGCATTGCAGAAAAGTTTCCCATGCAAGCAGAAAAAGTTTTCCATGCAAGCAGAAAAGTTTCCCAAGCAGTAGACGTGACAAATAACAATAGGCTTCTGTAGAATTGGCTTTAGGATGGCAACAAGCTTATTTAATGTATATCTTTAGAAGGTTAGCATGAATAGAACTCTGTTCTTTGTCTCTTATCAACTAGTCTTTGTTTTAGCTACGATTACCTATGTTTTATAAGATTGGATAGAATGCTTGTCAGGATGTGTTTTCTGTGTCTGATTGGCTGAATTCTAGTCTGAGATGATTTTATGTATTGCTGTATGAGCCCTGTTGAAGGAGACATTTTTTGGTGTGGATCAGTGAGCTGTCATGTCTCCATTTTGTATTTTGAGACTGATGTGCTGGAAATAAAAGCAAAAATCTCTTCACTGGTCTGGTTACCATGTTATCCATATTTGGATATTTTGCCGCGACCTAGTGGGTTCCTTTTTTAAGGCGTGGGCTCCTGACACCATTGGACTTATACCTGTCCCGTCCCCCGCATATTGGTGCCTCGTGTCAGGACGTAGAATAGAAGAAAAACAAAGAAAAATCGTGGAAGTACCAGCTGCGGAGACCCAAGTGTTAACAAGGAGCACACTGTATCATCTCTCCCGCCGAAGCCAAGAAAATTGTAAGTAACTTATCTCGGGAGAGCGCTTGGGTGACGTTGGGAGGCAAAATAGAGAGAAAGAAAATTATTACAAGAACACAAAAATGGGAACGAATTTATCAAAAGTTGAATGGGATGTTTTTCATCATTTAGAGACAATGTTACAAGAAAAAGGTCACTCTGAAATTTCAAAAACTGAGCTTAAAAACTTACTTATCTGGGTTAAAGCGAATACGCAAGATTTAAATCTGCAGTCTGCTTTTACTTTTCATTTTTGGGATCAGATAAACTGGAGAATCTATAATCTAGTCTCTCTCAAAAAAGATGAAAGCTTAAGAGAACTTATGCCGGTTTGTAGAGCGCTGTTGGAGTGCTGTTTTAAACAAACGGATAATAATAAGATCAACTTGGACTCAGAAAACAAAGCTTCTGGTTCTGTCTCATTAAATTCCAGTAAACCGGAGACTGTGTGAGTATCGGAGAATGTTACAAGTGTTGTTGCAAATGCTGAAAGTATTGCTTTGAACTCTGTTGACCAAAATCTTTCTTCTCTCTCTCTGGGAAAAAATGAGACTCTTTTGGACTTTTCTTTGCGTTGTTCTGTTAATGTAAAAATATGTGACTCTTGTAAGGGGGATGGAACAAAGTGTGTAAAAGATGGAAATGAAAAAGTGACTGTACTTCTTAAAATTGTTTGTGCAGGGACACTGAAACTTGAATTGGATTCTGTTGGGCCTGGGGTGGAGGCTGAGGTGGCTGCTTCCACTCGGGAAATTGTGGTTCCGGGGAACTCTTTTTCAGTTAAGCAAAAACATGGTTGTTCTGGTGTTTGTCAATCTATAGATACAGAGAAAGAAAAATTGGCTTTAAGGGTGGAGTCCTTTGAAAGGAAGAGATGGAAGAAACTCGCAACTGTGTTGTTGCTGAAATTCAAAAAGCTGGACTTGAAATCTCTGCAACGAAAATTCAACAAGTTTCACCTTAGAAGTACCTGGGATGGAAGATAACTGAGACGACAAGAAGACCACAGAAAATTCAGATCCGAACCAGAGTCAACAACCTACAAGAGTTACAACAACTTCTAGGAGAAATCAACTGGGTCAGACCGATGTTGGGAATCACCAATGATGAACTGAGTCCGCTCTTCCATTTGCTGAGAGGAAGTTGTGACATCACTTTGCCAAGAACTTTAACCCCTGAAGCTCGTGCTGCTCTCGACAAAGTCACAGAAGCTCTTCAAAAAAGACAAGCTCATCGCTGCGTTCCTGAAAATCCTTTCTTTCTTGCAATCTTAGGAGAGAAGATGCAGCTTTGTGGTCTCATTTTCCAGTGGGATGCCACAGAAGAAGATCCTTTGTTAATAATGGAATGGGTTTTTCCTCCCTACAGGTTTTCAAAGACCATTTGCTCAGTTTTAGAAATGATTGCATACATTATAATTAAGGCTAGAACCAGATTGTTAACTTTGGCAGGTCAAGAATGTTCAGTTATCTATTTGCCATTGAAAAATGATTATTTCAATTGGGCAATGCAAAATTCTGATGATTTACAATATGCATTCTTAGGTTTTCCAGGTGTTTGTTCCATACACTCTCCAGCTCACAAACTACTGCAAGCAAAATTGAGTTTCAGAGAAAAACCTAAATTAAGTGAAGAACCTTTACATGCTGTGACTCTCTTCACTGATGGCTCTGGTAAAAGCCACAAGTCCGTTGTGACTTGGTTTAATCAAAAGACTGATGTTTGGGAATCTGATATTCAAACAGTAGAGGGATCCCCTCAAATTGTTGAGCTTGCTGCAGTAGTTTGAGCTTTTCAGCTGTTTCCTCAGCCTTTTAATTTGGTCACAGATTCTGCTTATGTTGCTAATGTAGTCAGGAGAATAGAAGGTTCCATTTTAAAGGATGTTAGTAATGAAACTTTACATCGTTGGCTTTCATGTCTTTTTAGAACTTTGCAATATAGAACTAATCCATATTTTGTTTCTCACATTAGGGCGCATTCTTCACTTCCTGGATTTGTAGTGGAAGGAAATGCAAGAGCGGACAAGCTGACAATGGTCATTTCTAACACATTGCCAAATATTTTTGAACAAGCAAAATTGAGTCATGCCTTTTTCCACCAAAATGCACAAGCACTCATGCGAATGTTCCAAATCACTAAAAGTCAAGCTAAAGCTATCATTCATACTTGCCCTGACTGTCAATTGGTACAACCTCCTGTTTCTACAGGAGCAATCAACCCCCGAGGCTTACAAAGCCTACAGTTGTGGCAAACAGGTGTTACTAAATAGCCTTCTTTTGGTAAATTTAAAAATATTCATGTTTCCATAGACACGTTCTCTGGTGCAGTTTTTGCTTCCCTTCACACAGGTGAAACTGGCAGCCATGCCTGTCATCATTTCCTGCAAGCTTTTGCTTCATTGGGTATACCCCAAGAAGTAAAAACTGACAATGGTCCCGCATACATATCTCAAAAATTGGCCACATTTTTAAATGAATGGGGTGTTCGACACATTTTTGGTATTCCCCACTCTCCCACAAGCCAAGCAATCATTGAAAGAACACATCAAACCTTAAAACGCATATTAGATCAACAGAGAGGGGGAATGGAAATCACCCCACAGATGAGACTGAGTAAGGCTTTGTATGGTTTTAATTTTCTAAATAGTTCAAGTACAGAACCAGATCCACCAATCTTTAGACACTTTTCAAATAGCACCCAGGCAAAACTGAAAGAACATCCTCCTCTTCTAATTAGAAACCCTGACTCTGGACAGATGGAAGGCCCGTTTCAATTAATAACGTGGGGCAAAGGGTATGCTTCTATTTCCACAGGTGCTGGAAGAATTAAGTGGGTTCCTGCCAAAAACGTCAAACCGTATTGCCCTTCAGAACCTGTTGTCGAGCCTAGAACTGAGGAAGCGAGTACGCAGACGTGGACCGAATGGAAGGATCCCGGGTCTCGCCTGACGCCTCTTGTGCCTGACGTTCTTTGTGCATTGGTGGAACCCATGAACTCTGATTTTGTGCCAATGTTATTTATGAGTATACGAATTGAATGCTGAATGTTTGTTTAACAAAGCTAATTTTTGGCTGAAAATTTAGGTTATTGTTTTTGTTTAGAAAGAATTCTGCCAAAACTTAGTTCTTGAAAGAGATGGGGCAGAATCAAATGGTATACTTGTTTTGCTTGATGTTAATTGTTTTGTGTCGTGCAGATTTGCCTGTGGATCAACTGAAAATGAATGTTTGGGTGACCTTAGCCAAGGCTGCCGGATCGGATACTATATGTCTGTCTAATTCGGAACCAGAAAAGCCTTTCTCAACCTGTTTGGTGGGTGTGCCAGTGAGTTTCCTTTGGTCAGAAAAGAATCCAATGGTAAACCAGGTGGAATTGACAATGGAAACAGTCCTTCCTTCAATTGGAACATTTGTTTGAAAAAACTTCTCAGGGCAGCAAATGTTTCAAACAGTTGGGATGTGTTTCTGGAGACGGACCAATATCCAGGGCAATTGCCAAAAGGGTATTGGATCATTTGCGGAGACAGAGGTTGGCAAGGCATTCCAGCCCACCTTGAAGGTGGCCCTTGTAGCATTGGTATGCTTACCATAATTGCCCCCACTGCCAAAGCAGTGATGAAAAAGAAACAAAGGAAAACAAGAGCTGTTCCTCATTATGATGAGAACTGTCAGAGTGATTTTATGCCTTGGAATGCCGCCAGAAGGCTTTCAGCAGGTATATTTCTACCCCAATTGGCTTCAGCTGTGGCATTGAGACAATTAGATCGAGTTGGATGTTGGCTGAGCAAACAAGCTAATGCCACATCCTCCGCAATCAGTGATATGTTGACCGATGTTGATAGTATTAGACATGCTACTCTTCAAAACAGAGCAGCCATTGATTTTCTCTTACTGGCACAAGGACATGGTTGTGAGGAATTTGAAGGATTGTGTTGTATGAATTTGTCTGATCATTCTGAATCCATTCACAAAAGCATTCAAAAATTAAAGGATCTGACAGCCCAAATTAAAGAAGATGGAGGTTCCTGGTTGGATGATTTGTTTCAAAATTGGAGTTTTGCACCTTGGCTAAGGCAACTTTGCAAGATAGGTCTTTACATATTAGGTGTTCTAATACTGATATTGATAGTGGCACCTTGTATACTCTGTTGTCTTCGGCGAATGATGAACAAAACAGTCCGAGAAGTTTTTGTCATTCAAGCAGGAGAACTAGGAAGTAGAAGCACAGAGAGTGTACGAAATCTCACGAAAGCAGTAGATGAGGGTATTGACATGAACGAAGGTTTTGAATTAAGGCCTTGGAATCGACCAGAGTTTTTTGAACGATGCCTTGTGACTGTTGCCAAACGTGATTCATATCTCTCTTTCAGGGATTGGGTCTTCACAGCATGAAGTTGCTGTGCCGTAATATAGCAATGCTTCAGTTTAGTGAAAATAGGTCTTCAGCAGATAATAAGCAGAAATTTTGCAATAGAGCTATGAAACGCAAATAGCAAGCGACAAGAAAATGAAAGCTTCTGGGTCAAACAGAGAGGGGGAAATGTTGGAATCCATAAGGTTAGAGGATTTTTAAGAAATGGTTACAAAAAAGTATGTCGGCCTTAGACTGGAGTTTTGTTAGCATTGCAGAAAAGTTTCCCATGCAAGCAGAAAAAGTTTTCCATGCAAGCAGAAAAGTTTCCCAAGCAGTAGACGTGATAAATAACAATAGGCTTCTGTAGAATTGGCTTTAGGATGGCAACAAGCTTATTTAATGTATATCTTTAGAAGGTTAGCATGAATAGAACTCTGTTCTTTGTCTCTTATCAACTAGTCTTTGTTTTAGCTACGATTACCTATGTTTTATAAGATTGGATAGAATGCTTGTCAGGATGTGTTTTCTGTGTCTGATTGGCTGAATTCTAGTCTGAGATGATTTTATGTATTGCTGTATGAGCCCTGTTGAAGGAGACATTTTTTGGTGTGGATCAGTGAGCTGTCATGTCTCCATTTTGTATTTTGAGACTGATGTGCTGGAAATAAAAGCAAAAATCTCTTCACTGGTCTGGTTACCATGTTATCCATATTTGGATATTTTGCCGCGACCTAGTGGGTTCCTTTTTTAAGGCGTGGGCTCCTGACACCATTGGACTTATACCTGTCCCGTCCCCCGCATATTGGTGCCTCGTGTCAGGACGTAGAATAGAAGAAAAACAAAGAAAAATCGTGGAAGTACCAGCTGCGGAGACCCAAGTGTTATCAAGGAGCACACTGTATCATCTCTCCCGCCGAAGCCAAGAAAATTGTAAGTAACTTATCTCGGGAGAGCGCTTGGGTGACGTTGGGAGGCAAAATAGAGAGAAAGAAAATTATTACAAGAACACAAAAATGGGAACGAATTTATCAAAAGTTGAATGGGATGTTTTTCATCATTTAGAGACAATGTTACAAGAAAAAGGTCACTCTGAAATTTCAAAAACTGAGCTTAAAAACTTACTTATCTGGGTTAAAGCGAATACGCAAGATTTAAATCTGCAGTCTGCTTTTACTTTTCATTTTTGGGATCAGATAAACTGGAGAATCTATAATCTAGTCTCTCTCAAAAAAGATGAAAGCTTAAGAGAACTTATGCCGGTTTGTAGAGCGCTGTTGGAGTGCTGTTTTAAACAAACGGATAATAATAAGATCAACTTGGACTCAGAAAACAAAGCTTCTGGTTCTGTCTCATTAAATTCCAGTAAACCGGAGACTGTGTGAGTATCGGAGAATGTTACAAGTGTTGTTGCAAATGCTGAAAGTATTGCTTTGAACTCTGTTGACCAAAATCTTTCTTCTCTCTCTCTGGGAAAAAATGAGACTCTTTTGGACTTTTCTTTGCGTTGTTCTGTTAATGTAAAAATATGTGACTCTTGTAAGGGGGATGGAACAAAGTGTGTAAAAGATGGAAATGAAAAAGTGACTGTACTTCTTAAAATTGTTTGTGCAGGGACACTGAAACTTGAATTGGATTCTGTTGGGCCTGGGGTGGAGGCTGAGGTGGCTGCTTCCACTCGGGAAATTGTGGTTCCGGGGAACTCTTTTTCAGTTAAGCAAAAACATGGTTGTTCTGGTGTTTGTCAATCTATAGATACAGAGAAAGAAAAATTGGCTTTAAGGGTGGAGTCCTTTGAAAGGAAGAGATGGAAGAAACTCGCAACTGTGTTGTTGCTGAAATTCAAAAAGCTGGACTTGAAATCTCTGCAACGAAAATTCAACAAGTTTCACCTTAGAAGTACCTGGGATGGAAGATAACTGAGACGACAAGAAGACCACAGAAAATTCAGATCCGAACCAGAGTCAACAACCTACAAGAGTTACAACAACTTCTAGGAGAAATCAACTGGGTCAGACCGATGTTGGGAATCACCAATGATGAACTGAGTCCGCTCTTCCATTTGCTGAGAGGAAGTTGTGACATCACTTTGCCAAGAACTTTAACCCCTGAAGCTCGTGCTGCTCTCGACAAAGTCACAGAAGCTCTTCAAAAAAGACAAGCTCATCGCTGCGTTCCTGAAAATCCTTTCTTTCTTGCAATCTTAGGAGAGAAGATGCAGCTTTGTGGTCTCATTTTCCAGTGGGATGCCACAGAAGAAGATCCTTTGTTAATAATGGAATGGGTTTTTCCTCCCTACAGGTTTTCAAAGACCATTTGCTCAGTTTTAGAAATGATTGCATACATTATAATTAAGGCTAGAACCAGATTGTTAACTTTGGCAGGTCAAGAATGTTCAGTTATCTATTTGCCATTGAAAAATGATTATTTCAATTGGGCAATGCAAAATTCTGATGATTTACAATATGCATTCTTAGGTTTTCCAGGTGTTTGTTCCATACACTCTCCAGCTCACAAACTACTGCAAGCAAAATTGAGTTTCAGAGAAAAACCTAAATTAAGTGAAGAACCTTTACATGCTGTGACTCTCTTCACTGATGGCTCTGGTAAAAGCCACAAGTCCGTTGTGACTTGGTTTAATCAAAAGACTGATGTTTGGGAATCTGATATTCAAACAGTAGAGGGATCCCCTCACATTGTTGAGCTTGCTGCAGTAGTTTGAGCTTTTCAGCTGTTTCCTCAGCCTTTTAATTTGGTCACAGATTCTGCTTATGTTGCTAATGTAGTCAGGAGAATAGAAGGTTCCATTTTAAAGGATGTTAGTAATGAAACTTTACATCGTTGGCTTTCATGTCTTTTTAGAACTTTGCAATATAGAACTAATCCATATTTTGTTTCTCACATTAGGGCGCATTCTTCACTTCCTGGATTTCTAGTGGAAGGAAATGCAAGAGCGGACAAGCTGACAATGGTCATTTCTAACACATTGCCAAATATTTTTGAACAAGCAAAATTGAGTCATGCCTTTTTCCACCAAAATGCACAAGCACTCATGCGAATGTTCCAAATCACTAAAAGTCAAGCTAAAGCTATCATTCATACTTGCCCTGACTGTCAATTGGTACAACCTCCTGTTTCTACAGGAGCAATCAACCCCCGAGGCTTACAAAGCCTACAGTTGTGGCAAACAGGTGTTACTAAATAGCCTTCTTTTGGTAAATTTAAAAATATTCATGTTTCCATAGACACGTTCTCTGGTGCAGTTTTTGCTTCCCTTCACACAGGTGAAACTGGCAGCCATGCCTGTCATCATTTCCTGCAAGCTTTTGCTTCATTGGGTATACCCCAAGAAGTAAAAACTGACAATGGTCCCGCATACATATCTCAAAAATTGGCCACATTTTTAAATGAATGGGGTGTTCGACACATTTTTGGTATTCCCCACTCTCCCACAAGCCAAGCAATCATTGAAAGAACACATCAAACCTTAAAACGCATATTAGATCAACAGAGAGGGGGAATGGAAATCACCCCAGAGATGAGACTGAGTAAGGCTTTGTATGGTTTTAATTTTCTAAATAGTTCAAGTACAGAACCAGATCCACCAATCTTTAGACACTTTTCAAATAGCACCCAGGCAAAACTGAAAGAACATCCTCCTCTTCTAATTAGAAACCCTGACTCTGGACAGATGGAAGGCCCGTTTCAATTAATAACGTGGGGCAAAGGGTATGCTTCTATTTCCACAGGTGCTGGAAGAATTAAGTGGGTTCCTGCCAAAAACGTCAAACCGTATTGCCCTTCAGAACCTGTTGTCGAGCCTAGAACTGAGGAAGCGAGTACGCAGACGTGGACCGAATGGAAGGATCCCGGGTCTCGCCTGACGCCTCTTGTGCCTGACGTTCTTTGTGCATTGGTGGAACCCATGAACTCTGATTTTGTGCCAATGTTATTTATGAGTATACGAATTGAATGCTGAATGTTTGTTTAACAAAGCTAATTTTTGGCTGAAAATTTAGGTTATTGTTTTTGTTTAGAAAGAATTCTGCCAAAACTTAGTTCTTGAAAGAGATGGGGCAGAATCAAATGGTATACTTGTTTTGCTTGATGTTAATTGTTTTGTGTCGTGCAGATTTGCCTGTGGATCAACTGAAAATGAATGTTTGGGTGACCTTAGCCAAGGCTGCCGGATCGGATACTATATGTCTGTCTAATTCGGAACCAGAAAAGCCTTTCTCAACCTGTTTGGTGGGTGTGCCAGTGAGTTTCCTTTGGTCAGAAAAGAATCCAATGGTAAACCAGGTGGAATTGACAATGGAAACAGTCCTTCCTTCAATTGGAACATTTGTTTGAAAAAACTTCTCAGGGCAGCAAATGTTTCAAACAGTTGGGATGTGTTTCTGGAGACGGACCAATATCCACGGCAATTGCCAAAAGGGTATTGGATCATTTGCGGAGACAGAGGTTGGCAAGGCATTCCAGCCCACCTTGAAGGTGGCCCTTGTAGCATTGGTATGCTTACCATAATTGCCCCCACTGCCAAAGCAGTGATGAAAAAGAAACAAAGGAAAACAAGAGCTGTTCCTCATTATGATGAGAACTGTCAGAGTGATTTTATGCCTTGGAATGCCGCCAGAAGGCTTTCAGCAGGTATATTTCTACCCCAATTGGCTTCAGCTGTGGCATTGAGACAATTAGATCGAGTTGGATGTTGGCTGAGCAAACAAGCTAATGCCACATCCTCCGCAATCAGTGATATGTTGACCGATGTTGATAGTATTAGACATGCTACTCTTCAAAACAGAGCAGCCATTGATTTTCTCTTACTGGCACAAGGACATGGTTGTGAGGAATTTGAAGGATTGTGTTGTATGAATTTGTCTGATCATTCTGAATCCATTCACAAAAGCATTCAAAAATTAAAGGATCTGACAGCCCAAATTAAAGAAGATGGAGGTTCCTGGTTGGATGATTTGTTTCAAAATTGGAGTTTTGCACCTTGGCTAAGGCAACTTTGCAAGATAGGTCTTTACATATTAGGTGTTCTAATACTGATATTGATAGTGGCACCTTGTATACTCTGTTGTCTTCGGCGAATGATGAACAAAACAGTCCGAGAAGTTTTTGTCATTCAAGCAGGAGAACTAGGAAGTAGAAGCACAGAGAGTGTACGAAATCTCACGAAAGCAGTAGATGAGGGTATTGACATGAACGAAGGTTTTGAATTAAGGCCTTGGAATCGACCAGAGTTTTTTGAACGATGCCTTGTGACTGTTGCCAAACGTGATTCATATCTCTCTTTCAGGGATTGGGTCTTCACAGCATGAAGTTGCTGTGCCGTAATATAGCAATGCTTCAGTTTAGTGAAAATAGGTCTTCAGCAGATAATAAGCAGAAATTTTGCAATAGAGCTATGAAACGCAAATAGCAAGCGACAAGAAAATGAAAGCTTCTGGGTCAAACAGAGAGGGGGAAATTTTGGAATCCATAAGGTTAGAGGATTTTTAAGAAATGGTTACAAAGAAGTATGTCGGCCTTAGACTGGAGTTTTGTTAGCATTGCAGAAAAGTTTCCCATGCAAGCAGAAAAAGTTTTCCATGCAAGCAGAAAAGTTTCCCAAGCAGTAGACGTGATAAATAACAATAGGCTTCTGTAGAATTGGCTTTAGGATGGCAACAAGCTTATTTAATGTATATCTTTAGAAGGTTAGCATGAATAGAACTCTGTTCTTTGTCTCTTATCAACTAGTCTTTGTTTTAGCTACGATTACCTATGTTTTATAAGATTGGATAGAATGCTTGTCAGGATGTGTTTTCTGTGTCTGATTGGCTGAATTCTAGTCTGAGATGATTTTATGTATTGCTGTATGAGCCCTGTTGAAGGAGACATTTTTTGGTGTGGATCAGTGAGCTGTCATGTCTCCATTTTGTATTTTGAGACTGATGTGCTGGAAATAAAAGCAAAAATCTCTTCACTGGTCTGGTTACCATGTTATCCATATTTGGATATTTTGCCGCGACCTAGTGGGTTCCTTTTTTAAGGCGTGGGCTCCTGACACCATTGGACTTATACCTGTCCCGTCCCCCGCATATTGGTGCCTCGTGTCAGGACGTAGAATAGAAGAAAAACAAAGAAAAATCGTGGAAGTACCAGCTGCGGAGACCCAAGTGTTAACAAGGAGCACACTGTATCATCTCTCCCGCCGAAGCCAAGAAAATTGTAAGTAACTTATCTCGGGAGAGCGCTTGGGTGACGTTGGGAGGCAAAATAGAGAGAAAGAAAATTATTACAAGAACACAAAAATGGGAACGAATTTATCAAAAGTTGAATGGGATGTTTTTCATCATTTAGAGACAATGTTACAAGAAAAAGGTCACTCTGAAATTTCAAAAACTGAGCTTAAAAACTTACTTATCTGGGTTAAAGCGAATACGCAAGATTTAAATCTGCAGTCTGCTTTTACTTTTCATTTTTGGGATCAGATAAACTGGAGAATCTATAATCTAGTCTCTCTCAAAAAAGATGAAAGCTTAAGAGAACTTATGCCGGTTTGTAGAGCGCTGTTGGAGTGCTGTTTTAAACAAACGGATAATAATAAGATCAACTTGGACTCAGAAAACAAAGCTTCTGGTTCTGTCTCATTAAATTCCAGTAAACCGGAGACTGTGTGAGTATCGGAGAATGTTACAAGTGTTGTTGCAAATGCTGAAAGTATTGCTTTGAACTCTGTTGACCAAAATCTTTCTTCTCTCTCTCTGGGAAAAAATGAGACTCTTTTGGACTTTTCTTTGCGTTGTTCTGTTAATGTAAAAATATGTGACTCTTGTAAGGGGGATGGAACAAAGTGTGTAAAAGATGGAAATGAAAAAGTGACTGTACTTCTTAAAATTGTTTGTGCAGGGACACTGAAACTTGAATTGGATTCTGTTGGGCCTGGGGTGGAGGCTGAGGTGGCTGCTTCCACTCGGGAAATTGTGGTTCCGGGGAACTCTTTTTCAGTTAAGCAAAAACATGGTTGTTCTGGTGTTTGTCAATCTATAGATACAGAGAAAGAAAAATTGGCTTTAAGGGTGGAGTCCTTTGAAAGGAAGAGATGGAAGAAACTCGCAACTGTGTTGTTGCTGAAATTCAAAAAGCTGGACTTGAAATCTCTGCAACGAAAATTCAACAAGTTTCACCTTAGAAGTACCTGGGATGGAAGATAACTGAGACGACAAGAAGACCACAGAAAATTCAGATCCGAACCAGAGTCAACAACCTACAAGAGTTACAACAACTTCTAGGAGAAATCAACTGGGTCAGACCGATGTTGGGAATCACCAATGATGAACTGAGTCCGCTCTTCCATTTGCTGAGAGGAAGTTGTGACATCACTTTGCCAAGAACTTTAACCCCTGAAGCTCGTGCTGCTCTCGACAAAGTCACAGAAGCTCTTCAAAAAAGACAAGCTCATCGCTGCCTTCCTGAAAATCCTTTCTTTCTTGCAATCTTAGGAGAGAAGATGCAGCTTTGTGGTCTCATTTTCCAGTGGGATGCCACAGAACAAGATCCTTTGTTAATAATGGAATGGGTTTTTCCTCCCTACAGGTTTTCAAAGACCATTTGCTCAGTTTTAGAAATGATTGCATACATTATAATTAAGGCTAGAACCAGATTGTTAACTTTGGCAGGTCAAGAATGTTCAGTTATCTATTTGCCATTGAAAAATGATTATTTCAATTGGGCAATGCAAAATTCTGATGATTTACAATATGCATTCTTAGGTTTTCCAGGTGTTTGTTCCATACACTCTCCAGCTCACAAACTACTGCAAGCAAAATTGAGTTTCAGAGAAAAACCTAAATTAAGTGAAGAACCTTTACATGCTGTGACTCTCTTCACTGATGGCTCTGGTAAAAGCCACAAGTCCGTTGTGACTTGGTTTAATCAAAAGACTGATGTTTGGGAATCTGATATTCAAACAGTAGAGGGATCCCCTCAAATTGTTGAGCTTGCTGCAGTAGTTTGAGCTTTTCAGCTGTTTCCTCAGCCTTTTAATTTGGTCACAGATTCTGCTTATGTTGCTAATGTAGTCAGGAGAATAGAAGGTTCCATTTTAAAGGATGTTAGTAATGAAACTTTACATCGTTGGCTTTCATGTCTTTTTAGAACTTTGCAATATAGAACTAATCCATATTTTGTTTCTCACATTAGGGCGCATTCTTCACTTCCTGGATTTGTAGTGGAAGGAAATGCAAGAGCGGACAAGCTGACAATGGTCATTTCTAACACATTGCCAAATATTTTTGAACAAGCAAAATTGAGTCATGCCTTTTTCCACCAAAATGCACAAGCACTCATGCGAATGTTCCAAATCACTAAAAGTCAAGCTAAAGCTATCATTCATACTTGCCCTGACTGTCAATTGGTACAACCTCCTGTTTCTACAGGAGCAATCAACCCCCGAGGCTTACAAAGCCTACAGTTGTGGCAAACAGGTGTTACTAAATAGCCTTCTTTTGGTAAATTTAAAAATATTCATGTTTCCATAGACACGTTCTCTGGTGCAGTTTTTGCTTCCCTTCACACAGGTGAAACTGGCAGCCATGCCTGTCATCATTTCCTGCAAGATTTTGCTTCATTGGGTATACCCCAAGAAGTAAAAACTGACAATGGTCCCGCATACATATCTCAAAAATTGGCCACATTTTTAAATGAATGGGGTGTTCGACACATTTTTGGTATTCCCCACTCTCCCACAAGCCAAGCAATCATTGAAAGAACACATCAAACCTTAAAACGCATATTAGATCAACAGAGAGGGGGAATGGAAATCACCCCACAGATGAGACTGAGTAAGGCTTTGTATGGTTTTAATTTTCTAAATAGTTCAAGTACAGAACCAGATCCACCAATCTTTAGACACTTTTCAAATAGCACCCAGGCAAAACTGAAAGAACATCCTCCTCTTCTAATTAGAAACCCTGACTCTGGACAGATGGAAGGCCCGTTTCAATTAATAACGTGGGGCAAAGGGTATGCTTCTATTTCCACAGGTGCTGGAAGAATTAAGTGGGTTCCTGCCAAAAACGTCAAACCGTATTGCCCTTCAGAACCTGTTGTCGAGCCTAGAACTGAGGAAGCGAGTACGCAGACGTGGACCGAATGGAAGGATCCCGGGTCTCGCCTGACGCCTCTTGTGCCTGACGTTCTTTGTGCATTGGTGGAACCCATGAACTCTGATTTTGTGCCAATGTTATTTATGAGTATACGAATTGAATGCTGAATGTTTGTTTAACAAAGCTAATTTTTGGCTGAAAATTTAGGTTATTGTTTTTGTTTAGAAAGAATTCTGCCAAAACTTAGTTCTTGAAAGAGATGGGGCAGAATCAAATGGTATACTTGTTTTGCTTGATGTTAATTGTTTTGTGTCGTGCAGATTTGCCTGTGGATCAACTGAAAATGAATGTTTGGGTGACCTTAGCCAAGGCTGCCGGATCGGATACTATATGTCTGTCTAATTCGGAACCAGAAAAGCCTTTCTCAACCTGTTTGGTGGGTGTGCCAGTGAGTTTCCTTTGGTCAGAAAAGAATCCAATGGTAAACCAGGTGGAATTGACAATGGAAACAGTCCTTCCTTCAATTGGAACATTTGTTTGAAAAAACTTCTCAGGGCAGCAAATGTTTCAAACAGTTGGGATGTGTTTCTGGAGACGGACCAATATCCACGGCAATTGCCAAAAGGGTATTGGATCATTTGCGGAGACAGAGGTTGGCAAGGCATTCCAGCCCACCTTGAAGGTGGCCCTTGTAGCATTGGTATGCTTACCATAATTGCCCCCACTGCCAAAGCAGTGATGAAAAAGAAACAAAGGAAAACAAGAGCTGTTCCTCATTATGATGAGAACTGTCAGAGTGATTTTATGCCTTGGAATGCCGCCAGAAGGCTTTCAGCAGGTATATTTCTACCCCAATTGGCTTCAGCTGTGGCATTGAGACAATTAGATCGAGTTGGATGTTGGCTGAGCAAACAAGCTAATGCCACATCCTCCGCAATCAGTGATATGTTGACCGATGTTGATAGTATTAGACATGCTACTCTTCAAAACAGAGCAGCCATTGATTTTCTCTTACTGGCACAAGGACATGGTTGTGAGGAATTTGAAGGATTGTGTTGTATGAATTTGTCTGATCATTCTGAATCCATTCACAAAAGCATTCAAAAATTAAAGGATCTGACAGCCCAAATTAAAGAAGATGGAGGTTCCTGGTTGGATGATTTGTTTCAAAATTGGAGTTTTGCACCTTGGCTAAGGCAACTTTGCAAGATAGGTCTTTACATATTAGGTGTTCTAATACTGATATTGATAGTGGCACCTTGTATACTCTGTTGTCTTCGGCGAATGATGAACAAAACAGTCCGAGAAGTTTTTGTCATTCAAGCAGGAGAACTAGGAAGTAGAAGCACAGAGAGTGTACGAAATCTCACGAAAGCAGTAGATGAGGGTATTGACATGAACGAAGGTTTTGAATTAAGGCCTTGGAATCGACCAGAGTTTTTTGAACGATGCCTTGTGACTGTTGCCAAACGTGATTCATATCTCTCTTTCAGGGATTGGGTCTTCACAGCATGAAGTTGCTGTGCCGTAATATAGCAATGCTTCAGTTTAGTGAAAATAGGTCTTCAGCAGATAATAAGCAGAAATTTTGCAATAGAGCTATGAAACGCAAATAGCAAGCGACAAGAAAATGAAAGCTTCTGGGTCAAACAGAGAGGGGGAAATTTTGGAATCCATAAGGTTAGAGGATTTTTAAGAAATGGTTACAAAGAAGTATGTCGGCCTTAGACTGGAGTTTTGTTAGCATTGCAGAAAAGTTTCCCATGCAAGCAGAAAAAGTTTTCCATGCAAGCAGAAAAGTTTCCCAAGCAGTAGACGTGATAAATAACAATAGGCTTCTGTAGAATTGGCTTTAGGATGGCAACAAGCTTATTTAATGTATATCTTTAGAAGGTTAGCATGAATAGAACTCTGTTCTTTGTCTCTTATCAACTAGTCTTTGTTTTAGCTACGATTACCTATGTTTTATAAGATTGGATAGAATGCTTGTCAGGATGTGTTTTCTGTGTCTGATTGGCTGAATTCTAGTCTGAGATGATTTTATGTATTGCTGTATGAGCCCTGTTGAAGGAGACATTTTTTGGTGTGGATCAGTGAGCTGTCATGTCTCCATTTTGTATTTTGAGACTGATGTGCTGGAAATAAAAGCAAAAATCTCTTCACTGGTCTGGTTACCATGTTATCCATATTTGGATATTTTGCCGCGACCTAGTGGGTTCCTTTTTTAAGGCGTGGGCTCCTGACACCATTGGACTTATACCTGTCCCGTCCCCCGCATATTGGTGCCTCGTGTCAGGACGTAGAATAGAAGAAAAACAAAGAAAAATCGTGGAAGTACCAGCTGCGGAGACCCAAGTGTTAACAAGGAGCACACTGTATCATCTCTCCCGCCGAAGCCAAGAAAATTGTAAGTAACTTATCTCGGGAGAGCGCTTGGGTGACGTTGGGAGGCAAAATAGAGAGAAAGAAAATTATTACAAGAACACAAAAATGGGAACGAATTTATCAAAAGTTGAATGGGATGTTTTTCATCATTTAGAGACAATGTTACAAGAAAAAGGTCACTCTGAAATTTCAAAAACTGAGCTTAAAAACTTACTTATCTGGGTTAAAGCGAATACGCAAGATTTAAATCTGCAGTCTGCTTTTACTTTTCATTTTTGGGATCAGATAAACTGGAGAATCTATAATCTAGTCTCTCTCAAAAAAGATGAAAGCTTAAGAGAACTTATGCCGGTTTGTAGAGCGCTGTTGGAGTGCTGTTTTAAACAAACGGATAATAATAAGATCAACTTGGACTCAGAAAACAAAGCTTCTGGTTCTGTCTCATTAAATTCCAGTAAACCGGAGACTGTGTGAGTATCGGAGAATGTTACAAGTGTTGTTGCAAATGCTGAAAGTATTGCTTTGAACTCTGTTGACCAAAATCTTTCTTCTCTCTCTCTGGGAAAAAATGAGACTCTTTTGGACTTTTCTTTGCGTTGTTCTGTTAATGTAAAAATATGTGACTCTTGTAAGGGGGATGGAACAAAGTGTGTAAAAGATGGAAATGAAAAAGTGACTGTACTTCTTAAAATTGTTTGTGCAGGGACACTGAAACTTGAATTGGATTCTGTTGGGCCTGGGGTGGAGGCTGAGGTGGCTGCTTCCACTCGGGAAATTGTGGTTCCGGGGAACTCTTTTTCAGTTAAGCAAAAACATGGTTGTTCTGGTGTTTGTCAATCTATAGATACAGAGAAAGAAAAATTGGCTTTAAGGGTGGAGTCCTTTGAAAGGAAGAGATGGAAGAAACTCGCAACTGTGTTGTTGCTGAAATTCAAAAAGCTGGACTTGAAATCTCTGCAACGAAAATTCAACAAGTTTCACCTTAGAAGTACCTGGGATGGAAGATAACTGAGACGACAAGAAGACCACAGAAAATTCAGATCCGAACCAGAGTCAACAACCTACAAGAGTTACAACAACTTCTAGGAGAAATCAACTGGGTCAGACCGATGTTGGGAATCACCAATGATGAACTGAGTCCGCTCTTCCATTTGCTGAGAGGAAGTTGTGACATCACTTTGCCAAGAACTTTAACCCCTGAAGCTCGTGCTGCTCTCGACAAAGTCACAGAAGCTCTTCAAAAAAGACAAGCTCATCGCTGCGTTCCTGAAAATCCTTTCTTTCTTGCAATCTTAGGAGAGAAGATGCAGCTTTGTGGTCTCATTTTCCAGTGGGATGCCACAGAACAAGATCCTTTGTTAATAATGGAATGGGTTTTTCCTCCCTACAGGTTTTCAAAGACCATTTGCTCAGTTTTAGAAATGATTGCATACATTATAATTAAGGCTAGAACCAGATTGTTAACTTTGGCAGGTCAAGAATATTCAGTTCTCTATTTGCCATTGAAAAATGATTATTTCAATTGGGCAATGCAAAATTCTGATGATTTACAATATGCATTCTTAGGTTTTCCAGGTGTTTGTTCCATACACTCTCCAGCTCACAAACTACTGCAAGCAAAATTGAGTTTCAGAGAAAAACCTAAATTAAGTGAAGAACCTTTACATGCTGTGACTCTCTTCACTGATGGCTCTGGTAAAAGCCACAAGTCCGTTGTGACTTGGTTTAATCAAAAGACTGATGTTTGGGAATCTGATATTCAAACAGTAGAGGGATCCCCTCACATTGTTGAGCTTGCTGCAGTAGTTTGAGCTTTTCAGCTGTTTCCTCAGCCTTTTAATTTGGTCACAGATTCTGCTTATGTTGCTAATGTAGTCAGGAGAATAGAAGGTTCCATTTTAAAGGATGTTAGTAATGAAACTTTACATCGTTGGCTTTCATGTCTTTTTAGAACTTTGCAATATAGAACTAATCCATATTTTGTTTCTCACATTAGGGCGCATTCTTCACTTCCTGGATTTCTAGTGGAAGGAAATGCAAGAGCGGACAAGCTGACAATGGTCATTTCTAACACATTGCCAAATATTTTTGAACAAGCAAAATTGAGTCATGCCTTTTTCCACCAAAATGCACAAGCACTCATGCGAATGTTCCAAATCACTAAAAGTCAAGCTAAAGCTATCATTCATACTTGCCCTGACTGTCAATTGGTACAACCTCCTGTTTCTACAGGAGCAATCAACCCCCGAGGCTTACAAAGCCTACAGTTGTGGCAAACAGGTGTTACTAAATAGCCTTCTTTTGGTAAATTTAAAAATATTCATGTTTCCATAGACACGTTCTCTGGTGCAGTTTTTGCTTCCCTTCACACAGGTGAAACTGGCAGCCATGCCTGTCATCATTTCCTGCAAGCTTTTGCTTCATTGGGTATACCCCAAGAAGTAAAAACTGACAATGGTCCCGCATACATATCTCAAAAATTGGCCACATTTTTAAATGAATGGGGTGTTCAACACATTTTTGGTATTCCCCACTCTCCCACAAGCCAAGCAATCATTGAAAGAACACATCAAACCTTAAAACGCATATTAGATCAACAGAGAGGGGGAACGGAAATCACCCCACAGATGAGACTGAGTAAGGCTTTGTATGGTTTTAATTTTCTAAATAGTTCAAGTACAGAACCAGATCCACCAATCTTTAGACACTTTTCAAATAGCACCCAGGCAAAACTGAAAGAACATCCTCCTCTTCTAATTAGAAACCCTGACTCTGGACAGATGGAAGGCCCGTTTCAATTAATAACGTGGGGCAAAGGGTATGCTTCTATTTCCACAGGTGCTGGAAGAATTAAGTGGGTTCCTGCCAAAAACGTCAAACCGTATTGCACTTCAGAACCTGTTGTCGAGCCTAGAACTGAGGAAGCGAGTACGCAGACGTAGACCGAATGGAAGGATCCCGGGTCTCGCCTGACGCCTCTTGTGCCTGACGTTCTTTGTGCATCGGTGGAACCCATGAACTCTGATTTTGTGCCAATGTTATTTATGAGTATACGAATTGAATGCTGAATGTTTGTTTAACAAAGCTAATTTTTGGCTGAAAATTTAGGTTGTTGTTTTTGTTTAGAAAGAATTCTGCCAAAACTTAGTTCTTGAAAGAGATGGGGCAGAATCAAATGGTATACTTGTTTTGCTTGATGTTAATTGTTTTGTGTCGTGCAGATTTGCCTGTGGATCAACGAAAAACGAATGTTTGGGTGACCTTAGCCAAGGCTGCCGGATCGGATACTATATGTCTGTCTAATTCGGAACCAGAAAAGCCTTTCTCAACCTGTTTGGTGGGTGTGCCAGTGAGTTTCCTTTGGTCAGAAAAGAATCCAATGGTAAACCAGGTGGAATTGACAATGGAAACAGTCCTTCCTTCAATTGGAACATTTGTTTGAAAAAACTTCTCAGGGCAGCAAATGTTTCAAACAGTTGGGATGTGTTTCTGGAGACGGACCAATATCCAGGGCAATTGCCAAAAGGGTATTGGATCATTTGCGGAGACAGAGGTTGGCAAGGCATTCCAGCCCACCTTGAAGGTGGCCCTTGTAGCATTGGTATGCTTACCATAATTGCCCCCACTGCCAAAGCAGTGATGAAAAAGAAACAAAGGAAAACAAGAGCTGTTCCTCATTATGATGAGAACTGTCAGAGTGATTTTATGCCTTGGAATGCCGCCAGAAGGCTTTCAGCAGGTATATTTCTACCCCAATTGGCTTCAGCTGTGGCATTGAGACAATTAGATCGAGTTGGATGTTGGCTGAGCAAACAAGCTAATGCCACATCCTCCGCAATCAGTGATATGTTGACCGATGTTGATAGTATTAGACATGCTACTCTTCAAAACAGAGCAGCCATTGATTTTCTCTTACTGGCACAAGGACATGGTTGTGAGGAATTTGAAGGATTGTGTTGTATGAATTTGTCTGATCATTCTGAATCCATTCACAAAAGCATTCAAAAATTAAAGGATCTGACAGCCCAAATTAAAGAAGATGGAGGTTCCTGGTTGGATGATTTGTTTCAAAATTGGAGTTTTGCACCTTGGCTAAGGCAACTTTGCAAGATAGGTCTTTACATATTAGGTGTTCTAATACTGATATTGATAGTGGCACCTTGTATACTCTGTCGTCTTCGGCGAATGATGAACAAAACAGTCCGAGAAGTTTTTGTCATTCAAGCAGGAGAACTAGGAAGTAGAAGCACAGAGAGTGTACGAAGTCTCACGAAAGCAGTAGATGAGGGTATTGACATGAACGAAGGTTTTGAATTAAGGCCTTGGAATCGACCAGAGTTTTTTGAACGATGCCTTGTGACTGTTGCCAAACGTGATTCAAATCTCTCTTTCAGGGATTGGGTCTTCACAGCATGAAGTTGCTGTGCCGTAATATAGCAATGCTTCAGTTTAGTGAAAATAGGTCTTCAGCAGATAATAAGCAGAAATTTTGCAATAGAGCTATGAAACGCAAATAGCAAGCGACAAGAAAATGAAAGCTTCTGGGTCAAACAGAGAGGGGGAAATGTTGGAATCCATAAGGTTAGAGGATTTTTGAGAAATGGTTACAAAGAAGTATGTAGGCCTTAGACTGGAGTTTTGTTAGCATTGCAGAAAAGTTTCCCATGCAAGCAGAAAAAGTTTTCCATGCAAGCAGGAAAGTTTCCCAAGCTGTAGACGTGACAAATAAAAATAGGCTTCTGTAGAATTGGCTTTAGGATGGCAACAAGCTTATTTAATGTATATCTTTAGAAGGTTAGCATGAATAGAACTCTGTTCTTTGTCTCTTATCAACTAGTCTTTGTTTTAGCTACGATTACCTATGTTTTATAAGATTGGATAGAATGCTTGTCAGGATGTGTTTTCTGTGTCTGATTGGCTGAATTCTAGTCTGAGATGATTTTATGTATTGCTGTATGAGCCCTGTTGAAGGAGACAGTTTTTGGTGTGGATCAGTGAGCTGTCATGTCTCCATTTTGTATTTTGAGACTGATGTGGTGGAAATAAAAGCAAAAATCTCTTCACTGGTCTGGTTACCATGTTATCCATTTTTGGATATTTTGCCGCGACCTAGTGGGTTCCTTTTTTAAGGCGTGGGTTCCTGACACCATTGGACTTATACCTGTCCCGTCCCCCGCATATTGGTGCCTCGTGTCAGGACGTAGAATAGAAGAAAAACAAAGAAAAATCGTGGAAGTACCAGCTGCGGAGACCCAAGTGTTAACAAGGAGCACACTGTATCATCTCTCCCGCCGAAGCCAAGAAAATTGTAAGTAACTTATCTCGGGAGAGCGCTTGGGTGACGTTGGGAGGCAAAATAGAGAGAAAGAAAATTATTACAAGAACACAAAAATGGGAACGAATTTATCAAAAGTTGAATGGGATGTTTTTCATCATTTAGAGACAATGTTACAAGAAAAAGGTCACTCTGAAATTTCAAAAACTGAGCTTAAAAACTTACTTATCTGGGTTAAAGCGAATACGCAAGATTTAAATCTGCAGTCTGCTTTTACTTTTCATTTTTGGGATCAGATAAACTGGAGAATCTATAATCTAGTCTCTCTCAAAAAAGATGAAAGCTTAAGAGAACTTATGCCGGTTTGTAGAGCGCTGTTGGAGTGCTGTTTTAAACAAACGGATAATAATAAGATCAACTTGGACTCAGAAAACAAAGCTTCTGGTTCTGTCTCATTAAATTCCAGTAAACCGGAGACTGTGTGTGTATCGGAGAATGTTACAAGTGTTGTTGCAAATGCTGAAAGTATTGCTTTGAACTCTGTTGACCAAAATCTTTCTTCTCTCTCTCTGGGAAAAAATGAGACTCTTTTGGACTTTTCTTTGCGTTGTTCTGTTAATGTAAAAATATGTGACTCTTGTAAGGGGGATGGAACAAAGTGTGTAAAAGATGGAAATGAAAAAGTGACTGTACTTCTTAAAATTGTTTGTGCAGGGACACTGAAACTTGAATTGGATTCTGTTGGGCCTGGGGTGGAGGCTGAGGTGGCTGCTTCCACTCGGGAAATTGTGGTTCCGGGGAACTCTTTTTCAGTTAAGCAAAAACATGGTTGTTCTGGTGTTTGTCAATCTATAGATACAGAGAAAGAAAAATTGGCTTTAAGGGTGGAGTCCTTTGAAAGGAAGAGATGGAAGAAACTCGCAACTGTGTTGTTGCTGAAATTCAAAAAGCTGGACTTGAAATCTCTGCAACGAAAATTCAACAAGTTTCACCTTAGAAGTACCTGGGATGGAAGATGACTGAGACGACAAGAAGACCACAGAACATTCAGATCCGAACCAGAGTCAACAACCTACAAGAGTTACAACAACTTCTAGGAGAAATCAACTGGGTCAGACCGATGTTGGGAATCACCAATGATGAACTGAGTCCGCTCTTCCATTTGCTGAGAGGAAGTTGTGACATCACTTTGCCAAGAACTTTAACCCCTGAAGCTCGTGCTGCTCTCGACAAAGTCACAGAAGCTCTTCAAAAAAGACAAGCTCATCGCTGCGTTCCTGAAAATCCTTTCTTTCTTGCAATCTTAGGAGAGAAGATGCAGCTTTGTGGTCTCATTTTCCAGTGGGATGCCACAGAACAAGATCCTTTGTTAATAATGGAATGGGTTTTTCCTCCCTACAGGTTTTCAAAGACCATTTGCTCAGTTTTAGAAATGATTGCATACATTATAATTAAGGCTAGAACCAGATTGTTAACTTTGGCAGGTCAAGAATGTTCAGTTATCTATTTGCCATTGAAAAATGATTATTTCAATTGGGCAATGCAAAATTCTGATGATTTACAATATGCATTCTTAGGTTTTCCAGGTGTTTGTTCCATACACTCTCCAGCTCACAAACTACTGCAAGCAAAATTGAGTTTCAGAGAAAAACCTAAATTAAGTGAAGAACCTTTACATGCTGTGACTCTCTTCACTGATGGCTCTGGTAAAAGCCACAAGTCCGTTGTGACTTGGTTTAATCAAAAGACTGATGTTTGGGAATCTGATATTCAAACAGTAGAGGGATCCCCTCAAATTGTTGAGCTTGCTGCAGTAGTTTGAGCTTTTCAGCTGTTTCCTCAGCCTTTTAATTTGGTCACAGATTCTGCTTATGTTGCTAATGTAGTCAGGAGAATAGAAGGTTCCATTTTAAAGGATGTTAGTAATGAAACTTTACATCGTTGGCTTTCATGTCTTTTTATAACTTTGCAATATAGAACTAATCCATATTTTGTTTCTCACATTAGGGCGCATTCTTCACTTCCTGGACTTTTACTGGAAGGAAATGCAAGAGCGGACAAGCTGACAATGGTCATTTCTAACACATTGCCAAATATTTTTGAACAAGCAAAATTGAGTCATGCCTTTTTCCACCAAAATGCACAAGCACTCATGCGAATGTTCCAAATCACTAAAAGTCAAGCTAAAGCTATCATTCATACTTGCCCTGACTGTCAATTGGTACAACCTCCTGTTTCTACAGGAGCAATCAACCCCCGAGGCTTACAAAGCCTACAGTTGTGGCAAACAGGTGTTACTAAATAGCCTTCTTTTGGTAAATTTAAAAATATTCATGTTTCCATAGACACGTTCTCTGGTGCAGTTTTTGCTTCCCTTCACACAGGTGAAACTGGCAGCCATGCCTGTCATCATTTCCTGCAAGCTTTTTCTTCATTGGGTATACCCCAAGAAGTAAAAACTGACAATGGTCCCGCATACATATCTCAAAAATTGGCCACATTTTTAAATGAATGGGGTGTTCGACACATTTTTGGTATTCCCCACTCTCCCACAAGCCAAGCAATCATTGAAAGAACACATCAAACCTTAAAACACATATTAGATCAACAGAGAGGGGGAACGGAAATCACCCCACAGATGAGACTGAGTAAGGCTTTGTATGGTTTTAATTTTCTAAATAGTTCAAGTACAGAACCAGATCCACCAATCTTTAGACACTTTTCAAATAGCACCCAGGCAAAACTGAAAGAACATCCTCCTCTTCTAATTAGAAACCCTGACTCTGGACAGATGGAAGGCCCGTTTCAATTAATAATGTGGGGCAAAGGGTATGCTTCTATTTCCACAGGTGCTGGAAGAATTAAGTGGGTTCCTGCCAAAAACGTCAAACCGTATCGCACTTCAGAACCTGTTGTCGAGCCTAGAACTGAGGAAGCGAGTACGCAGACGTGGACCGAATGGAAGGATCCCGGGTCTCGCCTGACGCCTCTTGTGCCTGACGTTCTTTGTGCATCGGTGGAACCCATGAACTCTGATTTTGTGCCAATGTTATTTATGAGTATACGAATTGAATGCTGAATGTTTGTTTAACAAAGCTAATTTTTGGCTGAAAATTTAGGTTGTTGTTTTTGTTTAGAAAGAATTCTGCCAAAACTTAGTTCTTGAAAGAGATGGGGCAGAATCAAATGGTATACTTGTTTTGCTTGATGTTAATTGTTTTGTGTCGTGCAGATTTGCCTGTGGATCAACGAAAAACGAATGTTTGGGTGACCTTAGCCAAGGCTGCCGGATCGGATACTATATGTCTGTCTAATTCGGAACCAGAAAAGCCTTTCTCAACCTGTTTGGTGGGTGTGCCAGTGAGTTTCCTTTGGTCAGAAAAGAATCCAATGGTAAACCAGGTGGAATTGACAATGGAAACAGTCCTTCCTTCAATTGGAACATTTGTTTGAAAAAACTTCTCAGGGCAGCAAATGTTTCAAACAGTTGGGATGTGTTTCTGGAGACGGACCAATATCCAGGGCAATTGCCAAAAGGGTATTGGATCATTTGCGGAGACAGAGGTTGGCAAGGCATTCCAGCCCACCTTGAAGGTGGCCCTTGTAGCATTGGTATGCTTACCATAATTGCCCCCACTGCCAAAGCAGTGATGAAAAAGAAACAAAGGAAAACAAGAGCTGTTCCTCATTATGATGAGAACTGTCAGAGTGATTTTATGCCTTGGAATGCCGCCAGAAGGCTTTCAGCAGGTATATTTCTACCCCAATTGGCTTCAGCTGTGGCATTGAGACAATTAGATCGAGTTGGATGTTGGCTGAGCAAACAAGCTAATGCCACATCCTCCGCAATCAGTGATATGTTGACCGATGTTGATAGTATTAGACATGCTACTCTTCAAAACAGAGCAGCCATTGATTTTCTCTTACTGGCACAAGGACATGGTTGTGAGGAATTTGAAGGATTGTGTTGTATGAATTTGTCTGATCATTCTGAATCCATTCACAAAAGCATTCAAAAATTAAAGGATCTGATAGCCCAAATTAAAGAAGATGGAGGTTCCTGGTTGGATGATTTGTTTCAAAATTGGAGTTTTGCACCTTGGCTAAGGCAACTTTGCAAGATAGGTCTTTACATATTAGGTGTTCTAATACTGATATTGATAGTGGCACCTTGTATACTCTGTTGTCTTCGGCGAATGATGAACAAAACAGTCCGAGAAGTTTTTGTCATTCAAGCAGGAGAACTAGGAAGTAGAAGCACAGAGAGTGTACGAAATCTCACGAAAGCAGTAGATGAGGGTATTGACATGAACGAAGGTTTTGAATTAAGGCCTTGGAATCGACCAGAGTTTTTTGAACGATGCCTTGTGACTGTTGCCAAACGTGATTCATATCTCTCTTTCAGGGATTGGGTCTTCACAGCATGAAGTTGCTGTGCCGTAATATAGCAATGCTTCAGTTTAGTGAAAATAGGTCTTCAGCAGATAATAAGCAGAAATTTTGCAATAGAGCTATGAAACGCAAATAGCAAGCGACAAGAAAATGAAAGCTTCTGGGTCAAACAGAGAGGGGGAAATTTTGGAATCCATAAGGTTAGAGGATTTTTAAGAAATGGTTACAAAGAAGTATGTCGGCCTTAGACTGGAGTTTTGTTAGCATTGCAGAAAAGTTTCCTATGCAAGCAGAAAAAGTTTTCCATGCAAGCAGAAAAGTTTCCCAAGCTGTAGACGTGACAAATAACAATAGGCTTCTGTAGAATTGGCTTTAGGATGGCAACAAGGTTATTTAATGTATATCTTTAGAAGGTTAGCATGAATAGAACTCTGTTCTTTGTCTCTTATCAACTAGTCTTTGTTTTAGCTACGATTACCTATGTTTTATAAGATTGGATAGAATGCTTGTCAGGATGTGTTTTCTGTGTCTGATTGGCTGAATTCTAGTCTGAGATGATTTTATGTATTGCTGTATGAGCCCTGTTGAAGGAGACATTTTTTGGTGTGGATCAGTGAGCTGTCATGTCTCCATGTATGTCTCTTTTGTATTTTGAGACTGATGTGGTGGAAATAAAAGCAAAAATCTCTTCACTGGTCTGGTTACCATGTTATCCATATTTGGATATTTTGCCGCGACCTAGTGGGTTCCTTTTTTAAGGCGTGGGCTCCTGACACCATTGGACTTATACCTGTCCCGTCCCCCGCATATGGGTGCCTCGTGTCAGGACGTAGAATAGAAGAAAAACAAAGAAAAATCGTGGAAGTACCAGCTGCGGAGACCCAAGTGTTAACAAGGAGCACACTGTATCATCTCTCCCGCCGAAGCCAAGAAAATTGTAAGTAACTTATCTCGGGAGAGCGCTTGGGTGACGTTGGGAGGCAAAATAGAGAAAAAGAAAATTATTACAAGAACACAAAAATGGGAACGAATTTATCAAAAGTTGAATGGGATGTTTTTCATCATTTAGAGACAATGTTACAAGAAAAAGGTCACTCTGAAATTTCAAAAACTGAGCTTAAAAACTTACTTATCTGGGTTAAAGCGAATACGCAAGATTTAAATCTGCAGTCTGCTTTTACTTTTCATTTTTGGGATCAGATAAACTGGAGAATCTATAATCTAGTCTCTCTCAAAAAAGATGAAAGCTTAAGAGAACTTATGCCGGTTTGTAGAGCGCTGTTGGAGTGCTGTTTTAAACAAACGGATAATAATAAGATCAACTTGGACTCAGAAAACAAAGCTTCTGGTTCTGTCTCATTAAATTCCAGTAAACCGGAGACTGTGTGTGTATCGGAGAATGTTACAAGTGTTGTTGCAAATGCTGAAAGTATTGCTTTGAACTCTGTTGACCAAAATCTTTCTTCTCTCTCTCTGGGAAAAAATGAGACTCTTTTGGACTTTTCTTTGCGTTGTTCTGTTAATGTAAAAATATGTGACTCTTGTAAGGGGGATGGAACAAAGTGTGTAAAAGATGGAAATGAAAAAGTGACTGTACTTCTTAAAATTGTTTGTGCAGGGACACTGAAACTTGAATTGGATTCTGTTGGGCCTGGGGTAGAGGCTGAGGTGGCTGCTTCCACTCGGGAAATTGTGGTTCCGGGGAACTCTTTTTCAGTTAAGCAAAAACATGGTTGTTCTGGTGTTTGTCAATCTATAGATACAGAGAAAGAAAAATTGGCTTTAAGGGTGGAGTCCTTTGAAAGGAAGAGATGGAAGAACCTCGCAACTGTGTTGTTGCTGAAATTCAAAAAGCTGGACTTGAAATCTCTGCAACGAAAATTCAACAAGTTTCACCTTAGAAGTACCTGGGATGGAAGATGACTGAGACAACAAGAAGACCACAGAAAATTCAGATCCGAACCAGAGTCAACAACTTACAAGAGTTACAACAACTTCTAGGAGAAATCAACTGGGTCAGACCGATGTTGGGAATCACCAATGATGAACTGAGTCCGCTCTTCCATTTGCTGAGAGGAAGTTGCGACATCACTTTGCCAAGAACTTTAACCCCTGAAGCTCGTGCTGCTCTCGACAAAGTCACAGAAGCTCTTCAAAAAAGACAAGCTCATCGCTGCGTTCCTGAAAATCCTTTCTTTCTTGCAATCTTAGGAGAGAAGATGCAGCTTTGTGGTCTCATTTTCCAGTGGGATGCCACAGAACAAGATCCTTTGTTAATAATGGAATGGGTTTTTCCTCCCTACAGGTTTTCAAAGACCATTTGCTCAGTTTTAGAAATGATTGCATACATTATAATTAAGGCTAGAACCAGATTGTTAACTTTGGCAGGTCAAGAATGTTCAGTTATCTATTTGCCATTGAAAAATGATTATTTCAATTGGGCAATGCAAAATTCTGATGATTTACAATATGCATTCTTAGGTTTTCCAGGTGTTTGTTCCATACACTCTCCAGCTCACAAACTACTGCAAGCAAAATTGAGTTTCAGAGAAAAACCTAAATTAAGTGAAGAACCTTTACATGCTGTGACTCTCTTCACTGATGGCTCTGGTAAAAGCCACAAGTCCGTTGTGACTTGGTTTAATCAAAAGACTGATGTTTGGGAATCTGATATTCAAACAGTAGAGGGATCCCCTCAAATTGTTGAGCTTGCTGCAGTAGTTTGAGCTTTTCAGCTGTTTCCTCAGCCTTTTAATTTGGTCACAGATTCTGCTTATGTTGCTAATGTAGTCAGGAGAATAGAAGGTTCCATTTTAAAGGATGTTAGTAATGAAACTTTACATCGTTGGCTTTCATGTCTTTTTATAACTTTGCAATATAGAACTAATCCATATTTTGTTTCTCACATTAGGGCGCATTCTTCACTTCCTGGACTTTTACTGGAAGGAAATGCAAGAGCGGACAAGCTGACAATGGTCATTTCTAACACATTGCCAAATATTTTTGAACAAGCAAAATTGAGTCATGCCTTTTTCCACCAAAATGCACAAGCACTCATGCGAATGTTCCAAATCACTAAAAGTCAAGCTAAAGCTATCATTCATACTTGCCCTGACTGTCAATTGGTACAACCTCCTGTTTCTACAGGAGCAATCAACCCCCGAGGCTTACAAAGCCTACAGTTGTGGCAAACAGGTGTTACTAAATAGCCTTCTTTTGGTAAATTTAAAAATATTCATGTTTCCATAGACACGTTCTCTGGTGCAGTTTTTGCTTCCCTTCACACAGGTGAAACTGGCAGCCATGCCTGTCATCATTTCCTGCAAGCTTTTGCTTCATTGGGTATACCCCAAGAAGTAAAAACTGACAATGGTCCCACATACATATCTCAAAAATTGGCCACATTTTTAAATGAATGGGGTGTTCGACACATTTTTGGCATTCCCCACTCTCCCACAAGCCAAGCAATCATTGAAAGAACCCATCAAACCTTAAAACGCATATTAGATCAACAGAGAGGGGGAACGGAAATCACCCCACAGATGAGACTGAGTAAGGCTTTGTATGGTTTTAATTTTCTAAATAGTTCAAGTACAGAACCAGATCCACCAATCTTTAGACACTTTTCAAATAGCACCCAGGCAAAACTGAAAGAACATCCTCCTCTTCTAATTAGAAACCCTGACTCTGGACAGATGGAAGGCCCGTTTCAATTAATAACGTGGGGCAAAGGGTATGCTTCTATTTCCACAGGTGCTGGAAGAATTAAGTGGGTTCCTGCCAAAAACGTCAAACCGTATCGCACTTCAGAACCTGTTGTCGAGCCTAGAACTGAGGAAGCGAGTACGCAGACGTGGACCGAATGGAAGGATCCCGGGTCTCGCCTGACGCCTCTTGTGCCTGACGTTCTTTGTGCATCGGTGGAACCCATGAACTCTGATTTTGTGCCAATGTTATTTATGAGTATACGAATTGAATGCTGAATGTTTGTTTAACAAAGCTAATTTTTGGCTGAAAATTTAGGTTGTTGTTTTTGTTTAGAAAGAATTCTGCCAAAACTTAGTTCTTGAAAGAGATGGGGCAGAATCAAATGGTATACTTGTTTTGCTTGATGTTAATTGTTTTGTGTCGTGCAGATTTGCCTGTGGATCAACGAAAAACGAATGTTTGAGTGACCTTAGCCAAGGCTGCCGGATCGGATACTATATGTCTGTCTAATTCGGAACCAGAAAAGCCTTTCTCAACCTGTTTGGTGGGTGTGCCAGTGAGTTTCCTTTGGTCAGAAAAGAATCCAATGGTAAACCAGGTGGAATTGACAATGGAAACAGTCCTTCCTTCAATTGGGACATTTGTTTGAAAAAACTTCTCAGGGCAGCAAATGTTTCAAACAGTTGGGATGTGTTTCTGGAGACGGACCAATATCCAGGGCAATTGCCAAAAGGGTATTGGATCATTTGCGGAGACAGAGGTTGGCAAGGCATTCCAGCCCACCTTGAAGGTGGCCCTTGTAGCATTGGTATGCTTACCATAATTGCCCCCACTGCCAAAGCAGTGATGAAAAAGAAACAAAGGAAAACAAGAGCTGTTCCTCATTATGATGAGAACTGTCAGAGTGATTTTATGCCTTGGAATGCCGCCAGAAGGCTTTCAGCAGGTATATTTCTACCCCAATTGGCTTCAGCTGTGGCATTGAGACAATTAGATCGAGTTGGATGTTGGCTGAGCAAACAAGCTAATGCCACATCCTCCGCAATCAGTGATATGTTGACCGATGTTGATAGTATTAGACATGCTACTCTTCAAAACAGAGCAGCCATTGATTTTCTCTTACTGGCACAAGGACATGGTTGTGAGGAATTTGAAGGATTGTGTTGTATGAATTTGTCTGATCATTCTGAATCCATTCACAAAAGCATTCAAAAATTAAAGGATATCTGACAGCCCAAATTAAAGAAGATGGAGGTTCCTGGTTGGATGATTTGTTTCAAAATTGGAGTTTTGCACCTTGGCTAAGGCAACTTTGCAAGATAGGTCTTTACATATTAGGTGTTCTAATACTGATATTGATAGTGGCACCTTGTATACTCTGTCGTCTTCGGCGAATGATGAACAAAACAGTCCGAGAAGTTTTTGTCATTCAAGCAGGAGAACTAGGAAGTAGAAGCACAGAGAGTGTACGAAGTCTCACGAAAGCAGTAGATGAGGGTATTGACATGAACGAAGGTTTTGAATTAAGGCCTTGGAATCGACCAGAGTTTTTTGAACGATGCCTTGTGACTGTTGCCAAACGTGATTCATATCTCTCTTTCAGGGATTGGGTCTTCACAGCATGAAGTTGCTGTGCCGTAATATAGCAATGCTTCAGTTTAGTGAAAATAGGTCTTCAGCAGATAATAAGCAGAAATTTTGCAATAGAGCTATGAAACGCAAATAGCAAGCGACAAGAAAATGAAAGCTTCTGGGTCAAACAGAGAGGGGGAAATGTTGGAATCCATAAGGTTAGAGGATTTTTGAGAAATGGTTACAAAGAAGTATGTAGGCCTTAGACTGGAGTTTTGTTAGCATTGCAGAAAAGTTTCCCATGCATGCAGAAAAAGTTTTCCATGCAAGCAGAAAAGTTTCCCAAGCTGTAGACGTGACAAATAAAAATAGGCTTCTGTAGAATTGGCTTTAGGATGGCAACAAGGTTATTTAATGTATATCTTTAGAAGGTTAGCATGAATAGAACTCTGTTCTTTGTCTCTTATCAACTAGTCTTTGTTTTAGCTACGATTACCTATGTTTTATAAGATTGGATAGAATGCTTGTCAGGATGTGTTTTCTGTGTCTGATTGGCTGAATTCTAGTCTGAGATGATTTTATGTATTGCTGTATGAGCCCTGTTGAAGGAGACATTTTTTGGTGTGGATCAGTGAGCTGTCATGTCTCCATTTTGTATTTTGAGACTGATGTGCTGGAAATAAAAGCAAAAATCTCTTCACTGGTCTGGTTACCATGTTATCCATATTTGGATATTTTGCCGCGACCTAGTGGGTTCCTTTTTTAAGGCGTGGGCTCCTGACACCATTGGACTTATACCTGTCCCGTCCCCCGCATATGGGTGCCTCGTGTCAGGACGTAGAATAGAAGAAAAAGAAAGAAAAATCGTGGAAGTACCAGCTGCGGAGACCCAAGTGTTAACAAGGAGCACACTGTATCATCTCTCCCGCCGAAGCCAAGAAAATTGTAAGTAACTTATCTCGGGAGAGCGCTTGGGTGACGTTGGGAGGCAAAATAGAGAAAAAGAAAATTATTACAAGAACACAAAAATGGGAACGAATTTATCAAAAGTTGAATGGGATGTTTTTCATCATTTAGAGACAATGTTACAAGAAAAAGGTCACTCTGAAATTTCAAAAACTGAGCTTAAAAACTTACTTATCTGGGTTAAAGCGAATACGCAAGATTTAAATCTGCAGTCTGCTTTTACTTTTCATTTTTGGGATCAGATAAACTGGAGAATCTATAATCTAGTCTCTCTCAAAAAAGATGAAAGCTTAAGAGAACTTATGCCGGTTTGTAGAGCGCTGTTGGAGTGCTGTTTTAAACAAACGGATAATAATAAGATCAACTTGGACTCAGAAAACAAAGCTTCTGGTTCTGTCTCATTAAATTCCAGTAAACCGGAGACTGTGTGTGTATCGGAGAATGTTACAAGTGTTGTTGCAAATGCTGAAAGTATTGCTTTGAACTCTGTTGACCAAAATCTTTCTTCTCTCTCTCTGGGAAAAAATGAGACTCTTTTGGACTTTTCTTTGCGTTGTTCTGTTAATGTAAAAATATGTGACTCTTGTAAGGGGGATGGAACAAAGTGTGTAAAAGATGGAAATGAAAAAGTGACTGTACTTCTTAAAATTGTTTGTGCAGGGACACTGAAACTTGAATTGGATTCTGTTGGGCCTGGGGTAGAGGCTGAGGTGGATGCTTCCACTCGGGAAATTGTGGTTCCGGGGAACTCTTTTTCAGTTAAGCAAAAACATGGTTGTTCTGGTGTTTGTCAATCTATAGATACAGAGAAAGAAAAATTGGCTTTAAGGGTGGAGTCCTTTGAAAGGAAGAGATGGAAGAACCTCGCAACTGTGTTGTTGCTGAAATTCAAAAAGCTGGACTTGAAATCTCTGCAACGAAAATTCAACAAGTTTCACCTTAGAAGTACCTGGGATGGAAGATGACTGAGACAACAAGAAGACCACAGAAAATTCAGATCCGAACCAGAGTCAACAACTTACAAGAGTTACAACAACTTCTAGGAGAAATCAACTGGGTCAGACCGATGTTGGGAATCACCAATGATGAACTGAGTCCGCTCTTCCATTTGCTGAGAGGAAGTTGCGACATCACTTTGCCAAGAACTTTAACCCCTGAAGCTCGTGCTGCTCTCGACAAAGTCACAGAAGCTCTTCAAAAAAGACAAGCTCATCGCTGCGTTCCTGAAAATCCTTTCTTTCTTGCAATCTTAGGAGAGAAGATGCAGCTTTGTGGTCTCATTTTCCAGTGGGATGCCACAGAAGAAGATCCTTTGTTAATAATGGAATGGGTTTTTCCTCCCTACAGGTTTTCAAAGACCATTTGCTCAGTTTTAGAAATGATTGCATACATTATAATTAAGGCTAGAACCAGATTGTTAACTTTGGCAGGTCAAGAATGTTCAGTTATCTATTTGCCATTGAAAAATGATTATTTCAATTGGGCAATGCAAAATTCTGATGATTTACAATATGCATTCTTAGGTTTTCCAGGTGTTTGTTCCATACACTCTCCAGCTCACAAACTACTGCAAGCAAAATTGAGTTTCAGAGAAAAACCTAAATTAAGTGAAGAACCTTTACATGCTGTGACTCTCTTCACTGATGGCTCTGGTAAAAGCCACAAGTCCGTTGTGACTTGGTTTAATCAAAAGACTGATGTTTGGGAATCTGATATTCAAACAGTAGAGGGATCCCCTCACATTGTTGAGCTTGCTGCAGTAGTTTGAGCTTTTCAGCTGTTTCCTCAGCCTTTTAATTTGGTCACAGATTCTGCTTATGTTGCTAATGTAGTCAGGAGAATAGAAGGTTCCATTTTAAAGGATGTTAGTAATGAAACTTTACATCGTTGGCTTTCATGTCTTTTTAGAACTTTGCAATATAGAACTAATCCATATTTTGTTTCTCACATTAGGGCGCATTCTTCACTTCCTGGACTTTTACTGGAAGGAAATGCAAGAGCGGACAAGCTGACAATGGTCATTTCTAACACATTGCCAAATATTTTTGAACAAGCAAAATTGAGTCATGCCTTTTTCCACCAAAATGCACAAGCACTCATGCGAATGTTCCAAATCACTAAAAGTCAAGCTAAAGCTATCATTCATACTTGCCCTGACTGTCAATTGGTACAACCTCCTGTTTCTACAGGAGCAATCAACCCCCGAGGCTTACAAAGCCTACAGTTGTGGCAAACAGGTGTTACTAAATAGCCTTCTTTTGGTAAATTTAAAAATATTCATGTTTCCATAGACACGTTCTCTGGTGCAGTTTTTGCTTCCCTTCACACAGGTGAAACTGGCAGCCATGCCTGTCATCATTTCCTGCAAGCTTTTCCTTCATTGGGTATACCCCAAGAAGTAAAAGCTGACAATGGTCCCGCATACATATCTCAAAAATTGGCCACATTTTTAAATGAATGGGGTGTTCGACACATTTTTGGTATTCCCCACTCTCCCACAAGCCAAGCAATCATTGAAAGAACCCATCAAACCTTAAAACGCATATTAGATCAACAGAGAGGGGGAACGGAAATCACCCCACAGATGAGACTGAGTAAGGCTTTGTATGGTTTTAATTTTCTAAATAGTTCAAGTACAGAACCAGATCCACCAATCTTTAGACACTTTTCAAATAGCACCCAGGCAAAACTGAAAGAACATCCTCCTCTTCTAATTAGAAACCCTGACTCTGGACAGATGGAAGGCCCGTTTCAATTAATAACGTGGGGCAAAGGGTATGCTTCTATTTCCACAGGTGCTGGAAGAATTAAGTGGGTTCCTGCCAAAAACGTCAAACCGTATCGCACTTCAGAACCTGTTGTCGAGCCTAGAACTGAGGAAGCGAGTACGCAGACGTGGACCGAATGGAAGGATCCCGGGTCTCGCCTGACGCCTCTTGTGCCTGACGTTCTTTGTGCATCGGTGGAACCCATGAACTCTGATTTTGTGCCAATGTTATTTATGAGTATACGAATTGAATGCTGAATGTTTGTTTAACAAAGCTAATTTTTGGCTGAAAATTTAGGTTGTTGTTTTTGTTTAGAAAGAATTCTGCCAAAACTTAGTTCTTGAAAGAGATGGGGCAGAATCAAATGGTATACTTGTTTTGCTTGATGTTAATTGTTTTGTGTCGTGCAGATTTGCCTGTGGATCAACGAAAAACGAATGTTTGGGTGACCTTAGCCAAGGCTGCCGGATCGGAAACTATATGTCTGTCTAATTCGGAACCAGAAAAGCCTTTCTCAACCTGTTTGGTGCGTGTGCCAGTGAGTTTCCTTTGGTCAGAAAAGAATCCAATGGTAAACCAGGTGGAATTGACAATGGAAACAGTCCTTCCTTCAATTGGAACATTTGTTTGAAAAAACTTCTCAGGGCAGCAAATGTTTCAAACATTTGGGATGTGTTTCTGGAGACGGACCAATATCCAGGGCAATTGCCAAAAGGGTATTGGATCATTTGCGGAGACAGAGGTTGGCAAGGCATTCCAGCCCACCTTGAAGGTGGCCCTTGTAGCATTGGTATGCTTACCATAATTGCCCCCACTGCCAAAGCAGTGATGAAAAAGAAACAAAGGAAAACAAGAGCTGTTCCTCATTATGATGAGAACTGTCAGAGTGATTTTATGCCTTGGAATGCCGCCAGAAGGCTTTCAGCAGGTATATTTCTACCCCAATTGGCTTCAGCTGTGGCATTGAGACAATTAGATCGAGTTGGATGTTGGCTGAGCAAACAAGCTAATGCCACATCCTCCGCAATCAGTGATATGTTGACCGATGTTGATAGTATTAGACATGCTACTCTTCAAAACAGAGCAGCCATTGATTTTCTCTTACTGGCACAAGGACATGGTTGTGAGGAATTTGAAGGATTGTGTTGTATGAATTTGTCTGATCATTCTGAATCCATTCACAAAAGCATTCAAAAATTAAAGGATCTGACAGCCCAAATTAAAGAAGATGGAGGTTCCTGGTTGGATGATTTGTTTCAAAATTGGAGTTTTGCACCTTGGCTAAGGCAACTTTGCAAGATAGGTCTTTACATATTAGGTGTTCTAATACTGATATTGATAGTGGCACCTTGTATACTCTGTCGTCTTCGGCGAATGATGAACAAAACAGTCCGAGAAGTTTTTGTCATTCAAGCAGGAGAACTAGGAAGTAGAAGCACAGAGAGTGTACGAAGTCTCACGAAAGCAGTAGATGAGGGTATTGACATGAACGAAGGTTTTGAATTAAGGCCTTGGAATCGACCAGAGTTTTTTGAACGATGCCTTGTGACTGTTGCCAAACGTGATTCATATCTCTCTTTCAGGGATTGGGTCTTCACAGCATGAAGTTGCTGTGCCGTAATATAGCAATGCTTCAGTTTAGTGAAAATAGGTCTTCAGCAGATAATAAGCAGAAATTTTGCAATAGAGCTATGAAACGCAAATAGCAAGCGACAAGAAAATGAAAGCTTCTGGGTCAAACAGAGAGGGGGAAATGTTGGAATCCATAAGGTTAGAGGATTTTTGAGAAATGGTTACAAAGAAGTATGTAGGCCTTAGACTGGAGTTTTGTTAGCATTGCAGAAAAGTTTCCCATGCAAGCAGAAAAAGTTTTCCATGCAAGCAGAAAAGTTTCCCAAGCTGTAGACGTGACAAATAAAAATAGGCTTCTGTAGAATTGGCTTTAGGATGGCAACAAGGTTATTTAATGTATATCTTTAGAAGGTTAGCATGAATAGAACTCTGTTCTTTGTCTCTTATCAACTAGTCTTTGTTTTAGCTACGATTACCTATGTTTTATAAGATTGGATAGAATGCTTGTCAGGATGTGTTTTCTGTGTCTGATTGGCTGAATTCTAGTCTGAGATGATTTTATGTATTGCTGTATGAGCCCTGTTGAAGGAGACATTTTTTGGTGTGGATCAGTGAGCTGTCATGTCTCCATTTTGTATTTTGAGACTGATGTGGTGGAAATAAAAGCAAAAATCTCTTCACTGGTCTGGTTACCATGTTATCCATATTTGGATATTTTGCCGCGACCTAGTGGGTTCCTTTTTTAAGGCGTGGGCTCCTGACACCATTGGACTTATACCTGTCCCGTCCCCCGCATATGGGTGCCTCGTGTCAGGACGTAGAATAGAAGAAAAACAAAGAAAAATCGTGGAAGTACCAGCTGCGGAGACCCAAGTGTTAACAAGGAGCACACTGTATCATCTCTCCCGCCGAAGCCAAGAAAATTGTAAGTAACTTATCTCGGGAGAGCGCTTGGGTGACGTTGGGAGGCAAAATAGAGAAAAAGAAAATTATTACAAGAACACAAAAATGGGAACGAATTTATCAAAAGTTGAATGGGATGTTTTTCATCATTTAGAGACAATGTTACAAGAAAAAGGTCACTCTGAAATTTCAAAAACTGAGCTTAAAAACTTACTTATCTGGGTTAAAGCGAATACGCAAGATTTAAATCTGCAGTCTGCTTTTACTTTTCATTTTTGGGATCAGATAAACTGGAGAATCTATAATCTAGTCTCTCTCAAAAAAGATGAAAGCTTAAGAGAACTTATGCCGGTTTGTAGAGCGCTGTTGGAGTGCTGTTTTAAACAAACGGATAATAATAAGATCAACTTGGACTCAGAAAACAAAGCTTCTGGTTCTGTCTCATTAAATTCCAGTAAACCGGAGACTGTGTGTGTATCGGAGAATGTTACAAGTGTTGTTGCAAATGCTGAAAGTATTGCTTTGAACTCTGTTGACCAAAATCTTTCTTCTCTCTCTCTGGGAAAAAATGAGACTCTTTTGGACTTTTCTTTGCGTTGTTCTGTTAATGTAAAAATATGTGACTCTTGTAAGGGGGATGGAACAAAGTGTGTAAAAGATGGAAATGAAAAAGTGACTGTACTTCCTAAAATTGTTTGTGCAGGGACACTGAAACTTGAATTGGATTCTGTTGGGCCTGGGGTGGAGGCTGAGGTGGCTGCTTCCACTCGGGAAATTGTGGTTCCGGGGAACTCTTTTTCAGTTAAGCAAAAACATGGTTGTTCTGGTGTTTGTCAATCTATAGATACAGAGAAAGAAAAATTGGCTTTAAGGGTGGAGTCCTTTGAAAGGAAGAGATGGAAGAAACTCGCAACTGTGTTGTTGCTGAAATTCAAAAAGCTGGACTTGAAATCTCTGCAACGAAAATTCAACAAGTTTCACCTTAGAAGTACCTGGGATGGAAGATGACTGAGACAACAAGAAGACCACAGAAAATTCAGATCCGAACCAGAGTCAACAACCTACAAGAGTTACAACAACTTCTAGGAGAAATCAACTGGGTCAGACCGATGTTGGGAATCACCAATGATGAACTGAGTCCGCTCTTCCATTTGCTGAGAGGAAGTTGTGACATCACTTTGCCAAGAACTTTAACCCCTGAAGCTCGTGCTGCTCTCGACAAAGTCACAGAAGCTCTTCAAAAAAGACAAGCTCATCGCTGCGTTCCTGAAAATCCTTTCTTTCTTGCAATCTTAGGAGAGAAGATGCAGCTTTGTGGTCTCATTTTCCAGTGGGATGCCACAGAAGAAGATCCTTTGTTAATAATGGAATGGGTTTTTCCTCCCTACAGGTTTTCAAAGACCATTTGCTCAGTTTTAGAAATGATTGCATACATTATAATTAAGGCTAGAACCAGATTGTTAACTTTGGCAGGTCAAGAATGTTCAGTTATCTATTTGCCATTGAAAAATGATTATTTCAATTGGGCAATGCAAAATTCTGATGATTTACAATATGCATTCTTAGGTTTTCCAGGTGTTTGTTCCATACACTCTCCAGCTCACAAACTACTGCAAGCAAAATTGAGTTTCAGAGAAAAACCTAAATTAAGTGAAGAACCTTTACATGCTGTGACTCTCTTCACTGATGGCTCTGGTAAAAGCCACAAGTCCGTTGTGACTTGGTTTAATCAAAAGACTGATGTTTGGGAATCTGATATTCAAACAGTAGAGGGATCCCCTCACATTGTTGAGCTTGCTGCAGTAGTTTGAGCTTTTCAGCTGTTTCCTCAGCCTTTTAATTTGGTCACAGATTCTGCTTATGTTGCTAATGTAGTCAGGAGAATAGAAGGTTCCATTTTAAAGGATGTTAGTAATGAAACTTTACATCGTTGGCTTTCATGTCTTTTTAGAACTTTGCAATATAGAACTAATCCATATTTTGTTTCTCACATTAGGGCGCATTCTTCACTTCCTGGACTTTTACTGGAAGGAAATGCAAGAGCGGACAAGCTGACAATGGTCATTTCTAACACATTGCCAAATATTTTTGAACAAGCAAAATTGAGTCATGCCTTTTTCCACCAAAATGCACAAGCACTCATGCGAATGTTCCAAATCACTAAAAGTCAAGCTAAAGCTATCATTCATACTTGCCCTGACTGTCAATTGGTACAACCTCCTGTTTCTACAGGAGCAATCAACCCCCGAGGCTTACAAAGCCTACAGTTGTGGCAAACAGGTGTTACTAAATAGCCTTCTTTTGGTAAATTTAAAAATATTCATGTTTCCATAGACACGTTCTCTGGTGCAGTTTTTGCTTCCCTTCACACAGGTGAAACTGGCAGCCATGCCTGTCATCATTTCCTGCAAGCTTTTCCTTCATTGGGTATACCCCAAGAAGTAAAAGCTGACAATGGTCCCGCATACATATCTCAAAAATTGGCCACATTTTTAAATGAATGGGGTGTTCGACACATTTTTGGTATTCCCCACTCTCCCACAAGCCAAGCAATCATTGAAAGAACCCATCAAACCTTAAAACGCATATTAGATCAACAGAGAGGGGGAACGGAAATCACCCCACAGATGAGACTGAGTAAGGCTTTGTATGGTTTTAATTTTCTAAATAGTTCAAGTACAGAACCAGATCCACCAATCTTTAGACACTTTTCAAATAGCACCCAGGCAAAACTGAAAGAACATCCTCCTCTTCTAATTAGAAACCCTGACTCTGGACAGATGGAAGGCCCGTTTCAATTAATAACGTGGGGCAAAGGGTATGCTTCTATTTCCACAGGTGCTGGAAGAATTAAGTGGGTTCCTGCCAAAAACGTCAAACCGTATCGCACTTCAGAACCTGTTGTCGAGCCTAGAACTGAGGAAGCGAGTACGCAGACGTGGACCGAATGGAAGGATCCCGGGTCTCGCCTGACGCCTCTTGTGCCTGACGTTCTTTGTGCATCGGTGGAACCCATGAACTCTGATTTTGTGCCAATGTTATTTATGAGTATACGAATTGAATGCTGAATGTTTGTTTAACAAAGCTAATTTTTGGCTGAAAATTTAGGTTGTTGTTTTTGTTTAGAAAGAATTCTGCCAAAACTTAGTTCTTGAAAGAGATGGGGCAGAATCAAATGGTATACTTGTTTTGCTTGATGTTAATTGTTTTGTGTCGTGCAGATTTGCCTGTGGATCAACGAAAAACGAATGTTTGGGTGACCTTAGCCAAGGCTGCCGGATCGGAAACTATATGTCTGTCTAATTCGGAACCAGAAAAGCCTTTCTCAACCTGTTTGGTGCGTGTGCCAGTGAGTTTCCTTTGGTCAGAAAAGAATCCAATGGTAAACCAGGTGGAATTGACAATGGAAACAGTCCTTCCTTCAATTGGAACATTTGTTTGAAAAAACTTCTCAGGGCAGCAAATGTTTCAAACATTTGGGATGTGTTTCTGGAGACGGACCAATATCCAGGGCAATTGCCAAAAGGGTATTGGATCATTTGCGGAGACAGAGGTTGGCAAGGCATTCCAGCCCACCTTGAAGGTGGCCCTTGTAGCATTGGTATGCTTACCATAATTGCCCCCACTGCCAAAGCAGTGATGAAAAAGAAACAAAGGAAAACAAGAGCTGTTCCTCATTATGATGAGAACTGTCAGAGTGATTTTATGCCTTGGAATGCCGCCAGAAGGCTTTCAGCAGGTATATTTCTACCCCAATTGGCTTCAGCTGTGGCATTGAGACAATTAGATCGAGTTGGATGTTGGCTGAGCAAACAAGCTAATGCCACATCCTCCGCAATCAGTGATATGTTGACCGATGTTGATAGTATTAGACATGCTACTCTTCAAAACAGAGCAGCCATTGATTTTCTCTTACTGGCACAAGGACATGGTTGTGAGGAATTTGAAGGATTGTGTTGTATGAATTTGTCTGATCATTCTGAATCCATTCACAAAAGCATTCAAAAATTAAAGGATCTGACAGCCCAAATTAAAGAAGATGGAGGTTCCTGGTTGGATGATTTGTTTCAAAATTGGAGTTTTGCACCTTGGCTAAGGCAACTTTGCAAGATAGGTCTTTACATATTAGGTGTTCTAATACTGATATTGATAGTGGCACCTTGTATACTCTGTCGTCTTCGGCGAATGATGAACAAAACAGTCCGAGAAGTTTTTGTCATTCAAGCAGGAGAACTAGGAAGTAGAAGCACAGAGAGTGTACGAAGTCTCACGAAAGCAGTAGATGAGGGTATTGACATGAACGAAGGTTTTGAATTAAGGCCTTGGAATCGACCAGAGTTTTTTGAACGATGCCTTGTGACTGTTGCCAAACGTGATTCATATCTCTCTTTCAGGGATTGGGTCTTCACAGCATGAAGTTGCTGTGCCGTAATATAGCAATGCTTCAGTTTAGTGAAAATAGGTCTTCAGCAGATAATAAGCAGAAATTTTGCAATAGAGCTATGAAACGCAAATAGCAAGCGACAAGAAAATGAAAGCTTCTGGGTCAAACAGAGAGGGGGAAATGTTGGAATCCATAAGGTTAGAGGATTTTTGAGAAATGGTTACAAAGAAGTATGTAGGCCTTAGACTGGAGTTTTGTTAGCATTGCAGAAAAGTTTCCCATGCAAGCAGAAAAAGTTTTCCATGCAAGCAGAAAAGTTTCCCAAGCTGTAGACGTGACAAATAAAAATAGGCTTCTGTAGAATTGGCTTTAGGATGGCAACAAGGTTATTTAATGTATATCTTTAGAAGGTTAGCATGAATAGAACTCTGTTCTTTGTCTCTTATCAACTAGTCTTTGTTTTAGCTACGATTACCTATGTTTTATAAGATTGGATAGAATGCTTGTCAGGATGTGTTTTCTGTGTCTGATTGGCTGAATTCTAGTCTGAGATGATTTTATGTATTGCTGTATGAGCCCTGTTGAAGGAGACATTTTTTGGTGTGGATCAGTGAGCTGTCATGTCTCCATTTTGTATTTTGAGACTGATGTGGTGGAAATAAAAGCAAAAATCTCTTCACTGGTCTGGTTACCATGTTATCCATATTTGGATATTTTGCCGCGACCTAGTGGGTTCCTTTTTTAAGGCGTGGGCTCCTGACACCATTGGACTTATACCTGTCCCGTCCCCCGCATATGGGTGCCTCGTGTCAGGACGTAGAATAGAAGAAAAACAAAGAAAAATCGTGGAAGTACCAGCTGCGGAGACCCAAGTGTTAACAAGGAGCACACTGTATCATCTCTCCCGCCGAAGCCAAGAAAATTGTAAGTAACTTATCTCGGGAGAGCGCTTGGGTGACGTTGGGAGGCAAAATAGAGAAAAAGAAAATTATTACAAGAACACAAAAATGGGAACGAATTTATCAAAAGTTGAATGGGATGTTTTTCATCATTTAGAGACAATGTTACAAGAAAAAGGTCACTCTGAAATTTCAAAAACTGAGCTTAAAAACTTACTTATCTGGGTTAAAGCGAATACGCAAGATTTAAATCTGCAGTCTGCTTTTACTTTTCATTTTTGGGATCAGATAAACTGGAGAATCTATAATCTAGTCTCTCTCAAAAAAGATGAAAGCTTAAGAGAACTTATGCCGGTTTGTAGAGCGCTGTTGGAGTGCTGTTTTAAACAAACGGATAATAATAAGATCAACTTGGACTCAGAAAACAAAGCTTCTGGTTCTGTCTCATTAAATTCCAGTAAACCGGAGACTGTGTGTGTATCGGAGAATGTTACAAGTGTTGTTGCAAATGCTGAAAGTATTGCTTTGAACTCTGTTGACCAAAATCTTTCTTCTCTCTCTCTGGGAAAAAATGAGACTCTTTTGGACTTTTCTTTGCGTTGTTCTGTTAATGTAAAAATATGTGACTCTTGTAAGGGGGATGGAACAAAGTGTGTAAAAGATGGAAATGAAAAAGTGACTGTACTTCCTAAAATTGTTTGTGCAGGGACACTGAAACTTGAATTGGATTCTGTTGGGCCTGGGGTGGAGGCTGAGGTGGCTGCTTCCACTCGGGAAATTGTGGTTCCGGGGAACTCTTTTTCAGTTAAGCAAAAACATGGTTGTTCTGGTGTTTGTCAATCTATAGATACAGAGAAAGAAAAATTGGCTTTAAGGGTGGAGTCCTTTGAAAGGAAGAGATGGAAGAAACTCGCAACTGTGTTGTTGCTGAAATTCAAAAAGCTGGACTTGAAATCTCTGCAACGAAAATTCAACAAGTTTCACCTTAGAAGTACCTGGGATGGAAGATGACTGAGACAACAAGAAGACCACAGAAAATTCAGATCCGAACCAGAGTCAACAACCTACAAGAGTTACAACAACTTCTAGGAGAAATCAACTGGGTCAGACCGATGTTGGGAATCACCAATGATGAACTGAGTCCGCTCTTCCATTTGCTGAGAGGAAGTTGTGACATCACTTTGCCAAGAACTTTAACCCCTGAAGCTCGTGCTGCTCTCGACAAAGTCACAGAAGCTCTTCAAAAAAGACAAGCTCATCGCTGCGTTCCTGAAAATCCTTTCTTTCTTGCAATCTTAGGAGAGAAGATGCAGCTTTGTGGTCTCATTTTCCAGTGGGATGCCACAGAAGAAGATCCTTTGTTAATAATGGAATGGGTTTTTCCTCCCTACAGGTTTTCAAAGACCATTTGCTCAGTTTTAGAAATGATTGCATACATTATAATTAAGGCTAGAACCAGATTGTTAACTTTGGCAGGTCAAGAATGTTCAGTTATCTATTTGCCATTGAAAAATGATTATTTCAATTGGGCAATGCAAAATTCTGATGATTTACAATATGCATTCTTAGGTTTTCCAGGTGTTTGTTCCATACACTCTCCAGCTCACAAACTACTGCAAGCAAAATTGAGTTTCAGAGAAAAACCTAAATTAAGTGAAGAACCTTTACATGCTGTGACTCTCTTCACTGATGGCTCTGGTAAAAGCCACAAGTCCGTTGTGACTTGGTTTAATCAAAAGACTGATGTTTGGGAATCTGATATTCAAACAGTAGAGGGATCCCCTCACATTGTTGAGCTTGCTGCAGTAGTTTGAGCTTTTCAGCTGTTTCCTCAGCCTTTTAATTTGGTCACAGATTCTGCTTATGTTGCTAATGTAGTCAGGAGAATAGAAGGTTCCATTTTAAAGGATGTTAGTAATGAAACTTTACATCGTTGGCTTTCATGTCTTTTTAGAACTTTGCAATATAGAACTAATCCATATTTTGTTTCTCACATTAGGGCGCATTCTTCACTTCCTGGACTTTTACTGGAAGGAAATGCAAGAGCGGACAAGCTGACAATGGTCATTTCTAACACATTGCCAAATATTTTTGAACAAGCAAAATTGAGTCATGCCTTTTTCCACCAAAATGCACAAGCACTCATGCGAATGTTCCAAATCACTAAAAGTCAAGCTAAAGCTATCATTCATACTTGCCCTGACTGTCAATTGGTACAACCTCCTGTTTCTACAGGAGCAATCAACCCCCGAGGCTTACAAAGCCTACAGTTGTGGCAAACAGGTGTTACTAAATAGCCTTCTTTTGGTAAATTTAAAAATATTCATGTTTCCACAGACACGTTCTCTGGTGCAGTTTTTGCTTCCCTTCACACAGGTGAAACTGGCAGCCATGCCTGTCATCATTTCCTGCAAGCTTTTGCTTCATTGGGTATACCCCAAGAAGTAAAAACTGACAATGGTCCCACATACATATCTCAAAAATTGGCCACATTTTTAAATGAATGGGGTGTTCGACACATTTTTGGCATTCCCCACTCTCCCACAAGCCAAGCAATCATTGAAAGAACCCATCAAACCTTAAAACGCATATTAGATCAACAGAGAGGGGGAACGGAAATCACCCCACAGATGAGACTGAGTAAGGCTTTGTATGGTTTTAATTTTCTAAATAGTTCAAGTACAGAACCAGATCCACCAATCTTTAGACACTTTTCAAATAGCACCCAGGCAAAACTGAAAGAACATCCTCCTCTTCTAATTAGAAACCCTGACTCTGGACAGATGGAAGGCCCGTTTCAATTAATAACGTGGGGCAAAGGGTATGCTTCTATTTCCACAGGTGCTGGAAGAATTAAGTGGGTTCCTGCCAAAAACGTCAAACCGTATCGCACTTCAGAACCTGTTGTCGAGCCTAGAACTGAGGAAGCGAGTACGCAGACGTGGACCGAATGGAAGGATCCCGGGTCTCGCCTGACGCCTCTTGTGCCTGACGTTCTTTGTGCATCGGTGGAACCCATGAACTCTGATTTTGTGCCAATGTTATTTATGAGTATACGAATTGAATGCTGAATGTTTGTTTAACAAAGCTAATTTTTGGCTGAAAATTTAGGTTGTTGTTTTTGTTTAGAAAGAATTCTGCCAAAACTTAGTTCTTGAAAGAGATGGGGCAGAATCAAATGGTATACTTGTTTTGCTTGATGTTAATTGTTTTGTGTCGTGCAGATTTGCCTGTGGATCAACGAAAAACGAATGTTTGGGTGACCTTAGCCAAGGCTGCCGGATCGGAAACTATATGTCTGTCTAATTCGGAACCAGAAAAGCCTTTCTCAACCTGTTTGGTGCGTGTGCCAGTGAGTTTCCTTTGGTCAGAAAAGAATCCAATGGTAAACCAGGTGGAATTGACAATGGAAACAGTCCTTCCTTCAATTGGAACATTTGTTTGAAAAAACTTCTCAGGGCAGCAAATGTTTCAAACATTTGGGATGTGTTTCTGGAGACGGACCAATATCCAGGGCAATTGCCAAAAGGGTATTGGATCATTTGCGGAGACAGAGGTTGGCAAGGCATTCCAGCCCACCTTGAAGGTGGCCCTTGTAGCATTGGTATGCTTACCATAATTGCCCCCACTGCCAAAGCAGTGATGAAAAAGAAACAAAGGAAAACAAGAGCTGTTCCTCATTATGATGAGAACTGTCAGAGTGATTTTATGCCTTGGAATGCCGCCAGAAGGCTTTCAGCAGGTATATTTCTACCCCAATTGGCTTCAGCTGTGGCATTGAGACAATTAGATCGAGTTGGATGTTGGCTGAGCAAACAAGCTAATGCCACATCCTCCGCAATCAGTGATATGTTGACCGATGTTGATAGTATTAGACATGCTACTCTTCAAAACAGAGCAGCCATTGATTTTCTCTTACTGGCACAAGGACATGGTTGTGAGGAATTTGAAGGATTGTGTTGTATGAATTTGTCTGATCATTCTGAATCCATTCACAAAAGCATTCAAAAATTAAAGGATCTGACAGCCCAAATTAAAGAAGATGGAGGTTCCTGGTTGGATGATTTGTTTCAAAATTGGAGTTTTGCACCTTGGCTAAGGCAACTTTGCAAGATAGGTCTTTACATATTAGGTGTTCTAATACTGATATTGATAGTGGCACCTTGTATACTCTGTCGTCTTCGGCGAATGATGAACAAAACAGTCCGAGAAGTTTTTGTCATTCAAGCAGGAGAACTAGGAAGTAGAAGCACAGAGAGTGTACGAAGTCTCACGAAAGCAGTAGATGAGGGTATTGACATGAACGAAGGTTTTGAATTAAGGCCTTGGAATCGACCAGAGTTTTTTGAACGATGCCTTGTGACTGTTGCCAAACGTGATTCATATCTCTCTTTCAGGGATTGGGTCTTCACAGCATGAAGTTGCTGTGCCGTAATATAGCAATGCTTCAGTTTAGTGAAAATAGGTCTTCAGCAGATAATAAGCAGAAATTTTGCAATAGAGCTATGAAACGCAAATAGCAAGCGACAAGAAAATGAAAGCTTCTGGGTCAAACAGAGAGGGGGAAATGTTGGAATCCATAAGGTTAGAGGATTTTTGAGAAATGGTTACAAAGAAGTATGTAGGCCTTAGACTGGAGTTTTGTTAGCATTGCAGAAAAGTTTCCCATGCAAGCAGAAAAAGTTTTCCATGCAAGCAGAAAAGTTTCCCAAGCTGTAGACGTGACAAATAAAAATAGGCTTCTGTAGAATTGGCTTTAGGATGGCAACAAGGTTATTTAATGTATATCTTTAGAAGGTTAGCATGAATAGAACTCTGTTCTTTGTCTCTTATCAACTAGTCTTTGTTTTAGCTACGATTACCTATGTTTTATAAGATTGGATAGAATGCTTGTCAGGATGTGTTTTCTGTGTCTGATTGGCTGAATTCTAGTCTGAGATGATTTTATGTATTGCTGTATGAGCCCTGTTGAAGGAGACATTTTTTGGTGTGGATCAGTGAGCTGTCATGTCTCCATTTTGTATTTTGAGACTGATGTGGTGGAAATAAAAGCAAAAATCTCTTCACTGGTCTGGTTACCATGTTATCCATATTTGGATATTTTGCCGCGACCTAGTGGGTTCCTTTTTTAAGGCGTGGGCTCCTGACACCATTGGACTTATACCTGTCCCGTCCCCCGCATATGGGTGCCTCGTGTCAGGACGTAGAATAGAAGAAAAACAAAGAAAAATCGTGGAAGTACCAGCTGCGGAGACCCAAGTGTTAACAAGGAGCACACTGTATCATCTCTCCCGCCGAAGCCAAGAAAATTGTAAGTAACTTATCTCGGGAGAGCGCTTGGGTGACGTTGGGAGGCAAAATAGAGAAAAAGAAAATTATTACAAGAACACAAAAATGGGAACGAATTTATCAAAAGTTGAATGGGATGTTTTTCATCATTTAGAGACAATGTTACAAGAAAAAGGTCACTCTGAAATTTCAAAAACTGAGCTTAAAAACTTACTTATCTGGGTTAAAGCGAATACGCAAGATTTAAATCTGCAGTCTGCTTTTACTTTTCATTTTTGGGATCAGATAAACTGGAGAATCTATAATCTAGTCTCTCTCAAAAAAGATGAAAGCTTAAGAGAACTTATGCCGGTTTGTAGAGCGCTGTTGGAGTGCTGTTTTAAACAAACGGATAATAATAAGATCAACTTGGACTCAGAAAACAAAGCTTCTGGTTCTGTCTCATTAAATTCCAGTAAACCGGAGACTGTGTGTGTATCGGAGAATGTTACAAGTGTTGTTGCAAATGCTGAAAGTATTGCTTTGAACTCTGTTGACCAAAATCTTTCTTCTCTCTCTCTGGGAAAAAATGAGACTCTTTTGGACTTTTCTTTGCGTTGTTCTGTTAATGTAAAAATATGTGACTCTTGTAAGGGGGATGGAACAAAGTGTGTAAAAGATGGAAATGAAAAAGTGACTGTACTTCCTAAAATTGTTTGTGCAGGGACACTGAAACTTGAATTGGATTCTGTTGGGCCTGGGGTGGAGGCTGAGGTGGCTGCTTCCACTCGGGAAATTGTGGTTCCGGGGAACTCTTTTTCAGTTAAGCAAAAACATGGTTGTTCTGGTGTTTGTCAATCTATAGATACAGAGAAAGAAAAATTGGCTTTAAGGGTGGAGTCCTTTGAAAGGAAGAGATGGAAGAAACTCGCAACTGTGTTGTTGCTGAAATTCAAAAAGCTGGACTTGAAATCTCTGCAACGAAAATTCAACAAGTTTCACCTTAGAAGTACCTGGGATGGAAGATGACTGAGACAACAAGAAGACCACAGAAAATTCAGATCCGAACCAGAGTCAACAACCTACAAGAGTTACAACAACTTCTAGGAGAAATCAACTGGGTCAGACCGATGTTGGGAATCACCAATGATGAACTGAGTCCGCTCTTCCATTTGCTGAGAGGAAGTTGTGACATCACTTTGCCAAGAACTTTAACCCCTGAAGCTCGTGCTGCTCTCGACAAAGTCACAGAAGCTCTTCAAAAAAGACAAGCTCATCGCTGCGTTCCTGAAAATCCTTTCTTTCTTGCAATCTTAGGAGAGAAGATGCAGCTTTGTGGTCTCATTTTCCAGTGGGATGCCACAGAACAAGATCCTTTGTTAATAATGGAATGGGTTTTTCCTCCCTACAGGTTTTCAAAGACCATTTGCTCAGTTTTAGAAATGATTGCATACATTATAATTAAGGCTAGAACCAGATTGTTAACTTTGGCAGGTCAAGAATGTTCAGTTATCTATTTGCCATTGAAAAATGATTATTTCAATTGGGCAATGCAAAATTCTGATGATTTACAATATGCATTCTTAGGTTTTCCAGGTGTTTGTTCCATACACTCTCCAGCTCACAAACTACTGCAAGCAAAATTGAGTTTCAGAGAAAAACCTAAATTAAGTGAAGAACCTTTACATGCTGTGACTCTCTTCACTGATGGCTCTGGTAAAAGCCACAAGTCCGTTGTGACTTGGTTTAATCAAAAGACTGATGTTTGGGAATCTGATATTCAAACAGTAGAGGGATCCCCTCACATTGTTGAGCTTGCTGCAGTAGTTTGAGCTTTTCAGCTGTTTCCTCAGCCTTTTAATTTGGTCACAGATTCTGCTTATGTTGCTAATGTAGTCAGGAGAATAGAAGGTTCCATTTTAAAGGATGTTAGTAATGAAACTTTACATCGTTGGCTTTCATGTCTTTTTATAACTTTGCAACATAGAACTAATCCATATTTTGTTTCTCACATTAGGGCGCATTCTTCACTTCCTGGACTTTTACTGGAAGGAAATGCAAGAGCGGACAAGCTGACAATGGTCATTTCTAACACATTGCCAAATATTTTTGAACAAGCAAAATTGAGTCATGCCTTTTTCCACCAAAATGCACAAGCACTCATGCGAATGTTCCAAATCACTAAAAGTCAAGCTAAAGCTATCATTCATACTTGCCCTGACTGTCAATTGGTACAACCTCCTGTTTCTACAGGAGCAATCAACCCCCGAGGCTTACAAAGCCTACAGTTGTGGCAAACAGGTGTTACTAAATAGCCTTCTTTTGGTAAATTTAAAAATATTCATGTTTCCATAGACACGTTCTCTGGTGCAGTTTTTGCTTCCCTTCACACAGGTGAAACTGGCAGCCATGCCTGTCATCATTTCCTGCAAGCTTTTGCTTCATTGGGTATACCCCAAGAAGTAAAAACTGACAATGGTCCCGCATACATATCTCAAAAATTGGCCACATTTTTAAATGAATGGGGTGTTCAACACATTTTTGGTATTCCCCACTCTCCCACAAGCCAAGCAATCATTGAAAGAACCCATCAAACCTTAAAACACATATTAGATCAACAGAGAGGGGGAACGGAAATCACCCCACAGATGAGACTGAGTAAGGCTTTGTATGGTTTTAATTTTCTAAATAGTTCAAGTACAGAACCAGATCCACCAATCTTTAGACACTTTTCAAATAGCACCCAGGCAAAACTGAAAGAACATCCTCCTCTTCTAATTAGAAACCCTGACTCTGGACAGATGGAAGGCCCTTTTCAATTAATAACGTGGGGCAAAGGGTATGCTTCTATTTCCACAGGTGCTGGAAGAATTAAGTGGGTTCCTGCCAAAAACGTCAAACCGTATCGCACTTCAGAACCTGTTGTCGAGCCTAGAACTGAGGAAGCGAGTGCGCAGACGTGGACCGAATGGAAGGATCCCGGGTCTCGCCTGACGCCTCTTGTGCCTGACGTTCTTTGTGCATCGGTGGAACCCATGAACTCTGATTTTGTGCCAATGTTATTTATGAGTATACGAATTGAATGCTGAATGTTTGTTTAACAAAGCTAATTTTTGGCTGAAAATTTAGGTTGTTGTTTTTGTTTAGAAAGAATTCTGCCAAAACTTAGTTCTTGAAAGAGATGGGGCAGAATCAAATGGTATACTTGTTTTGCTTGATGTTAATTGTTTTGTGTCGTGCAGATTTGCCTGTGGATCAACGAAAAACGAATGTTTGGGTGACCTTAGCCAAGGCTGCCGGATCGGATACTATATGTCTGTCTAATTCGGAACCAGAAAAGCCTTTCTCAACCTGTTTGGTGGGTGTGCCAGTGAGTTTCCTTTGGTCAGAAAAGAATCCAATGGTAAACCAGGTGGAATTGACAATGGAAACAGTCCTTCCTTCAATTGGAACATTTGTTTGAAAAAACTTCTCAGGGCAGCAAATGTTTCAAACATTTGGGATGTGTTTCTGGAGACGGACCAATATCCAGGGCAATTGCCAAAAGGGTATTGGATCATTTGCGGAGACAGAGGTTGGCAAGGCATTCCAGCCCACCTTGAAGGTGGCCCTTGTAGCATTGGTATGCTTACCATAATTGCCCCCACTGCCAAAGCAGTGATGAAAAAGAAACAAAGGAAAACAAGAGCTGTTCCTCATTATGATGAGAACTGTCAGAGTGATTTTATGCCTTGGAATGCCGCCAGAAGGCTTTCAGCAGGTATATTTCTACCCCAATTGGCTTCAGCTGTGGCATTGAGACAATTAGATCGAGTTGGATGTTGGCTGAGCAAACAAGCTAATGCCACATCCTCCGCAATCAGTGATATGTTGACCGATGTTGATAGTATTAGACATGCTACTCTTCAAAACAGAGCAGCCATTGATTTTCTCTTACTGGCACAAGGACATGGTTGTGAGGAATTTGAAGGATTGTGTTGTATGAATTTGTCTGATCATTCTGAATCCATTCACAAAAGCATTCAAAAATTAAAGGATCTGACAGCCCAAATTAAAGAAGATGGAGGTTCCTGGTTGGATGATTTGTTTCAAAATTGGAGTTTTGCACCTTGGCTAAGGCAACTTTGCAAGATAGGTCTTTACATATTAGGTGTTCTAATACTGATATTGATAGTGGCACCTTGTATACTCTGTTGTCTTCGGCGAATGATGAACAAAACAGTCCGAGAAGTTTTTGTCATTCAAGCAGGAGAACTAGGAAGTAGAAGCACAGAGAGTGTACGAAATCTCACGAAAGCAGTAGATGAGGGTATTGACATGAACGAAGATTTTGAATTAAGGCCTTGGAATCGACCAGAGTTTTTTGAACGATGCCTTGTGACTGTTGCCAAACGTGATTCATATCTCTCTTTCAGGGATTGGGTCTTCACAGCATGAAGTTGCTGTGCCGTAATATAGCAATGCTTCAGTTTAGTGAACATAGGTCTTCAGTAGATAATAAGCAGAAATTTTGCAATAGAGCTATGAAACGCAAATAGCAAGCGACAAGAAAATGAAAGCTTCTGAGTCAAACAGAGAGGGGGAAATGCTGGAATCCATAAGGATAGAGGATTTTTAAGATTTTTAAGGATTTTTAAGCCACAGGCCCCCAAACACAAACAACGGCGCTTTTCCCTGGAAAACAAAACTCGCCTGCCAACTTTTTGATGGCAGATTTCAGGAGCCACTTGGTACTATCAAACCAGCCCAACTTGGCACTGGTGCCACCATGGGTCTGGTCACCATCCTGCCTATCGTAGCTTTTCAGGACCTAGACGGTCATTCCCAGCCATAGGCCCCCAGAGAAATACCTCGGCCCGTATCCCTGGCAAACAAAAGTAAGCTGTCCCGCTTCTGGATGGCAGATTGCAGGATCCACTAGGTATTATCAAACCAGCCCGACTTGGCACTGGTGCCACCTCTGGTCTGGGAACCATCCTGCGTATCGTGGATTCTAAGCAGCCAGCCGGCCACTCCCAGCCACAGGCCCCCAAACACAAACAACGGCGCTTTTCCCTGGAAAACAAAACTCGCCTGCCAACTTTTTGATGGCAGATTGCAGGAGCCACTTGGTAATATCAAACCAGCCCAACTTGGCACTGGTGCCACCATGGGTCTGGTCACCATCCTGCCTATCGTAGCTTTTCAGGAGCCAGCCGGTCACTCCTAGCCATAGGCCCCCAGACACAAATCTCGGCCCGTTTCCCTGGCAAAGAAAAGTAAGCTGCCCCGCTTCTGGATGGCAGATTGCAGGAGCCACTTTGCACCATCAAACTAGCCCGACTTGGCACTGGTGCCACCTCTGGTCTGGGAACCATCCTGCGTATCGTGGATTCTAAGGAGCCAGCCGGCCACTCCAAGCCACAGGCCCCCAAACACAAACAACGGCGCTTTTCCCCGGAAAACAAAACTCTCCTGCCACCATTATGATGGCAGATTGCAGGAGCCACTTGGTACTATCAAACCAGCCCAACTTGGCACTGCTGCCACCATGGGTCTGGTCACCATCCTGCCTATCTTAGCTTTTCAGAACCTAGCCGGTCACTCCCAGCCATAGGCCCCCAGAGAAAAACCTCGGCCAGTTTCCCTGGCAAAAAAAAGTAACCTACCACGCTTCTGGATGGCAGATTGCAGGAGCCACTTGGCACCATCAAACTAGCCCGACTTGGCACTGGTGCCACCTCAGGTCTGGGAACCATCCTGCGTATCGTGGATTCTAAGGAGCCAGCCGGCCACTCCAGCCACAGGCCCCCAGACACAAACAACGGCGCTTTTCCCTGGAAAACAAAACTCGCCTGCCGACATTTTGATGGCAGATTGCAGGAGCCACTTGGTACTATCAAACCAGCCCAACTTGGCACTGGTGCCACCATGGGTCTGGTCACCATCCTGCCTATCGTAGCTTTTCAGGAGCCAGCCGGTCACTCCCAGCCATAGGCCCCGAGACACAAACCTCGGCCCGTTTCCCTGGCAAACAAAAGTAAGTTATCCCGCTTCTGGATGGCAGATTGCAGGAGCCACTTTTAACCATCAAACCAGCCCGACTTGGCACTGGTGCCACCTCTGGTCTGGGAACCATGCTGCATATCGTGGATTCTAAGGAGCCAGCCGGCCACTCCCAGCCACAGGCCCCCAAACACAATCAACGGCGCTTTTCCCTGGATAACAAACTCGCCTGCCAACTTTTTGATGGCAGATTGCAAGAGCCACTTGGTACTATCAAACCAGCCCAACTTGGCACTGGTGCCACCTCTGGTCTGGGAACCATGCTGCGTATCGTGGATTCTAAGGAGCCAGCCGGCCACTCCCAGCCACAGGCCCCCAAACACAAACAACGGCGCTTTTCCCTGGAAAACAAAACTCGCCTGCCAACTTTTTGATGGCAGATTGCAGGAGCCACTTGGTACTATCAAACCAGCCCACCTTGGCACTGGTGCCACCATGGGTCTGGTCACCATCCTGCCTATCGTAGCTTTTCAGGACCTAGACGGTCACTCCCAGCCATAGGCCCCCAGACACAAAGCTCGGCCCGTTTCCCTGGCAAACAAAAGTAAGCTGCCCCGCTTCTGGATGGCAGATTGCAGGAACCACTTGGTACTATCAAACCAGCCCAACTTGGCACTGGTGCCACCATGGGTCTGGTCACCATCCTGCCTATCGTAGCTTTTCAGGAGCCAGCCGGTCACTCCCAGCCATAGGCCCCCAGACACAAAGCTCGGCCCGTTTCCCTGGAAAACAAAATTAAGCTGCCCCGCTTCTGGATGGCAGATTGCAGGACGCACTTGGTACTCTCAAAACAGCCCGACTTGGCACTGGTGCCACCTCTGGTCTGGGAACTATGCTGAGTATCGTGGATTCTAAGGAGCCAGCCGGCCACTCACAGCCACAGGCCCCCAAACAAAATCAACGGCGCTTTTCCCTGGAAAACAAAACCCGCCTGCCGACTTTTTGATGGCAGATTGCAGGAGCCACTTGCTACAATCAAATCAGCCCAACTCGGCACTGGTGCCACCATAGGTCTGGTCACCATCCTGCCTATCGTAGCTTTTCAGGAGCCAGCCGGTCACTCCCAACCATAGGCCCCCATACACAAACCTCGGCCCGTTTCCCTGGCACACAAAAGTAAGCTGCCCCGCTTCTGGATGGCAGATTGTAGGACGCACTTGGTAGTATCAAATCAGCCCGACTTGGCACTGGTACCACCTCTGGTCTGGGAACCATCCTGCCTATCGTAGCTTTTCAGGAGCCAGCCGGTCACTCCCAGCCATAGGCCCCCAGACACAAACCTCGGCCCGTTTCCCTGGCAAACAAAAGTAAGCTGCCCCGCTTCTGGATGGCAGATTGCCGGAGCCACTTGGTACTATCAAATCAGCCCAACTTGGCACTGGTGCCACCTCTGGTCTGGGAACCAACCTGCGTGTCGTGGATTCTAAGGAGCCAGCCGGCCACTCCCAGCCACAGGCCCCCAAACACAAACAACGGCGCTTTTCCCTGGAAAACAAAACTCGCCTGCCAACTTTTTGATGGCAGATTGCAGGAGCCACTTGGTACTATCAAACCAGCCCAACTTGGCACTGGTGCCACCATGGGTCTGGTCACCATCCTGCCTATCGTAGCTTTTCAGGAGCCAGCCGGTCACTCCCAGCCATAGGCCCCCAGACACAAATCTCGGCCCGTTTCCCTGGAAAAAAAAAGTAAGCTGCCCCGCTTCTGGATGGCAGATTGCAGGACGCACTTGGTAGTATCAAACCAGCCCGACTTGGCACTGGTGCCACCTCTGGTATGGGAACTATGCTGAGTATCGTGGATTCTAAGGAGCCAGCCGGCCACTCCCAGCCACAGGCCCCCAAACAAAATCAACGGCGCTTTTCCCTGGAAAACAAAACTCGCCTGACAACATTTTGATGGCATATTGCAGGAGCCACCTGGTACTATCAAACCAGCCCAACTTGGCACTGGTGCCACCATGGGTCTGGTCACCATCCTGCCTATCGTAGCTTTTCAGGAGCCAGCTGGTCACTCCCAGCCATAGGCCCCCAGACACAAACCTCGGCCCGTTTCCCTGGCAAACAAAAGTAAGCTGTCCCGCTTCTGGATAGCAGATTGCAGGAACCACTTGGTACTATCAAGCCAGCCCGACTTGGCACTTGTGCCACCTTGGGTCTGGGAACCATCCTGCGTATCGTGGATTCTAAGGAGCCAGCCGGCCACTCCCTGCCACAGGCGCCCAAACACAAACAACGGCGCCTTTCCCTGGAAATCAAAACTCGCCTGCCGACTTTTTGATGGCACATTGCAGGAGCCACTTGGTACTATCAAATCAGCCCAACTTGGCACTGGTGCCACTATGGGTCTGGTCACCATCCTGCCTATCGTAGCTTTTCAGGAGCCAGCCGGTCACTCCCAGCCATAGGGCCCCAGACAAAAAGCTCTGCCCGTTTCCCTGGCAAACAACAGTAAGCTGCCCCGCTTCTGGATATCAGATTGCAGGAGCCACTTTTCACCATCAAACTAGCCCGACTTGGCACTGGTGCCACCTCTGGTCTGGGAACCATCCTGCGTATCGTGGATTCTAATTAGCCAGCCGACCACTCCCAGACACAGTCCCCCAAACACAAACAACGGCGCTTTTCCCTGGAAAACAAAACTCGCCTGCCAACTTTTTGATGGCAGATTGCAGGAGCCACTTGGTACTATCAAACCAGCCCAACTTGGCACTGGTGCCACCATGGGTCTGGTCACCATCCTGCCTATCGTAGCTTTTCAGGACCTAGCCGGTCACTCCCAGCCATAGGCCCCCAGACACAAACCTCGGACCGTTGCCCTGTAAAAACAAAAGTAAGCTGTCCCGCTTCTGGATGGCAGATTGCAGGAACCACTTGGTACTATCAAGCCAGCCCGACTTGGCACTGGTGCCACCTTGGGTCTGGGAACCATGCTGCGTATCGTGGATTCTAAGGAGCCAGCCGGCCACTCCCTGCCACAGGCGCCCAAACACAATCAACGGCGCCTTTCCCTGGAAATCAAAACTCGCCTGCCAACTTTTTGATGGCAGATTGCAGGAGCCACTCGGTACTATCAAATCAGCCCAACTTGGCACTGGTGCCACTATGGGTCTGGTCACCATCCTGCCTATCGTAGCTTTTCAGGAGCCAGCCGGTCACTCCCAGCCATAGGGCCCCAGACAAAAACCTCTGCCCGTTTCCCTGGCAAACAAAAGTAAGCTGCCCCGCTTCTGGATGGCAGATTTCAGGAGCCACTTTTCACCATCAAACTAGCCCGACATGGCACTGGTGCCACCTCTGGTCTGGGAACCATCCTGCGTATCGTGGATTCTAATTAGCCATCCGTCCACTCCCAGCCACAGGCCCACAAACAAAAACAACGGCGCTTTTCCCTGGAAAACAAAACTCGCCTGCCAACTTTTTGATGGCAGATTGCAGGAGCCACTTGCTACTATCAAATCAGCCCAACTTGGCACTGGTGCCACCATGGGTCTGGTCACCATCCTGCCTATCGTAGCTTTTCAGGAGCCAGCCGGTCACTCCCAGCCATAGGCCCCCAGACACAAAGCTCGGCCCGTTTCCCTGGCAAACTAAAGAAAGCTGCCCCGCTTCTGGATGGCAGATTGCAGGAGCCACTTTGCACCATCAAACTGGCCCGACTTGGCACTGGTGCCACCTCAGGTCTGGGAACCATCCTGCGTATCGTGGATTCTAATTAGCCATCCGGCCACTCCCACCCAGAGGCCCCCAAACACAAACAACGGCGCTTTTCCCTGGAAAACAAAACTCGCCTGCCGACTTTTTGATGGCAGATTGCAGGAGCCATTGGTACTATCAAACCAGCCCTACTTGGCACTGGTGCCACCATGGGTCTGGTCACCATCCTGCCTATCTTAGCTTTTCAGGAGCCAGCCGGTCACCCCCAGCCATAGGCCCCCAGACACAAACCTCGGCCCCTTTCCCTGGCAAACAAAAGTAAGCTGCCCCGCTTCTGGATGGCAGATTGCAGGAGCCACTTTGCACCATCAAACTGGCCCGACTTGTCACTGGTGCCACCTATGGTCTGGGAACCATCTTGCGTATCGTGGAGTCTAATTAGCCAGCAGACCAATCCCAGTCACAGGCCCCCAAACACAAACAACGGCGCTTTTCCCTGGAAAACAAAACTCGCCTGCCAAATTTTGATGGCAGATTGCAGGAGCCACTTGGTACTATCAAACCAGCCCAACTTGGCACTGGTGCCACCATGGGTCTGGTCACCATCCTGCCTATCGTAGCTTTTCAGGAGCCAGCCGGTCACTCCCAGCCATAGGCCCCCAGACACAAATCGCGGCCCGTTTCCCTGGAAAAAAAAAGTAAGCTGCCCCGCTTCTGGATGGCAGATTGCAGGACGCACTTGGTAGTATCAAACCAGCCCGACTTGGCACTGGTGCCACCTCTGGTATGGGAACTATGCTGAGTATCGTGGATTCTAAGGAGCCAGCCGGCCACTCCCAGCCGCAGGCCCCCAAACAAAATCAACGGCGCTTTTCCCTGGAAAACAAAACTCGCCTGACAACATTTTGATGGCATATTGCAGGAGCCACCTGGTACTATCAAATCAGCCAAACTTGGCACTGGTGCCACTATGGGTCTGGTCACCATCCTGCCTATCGTAGCTTTTCAGGAGCCAGCCGGTCACTCCCAGCCATAGGGCCCCAGACAAAAACTCTGCCCGTTTCCCTGGCAAACAACAGTAAGCTGCCCCGCTTCTGGACATCAGATTGCAGGAGCCACTTTTAACCATCAAACTAGCCCGACTTGGCACTGGTGCCACCTCTGGTCTGGGAACCATCCTGCGTGTCGTGGATTCTAATTAGCCATCCGGCCACTCCCACCCACAGGCCCCCAAACACAAACAACGGCACTTTTCCCTGGAAAACAAAACTCGCCTGCCAACTTTTGATGGCAGATTGCAGGAGCCACTTGGTACTATCAAACCAGCCCAACTTGGCACTGGTGCCACCATGGGTCTGGTCACCATCCTGCCTATCGTAGCTTTTCAGGAGCTAGCCGGTCACTCCCAGCCATAGGCCCCCAGACAAAAACCTCGGCCCGTTTCCCTGGCAAACAAAAGTAAGTTACCCCGCTTCTGGATGGCAGATTGCAGGAGCCACTTTGCACCATCAAACTAGCCCGACTTGGCACTGGTGCCACCGCTGGTCTGAGATCCATCCTGCGTATCGTGGATTCTAATTAGCCAGCCGACCACTCCCAGACACAGTCCCCCAAACACAAACAACGGCGCTTTTCCCTGGAAAACAAAACTCGCCTGCCAACTTTTTGATGGCAGATTGCAGGAGCCACTTGGTACTATCAAACCAGCCCAACTTGGCACTGGTGCCACCATGGGTCTGGTCACCATCCTGCCTATCGTAGCTTTTCAGGAGCCAGCCGGTCACTCCCAGCCATAGGCCCCCAGACACAAACCTCGGACCGTTGCCCTGTAAAAACAAAAGTAAGCTGTCCCGCTTCTGGATGGCAGATTGCAGGAACCACTTGGTACTATCAAGCCAACCCGACTTGGCACTGGTGCCACCTTGGGTCTGGGAACCATGCTGCGTATCGTGGATTCTAAGGAGCCAGCCGGCCACTCCCTGCCACAGGCGCCCAAACACAATCAACGGCGCCTTTCCCTGGAAATCAAAACTCGCCTTCCAACTTTTTGATTGAAGATTGCAGGAGCCACTTGGTACTATCAAATCAGCCCAACTTGGCACTGGTGCCACTATGGGTCTGGTCACCATCCTGCCTATCGTAGCTTTTCAGGAGCCAGCCGGTCACTCCCAGCCATAGGGCCCCAGACAAAAAGCTCTGCCCGTTTCCCTGGCAAACAAAAGTAAGTTGCCCCGCTTCTGGATATCAGATTTCAGGAGTCACTTTTCACCATCAAACTAGCCCGACATGGCACTGGTGCCACCTCTGGTCTGGGAACCATCCTGCGTATCGTGGATTCTAATTAGCCATCCGGCCACTCCCACCCACAGGCCCACAAACAAAAACAACGGCGCTTTTCCCTGGAAAACAAAACTCGCCTGCCAACATTTTGATGGCAGATTGCAGGAGCCACTTGGTACTATCAAATCAGCCCAACTTGGCACTGGTGCCACCATGGGTCTGGTCACCATCCTGCCTATCGTAGCTTTTCAGGAGCCAGCCGGTCACTCCCAGCCATAGGCCCCCAGACAAAAACCTCGGCCCGTTTCCCTGGCAAACAAAAGTAAGCTACCCCGCTTCTGGATGGCAGATTGCAGGAGCCACTTTGCACCATCAAACTAGCCCGACTTGGCACTGGTGCCACCGCTGGTCTGAGATCCATCCTGCGTATCGTGGATTCTAATTATCCAGCCGGCCACTCCCAGCCACAGGCCCCCAAACACAAACAACGGCGCTTTTCCCTGGAAAACAAAACTCGCCTGCCAAATTTTGATGGCAGATTGCAGGAGCCACTTGGTAATATCAAACCAGCCCAACTTGGCACTGGTGCCACCATGGGTCTGGTCACCATCCTGCCTATCGTAGCTTTTCAGGACCTAGCCGGTCACTCCCAGCCATAGGCCCCCAGACACAAAGCTCGGCCCGTTTCCCTGGCAAACAAAAGAAAGCTGCCCCGCTTCTGGATGGCAGATTGCAGGAGCCACTTTGCACCATCAAACTGGCCCGACTTGGCACTGGTGCCACCTCAGGTCTGGGAACCATCCTGCGTATCGTGGATTCTAATTAGCCATCCGGCCACTCCCACCCACAGGCCCCCAAACACAAACAACGGCGCTTTTCCCTGGAAAACAAAACTCGCCTGACAACTTTTTGATGGCAGATTGCAGGAGCCACTTGGTACTATCAAATCAGCCCAACTTGGCACTGGTGCCACCATGGGTCTGGTCACCATCCTGCCTATCGTAGCTTTTCAGGAGCCTGCCGGTCACCCCCAGCCATAGGCCCCCAGACACAAACCTCGGCCCCTTTCCCTGGCAAACAAAAGTAAGCTGCCCCGCTTCTGGATGGCAGATTGCAGGAGCCACTTTGAACCATCAAACTGGCCCGACTTGTCACTGGTGCCACCTCTGGTCTGGGAACCATCTTGCGTATCGTGGTGTCTAATTAGCCAGCAGACCAATCCCAGCCACAGGCCCCCAAACACAAACAACGGCGCTTTTCCCTGGAAAACAAAACTCGCCTGCCAACTTTTTGATGGCAGATTGCAGGAGCCACTTGGTACTATCAAACCAGCCCAACTTGGCACTGGTGCCACCATGGGTCTGGTCACCATCCTGCCTATCGTAGCTTTTCAGGAGCCAGCCGGTCACTCCCAGCCATAGGCCCCCAGACACAAACCTCGGACCGTTGCCCTGTAAAAACAAAAGTAAGCTGTCCCGCTTCTGGATGGCAGATTGCAGGAACCACTTGGTACTATCAAGCCAGCCCGACTTGGCACTGGTGCCACCTTGGGTCTGGGAACCATGCTGCGTATCGTGGATTCTAAGGAGCCAGCCGGCCACTCCCTGCCACAGGCGCCCAAACACAAACAACGGCGCCTTTCCCTGGAAATCAAAACTCGCCTGCCAACTTTTTGATTGCAGATTGCAGGAGCCACTTGGTACTATCAAATCAGCCCAACTTGGCACTGGTGCCACTATGGGTCTGGTCACCATCCTGCCTATCGTAGCTTTTCAGGAGCCAGCCGGTCACTCCCAGCCATAGGGCCCCAGACAAAAAGCTCTGCCCGTTTCCCTGGCAAACAAATGTAAGCTGCCCCGCTTCTGGATATCAGATTGCAGGAGCCACTTTTCACCATCAAACTAGCCCGACATGGCACTGGTGCCACCTCTGGTCTGGGAACCATCCTGCGTATCGTGGATTCTAATTAGCCATCCGTCCACTCCCAGCCACAGGCCCACAAACAAAAACAACGGCGCTTTTCCCTGGAAAACAAAACTCGCCTGCCAACTTTTTGATGGCAGATTGCAGGAGCCACTTGGTACTATCAAACCAGCCCAACTTGGCCCTGGTGCCACCATGGGTCTGGTCACCATCCTGCCTATCGTAGCTTTTCAGGAGCCAGCCGGTCACTCCCAGCCATAGGCCCCCAGACAAAAACCTCGGCCCGTTTCCCTGGCAAACAAAAGTAAGCTACCCCACTTCTGGATGGCAGATTGCAGGAGCCACTTTGCACCATCAAACTAGCCCAACTTGGCACTGGTGCCACCGCTGGTCTGAGAACCATCCTGCGTATCGTGGATTCTCATTAGCCAGCCGGCCACTCCCAGCCATAGTCCCCCAAACACAAACAACGGCGCTTTTCCCTGGAAAACAAAACACGCCTTCCAACTTTTTGATGGCAGATTGCAGGAGCCACTTGGTAATATCAAACCAGCCCAACTTGGCACTGGTGCCACCATGGGTCTGGTCACCATCCTGCCTATCGTAGCTTTTCAGGAGCCAGCCGGTCACTCCCAGCCATAGGCCCCCAGACACAAACCTCGGCCCGTTTCCCTGGCAAACAAAAGTAAGCTGCCCCGCTTCTGGATGGCAGATTGCAGGAGCCACTTTGCACCATCAAACTGGCCCGACTTGTCACTGGTGCCACCTCTGGTCTGGGAACCATCCTGCGTATCGTGGATTCTAAGGAGCCAGCTGGTCACTCCCAGCCACAGGCCCCCAAACACAAACCAAGGCCCTTTTCCCTGGAAAACAAAACTCTCCTGCCAACTTTTTGATGGCAGATTGCAGGAGCCACTTGGTACTATCAAACCAGCCAAACTTGGCACTGGTGCCACCATGGGTCTGGTCACCATCCTGCCTATTGTAGCTTTTCAGGACCTAGCCGGTCACTCCAAGCCATAGGCCCCCAGACACAAAGCTCGGCCCGTTTCCCTGGCAAACAAAAGTAAGCTGCCCCGCTTCTGGATGGCAGATTGCAGGACGCACTTGGTACTATCAAACTGGCCCGACTTGGCACTGGTGCCACCTCAGGTCTGGGAACCATCCTGCGTATCGTGGATTCTAAGGAGCCAGCCGGCCACTCCCAGCCACAGTCCCCCAAACACAAACAACGGCGCTTTTCCCTGGAAAACAAAACTCGCCTGCCAACTTTTTGATGGCAGATTGCAGGAGCCACTTGGTACTATCAAACCAGCCCACCTTGGCACTGGTGCCACCATGGGTCTGGTCACCATCCTGCCTATCGTAGCTTTTCAGGAGCCAGCCGGTCACTCCCAGCCATAGGCCCCCAGACACAAAGCTCGGCCCGTTTCCCTAGCAAACAAAAGCAAGCTGTCCCGCTTCTGGATGGCAGATTGCAGGAGCCACTTTGCACCATCAAACTAGCCCGACTTGGCACTGGTGCCACCTCTGGTCTGGGAACCATGCTGCGTATCGTGGATTCTAATTAGCCATCAGGCCACTCCCACCCACAGGCACCCAAACACAAACAACGGCGCTTTTCCCTGGAAAACAAAACTCGCCTGCCAAATTTTGATGGCAGATTGCCGGAGCCACTTGGTACTATCAAACCAGCCCAACTTGACACTGGTGTCACCATGGGTCTGGTCACCATCCTGCCTATCGTAGCTTTTCAGGAGCCAGCCGGTCACTCCCAGCCATAGGCCCCCAGACACAAATCTCGGCCCGTTTCCCTGGCAAACAAAAGTAAGTTATCCCGCTTCTGGATGGCAGATTGCAGGAGCCCCTTTTCACCATCAAACCAGCCCGACTTGGCACTGGTGCCACCTCAGGTCTGGGAACCATCCTGCGTATCGTGGATTCTAAGGAGCCAGCCGGCCACTCCCAGCCACAGGCCCTCAAACACAAACAACGGCGCTTTTCCCTGGATAACAAACTCGCCTGCCAACATTTTGATGGCAGATTGCAGGAGCCACTTGGTACTATCAAACCAGCCCAACTTGGCACTGGTGCCACCATGGGTCTGGTCACCATCCTGCCTATCGTAGCTTTTCAGGAGCCAGCCGGTCACTCCCAGCTATAGGCCCCGAGACACAAACCTCGGCCTCTTTCCCTGGCAAACAAAAGTAAGCTACCCCGCTTCTGGATGGCAGATTGCAGGACGCACTTGGTACTATCAAACCAGCCCGACTTGGCACTGGTGCCACCTCTGGTCTGGGAACCATCCTGCGTATCGTGGATTCTAAGGAGCCAGCCTGCCACTCCCAGCCACAGGCCCCCAAACACAAACAACGGCGCTTTTCCCTGGAAAACAAAACTCGCCTGCCAACATTTTGATGGCAGATTGCAGGAGCCACTTGGTACTATCAAGCCAGCCCGACTTGGCACTGGTGCCACCTTGGGTCTTGGAACCATGCTGCGTATCGTGGATTCTAAGGAGCCAGCCGGCCACTCCCTGCCACAGGCGCCCAAACACAAACAACGGAGCCTTTCCCTGGAAATCAAAACTCTCGTGCCGACTTTTTGATGGCACATTGCAGGAGCCACTTGGTACTATCAAATCAGCCCAACTTGGCACTGGTGCCACTATGGGTCTGGTCACCATCCTGCCTATCGTAGCTTTTCAGGAGCCAGCCGGTCACTCCCAGCCATAGGGCCCCAGACAAAAAGCTCTGCCCGTTTCCCTGGCAAACAACAGTAAGCTGCCCCGCTTCTGGATGGCAGATTGCAGGAGCCACTTTGCACCATCAAACTAGCCCGACTTGGCACTGGTGCCACCTTTGGTCTGGGAACCATCCTGCGTGTCGTGGATTCTAGTTAGCCATCCGTCCACTCCCAGCCACAGTCCCCCAAACACAACAACGGCGCTTTTCCCTGGAAAACAAAACTCGCCTGCCAACTTTTGATGGCAGATTGCAGGAGCCACTTGGTACTATCAAATCAGCCCAACTTGGCACTGGTGCCACCATGGGTCTGGTAACCATCCTACCTATCGTAGCTTTTCAGGAGCCAGCCGGTCACTCCTAGCCATAGGCCCCCAGACAAAAACCTCGGCCCGTTTCCCTGGCAAACAAAAGTAAGCTACCCCGCTTCTGGATGGCAGATTGCAGGAGCCACTTTGCACCATCAAACTAGCCCGACTTGGCACTGGTGCCACCGCTGGTCTGAGATCCATCCTGCGTATCGTGGATTCTAATTAGCCAACCGGCCACTCCCAGACACAGTCCCCCAAACACAATCAACGGCGCTTTTCCCTGGAAAACAAAACTCGCCTGCCAACTTTTTGATGGCAGATTGCAGGAGCCACTTGGTACTATCAAACCAGCCCAACTTGGCACTGGTGCCACCATGGGTCTGGTCACCATCCTGCCTATCGTAGCTTTTCAGGAGCCAGCCGGTCACTCCCAGCCATAGGCCCCCAGACACAAATCTCGGACCGTTGCCCTGTAAAAACAAAAGTAAGCTGTCCCGCTTCTGGATGGCAGATTGCAGGAACCACTTGGTACTATCAAGCCAGCCCGACTTGGCACTGGTGCCACCTTGGTTCTGGGAACCATGCTGCGTATCGTGGATTCTAAGGAGCCAGCCGGCCACTCCCTGCCACAGGCGCCCAAACAAAAACAACGGCGCCTTTCCCTGGAAATCAAAACTCGCCTGCCAACTTTTTGATGGCAGATTGCAGGAGCCACTTGGTACTATCAAATCAGCCCAACTTGGCACTGGTGCCACTATGGGTCTGGTCACCATCCTGCCTATCGTAGCTTTTCAGGAGCCAGCCGGTCACTCCCAGCCATAGGCCCCCAGACACAAACCTCGGCCCGTTTCCCTGGCAAACAAAAGTAAGCTGCCCCGCTTCTGGATGGCAGATTGCAGGAGCCACTCTGCACCATCAAACTGGCCCGACTTGTCACTGGTGCCACCTCTGGTCTGGGAACCATCCTGCGTATCGTGGATTCTAAGGAGCCAGCAGGTCACTCTCAGCCACAGGCCCCCAAACACAAACAACGGCGCTTTTCCCTGGAAAACAAAACTCTCCTGCCAACTTTTTGATGGCAGATTGCAGGAGCCACTTGGTACTATCAAACCAGCCCAACTTGGCACTGGTGCCACCATGGGTCTGGTCACCATCCTGCCTATCGTAGCTTTTCAGGACCTAGCCGGTCACTCCAAGCCATTGGCACCCAGACACAAAGCTCGGCCCGTTTCCCTGGCAAACAAAAGTAAGCTGCCCCGCTTCTGGATGGCAGATTGCAGGACGCACTTGGTACTATCAAACCAGCCCGACTTGGCACTGGTGCCACCTCAGGTCTGGGAACCATCCTGCGTATCGTGGATTCTAAGGAGCCAGCCGGCCACTCCCAGCCACAGTCCCCCAAACACAAACAACGGCGCTTTTCCCTGGAAAACAAAACTCGCCTGCCAACTTTTTGATGGCAGATTGCAGGAGCCACTTGGTACTATCAAACCAGCCCACCTTGGCACTGGTGCCACCATGGGTCTGGTCACCATCCTGCCTATCGTAGCTTTTCAGGAGCCAGCCGGTCACTCCCAGCCATAGGCCCCCAGACACAAAGCTCGGCCCGTTTCCCTAGCAAACAAAAGCAAGCTGTCCCGCTTCTGGATGGCAGATTGCAGGAGCCACTTTGCACCATCAAACTAGCCCGACTTGGCACTGGTGCCACCTCTGGTCTGGGAACCATGCTGCGTATCGTGGATTCTAATTAGCCATCCGGCCACTCCCACCCACAGGCCCCCAAACACAAACAACGGCGCTTTTCCCTGGAAAACAAAACTCGCCTGCCAAATTTTGATGGCAGATTGCCGGAGCCACTTGGTACTATCAAACCAGCCCAACTTGACACTGGTGTCACCATGGGTCTGGTCACCATCCTGCCTATAGTAGCTTTTCAGGAGCCAGCCGGTCACTCCCAGCCATAGGCCCCCAGACACAAATCTCGGCCCGTTTCCCTGGCAAACAAAAGTAAGTTATCCCGCTTCTGGATGGCAGATTGCAGGAGCCCCTTTTCACCATCAAACCAGCCCGACTTGGCACTGGTGCCACCTCAGGTCTGGGAACCATGCTGCGTATCGTGGATTCTAAGCAGCCACCCGGCCACTCCCAGCCACAGGCGCCCACACACAAACAACGGCGCTTTTCCCTGGAAAACAAAACTCGCCTGCCAACTTTTTGATGGCGGATTGCAGGAGCCACTTGGTACTATCAAACCAGCCCAACTTGGCACTGGTGCCACCATGGGTCTGGTCACCATCCTGCCTATCGTAGCTTTTCAGGAGCCAGCCGGTCACTCCCAGCCATAAGCCCCCAGACAAAATCTTGGCCCGTTTCCCTGGCAAACAAAAGAAAGCTGCCCCGCTTCTGGATGGCAGATTGCCGCAGCCACTTGCTACTATCAAACCAGCCCGACTTGGCACTGGTGCCACCTCAGGTCTGGGAACCATCCTGCGTATCGTGGATTCTAAGGAGCCAGCCGGCCACTCCCTGCCACAGGCCCCCAAACACAAACAACGGCGCTTTTCCCTGGAAAACAAAACTCGCCTGCCAAATTTTGATGGCAGATTGCAGGAGCCACTTGGTACTATCAAACCAGCCCAACTTGGCACTGGTGCCACCATGGGTCTGGTCACCATCCTGCCTATCGTAGCTTTTCAGGAGCCAGCCGGTCACTCCCAGCCATAGGCCCCGAGACACAAATCTCTGCCCTTTTCCCTGGCAAACAAAAGTAAGCTGCCCCGCTTCTGGATGGCAGATTGCAGGAACCACTTTGCACCATCAAACTAACCCGACTTGGCACTGGTGCCACCTTGGGTCTTGGAACCATCCTGCGTATCGTGGATTCTAAGGAGCCAGCCGGCCACTCCCAGCCACAGGCCCCCAAACACAAACAACGGCGCTTTTCCCTGGAAAACAAAACTCGCCTGCCAAATTTTGATGGCAGATTGCAGGAGCCACTTGGTACTATCAAATCAGCCCAACTTGGCACTCGTGCCACCATGGGTCTGGTCACCATCCTGCCTATCGTAGCTTTTCAGGAGCCAGCCGGTCACTCCCAGCCATAGGCCCCCAGACGAAAACCTCGGCCCCTTTCCCTGGCAAACAAAAGTAAGCTGCCCCACTTCTGGATGGCAGATTGCAGGAACCACTTGGTACTATCAAACCAGCACAACTTGGCACTGGTGCCACCTTGGGTCTGGATACCATGGTGCGTATCGTGGATTCTAAGGAGCCAGTCGGGCACTCCCAACCACAGGCCCCCAAACACAAACAACGGCGCTTTTCCCTGGAAAACAAAACTCGCCTGCCGATATTTTGATGGCAGATTGCAGGAGCCACTTGTTTTTATCAAATCAGACCAACTTGGCATTGGTGCCACCATGGGTCTGGTCACCATCCTGCCTATCGTAGCTTTTCAGGAGCCAGCCGGTCACTCCCAGCCATAGGCCCCCAGAAAAAAACCTCGGCCCGTTTCCCTGGCAAACAAAAGTAATCTACCCCGCTTCTGGATGGCAGAGTGCAGGAGCCACTTTGCACCATGAAATTAGCCCGACTTGGCACTGGTGCCACCTCTGCCCTGGGAACCATCCTGCGTATCGTGGATTCTAATTAGACAGCCGGCCACTCCCAGCCATAGTCCCCCAAACACAAACAACGGCGCTTTTCCCTGGAAAACAAAACTCGACTACCAACATTTCGATGGCAGATTGCAGGAGCCACTTGGTACTATCAAACCAGCCCAACTTGGCACTGCTGCCACCATGGGTCTGGTCACCATCCTGCCTATCGTAACTTTTCAGGAGCCAGCCGGTCACTCCCAGCCATAGGCCCCCAGACACAAAGCTCGGCCCGTTTCCCTGGCAAACAAAAGTAAGCTGCCCCGCTTCTGGATGGCAGATTCCCGGACGCCCTTGGTACTATCAAACCAGCCCGACTTGGCACTGGTGCCACCTCTGGTCTGGGAACCATCCTGCGTATCGTGGATTCTAAGGAACCAGTCGGCAACTCCCAGACACAGGCCCCCAAACACAAACAACGGCCCGTTTCCGTGGCAAACAAAAGTAAGCTGCCCCGCTTCTGGATGGCAGATTGCCGGAACCACTTTGTAGTATCAAACCAGCCCGACTTGGCACTGGTGCCACCTCTGGTCTGGGAACCATCCTGCGTATCGTGGATTCTAAGGAGCCAGCCGGCCACTCCCACCCACAGGCCCCCAAACACAAACAACGGCGCTTTTCCCTGGAAAACAAAACTCGCCTGCCAACTTTTTGATGGCAGATTGCAGGAGCCACTTGCTACTATCAAATCAGCCCAACTTGGCACTGGTGCCACCATGGGTCTGGTCACTATCCTGCCTATCGTAGCTTTTCAGGAGCCAGCCGGTCACTCCCAGCCATAGGCCCCCAGACAAATACCTCGGCCCGTTTCCCTGGCAAACAAAAGTAAGCTGCCCCGCTTCTGGATGGCAGATTGCAGGAACCACTTGGTACTATAGAACCAGCCCGACTTGGCACTGGTGCCACCTCTGGTCTGGGAAACATGCTGCGTATCGTGGATTCTAAGCAGCCGGCCGGCCACTCCCAGCCACAGGCCCCCAAACACAAACAACGGCGCTTTTCCCTGGAAAACAAAACTCGCCTGCCAACTTTTTGATGGCAGATTGCAGGAGCCACTTGGTACTATCAAACCAGCCCAACTTGGTACTGGTGCCACCATGGGTCTGGTCACCATCCTGCCTATCTTAGCTTTTCAGGACCTAGCCGGTCACTCCCAGACATAGGCCCCCAGAAAAAAACCTCGGCCCGTTTCCCTGGCAAACAAAAGTAAGCTACCCCGCTTCTGGATGGCAGAGTGCAGGAGCCTCTTTGCACCATCAAACTAGCCCGACTTGGCACTGGTGCCACCGCTGGTCTGAGAACCATCCTGCGTATCGTGGATTCTTATTAGCCAGCCGGCCACTCCCAGCCACAGGCCCCCAAACACAAACAACGGCGCTTTTCCCTGGAAAACAAAACTCGCCTGCCAAATTTGATGGCAGATTGCAGGAGCCACTTGGTACTATCAAACCAGCCCGACTTGGCACTGGTGCCACCTCTGGTCTGGGAACCATGCTGCGTATCGTGGATTCTAAGCAGCCACCCGGCCACTCCCAGCCACAGGCGCCCAAACACAAACAACGGCGCTTTTCCCTGGAAAACAAAACTCGCCTGCCAACTTTTTGATGGCGGATTGCAGGAGCCACTTGGTACTATCAAACCAGCCCAACTTGGCACTGGTGCCACCATGGGTCTGGTCACCATCCTGCCTATCGTAGCTTTTCAGGAGCCAGCCGGTCACTCCCAGCCATAGGCCCCCAGACAAAATCTTGGCCCGTTTCCCTGGCAAACAAAAGAAAGCTGCCCCGCTTCTGGATGGCAGATTGCAGCAGCCACTTGCTACTATCAAACCAGCCCGACTTGGCACTGGTGCCACCTCAGGTCTGGGAACCATCCTGCGTATCGTGGATTCTAAGGAGCCAGCCGGCCACTCCCTGCCACAGGCCCCCAAACACAAACAACGGCGCTTTTCCCTGGAAAACAAAACTCGCCTGCCGACTTTTTGATGGCAGATTGCAGGAGCCACTTGGTACTATCAAACCAGCCCAACTTGACACTGGTGCCACCATGGGTCTGGTCACCATCCTGCCTATCGTAGCTTTTCAGGAGCCAGCCGGTCACTCCCAGCCATAGGCCCCGAGACACAAATCTCTGCCCTTTTCCCTGGCAAACAAAAGTAAGCTGCCCCGCTTCTGGATGGCAGATTGCAGGAACCACTTTGCACCATCAAACTAACCCGACTTGGCACTGGTGCCACCTTGGGTCTTGGAACCATCCTGCGTATCGTGGATTCTAAGGAGCCAGCCGGCCACTCCCAGCCACAGGCCCCCAAACACAAACAACGGCGCTTTTCCCTGGAAAACAAAACTCGCCTGCCAAATTGTGATGGCAGATTGCAGGAGCCACTTGGTACTATCAAATCAGCCCAACTTGGCACTCGTGCCACCATGGGTCTGGTCACCATCCTGCCTATCGTAGCTTTTCAGGAGCCAGCCTGTCACTCCCAGCCATAGGCCCCCAGACGAAAACCTCGGCCCCTTTCCCTGGCAAACAAAAGTAAGCTGCCCCACTTCTGGATGGCAGATTGCAGGAACCACTTGGTACTATCAAACCAGCACAACTTGGCACTGGTGCCACCTTGGGTCTGGATACCATGGTGCGTATCGTGGATTCTAAGGAGCCAGTCGGGCACTCCCAACCACAGGCCCCCAAACACAAACAACGGCGCTTTTCCCTGGAAAACAAAACTCGCCTGCCGACATTTTGATGGCAGATTGCAGGAGCCACTTGTTTTTATCAAATCAGACCAACTTGGCATTGGTGCCACCATGGGTCTGGTCACCATCCTGCCTATCGTAGCTTTTCAGGAGCCAGCCGGTCACTCCCAGCCATAGGCCCCCAGAAAAAAACCTCGGCCCGTTTCCCTGGCAAACAAAAGTAAGCTGCCCCGCTTCTGGATGGCAGATTCCCGGACGCCCTTGGTACTATCAAACCAGCCCGACTTGGCACTGGTGCCACCTCTGGTCTGGGAACCATCCTGCGTATCGTGGATTCTAAGGAGCCAGCCGGCCACTCCCACCCACAGGCCCCCAAACACAAACAACGGCCCGTTTCCGTGGCAAACAAAAGTAAGCTGCCCCGCTTCTGGATGGCAGATTGCCGGAACCACTTTGTAGTATCAAACCAGCCCGACTTGGCACTGGTGCCACCTCTGGTCTGGGAACCATCCTGCGTATCGTGGATTCTAAGGAGCCAGCCGGCCACTCCCACCCACAGGCCCCCAAACACAAACAACGGCGCTTTTCCCTGGAAAACAAAACTCGCCAGCCAACTTTTTCATGGCAGATTGCAGGAGCCACTTGCTACTATCAAATCAGCCCAACTTGGCACTGGTGCCACCATGGGTCTGGTCACTATCCTGCCTATCGTAGCTTTTCAGGAGCCAGCCGGTCACTCCCAGCCATAGGCCCCCAGACAAATACCTCGGCCCGTTTCCCTGGCAAACAAAAGTAAGCTGCCCCGCTTCTGGATGGCAGATTGCAGGAACCACTTGGTACTATAAAACCAGCCCGACTTGGCACTGGTGCCACCTCTGGTCTGGGAAACATGCTGCGTATCGTGGATTCTAAGCAGCCGGCCGGCCAATACCCAGCCACAGGCCCCCAAACACAAACAACGGCGCTTTTCCCTGGAAAACAAAACTCGCCTGCCAACTTTTTGATGGCAGATTGCAGGAGCCACTTGGTACTATCAAACCAGCCCAACTTGGTACTGGTGCCACCATGGGTCTGGTCACCATCCTGCCTATCTTAGCTTTTCAGGACCTAGCCGGTCACTCCCAGACATAGGCCCCCAGAAAAAAACCTCGGCCCGTTTCCCTGGCAAACAAAAGTAAGCTACCCCGCTTCTGGATGGCAGAGTGCAGGAGCCACTTTGCACCATCAAACTAGCCCGACTTGGTACTGGTGCCACCTCTGCCCTGGGAACCATCCTGCGTATCGTGGATTCTAATTAGACAGCCGGCCACTCCCAGCCATAGGCCCCCAAACACAAACAACGGCGCTTTTCCCTGGAAAACAAAACTCGCCTACCAACTTTTTGATGGCAGATTGCAGGAGCCACTTGGTACTATCAAACCAGCCCAACTCGGCACTGGTGCCACCATGGGTCTGGTCACCATCCTTCCTATCGTAACTTTTCAGGAGCCAGCCGGTCACTCCCTGCCATAGGCCCCCAGACACAAACCTCGGCCCCTTTCCCTGGCAAACAAAAGTAAGCTGCCCCGCTTCTGGATGGCAGATTGCAGGAACCACTTGGTAGTATCAAACCAGCCCAACTTGGCACTGGTGCCACCTCTGGTCTGGGAACCATCCTGCGTATCGTGGATTCTAAGGAGCCAGCTGGCCACTCCCTGCCACAGGCCCCCAAACACAAACAACGGCGCTGTTCCCTGGAAAACAAAACTCGCCTGCCAACTTTTTGATGGCAGATTGCAGGAGCCACTTGGTACTATCAAACCAGCCCAACTTGGCACTGGTGCCACCATGGGTCTGGTCACCATCCTGCCTATCGTAGCTTTTCAGGAGCCAGCCGGTCACTCCCAGCCATAGGCCCCGAGACACAAATCTCTGCCCTTTTCCCTGGCAAACAAAAGTAAGCTGCCCCGCTTCTGGATGGCAGATTGCAGGAACCACTTTGCACCATCAAACTAACCCGACTTGGCACTGGTGCCACCTTGGGTCTTGGAACCATCCTGCGTATCGTGGATTCTAAGGAGCCAGCCGGCCACTCCCAGCCACAGGCCCCCAAACACAAACAACGGCGCTTTTCCCTGGAAAACAAAACTCGCCTGCCAAATTTTGATGGCAGATTGCAGGAGCCACTTGGTACTATCAAATCAGCCCAACTTGGCACTCGTGCCACCATGGGTCTGGTCACCATCCTGCCTATCGTAGCTTTTCAGGAGCCAGCCGGTCACTCCCAGCCATAGGCCCCCAGACGAAAACCTCGGCCCCTTTCCCTGGCAAACAAAAGTAAGCTGCCCCACTTCTGGATGGCAGATTGCAGGAACCACTTGGTACTATCAAACCAGCACAACTTGGCACTGGTGCCACCTTGGGTCTGGATACCATGGTGCGTATCGTGGATTCTAAGGAGCCAGTCGGGCACTCCCAACCACAGGCCCCCAAACACAAACAACGGCGCTTTTCCCTGGAAAACAAAACTCGCCTGCCGATATTTTGATGGCAGATTGCAGGAGCCACTTGTTTTTATCAAATCAGACCAACTTGGCATTGGTGCCACCATGGGTCTGGTCACCATCCTGCCTATCGTAGCTTTTCAGGAGCCAGCCGGTCACTCCCAGCCATAGGCCCCCAGAAAAAAACCTCGGCCCGTTTCCCTGGCAAAAAAAAGTAATCTACCCCGCTTCTGGATGGCAGAGTGCAGGAGCCACTTTGCATCATGAAATTAGCCCGACTTGGCACTGGTGCCACCTCTGCCCTGGGAACCATCCTGCGTATCGTGGATTCTAATTAGACAGCCGGCCACTCCCAGCCATAGTCCCCCAAACACAAACAACGGCGCTTTTCCCTGGAAAACAAAACTCGACTACCAACTTTTCGATGGCAGATTGCAGGAGCCACTTGCTACTATCAAATCAGCCCAACTTGGCACTGGTGCCACCATGGGTCTGGTCACTATCCTGCCTATCGTAGCTTTTCAGGAGCTAGCCGGTCACTCCCAGCCATAGGCCCCCAGACAAATACCTCGGCCCGTTTCCCTGGCAAACAAAAGTAAGCTGCCCCGCTTCTGGATGGCAGATTGCAGGAACCACTTGGTACTATAAAACCAGCCCGACTTGGCACTGGTGCCACCTCTGGTCTGGGAAACATGCTGCGTATCGTGGATTCTAAGCAGCCGGCCGGCCACTCCCAGCCACAGGCCCCCAAACACAAACAACGGCGCTTTTCCCTGGAAAACAAAACTCGCCTGCCAACTTTTTGATGGCAGATTGCAGGAGCCACTTGGTACTATCAAACCAGCCCAACTTGGTACTGGTGCCACCATGGGTCTGGTCACCATCCTGCCTATCTTAGCTTTTCAGGACCTAGCCGGTCACTCCCAGACATAGGCCCCCAGAAAAAAACCTCGGCCCGTTTCCCTGGCAAACAAAAGTAAGCTGCCCCGCTTCTGGATGGCAGATTCCCGGACGCCCTTGGTACTATCAAACCAGCCCGACTTGGCACTGGTGCCACCTCTGGTCTGGTAACCATCCTGCGTATCATGGATTCTAAGGAACCAGTCGGCCACTCCCAGCCACAGGCCCCCAAACACAAACAGAGGCCCGTTTCCGTGGCAAACAAAAGTAAGCTGCCCCGCTTCTGGATGGCAGATTGCAGGAACCACTTGGTACTAACAAACCAGCCCGACTTGGCACTGGTGCCACCTCTGGTCTGGGAACCATCCTGCGTATCGTGGATTCTAAGAAGCCGGCCGGCCACTCCCAGCCACAGGCCCCCAAACACAAACAACGGCGCTTTTCCCTGGAAAACAAAACTCGCCTGCCAACTTTTTGATGGCAGATTGCAGGAGCCACTTGGTACTATCAAACCAGCCCAACTGGGTACTGGTGCCAGGATGGGTCTGGTCACCATCCTGCCTATCTTAGCTTTTCAGGACCTAGACGGTCACTCCCAGACATAGGCCCCCAGAAAAAACCTCGGCCCGTTTCCCTGGCAAACAAAAGTAAGCTACCCCGCTTCTGGATGGCAGAGTGCAGGAGCCACTTTGCACCATCAAAGTAGCCCGACTTGGCACTGGTGCCACCTCTGCCCTGGGAACCATCCTGCGCATCGTGGATTCTAATTAGACAGCCGGCCACTCCCAGCCATAGGCCCCCAAACACAAACAACGGCGCTTTTCCCTGGAAAACAAAACTCGCCTACCAACTTTTTGATGGCAGATTGCAGGAGCCACTTGGTACTATCAAACCAGCCCAACTCGGCACTGGTGCCACCATGGGTCTGGTCACCATCCTGCCTATCGTAACTTTTCAGGAGCCAGCCGGTCACTCCCTGCCATAGGCCCCCAGACACAAACCTCGGCCCCTTTCCCTGGCAAACAAAAGTAAGCTGCCCCGCTTCTGGATGGCAGATTGCAGGAACCACTTGGTAGTATCAAACCAGCCCAACTTGGCACTGGTGCCACCTCTGGTCTGGGAACCATCCTGCGTATCGTGGATTCTAAGGAGCCAGCTGGCCACTCCCTGCCACAGGCCCCCAAACACAAACAACGGCGCTGTTCCCTGGAAAACAAAACTCGCCTGCCAACTTTTTGATGGCAGATTGCAGGAGCCACTTGGTACTATCAAACCAGCCCAACTTGGCACTGGTGCCACCATGGGTCTGGTCACCATCCTGCCTATCGTAGCTTTTCAGGAGCCAGCCGGTCACTCCCAGCCATAGGCCCCGAGACACAAAGCTCGGCCCTTTTCCCTGGCAAACAAAAGTAAGCTGCCCCGCTTCTGGATGGCAGATTGCAGGAGCCACTTTGCAACATCAAACTAACCCGACTTGGCACTGGTGCCACCTTGGGTCTTGGAACCATCCTGCGTATCGTGGATTCTAAGGAGCCATCCGGCCACTCCCAGCCACAGGCCCCCAAAGACAACAACGGCGCTTTTCCCTGGAAAACAAAACTCGCCTGCCAAATTTTGATGGCAGATTGCAGGAGCCACTTGGTACTATCAAACCAGCCCAACTTGGCACTGGTGCCACCATGGGTCTGGTCACCATCCTGCCTATCGTAGCTTTTCAGGAGCCAGCCGGTCACTCCCAGCCATAGGCCCCGAGACACAAATCTCTGCCCTTTTCCCTGGCAAACAAAAGTAAGCTGCCCCGCTTCTGGATGGCAGATTGCAGGAACCACTTTGCACCATCAAACTAACCCGACTTGGCACTGGTGCCACCTTGGGTCTTGGAACCATCCTGCGTATCGTGGATTCTAAGGAGCCAGCCGGCCACTCCCAGCCACAGGCCCCCAAACACAAACAACGGCGCTTTTCCCTGGAAAACAAAACTCGCCTGCCAAATTTTGATGGCAGATTGCAGGAGCCACTTGGTACTATCAAATCAGCCCAACTTGGCACTCGTGCCACCATGGGTCTGGTCACCATCCTGCCTATCGTAGCTTTTCAGGAGCCAGCCGGTCACTCCCAGCCATAGGCCCCCAGACGAAAACCTCGGCCCCTTTCCCTGGCAAACAAAAGTAAGCTGCCCCACTTCTGGATGGCAGATTGCAGGAACCACTTGGTACTATCAAACCAGCACAACTTGGCACTGGTGCCACCTTGGGTCTGGATACCATGGTGCGTATCGTGGATTCTAAGGAGCCAGTCGGGCACTCCCAACCACAGGCCCCCAAACACAAACAACGGCGCTTTTCCCTGGAAAACAAAACTCGCCTGCCGATATTTTGATGGCAGATTGCAGGAGCCACTTGTTTTTATCAAATCAGACCAACTTGGCATTGGTGCCACCATGGGTCTGGTCACCATCCTGCCTATCGTAGCTTTTCAGGAGCCAGCCGGTCACTCCCAGCCATAGGCCCCCAGAAAAAAACCTCGGCCCGTTTCCCTGGCAAACAAAAGTAATCTACCCCGCTTCTGGATGGCAGAGTGCAGGAGCCACTTTGCATCATGAAATTAGCCCGACTTGGCACTGGTGCCACCTCTGCCCTGGGAACCATCCTGCGTATCGTGGATTCTAATTAGACAGCCGGCCACTCCCAGCCATAGTCCCCCAAACACAAACAACGGCGCTTTTCCCTGGAAAACAAAACTCGACTACCAACTTTTCGATGGCAGATTGCAGGAGCCACTTGGTACTATCAAACCAGCCCAACTTGGCACTGGTGCCACCATGGGTCTGGTCACCATCCTGCCTATCGTAACTTTTCAGGAGCCAGCCGGTCACTCCCAGCCATAGGCCCCCAGACACAAAGCTCGGCCCGTTTCCCTGGCAAACAAAAGTAAGCTGCCCCGCTTCTGGATGGCAGATTCCCGGACGCCCTTGGTACTATCAAACCAGCCCGACTTGGCACTGGTGCCACCTCTGGTCTGGGAACCATCCTGCGTATCGTGGATTCTAAGGAACCAGTCGGCAACTCCCAGACACAGGCCCCCAAACACAAACAACGGCCCGTTTCCGTGGCAAACAAAAGTAAGCTGCCCCGCTTCTGGATGGCAGATTGCCGGAACCACTTTGTAGTATCAAACCAGCCCGACTTGGCACTGGTGCCACCTCTGGTCTGGGAACCATCCTGCGTATCGTGGATTCTAAGGAGCCAGCCGGCCACTCCCACCCACAGGCCCCCAAACACAAACAACGGCGCTTTTCCCTGGAAAACAAAACTCACCTGCCAACTTTTTGATGGCAGATTGCAGGAGCCACTTGCTACTATCAAATCAGCCCAACTTGGCACTGGTGCCACCATGGGTCTGGTCACTATCCTGCCTATCGTAGCTTTTCAGGAGCCAGCCGGTCACTCCCAGCCATAGGCCCCCAGACAAATACCTCGGCCCGTTTCCCTGGCAAACAAAAGTAAGCTGCCCCGCTTCTGGATGGCAGATTGCAGGAACCACTTGGTACTATAAAACCAGCCCGACTTGGCAATGGTGCCACCTCTGGTCTGGGAAACATGCTGCGTATCGTGGATTCTAAGCAGCCGGCCGGCCACTCCCAGCCACAGGCCCCCAAACACAAACAACGGCGCTTTTCCCTGGAAAACAAAACTCGCCTGCCAACTTTTTGATGGCAGATTGCAGGAGCCACTTGGTACTATCAAACCAGCCCAACTTGGTACTGGTGCCACCATGGGTCTGGTCACCATCCTGCCTATCTTAGCTTTTCAGGACCTAGCCGGTCACTCCCAGACATAGGCCCCCAGAAAAAAACCTCGGCCCGTTTCCCTGGCAAACAAAAGTAAGCTGCCCCGCTTCTGGATGGCAGATTCCCGGACGCCCTTGGTACTATCAAACCAGCCCGACTTGGCACTGGTGCCACCTCTGGTCTGGTAACCATCCTGCGTATCATGGATTCTAAGGAACCAGTCGGCCACTCCCAGCCACAGGCCCCCAAACACAAACAGAGGCCCGTTTCCGTGGCAAACAAAAGTAAGCTGCCCCGCTTCTGGATGGCAGATTGCAGGAACCACTTGGTACTAACAAACCAGCCCGACTTGGCACTGGTGCCACCTCTGGTCTGGGAACCATCCTGCGTATCGTGGATTCTAAGAAGCCGGCCGGCCACTCCCAGCCACAGGCCCCCAAACACAAACAACGGCGCTTTTCCCTGGAAAACAAAACTCGCCTGCCAACTTTTTGATGGCAGATTGCAGGAGCCACTTGGTACTATCAAACCAGCCCAACTGGGTACTGGTGCCAGGATGGGTCTGGTCACCATCCTGCCTATCTTAGCTTTTCAGGACCTAGACGGTCACTCCCAGACATAGGCCCCCAGAAAAAAACCTCGGCCCGTTTCCCTGGCAAACAAAAGTAAGCTACCCCGCTTCTGGATGGCAGAGTGCAGGAGCCACTTTGCACCATCAAAGTAGCCCGACTTGGCACTGGTGCCACCTCTGCCCTGGGAACCATCCTGCGTATCGTGGATTCTAATTAGACAGCCGGCCACTCCCAGCCATAGGCCCCCAAACACAAACAACGGCGCTTTTCCCTGGAAAACAAAACTCGCCTACCAACTTTTTGATGGCAGATTGCAGGAGCCACTTGGTACTATCAAACCAGCCCAACTCGGCACTGGTGCCACCATGGGTCTGGTCACCATCCTGCCTATCGTAACTTTTCAGGAGCCAGCCGGTCACTCCCTGCCATAGGCCCCCAGACACAAACCTCGGCCCCTTTCCCTGGCAAACAAAAGTAAGCTGCCCCGCTTCTGGATGGCAGATTGCAGGAACCACTTGGTAGTATCAAACCAGCCCAACTTGGCACTGGTGCCACCTCTGGTCTGGGAACCATCCTGCGTATCGTGGATTCTAAGGAGCCAGCTGGCCACTCCCTGCCACAGGCCCCCAAACACAAACAACGGCGCTGTTCCCTGGAAAACAAAACTCGCCTGCCAACTTTTTGATGGCAGATTGCAGGAGCCACTTGGTACTATCAAACCAGCCCAACTTGGCACTGGTGCCACCATGGGTCTGGTCACCATCCTGCCTATCGTAGCTTTTCAGGAGCCAGCCGGTCACTCCCAGCCATAGGCCCCGAGACACAAAGCTCGGCCCTTTTCCCTGGCAAACAAAAGTAAGCTGCCCCGCTTCTGGATGGCAGATTGCAGGAGCCACTTTGCAACATCAAACTAACCCGACTTGGCACTGGTGCCACCTTGGGTCTTGGAACCATCCTGCGTATCGTGGATTCTAAGGAGCCATCCGGCCACTCCCAGCCACAGGCCCCCAAAGACAACAACGGCGCTTTTCCCTGGAAAACAAAACTCGCCTGCCAAATTTTGATGGCAGATTGCAGGAGCCACTTGGTACTATCAAATCAGCCCAACTTGGCACTGGTGCCACCATGGGTCTGGTCACCATCCTGCCTATCGTAGCTTTTCAGGAGCCAGCCGGTCACTCCCAGCCATAGGCCCCCAGACAAAAACCTCGGCCCGTTTCCCTGGCAAACAAAAGTAAGCTGCCCTGCTTCTGGATGGCAGATTGCAGGAACCACTTGGTACTATCAAACCATCAAAACTTGGCACTGGTGCCACCTTGGGTCTGGATACCATGGTGCGTATCGTGGATTCTAAGGAGTCAGCCAGCCACTCCCAGGAACAGGCCCCCAAACAAAAACAACGGCGCTTTTCCCTGGAAAACAAAACTCGCCTGCCGACTTTTTGATGGCAGATTGCAGGAGCCACTTGGTTTTATCAAATCAGACCAACTTGGCACTGGTGCCACCATGGGTCTGGTCACCATCCTGCCTATTGTAGCATTTCAGGAGCCAGCCGGTCACTCCCAGCCATAGGCCCCCAGAAAAAAACCTCGGCCCGTTTCCCTGGCAAACAAAAGTAAGCTACCCCGCTTCTGGATGGCAGAGTGCAGGAGCCACTTTGCACCATGAAATTAGCCCGACTTGGCACTGGTGCCACCTCTGCCCTGGGAACCATCCTGCGTATCGTGGATTCTAATTAGACAGCCGGCCACTCCCAGCCATAGGCCCCCAAACACAAACAACTGCGCTTTTCCCTGGAAAACAAAACTCGCCTACCAACTTTTTGATGGCAGATTGCAGGAGCCACTTGGTACTATCAAACCAGCCCAACTTGGCACTGGTGCCACCATGGGTCTGGTCACCATCCTGCCTATCGTAACTTTTCAGGAGCCAGCCGGTCACTCCCAGCCATAGGCCCCCAGACACAAAGCTCTGCCCGTTTCCCTGGAAAACAAAAGTAAGCTGCCCCGCTTCTGGATGGCAGATTCCCGGACGCCCTTGGTACTATCAAACCAGCCCAACTTGGCACTGGTGCCACCTCTGGTCTGGTATCCATCCTGCGTATCATGGATTCTAAGGAACCAGTCGGCCACTCCCAGCCACAGGCCCCCAAACACAAACAGAGGCCCGTTTCCGTGGCAAACAAAAGTAAGCTGCCCCGCTTCTGGATGGCAGATTGCAGGAACCACTTGGTACTAACAAACCAGCCCGACTTGGCACTGGTGCCACCTCTGGTCTGGGAACCATCCTGCGTATCGTGGATTCTAAGAAGCCGGCCGGCCACTCCCAGCCACAGGCCCCCAAACACAAACAACGGCGCTTTTCCCTGGAAAACAAAACTCGCCTGCCAACTTTTTGATGGCAGATTGCAGGAGCCACTTGGTACTATCAAACCAGCCCAACTGGGTACTGGTGCCAGGATGGGTCTGGTCACCATCCTGCCTATCTTAGCTTTTCAGGACCTAGCCGGTCACTCCCAGACATAGGCCCCCAGAAAAAAACCTCGGCCCGTTTCCCTGGCAAACAAAAGTAAGCTACCCCGCTTCTGGATGGCAGAGTGCAGGAGCCACTTTGCACCATCAAAGTAGCCCGACTTGGCACTGGTGCCACCTCTGCCCTGGGAACCATCCTGCGTATCGTGGATTCTAATTAGACAGCCGGCCACTCCCAGCCATAGGCCCCCAAACACAAACAACGGCGCTTTTCCCTGGAAAACAAAACTCGCCTACCAACTTTTCGATGGCAGATTGCAGGAGCCACTTGGTTTTATCAAATCAGACCAACTTGGCACTGGTGCCACCATGGGTCTGGTCACCATCCTGCCTATTGTAGCATTTCAGGAGCCAGCCGGTCACTCCCAGCCATAGGCCCCCAGAAAAAAACCTCGGCCCGTTTCCCTGGCAAACAAAAGTAAGCTACCCCGCTTCTGGATGGCAGAGTGCAGGAGCCACTTTGCACCATGAAATTAGCCCGACTTGGCACTGGTGCCACCTCTGCCCTGGGAACCATCCTGCGTATCGTGGATTCTAATTAGACAGCCGGCCACTCCCAGCCATAGGCCCCCAAACACAAACAACTGCGCTTTTCCCTGGAAAACAAAACTCGCCTACCAACTTTTTGATGGCAGATTGCAGGAGCCACTTGGTACTATCAAACCAGCCCAACTTGGCACTGGTGCCACCATGGGTCTGGTCACCATCCTGCCTATCGTAACTTTTCAGGAGCCAGCCGGTCACTCCCAGCCATAGGCCCCCAGACACAAAGCTCTGCCCGTTTCCCTGGAAAACAAAAGTAAGCTGCCCCGCTTCTGGATGGCAGATTCCCGGACGCCCTTGGTACTATCAAACCAGCCCGACTTGGCACTGGTGCCACCTCTGGTCTGGTAACCATCCTGCGTATCATGGATTCTAAGGAACCAGTCGGCCACTCCCAGCCACAGGCCCCCAAACACAAACAGAGGCCCGTTTCCGTGGCAAACAAAAGTAAGCTGCCCCGCTTCTGGATGGCAGATTGCAGGAACCACTTGGTACTAACAAACCAGCCCGACTTGGCACTGGTGCCACCTCTGGTCTGGGAACCATCCTGCGTATCGTGGATTCTAAGAAGCCGGCCGGCCACTCCCAGCCACAGGCCCCCAAACACAAACAACGGCGCTTTTCCCTGGAAAACAAAACTCGCCTGCCAACTTTTTGATGGCAGATTGCAGGAGCCACTTGGTACTATCAAACCAGCCCAACTGGGTACTGGTGCCAGGATGGGTCTGGTCACCATCCTGCCTATCTTAGCTTTTCAGGACCTAGCCGGTCACTCCCAGACATAGGCCCCCAGAAAAAAACCTCGGCCCGTTTCCCTGGCAAACAAAAGTAAGCTACCCCGCTCCTGGATGGCAGAGTGCAGGAGCCACTTTGCACCATCAAAGTAGCCCGACTTGGCACTGGTGCCACCTCTGCCCTGGGAACCATCCTGCGTATCGTGGATTCTAATTAGACAGCCGGCCACTCCCAGCCATAGGCCCCCAAACACAAACAACGGCGCTTTTCCCTGGAAAACAAAACTCGCCTACCAACTTTTTGATGGCAGATTGCAGGAGCCACTTGGTACTATCAAACCAGCCCAACTCGGCACTGGTGCCACCATGGGTCTGGTCACCATCCTGCCTATCGTAACTTTTCAGGAGCCAGCCGGTCACTCCCTGCCATAGGCCCCCAGACACAAACCTCGGCCCCTTTCCGTGGCAAACAAAAGTAGTCTGCCCCGCTTCTCGATGGCAGACTGCAGGAAACACTTGGTACTATCAAATCAGCCCGACTTGGCACTGGTGCCACCTCTGGTCTGGGAACCATCCGGCCTATCGTGGATTCTAAGGAACCAGTCGGCCACTCCCAGACACAGGCCCCCAAACACAAACAACGGCCCGTTTCCGTGGCAAACAAAAGTAAGCTGCCCCGCTTCTGGATGGCAGATTGCAGGAACCACTTGGTAGTATCAAACCAGCCCAACTTGGCACTGGTGCCACCTCTGGTCTGGGAACCATCCTGCGTATCGTGGTTTCTAAGGAGCCAGCCGGGCACTCCCAACCACAGGCCCCCAAACAAAAACAACGGCGCTTTTCCCTCGAAAACAAAACTCGCCTGCCAACTTTTTGATGGCAGATTGCAGGAGCCACTTGCTACTATCAAATCAGCCCAACTTGGCACTGGTGCCACCATGGGTCTGGTCACTATCCTGCCTATCGTAGCTTTTCAGGAGCCAGCCGGTCACTCCCAGCCATAGGCCCCCAGACAAATACCTCGGCCCGTTTCCCTGGCAAACAAAAGTAAACTACCCCGCTTCTGGATGGCAGATTGCAGGACGCACTTGGTACTATAAAACCAGCCCGACATGGCACTGGTGCCACCTCTGGTCTGGGAACCATGCTGCGTATCGTGGATTCTAAGGAGCCAGCCGGCCACTCCCAGCCACAGGCCCCCAAACACAAACAACGGCGCTTTTCCCTGGAAAACAAAACTCGCCTGCCAACTTTTTGATGGCAGATTGCAGGAGCCACTTGGTACTATCAAACCAGCCCAACTTGGCACTGGTGCCACCATGGGTCTGGTCACCATCCTGCCTATCGTAGCTTTTCAGGAGCCAGCCGGTCACTCCCAGCCATAGGCCCCCAGACACAAACCTCGGCCCGTTTCCCTGGCAAACAAAAGTAAGCTGCCCCGCTTCTGGATGGCAGATTGCAGGACGCACTTGGTACTATCAAACCAGCCCGACTTGGCACTGGTGCCACCTCAGGTCTGGGAACAATCCTGCGTATCGTGGATTCTAAGCAGCCAGCCGGCCACTCCCCGCCACAGGCCCCCAAACACAAACAACGGTGCTTTTCCATGGAAAACAAAACTTGCCTGCCAACTTTTTGATGGCAGATTGCAGGAGCCACTTGGTACTATCAAACCAGCCCAACTTGGCACTGGTGCCACCATGGGTCTGCTCACCATCCTGCCTATCGTAGCTTTTCAGGAGCCAGCCGGTCACTCCCAGCCATAGGCCCCCAGACACAAATCTCGGCCCGTTTCCCTGGCAAACAAAAGCAAGCTGCCCCGCTTCTGGATGGCAGATTGCAGGAGCCACTTTGCACCATCAAACTAGCCCGACTTGGCACTGGTGCCACCTCTGGTCTGGGAACCATGCTGCGTATCGTGGATTCTAATTAGCCATCCGGCCACTCCCACCCACAGGCACCCAAACAAAAACAACGGCGCTTTTCCCTGGAAAACAAAACTCGCCTGCCGACTTTTTGATGGCAGATTGCAGGAGCCACTTGGTACTATCAAACCAGCCCAACTTGGCACTGGTGCCACCATGGGTCTGGTCACCATCCTGCCTATCGTAGCTTTTCAGGAGCCAGCCGGTCACTCCCAGCCATAGGCCCCGAGACACAAAACTCGGCCCGTTTCCCTGACAAACAAAAGTAAGCTGCCCCGCTTCTGGATGGCAGATTGCAGGAGCCACTTTGCACCATCAAACTAGCCCAACTTGGCACTGGTGCCACCTTGGGTCTTGGAACCATCCTGCGTATCGTGGATTCTAAGGAGCCAGCCGGCCACTCCCAGCCACAGGCCCCCAAACACAACAACGGCGCTTTTCCCTGGAAAACAAAACTCGCCTGCCAAATTTTGATGGCAGATTGCAGGAGCCACTTGGTACTATCAAATCAGCCCAACTTGGGACTGGTGCCACCATGGGTCTGGTCACCATCCTGCCTATCGTAGCTTTTCAGGAGCCAGCCGGTCACTCGCAGCCATAGGCCCCCAGACAAAAACCTCGGCCCGTTTCCCTGGCAAACAAAAGTAAGCTGCCCTGCTTCTGGATGGCAGATTGCAGGAGCCACTTGGTACTATCAAACCAGCCCAACTTGGCAACAATTGGTTCCTGCAATCTGACATCCAGAAGCGGGGCAGCTTAGTTTTGTTTGCCAGGGAAATGGACCGTTGTTTGTGTTTGGGGGCCTATGGCTGGGAGTGGCCGACTGGCTCCTTAAAATCCACGATACGCAGGATGGTTCCCAGACCAGAGATGGCACCAGTGCCAAGTCGGGCTGGTTTGATAGTACCAAGTGGTTCCTGCAATCTGCCATCCAGAAGCAGGGCAGCTTACTTTTGTTTGCCAGGGAAACGGGCCGAGGTTTGTGTCTGGGGGCCTATGGCTGCGAGTGACCGGCTGGCTCCTGAAAAGCTACGATAGGCAGGATGGTGACCAGACCCATGGTGGCACCAGTGCCAAGTTGGGCTGGTTTGATAGTACCAAGTGGTTCCTGCAATCTGCCATCCAGAAGCAGGGCAGCTGAGTTTTGTTTGCCAGAGAAAAGGGCCTTGGTTTGTGTTTGGGGGCATATGGCTGGGTGTGGCCAGCTGGCTCCTTAAAATGCACGATATGCAACATGGCTCCCAGACCCAAGGTGGCACCAGTGCCAAGTTGGGCTGGTTTGATAGTACCAAGTGGCTCCTGCAATCTTCCATGATCACGTGGAGAAATACTTTCTGGTTTCAACCTCATGCTCTTTCTTCTCTCCCTCAACTTCTCTATCACCTCTCATCTGGTTCACATGCGCTGTCTTCAAGGTCCACAGGCTACTTTTCACAGAATCTTCTGGCCTGATGAAGTAAGAATTATGAATAGAACAGAGCTGGGATCTATTTTCCAGTTTGGATAAAATGCATTCTGCAGACAAATCCAAGGAGAACGGGCTGCCCCGATGCCCAGAAAATCTTTCACTCCTGCTAGTGTTCTACGTCAACCGCAACTTAGTCTGAAAGAAAAGCTTTTTCTCTGAGAGCATCTGAGAGGTTTGCATGAAGCACTGATATCTGACATATGCAATTTTGAATAGGAGAGGAAAAAGAAAATGGCAAGGAGTTTTTAATTTTAGTGGTTTCAATTTTAATTTCCGTGCACTTTTTCAAAACTTGTCAGCTCAAATGCCCATCAACATCTTTTAGTCATCTGTAAGTCAGTATTCATATAAAATGTGCTTCAAATCCAAAGAATTTCAAATTTGCACTCCAAGCTTCTATGCCTAGATTTATGATTTCCTACACATATTAGATGAAAGGAAGGCCTTTTTTACTGTGGGAGTGCTGGAACACTGGAACAGGTTGCCCAGAGAAGTTGTGGGTGTCCCATCCCTGAAAGTATTCAAGGTCACCTTGGACGGGGCTTGGAGCAGCAACAAAGGAGAAGCTTGATGGTAGAGAAACAAAGTTGGACTATAGAAGAAACTCGGATTGAAGTATAGGATCAAGTTTTCTCTCAGCTCTTGGGGTAAATTCAAAGTTGTACAAAATGACATTTATCTGTGCTATTCACTACTGTAACAGAAAGTTTCATGAAAACTGTACAGAAGATAGTAAATTTTAAAAGAGATAAGAATTACAGCATAAAATCCATGGGATAGGTTACAACATGAGACACTCTCTAAGAGAAAATCTCTGTGTTTCAGCACTTCATCGGGGTAAGATTTCATGAAGTGCCAAAGAAGGCGGCAAAATATCATTCGGGACATTATTTACTGGAATTCAGCCTGGCCATTAGTAGGAACTGCCTTTGAACATATCATGTAGATATACCACACACGCTTTCCCTTCACTGAAAAATTACTGTTTACAACAAATAAGCAATTGACAATCAAAATTGATTGAAAGCATCTTAAACATGTCAAGTATTTCATTGTAGATGATCTGTGATCCAAATGCTTCTTCCACCTTCGAGAGGGACAGAAGAATTCTTCCATATCATGATGGTTTAAAATTGTATCAACCAATGTTTTCTGCTGAAAAGATATCATCTATTTTTTTCTATTTTTGGAAGAAAATATTCCTAGACATACAACAGGTGAGAACTAAGTAATTTTAAAGAAACAAATGAAATGAAAATATTCTGTAAATAGAATGAAATGAAAAGCTGTGTTTTAAATAGGAGCTAAATATTAAACAGAATTTTTGTACCAGGCATTTGAATTACTGCACCAGCTCTTTTGCCCATCAAGAGAGGCATTTAGCATTTCAGTCTTTTCCAAGGTGTTCATGATCTGCTATGCTGATCTCTGTGTGTGCCTAGGTGTGTGTGGAGGGGGGGGCATATGAAGGGGAGTGTGTATGTTTGCTTTACAATTGTTGTGGCAGATTCATGCCTCAGCTCCACATTTTGTTTTAAAAAGGTCACACCGAGTGGATATGAAGTTTACTATCAACAAGAGATCGATTCCCAAATCATCCATTTGACTCTCCCTTATAAATCATGTGCTTTGTTGCATATTTTATCAAATATACTTTCAAGCCAGATGGAGGAAGGAGGATGTGGGAATCCCTCCACCATCTTGCAACTTTTATGTAAGTAGGTTTTCAAGAAAATCATCATTTCTCTTTTAAATATGTCTGGAACAGGCATGATGGTAGTGTCAACCTGTTGGAGTTTTTGTTGCTGGAAGAAGTTGTACAAAAGGATTGGTTTTTACATTGACCAGTTACTGAATCAAGCGCAGGAATACATTGGAAATTTAGCTGGGGGTTCCTTTTCCCAGCAGACCACTTCTAGAACGAGCTTGTACACTGAAGCTGACTCTTTTGCTCTCTTTTTGTTTCTTTCCTATTTTCTTGGCTTCTTTGCCACTATCTAGACAATTTTGGAACTTTGTTCCCAACTAAAATGGTTTCAATAGTCTGATTGTGATCATAGATTTTTACAAGGAATTTTTAAAATCTTTCCTCGAGTCCAGAAAGTCAAGGACTTAGATCTTTTTCTTCCCTTATCAATATTGCCATGAAATTGATAAATAAAGACCAACTCTTTATTTTTGTTTTTAACCCACGTAGATAATTCCCATCCATTAATCCATTTTGTGGACCAATAGCTGCCATTCTGATGGAAGCTGTCACTTCTTAACAATAGGCATTCTGTGACTATGTTGACAGCACTTTGGGTGAAGATCCTAACTGGTCTTAGATATACATAGGGAGAAATTTGCTCAGCCAGTGTCAGTCTTAAGCATGCGTATCAGAAGATCTTTCTAGAGCTGGGAATTTTCCCATGAAAGGGATTCAGTTAGGGAAGAGACACTTGTGCCAGAGTTTTACATTCTTCTTGAACACTGCTTAAGGAACTTAGATGCCATGTCCATTTGGATCTCTGTCTGCACAGAACTTTGTCATGCCAGCGCTTTGAAATGCATCTTGAAGAGAATTCACTAGCACAGAATGAAAGAGAGTGGAAGGGGTTGGTGGGGCTAACCAGGCCCAACCCCCCTGCCTAAACCAGGATACCTAGAGCCTCTTGCCCAGGATTCTATCTGGGTGTACTTTTAATGTCTTCAAAGATCCAGGCTCCACAATCTTTCTGGGCAGTCTGTGCCGTGGTTCAGTCACCCTGACAGTAAAGAAACATTTACTGATGTTCAAAGGCAATCTCCTGTATTTCAGTGTGTGCCCACTGCCTCTTGTCTTTTCCCTCAGCATCACTGAAAAGACACTGATTCCCTCCCCTTTGCACTATTGCTTCCATATGTATGTGTGATGCCATGTAGAGGTATGTCAAAAACCTCCCTGAAGCCCAGGCAGATAATATTCCCTTCATCTACCAGTCAAGTTGATTCATCAGAGGAGTTTAAAGTGATGTTCAGCATGAAATTCCCCTGAAAAATCATGCTAACTACATTATTTGGTCATCTGTCATGTGCCTGGCAAGGATTTCCAGGAAGAGCTGCTTCATCAACTTCCTGGGGATAAAAAAGAGGCTGGCTGGTTTGTACTATGGCGAGTCCTCTTAATTGCCTTTTTTGAAGATGGGTGTCATTTGCTAACATCCACTCTTTAGCCTCTCTTGTCGTCTACATCTTAGCAAAACGCTTTTCCACTATGTCTGGCTAGGAAAAACTGTGCCAGCACAGAAAACATCTCCCATCGTGTTCTAGAAGTTGCACGGATGTCTGCCAAGTGTTTGGCAGGAAGAAAAGAAAAGTTGTCCAAAACAGCTTCCAATCGAATGTTCCTGTGATTGGAAAAGTCAGGAGAGTGCAAAGGTACTGTTTTCTATCAGTTGGCAAGGTGCGCACACAATCCCAGTGTTGTACAGCTTGCTTCTTCACCTTCCCGAAGCTGCCGCTCTCGCCGGCTGCCGGAGCCCAAGAAGCGGCTTCTTCGCGCAAAGACGATTGTGCCGCTCACAGTGCTCTCCTTAGCGCGGCTTCTGCCGAAAGACGCCCGGCAGCGGCTCTTACCTCCGGAGAGCATCCTACCTTCGTCTTTCGCGTCTTTTGTAGTCTACATCTTAGCAAAACGCTTTTCCACTATGTCTGGCTAGGAAAAACTGTGCCAGCACAGAAAACATCTCCCATCGTGTTCTAGAAGTTGCACGGATGTCTGCCAAGTGTTTGGCAGGAAGAAAAGAAAAGTTGTCCAAAACAGCTTCCAATCGAATGTTCCTGTGATTGGAAAAGTCAGGAGAGTGCAAAGGTACTGTTTTCTATCAGTTGGCAAGGTGCGCACACAATCCCAGTGTTGTACAGCTTGCTTCTTCACCTTCCCGAAGCTGCCGCTCTCGCCGGCTGCCGGAGCCCAAGAAGCGGCTTCTTCGCGCAAAGACGATTGTGCCGCTCACAGGGCTCTCCTTAGCGCGGCTTCTGCCGAAAGACGCCCGGCAGCGGCTCTTACCTCCGGAGAGCATCCTACCTTCGTCTTTAGCTCCTCTTCTCATCTACACCTCGGCAAAAAGCTTTTCCACTATGTCTGGCTAGGAAAAACTGTGCCAGCACAGAAAACATCTCCCATCGTGTTCTAGAAGTTGCACGGATGTCTGCCAAGTGTTTGGCAGGAAGAAAAGAAAAGTTGTCCAAAACAGCTTCCAATCGAATGTTCATGTGATTGGAAAAGTCAGGAGAGTGCAAAGGTACTGTTTTCTATCAGTTGGCAAGGTGCGCACACAATCCCAGTGTTGTACAGCTTGCTTCTTCACCTTCCCGAAGCTGCCACTCTCGCCGGCTGCCGGAGCCGAAGAAGCGGCTTCTTCGCGCAAAGACGATTGTGCCGCTCACAGGGCTCTCCTTAGCGCGGCTTCTGCCGAAAGACGCCCGGCAGCGGCTCTTAACTCCGGAGAGCATCCTACCTTCGTCTTTAGCTCCTCTTCTCATCTACACCTCGGCAAAAAGCTTTTCCACTATGTCTGGCTAGGAAAAACTGTGCCAGCACAGAAAACATCTCCCATCGTGTTCTAGAAGTTGCACGGATGTCTGCCAAGTGTTTGGCAGGAAGAAAAGAAAAGTTGTCCAAAACAGCTTCCAATCGAATGTTCATGTGATTGGAAAAGTCAGGAGAGTGCAAAGGTACTGTTTTCTATCAGTTGGCAAGGTGCGCACACAATCCCAGTGTTGTACAGCTTGCTTCTTCACCTTCCCGAAGCTGCCGCTCTCGCCGGCTGCCGGAGCCCAAGAAGCGGCTTCTTCGCGCAAAGACGATTGTGCCGCTCACAGGGCTCTCCTTAGTGCGGCTTCTGCCGAAAGACGCCCGGCAGCGGCTCTTACCTCCGGAGAGCATCCTACCTTCGTCTTTAGCTCCTCTTCTCATCTACACCTCGGCAAAAAGCTTTTCCACTATGTCTGGCTAGGAAAAACTGTGCCAGCACAGAAAACATCTCCCATCGTGTTCTAGAAGTTGCACGGATGTCTGCCAAGTGTTTGGCAGGAAGAAAAGAAAAGTTGTCCAAAACAGCTTCCAATCGAATGTTCATGTGATTGGAAAAGTCAGGAGAGTGCAAAGGTACTGTTTTCTATCAGTTGGCAAGGTGCGCACACAATCCCAGTGTTGTACAGCTTGCTTCTTCACCTTCCCGAAGCTGCCGCTCTCGTCGGCTGCCGGAGCCGAAGAAGTGGCTTCTTCGCGCAAAGACGATTGTGCCGCTCATAGGGCTCTCCTTAGCGCGGCTTCTGCCGAAAGACGCCCGGCAGCGGCTCTTAACTCCGGAGAGCATCCTACCTTAGTCTTTAGCTCCTCTTCTCATCTACACCTCGGCAAAAAGCTTTTCCACTATGTCTGGCTAGGAAAAACTGTGCCAGCACAGAAAACATCTCCCATCGTGTTCTAGAAGTTGCACGGATGTCTGCCAAGTGTTTGGCAGGAAGAAAAGAAAAGTTGTCCAAAACAGCTTCCAATCGAATGTTCATGTGATTGGAAAAGTCAGGAGAGTGCAAAGGTACTGTTTTCTATCAGTTGGCAAGGTGCGCACACAATCCCAGTGTTGTACAGCTTGCTTCTTCACCTTCCCGAAGCTGCCGCTCTCGCCGGCTGCCGGAGCCCAAGAAGCGGCTTCTTCGCGCAAAGACGACTGTGCCGCTCACAGTGCTCTCCTTAGCGCGGCTTCTGCCGAAAGACGCCCGGCAGCGGCTCTACCTCCGGAGAGTGGCAGCTTCGGGAAGGTGAAGAAGCAAGCTGTACAACACTGGGATTGTGTGCGCACCTTGCAAACTGATAGAAAACAGTACCTTTGCACTCTCCTGACTTTTCCAATCACATGAACATTCGATTGGAAGCTGTTTTGGACAACTTTTCTTTTCTTCCTGCCAAACACTTGGCAGACATCCGTGCAACTTCTAGAACACGATGGGAGATGTTTTCTGTGCTGGCACAGTTTTTCCTAGCCAGACATAGTGGAAAAGCGTTTTGCTAAGATGTAGACTACAAAAGATGCGAAAGACGAAGGTAGGATGCTCTCCGGAGGTAAGAGCCGCTGCCGGGCGTCTTTCGGCAGAAGCCGCGCTAAGGAGAGCACTGTGAGCGGCACAATCGTCTTTGCGCGAAGAAGCCGCTTCTTGGGCTCCGGCAGCCGGCGAGAGCGGCAGCTTCGGGAAGGTGAAGAAGCAAGCTGTACAACACTGGGATTGTGTGCGCACCTTGCCAACTGATAGAAAACAGTACCTTTGCACTCTCTTGACTTTTCCAATCACATGAACATTCGATTGGAAGCTGTTTTGGACAACTTTTCTTTTCTTCCTGCCAAACACTTGGCAGACATCCGTGCAACTTCTAGAACACGATGGGAGATGTTTTCTGTGCTGGCACAGTTTTTCCTAGCCAGACATAGTGGAAAAGCGTTTTGCTAAGATGTAGACGACAAGAGAGTCTAAAGAGTGGATGTTAGCAAATGACACCCATCTTCAAAAAAGGCAATTAAGAGGACTCGCCATAGTACAAACCAGCCAGCCTCTTTTTTATCCCCAGGAAGTTGATGAAGCAGCTCTTCCTGGAAATCCTTGCCAGGCACATGAAGGATGACCAAATAATGTAGTTAGCATGATTTTTCAGGGGAATTTCATGCTGAACATCACTTTAAACTCCTCTGATGAATCAACTTGACTGGTAGATGAAGGGAATATTATCTGCCTGGGCTTCAGGGAGGTTTTTGACATACCTCTACATGGCATCACACATACATATGGAAGCAATAGTGCAAAGGGGAGGGAATCAGTGTCTTTTCAGTGATGCTGAGGGAAAAGACAAGAGGCAGTGGGCACACACTGAAATACAGGAGATTGCCTTTGAACATCAGTAAATGTTTCTTTACTGTCAGGGTGACTGAACCACGGCACAGACTGCCCAGAAAGATTGTGGAGCCTGGATCTTTGAAGACATTAAAAGTACACCCAGATAGAATCCTGGGCAAGAGGCTCTAGGTATCCTGGTTTAGGCAGGGGGGTTGGGCCTGGTTAGCCCCACCAACCCCTTCCACTCTCTTTCATTCTGTGCTAGTGAATTCTCTTCAAGATGCATTTCAAAGCACTGGCATGACAAAGTTCTGTGCAGACAGAGATCCAAATGGACATGGCATCTAAGTTCCTTAAGCAGTGTTCAAGAAGAATGTAAAACTCTGGCACAAGTGTCTCTTCCCTAACTGAATCCCTTTCATGGGAAAATTCCCAGCTCTAGAAAGATCTTCTGATACGCATGCTTAAGACTGACACTGGCTGAGCAAATTTCTCCCTATGTATATCTAAGACCAGTTAGGATCTTCACCCAAAGTGCTGTCAACATAGTCACAGAATGCCTATTGTTAAGAAGTGACAGCTTCCATCAGAATGGCAGCTATTGGTCCACAAAATGGATTAATGGATGGGAATTATCTACGTGGGTTAAAAACAAAAATAAAGAGTTGGTCTTTATTTATCAATTTCATGGCAATATTGATAAGGGAAGAAAAAGATCTAAGTCCTTGACTTTCTGGACTCGAGGAAAGATTTTAAAAATTCCTTGTAAAAATCTATGATCACAATCAGACTATTGAAACCATTTTAGTTGGGAACAAAGTTCCAAAATTGTCTAGATAGTGGCAAAGAAGCCAAGAAAATAGGAAAGAAACAAAAAGAGAGCAAAAGAGTCAGCTTCAGTGTACAAGCTCGTTCTAGAAGTAGTCTGCTGGGAAAAGGAACCCCCAGCTAAATTTCCAATGTATTCCTGCGCTTGATTCAGTAACTGGTCAATGTAAAAACCAATCCTTTTGTACAACTTCTTCCAGCAACAAAAACTCCAACAGGTTGACACTACCATCATGCCTGTTCCAGACATATTTAAAAGAGAAATGATGATTTTCTTGAAAACCTACTTACATAAAAGTTGCAAGATGGTGGAGGGATTCCCACATCCTCCTTCCTCCATCTGGCTTGAAAGTATATTTGATAAAATATGCAACAAAGCACATGATTTATAAGGGAGAGTCAAATGGATGATTTGGGAATCGATCTCTTGTTGATAGTAAACTTCATATCCACTCGGTGTGACCTTTTTAAAACAAAATGTGGAGCTGAGGCATGAATCTGCCACAACAATTGTAAAGCAAACATACACACTCCCCTTCATATGCCCCCCCTTCCACACACACCTAGGCACACACAGAGATCAGCATAGCAGATCATGAACACCTTGGAAAAGACTGAAATGCTAAATGCCTCTCTTGATGGGCAAAAGAGCTGGTGCAGTAATTCAAATGCCTGGTACAAAAATTCTGTTTAATATTTAGCTCCTATTTAAAACACAGCTTTTCATTTCATTCTATTTACAGAATATTTTCATTTCATTTGTTTCTTTAAAATTACTTAGTTCTCACCTGTTGTATGTCTAGGAATATTTTCTTCCAAAAATAGAAAAAAATAGATGATATCTTTTCAGCAGAAAACATTGGTTGATACAATTTTAAACCATCATGATATGGAAGAATTCTTCTGTCCCTCTCGAAGGTGGAAGAAGCATTTGGATCACAGATCATCTACAATGAAATACTTGACATGTTTAAGATGCTTTCAATCAATTTTGATCGTCAATTGCTTATTTGTTGTAAACAGTAATTTTTCAGTGAAGGGAAAGCGTGTGTGGTATATCTACATGATATGTTCAAAGGCAGTTCCTACTAATGGCCAGGCTGAATTCCAGTAAATAATGTCCCGAATGATATTTTGCCGCCTTCTTTGGCACTTCATGAAATCTTACCCCGATGAAGTGCTGAAACACAGAGATTTTCTCTTAGAGAGTGTCTCATGTTGTAACCTATCCCATGGATTTTATGCTGTAATTCTTATCTCTTTTAAAATTTACTATCTTCTGTACAGTTTTCATGAAACTTTCTGTTACAGTAGTGAATAGCACAGATAAATGTCATTTTGTACAACTTTGAATTTACCCCAAGAGCTGAGAGAAAACTTGATCCTATACTTCAATCCGAGTTTCTTCTATAGTCCAACTTTGTTTCTCTACCATCAAGCTTCTCCTTTGTTGCTGCTCCAAGCCCCGTCCAAGGTGACCTTGAATACTTTCAGGGATGGGACACCCACAACTTCTCTGGGCAACCTGTTCCAGTGTTCCAGCACTCCCACAGTAAAAAAGGCCTTCCTTTCATCTAATATGTGTAGGAAATCATAAATCTAGGCATAGAAGCTTGGAGTGCAAATTTGAAATTCTTTGGATTTGAAGCACATTTTATATGAATACTGACTTACAGATGACTAAAAGATGTTGATGGGCATTTGAGCTGACAAGTTTTGAAAAAGTGCACGGAAATTAAAATTGAAACCACTAAAATTAAAAACTCCTTGCCATTTTCTTTTTCCTCTCCTATTCAAAATTGCATATGTCAGATATCAGTGCTTCATGCAAACCTCTCAGATGCTCTCAGAGAAAAAGCTTTTCTTTCAGACTAAGTTGCGGTTGACGTAGAACACTAGCAGGAGTGAAAGATTTTCTGGGCATCGGGGCAGCCCGTTCTCCTTGGATTTGTCTGCAGAATGCATTTTATCCAAACTGGAAAATAGATCCCAGCTCTGTTCTATTCATAATTCTTACTTCATCAGGCCAGAAGATTCTGTGAAAAGTAGCCTGTGGACCTTGAAGACAGCGCATGTGAACCAGATGAGAGGTGATAGAGAAGTTGAGGGAGAGAAGAAAGAGCATGAGGCTGAAACCAGAAAGTATTTCTCCACGTGATCATGGAAGATTGCAGGAGCCACTTGGTACTATCAAACCAGCCCAACTTGGCACTGGTGCCACCTTGGGTCTGGGAGCCATGTTGCATATCGTGCATTTTAAGGAGCCAGCTGGCCACACCCAGCCATAGGCCTCCAAACACAAACCAAGGCCCTTTTCTCTGGCAAACAAAACTCAGCTGCCCTGCTTCTGGATGGCAGATTGCAGGAGCCACTTGGTACTATCAAACCAGCCCAACTTGGCACTGGTGCCACTATGGGTCTGGTAACCATCCTGCCTATTGCAGCTTTTCAGGAGCCAGCCAGCCACCCCCAGCCAGAGGCCCCCAGACACAAACCTCGGCCCGTTTCCCTGGCAAACAAAAGTAAGCTACCCCGCTTCTGGATGGCAGATTGCAGGAGCCACTTTGCACCATCAAACCAGCCCAACTTGGCACTGGTGCCACCTCTGGTCTGGGAACCATCCTGCGTATCGTGGGTTCTAATGAGCCAGCTGGCCACTCCCAGCCACAGGCCCCCAAACACAAACAACGGCGCTTTTCCCTGGAAAACAAAACTCGCCTGCCAACTTTTTGATGGCAGATTGCAGGAGCCACTTGGTACTATCAAACCAGCCCAACTTGGCACTGGTGCCACCATGGGTCTGGTCACCATCCTGCCTATCGTAGCTTTTCAGGAGCCAGCCGGTCACTCCCAGCCATAGGCCCCCAGACACAAACCTCGGCCCGTTTCCCTGGCAAACAAAAGTAAGCTGCCCCGCTTCTGCATGGCAGATTGCAGGAGCTACTTAGTACTATCAAACCAGCCCGACTTGGCACTGCTGCCACCTCTGGTCTGGGAACCATCCTGCCTATCGTGGATTTTCAGGGGCCAGCCGGCCACTCTGAGCCATATGCCCCCAAAAACAAACCACGGCCCTTTTCTCTGGCAAACAAAACTCAACTGCCCCTCTTCTGGATGGCAAATTTTAGGACGCACTTTGTGCTACGAAAACCGCCCGACGTGGCACTGGTGCCACCTTGTGTCAGGGAACCATCCTGCATATCGAGCTTTTTAAGGAGCCACCCGGCCACGCCCAGCCATATACCCCCAAAAACAAACCACGGACCATTTCTCATGGAAACAAAAATCCGCAGCCCCGCGTCTGGATGGCAGATTGCAGGAACCACTTTTCACCATCAAAGTAGCCCGACTTGGAACTGGTGCCACCTCTGGTCTGGGAACCATCCTGCGTATCGTGGATTCTAAGGAGCCAGCCGGCCACTCCCAGCCACAGGCCCCCAAACACAATCAACGGCGCTTTTCCCTGGAAAACAAAATTCGCCTGCCAGCTTTTTGATGGCAGATTGCAGGAGCCACTTGGTACTATCAAATCATCCCAACTTGGCACTGGTGCCACTATGGGTCTGGGAACCATCCTGCCTATTGTAGCATTTCAGGAGCCAGCCGGTCACTCCCAGCCATAGGCCCCCAGACACAAACCTCGGACCGTTTCCCTGGCAAACAAAAGTAAGCTGCCCCGATTCTGGATGGCAGATTGCAGGAGCCACTTGGTAGTGTCAAACCAGCCCGACTTGGCACTGGTGCCACCTCTGGTCTGGGAACCATGCTGCGTATCGTGGATTCTAAGCAGCCACCCGGCCACTCTGAGCCACAGGCCCCCAAACACAAACAACGGCGCTTTTCCCTGGAAAACAAAACTCGCCTGCCAACATTTTGATGGCAGATTGCAGGAGCCACTTGGTACTATCAAACCAGCCCAACTTGGCACTGGTGCCACCATGGGTCTGGTCACCATCCTGCATATCGTAGCTTTTCAGGAGCCAGCCGGTCACTCCCAGCCATAGACCCCCAGACACAAACCTCGGCCCTTTGCCCTGGAAAACAAAAGTAAGCTGCCCCGCTTCTGGATGGCAAATTGCAGGAGCCACTTGGTACTATCAAATCAGCCCAACTTGGCACTGGTGCCACCATGGGTCTGGTCACCGTCCTGCCTATCGTAGCTTTTCAGGAGCCAGCCGGTCACTCCCAGCCATAGGCCCCCAGACACAAACCTCGGCTTGATTCCCTGGCAAACAAAAGTAAGCTGCCCCGCTTTTGGATGGCAGATTGCAGGATGCACTTTGTACTATCAAACCTGCCCGACTTGGCCCTGGTGCCACCTTGGCTCTGGGAACCATGCTGCGTAACGTAGAGTCTAAGAGGACAGGCGGCCACTCCCAGCCACAGGCCTCTAAACAAAAACAACGGCGCTTTTCCCTGGAAAACAAAACTCGCCTGCCAACTTTTTGATGGCAGATTGCAGGAGCCACTTGGTACTATCAAACCAGCCCAACTTGGCACTGGTGCCACCATGGGTCTGGTAAACATCCTGCCTATCGTAGCTTTTCAGGAGCCAGCCGGTCACTCCCTGCCATAGGCCCCCAGACACAAACCTCGGCCCGTTTCCCTGGCAAACAAAAGTAAGCTGCCCCGCTTCTGGATGGCAGATTGCAGGAGCCACATGGTACTATCAAACCAGGCCAACATGGCACTGGTGCCACCTTGGCTCTGGGAACCATCCTGCCTATCGTGGATTTTCAGGAGCCAGCCGGCCACTATCAACCATATGGCCCCAAACACATACCACGGCCCATTTCTCTGGCAAACAAAACTCAACTGCCCCTCTTCTGGATGGCAAATTGCAGGACGCACTTGGTACTACGAAAACAGCCCGACTTGGCACTGATGCCACCTTGGGTCAGGGAACAATCCTGTGTATCGATCTTTTTAAGGAGCCAGCCGGCCACGTCCAGCCATATACCCCCAAATAAAACCCACGGAACTTTTCTCCAGCAAACAAAAATCCGCTGCCCCGCGTCTGGATGGCAGATTGCAGGAGCTATTTAGTATTATCAAACCAGCCCGACTTGGCACTGGTGCCACCATGAGTCTGGTAACCATCCTGCCTATCGTAGCTTTTCAGTAGCCAGCCAGTCACTCCCAGCCATAGGCCCCCAGACAAATACCTCGGCCCGTTTCCCTGGGAAACAAAACTAAGCTGTCCCGCTTCTGGATGGCAGATTGCAGGAGCCACTTGGTACTATCAAACCGGCCCAACTTGGCACTGGCGCCACCTTGCCTCTGGGAACCATCGTGCGTATCCTGGGTTCAAAGGAGGCAGCCGGCCACTCCCAGCCACAGGCCTCCAAACACAAACAACGGCGCTTTTCCCTGGAAAACAAAACTCGCCTGCCAACTTTTTGATGGCAGATTGCAGGAGCCATTTGGTACTATCAAACCAGCCCAACTTGGCACTGGTGCCACCATGGGTCTGGTCACCATCCTGCCTATTGTAGCATTTCAGGAGCCAGCCGGTCACTCCCAGCCATAGGCCCCCAGACACAAACCTAGGACCGTTTCCCTGGCAAACAAAATGAAGCTGCCCCGCTTCTGGATGGCAGATTGCAGGAGCCACTTGGTAGTGTCAAACCAGCCCGACTTGGCACTGGTGCCACCTTGGGTCTGGGAACCATCCTGCGTATCGTGGATTCTAAGTAGCCACCCGGCCACTCTGAGCCACAGGCCCCCAAACACAAACAATGGCGCTTTTCCCTGGAAAACAAAACTCGCCTGCCAACATTTTGATGGCAGATTGCAGGAGCCACTTGGTACTATCAAACCAGCCCAACTTGGCACTGGTGCCACCTCTGGTCTGGGAACCATGCTGCGTAACACAGATTCTAAGGCGCCAGTCGGCCACTCCCAGCCACAAGCCCCCAAACACAAACAACGGCGCTATACTCTGGCAAACAAAACTCAACTGCCCCTCTTCTGGATGGCAAATTGCAGGACGCACTTGGTACTATAAAAACAGCACGACTTGGCACTGGTGCCACCTTGGGTCTGGGAACCATCCTGCGTATCGATCTTTTAATGAGACAGCCGGCCACTCCCCGCCATATGCCCCCAAACACAACCCACGGCCCTTTACTCATGCAAAAAAAACTCAACTGCACCGCTTCTGGATGGCAGATTGCAGGAGCCACTTGGTACTATCAAACCAGCCCGACTTGGCACTGGTGCCACCTTGGGTCTGGGAACCATCCAGCCTATCGTGGATTTTAAGGAGCCAGCCGGCTACTCCCAGCCACAGGCCCCCCACAAAAAACCACGGCCCTTTTTTCTGGCAAACAAAACTTAGCTGCCTCACTTCTGGATGGCAGATTGCAGGAGCCACTTGGTGTAATCAAACCAGCCCGACTTGGCACTGGTGCCACCTTGGGTCTGGGAACCATCCTGCGTATCGTGGATTCTAAGGAGCCAGCCGGCCACTCCCAGCCACAGGCCCCCAAACAAAATCAACGGCGCTGTTCCCTGGAAAACAAAACACGCCTGCCAACTTTTTGATGGAGTTTGCAGGAGCCACTTGGTACTATCAAACCAGCCCGACTTGGCACTGGTGCCACCTTGGGTCTGGGAAACATCCTGCGTATCGTGGATTCTTAGGAGCCAGCCGGCCACTCCTAGCCACAGGCCCCCAGACAAAAACCTAGGCCTATTTCTCTGGCAAACAAAAGTAAGCTGCCCCGCTTCTGGATGGCAGATTGCAGGAGACACTTGGTACTATCAAACCAGCCCAACTTGGCACTGGTGCCACCTTGGATCAGGGAACCATGCTGTGTATCGTGGATATTCAGGGGCCAGCCGGCCACTCTCAGCCATATGTCCCCAAACAGAAACCTCGGCCCGTTTCTCTGGCAAACAAAACTCAACTGCCCCTCTTCTGGATGGCAAATTGCAGGATGAACTTGATACTAAAACCGCAGGCCGACTTGGTAGTGGTGACACCTTGGGTCTGGGAACAATCATGCGTATCGAGCATTTTAAGGAGCCAGCCGGCCACTCCCAGCAATATGCCCCCAAAAACAATCCACGGAATTTTTCTCTGGCAAACAAAAATCAGCTGCCCCGCTTCTGGATGGCAGATTGCAGGAGCCACTTTGCACCATCAAACCAGCCTGACTTGGCACTGGTGCCACCTTGCATCTGGGAACCATGCTGCCTAGCGTGGATTTTCAGGAGCCAGCCGGCCACTCTCAGCCATAGGCCACCAAACAAAACCCACGGCCCGTTTCCCTGGCAAACAAAATTAAGCTGCCCCGCTTCTGGATGGCAGATTGCAGGACGCACTTGGTAGTATCAAACCAGCCCGACTTGGCACTGGTGCCACCTTGGGTCTGGGAACCATCCTGCGTATCGATCTTTTTAATGAGACAGCCGGCCACTCCCAGCCATATGCCCCCAAACACAACCCACGGCCCTTTTCTCTGGCAAACAAAACTCAACTGCCCCTCTTCTGGATGGCAGATTGCAGGAGCCACTGTGTACTATGAAACCAGCCCTACTTGGCACTGGTGCCACCTTGGGTCAGGGAACCATGCTGCGTATCATGGATTTTCAGGAGCCAGACGGTTACTGCCAGCCACAGGCCCCGAAACACTAACAACAGCCTTTTTCTCTGGCAAACAAAATAAAGCTGTCCCGCTTCTGGATGGCATATTGCAGGAACCACTTGGTACTAACAAACCAGCCCGACTTGGCACTGGTGCCACCTTGGGTCTGGGAACCATCCTGCGTATCGTGGATTCTAAGGAGCCAGCTGGCCACTCCCAGCCACAGGCCCCAAAACACACACAACGGTGCTTTTCCCTGGAAAACAATACTCGCCTGCCAAACTTTTGATGGCAGATTGCAGGAGCCACTTGGTACTATCAAACCAGCCCAACTTGGCACTGGTGCCACCATGGGTCTGATCACCATCCTGCCTGTCGTAGCTTTTCAGGAGCCAGCCAGAGGCCCCCAGACAAATATTTCGGCCCATTTCCCTGGCAAACAAATTAAGCTGCCCCGCTTCTGGATGGCAGATTGCAGGAACCACTTTTCACCATCAAAGTAGCCCGACTTGGAACTGGTGCCACCTTGGGTCTGGGAACCATCCTGCGTATCGTGGATTCTAAGGAGCCAGCTGGCCACTCCCAGCCACAGGCCCCCAAACACAAACAACGGCGCTTTTCCCTGGAAAACAAAACTCGCCTGCCAACATTTTGATGGCAGATTGCAGGAGACACTTGCTACTATCAAACCAGCCCAACTTGGCACTGGTGCCACCATGGGTCTGGTCACCATCCTGCCTATCGTAGCTTTTCAGGAGCCAGCCGGTCACTCCCAGCCATAGGCCCCGAGACACAAACCTCGGCCCGTTTCCCTGGCAAACAAAAGTAAGCTGCGGCGCTTCTGCAGGGCAGATTGCAGGAGCTACTTAGTACTATCAAACGAGCCCGACTTGGCACTGGTGACACCTCTGGTCTGGGAACCATCCTGCCTATCGTGGATTTTCAGGCGCCAGCCGGCCACTCTCAGCCATATGCCCCCAAAAACAAACCACGGCCCTTTTCTCTGGCAAACAAAACTCAACTGCCCCTCTTCTGGATGGCAAATTGCAGGACGCACTTGGTACTATAAAAACAGCCCGACTTGGCACTGGAGCCACCTTGGGTCTGGGAACCATCCTGCGTATCGATCTTTTTAATGAGACAGCCGGCCACTCCCAGCCATATGCCCCCAAACACAACCCACGGCCCTTTTCTCTGGCAAAAAAAACTCAACTGCACCGCTTCTGGATGGCAGATTGCAGGAGACACTTGGTACTATCAAACCAGCCCGACTTGGCACTGGTGCCACCATGGGTCTGGGAACCATCCAGCCTATCGTGGATTTTAAGGAGCCAGCCGGCTACTCCCAGCCACAGGCCCCCAACAAAAACCACGGCCCTTTATTCTGGCAAACAAAACTTAGCTGCCTCACTTCTGGATGGCAGATTGCAGGAGCCACTTGGTGTAATCAAACCAGCCCGACATGGCACTGGTGCCACCTTGGATCAGGGAACCATGCTGTGTATCGTGGATATTCAGGGGCCAGCCGGCCACTCTCAGCCATATGTCCCCAAACAGAAACCTCGGCCCGTTTCTCTGGCAAACAAAACTCAACTGCCCCTCTTCTGGATGGCAAATTGCAGGATGAACTTGATACTAAAACCGCAGGCCGACTTGGTAGTGGTGACACCTTGGGTCTGGGAACCATCATGCGTATCGAGCATTTTAAGGAGCCAGCCGGCCACTCCCAGCAATATGCCCCCAAAAACAATCCACGGAATTTTTCTCTGGCAAACAAAAATCAGCTGCCCCGCTTCTGGATGGCAGATTGCAGGAGCCACTTTGCACCATCAAACCAGCCTGACTTGGCACTGGTGCCACCTTGCATCTGGGAACCATGCTGCCTAGCGTGGATTTTCAGGAGCCAGCCGGCCACTCTCAGCCATAGGCCACCAAACAAAACCCACGGCCCGTTTCCCTGGCAAACAAAATTAAGCTGCCCCGCTTCTGGATGGCAGATTGCAGGACGCACTTGGTAGTATCAAACCAGCCCGACTTGGCACTGGTGCCACCTTGGGTCTGGGAACCATCCTGCGTATCGATCTTTTTAATGAGACAGCCGGCCACTCCCAGCCATATGCCCCCGAACACAACCCACGGCCCTTTTCTCTGGCAAACAAAACTCAACTGCCCCTCTTCTGGATGGCAGATTGCAGGAGCCACTGTGTACTATGAAACCAGCCCTACTTGGCACTGGTGCCACCTTGGGTCTGGGAACCATGCTGCGTATCATGGATTTTCAGGAGCCAGCCGGTTACTGCCAGCCACAGCCCCGAAACACAAACAACAGCCTTTTTCTCTGGCAAACAAAATTCAGCTGCCCCACTTCTGGATGGCAGATTGCAGGAACCACTTGGTACTAACAAACCAGCCCGACTTGGCACTGGTGCCACCTCTGGTCTGGGAACCATCCTGCGTATCGTGGATTCTAAGGAGCCAGCTGGCCACTCCCAGCCACAGGCCCCAAAACACACACAACGGTGCTTTTCCCTGGAAAACAAAACTCGCCTGCCAAACTTTTGATGGCAGATTGCAGGAGCCACTTGGTACTATCAAACCAGCCCAACTTGGCACTGGTGCCACCATGGGTCTGATCACCATCCTGCCTATCGTAGCTTTTCAGGAGCCAGCCAGAGGCCCCCAGACAAATATTTCGGCCCATTTCCCTGGCAAACAAAAGTAAGCTGCCCCGCTTCTGGATGGCAGATTGCAGGAACCACTTTTCACCATCAAAGTAGCCCGACTTGGAACTGGTGCCACCTCTGGTCTGGGAACCATCCTGCGTATCGTGGGTTCTAAGGAGCCAGCTGGCCACTCCCAGCCACAGGCCCCCAAACACAAGCAACGGCGCTTTTCCCTGGAAAACAAAACTCGCCTGCCAACTTTTTGATGGCAGATTGCAGGAGCCACTTGGTACTATCAAACCAGCCCAACTTGGCACTGGTGCCACCATGGGTCTGGTCACCATCCTGCCTATCGTAGCTTTTCAGGAGCCAGCCGGTCACTCCCAGCCATAGGCCCCCAGACACAAACCTCGGCCCGTTTCCCTGGCAAACAAAAGTAAGCTGCGGCGCTTCTGCAGGGCAGATTGCAGGAGCTACTTAGTACTATCAAACGAGCCCGACTTGGCACTGGTGACACCTCTGGTCTGGGAACCATCCTGCCTATCGTGGATTTTCAGGGGCCAGCCGGCCACTCTGAGCCATATGCCCCCAAAAACAAACCACGGCCCTTTTCTCTGGCAAACAAAACTCAACTGCCCCTCTTCTGGATGGCAAATTTTAGGACGCACTTTGTACTACGAAAACCGCCCGACATGGCACTGGTGCCGCCTTGTGTCAGGGAACCATCCTGCATATCGAGCTTTTTAAGGAGCCACCCGGCCACGCCCAGCCATATACCCCCAAAAACAAACCACGGACCATTTCTCATGGAAACAAAAATCCGCTGCCCCGCGTCTGGATGGCAGATTGCAGGAGCCACTTTGCACCATCAAACCAGACCGACTTGGCACTGGTGCCACCTTGGGTCTGGGAACAATCCTGCATATCGTGGATTCTAAGGAGCCAGCCGGCCACTCCCAGCCACAGGCCCCCAAACACAAACAACGGCCCTTTTCCCTGGAAAACAAAATTCGCCTGCCAGCTTTTTGATGGCAGATTGCAGGAGCCACTTGGTACTATCAAATCATCCCAACTTGGCACTGGTGCCACTATGGGTCTGGGAACCATCCTGCCTATTGTAGCATTTCAGGAGCCAGCCGGTCACTCCCAGCCATAGGCCCCCAGACACAAACCTCGGACCGTTTCCTTGGCAAACAAAATTAAGCTGCCCCGATTCTGGATGGCAGATTGCAGGAGCCACTTGGTAGTGTCAAACCAGCCCGACTTGGCACTGGTGCCACCTTGGGTCTGGGAACCATCCTGCGTATCGTGGATTCTAAGCAGCCACCCGGCCACTCTGAGCCACAGGCCCCCAAACACAAACAACGGCGCTTTTCCCTGGAAAACAAAACTCGCCTGCCAACATTTTGATGGCAGATTGCCGGAGCCACTTGGTACTATCAAACCAGCCCAACTTGGCACTGGTGCCACCATGGGTCTGGTCACCATCCTGCATATCGTAGCTTTTCAGGAGCCAGCCGGCCACTCCCAGCCATAGACCCCCAGACACAAACCTCGGCCCGTTTCCCTGGCAAACAAAAGTAAGCTGCCCCGCTTCTGGATGGCAGATTGCAGGAGCCACTTGGTACTATCAAATCAGCCCAACTTGGCACTGGTCCCACCATGGGTCTGGTAAACATCCTGCCTATCGTAGCTTTTCAGGAGCCAGCCGGTCACTCCCTGCCATAGGCCCCCAGACACAAACCTCGGCCCGTTTCCCTGGCAAACAAAAGTAAGCTGCCCCGCTTTTGGATGGCAGATTGCAGGATGCACTTTGTACTATCAAACCTGCCCGACTTGGCCCTGTTGCCACCTTGGCTCTGGGAACCATGCTGCATAACGTAGATTCTACGAGGACAGGCGGCCACTCCCAGCCACAGGCCTCTAAACAAAAACAACGGCGCTTTTCCCTGGAAAACAAAACTCGCCTGCCAACTTTTTGATGGCAGATTGCAGGAGCCACTTGGTACTATCAAACCAGCCCAACTTGGCACTGGTGCCACCATGGGTCTGGTCACCATCCTGCCTATCGTAGCTTTTCAGGAGCCAGCCGGTCACTCCCAGCCATAGGCCCCCAGACACAAAGCTCGGCCCGTTTCCCTGACAAACAAAAGTAAGCTGTCCCGCTTCTGGATGGCAGATTCCAGGAGCCACTTGGTACTATCAAACCAGCAAAACTTGGCACTGGTGCCACCATGGGTCTGGGAACCATCCTGCGTATCGTGGATTCTAATTAGCCATCCGTCCACTCCCAGCCACAGGCCCCCAAAAACAAACAACGGCGCTTTTCCCTGGAAAACAAAACTCGTCTGCCAACATTTTGATGGCAGATTGCAGGAGCCACATGGTACTATCAAACCAGGCCAACATTGCACTGGTGCCACCTTGGTTCTGGGAACCAACCCGCCTACCGTGGATTTACAGGGGCCAGCCGGCCACTCTCAGCCATATGCCCCCAAACACATACCACGGCCCTTTTGTCTGGCAAACAAAACTCAACTGCCCCTCTTCTGGATGGCAAATTGCAGGACGCACTTGGTACTACGAAAACAGCCCGACTTGGCACTGATGCCACCTTGGGTCAGGGACAATCCTGCGTATCGAGCATTTTAAGGAGCCAGCCGGCCACGTCCAGCCATATAACCCCAAAAAAATACCACGGAACTTTTGTCCAGCAAACAAAAATACGCGGTCCCGAGTCTGGATCGCAGATTGCAGGAGCCACTTGGTACTATCAAACCAGCCCAACTTGGCACTGGTGCCACCATGGGTCTGGTCACCATCCTGCCTATCGTAGCTTTTCAGGAGCCAGCCAGTCACTCCCAGCCATAGGCCCCCAGACAAATACCACGGCCCGTTTCCCTGGGAAACAAAAGTAAGCTGCCCCGCTTCTGGATGGCAGATTGCAGGAGCCACTTGGTACTATCAAACCAGCCCAACTAGGCGCTGGCGCCACCTTGGGTCTGGGAACCATCCTGCGTATCCTGGGTTCAAAGGAGGCAGACGGCCACTCCCACCCACAGGCCTCCAAACAAAAACAACGGCGCTTTTCCCTGGAAAACAAAACTCGCCTGCCAACTTTTTGATGGCAGATTGCAGGAGCCACTTGGTACTATCAAACCAGCCCAACTTGGCACTGGTGCCACCTCAGGTCTGGGAACCATCCTGCCTATCGTAGCTTTTCAGGAGCCAGCCGGTCACTCCCAGCCATAGGCCCCAAGACACAAAGCTCGGCCCGTTTCCCTGGCAAACAAAAGTAAGCTGCCCCGCTTCTGGATGGCAGATTGCAGGAGTCACTTTGCACCATCAAACCAGCCCGACTTGGCACTGGTGCCACCTCTGGTCTGGGACCCATCCTGCGTATCGTGGATTCTAAGGAGCCAGCTGGCCACTCCCAGCCACAGGCACCCAAACACAAACAACGGCGCTTTTCCCTGGAAAACAAATCTCGCTTGCCAACTTTTTGATGGCAGATTGCAGGAGCCACTTGGTACTATCAAACCAGCCCAACTTGGCAACAAGTGGTTCCTGCAATCTGACATCCAGAAGCGGGGCAGCTTACTTTTGTTTGCCAGGGAAAAGGGCCGAGCTTTGTGTCTCGGGGCCTATGGCTGGGAGTGACCGGCTGGCTCCTGAAAAGCTACGATAGGCAGGATGGTGACCAGACCCATGGTGGCACCAGTCCCAAGTTGGGCTGGTTTGATAGTACCAAGTGGCTCCTGCAATCTGCCATCAAAAAGTTGGCAGGCGAGTTTTGTTTTCCAGGGAAAAGCGCCGTTGTTTGTGTCTGGGGGCCTGTGGCTGGGAGTGGCCGGCTGGCTCCTTAGAATCCACGATACGCAGGATGGTTCCCAGACCTGAGGTGGCAGCAGTGCCAAGTCGGGCTGGTTTGATAATACCAAGTGCGTCCTGCAATCTGCCATCCAGAAGCGGGGCAGCTTACTTTTGTTTGCCAGGGAAACGGGCCGAGGTTTTTCTCTGGGGGCCTATGGCAGGGAGTGACCGGCTGGCTCCTGAAAAGCTACGATAGGCAGGATGGTGACCAGACCCATGGTGGCACCAGTGCCAAGTTGGGCTGGTTTAATAGTACCAAGTGGCTCCTGCAATCTGCCATCAAAATGTTGGCAGGCGAGTTTTGTTTTCCAGGGAAAAGCGCTGTGGTTTGTGTTTGGGGGCCTGTGGGTGGGAGTGACCGGCTGGCTCCTTAGAATCCACGATACGCAGGATGGTTCCCAGACCCAAGGTGGCACCAGTGCCAAGTTGGGCTGGTTTGATAGTACCAAGTGGCTCCTGCAATCTGCCATCCAGAAGCGGGGCAGCTTACTTTTGTTTGACAGGGAAACGGGTCGAGGTTTGTGTCTGGGGGCCTATGGCTGGGAGTGACCGGCTAGGTCCTGAAAAGCTAATATAGGCAGGATGGTGACCAGACCCATGGTGGTACCAGTGCCAAGGTGGGCTGGTTTGATAGTACCAAGTGGCTCCTGCAATCTGCCATCAAAATGTTGGCAGGCGAGTTTTGTTTTCCAGGGAAAACCGCCGTTGTTTCTGTTTGGGGGCCTTTGGCTGGGAGTGGCCGGCTGGCTCCTTAGAATCCACGATACGCAGGATGGTTCCAAGACCAGAGGTGGCACCATTGCCAAGTCGGGCTGGTTTTATAGTACCAAGTAGTTCCTGCAATCTGCCATCCAGAAGCGGGGCAGCTTACTTTTGTTTGCCAGGGAAACGGGCCGAGGTTTTTATCTGGGGGCCTATGGCTGGGAGTGACCGGCTGGCTCCTGAAAAGCTACGATAGGCAGGATGGTGACCAGACCCATGGTGGCACCAGTGCCAAGTTGGGCTGATTTGATAGTAGCAAGTGGCTCCTGCAATCTGCCATCAAAAAGTTGGCAGGCGAGTTTTGTTTTCCAGGGAAAAGCGCCGTTGTTTGTGTTTGGGGGCCTGTGGGTGGGAGTGGCCGGCTGGCTCCTTAGAATCCACGATACGCAGCATGGTTCCCAGACCAGAGGTGGCACCAGTTCCAAGTCGGGCTACTTTGATGGTGAAAAGTGGTTCCTGCAATCTGCCATCCAGAAGCGGGGCAGCTTACTTTGGTTTGCCAGGGAAACGGGCAGAGCTTTGTGTCTGGGCGCCTATGGCTGGGAGTGACCGGCTGGCTCCTGAAAAGCTACGATAGGCAGGATGGTTCCCAGACCTGAGGTGGCACCAGTGCCAAGTTGGGCTGGTTTGATAGTACCAAGTGGCTCCTGCAATCTGCCATCAAAAAGTTGGCAGGCGAGTTTTGTTTTCCAGGGAAAAGCGCCGTTGTTTGTGTTTGGGGGCCTGTGGCTGGGAGTGGACGGATGGCTAATTAGAATCCACGATACGCAGGATGGTTCCCAGACCCAAGGTGGCACCAGTGCCAAGTTGGGCTGGTTTGATAGTACCAAGTGCGTCCTGCAATCTGCCATCCAGAAGCGGGACAGCTTACTTTAGTTTGTCAGGGAAACGGGCCGAGATTTGTGTCTGGGGGCCTATGGCTGGGAGTGACCGGCTGGCTCCTGAAAAGCTACGATAGGCAGGATGGTGACCAGACCCATGGTGGCACCAGTGCCAAGTTGGTCTGATTTGATAAAACCAAGTGGCTCCTGCAATCTGCCATCAAAATGTTGGCAGGAGAGTTTTGTTTTCCAGGGAAAAGCGCCGTTGTTTGTGTTTGGGGGCCTGTGGCTGGGAGTGGCCGGCTGGCTCCTTAGAATCCACGATACGCAGCATGGTATCCAGACCCAAGGTGGCACCAGTGCCAAGTTTTGCTGGTTTGATAGTACCAAGTTGTTCCTGCAATCTGCCATCCATAAGCGGGGCAGCTTACTTATGTTTGCCAGGGAAACGGGCCGAGGTTTTTGTCTGGGAGCCTATGGCTGGGACTGACCGGCTGGCTCCTGAAAAGCTACGATAGGCAGGATGGTGACCAGACCCATGGTGGCACCAGTCCCAAGTTGGGCTGATTTGATAGTACCAAGTGGCTCCTGCAATCTGCCGTCAAAATTTGGCAGGCGAGTTTTGTTTTCCAGGGAAAAGCGCCGTTGTTTGTGTTTGGGGGCCTGTGGGTGGGAGTGGCCGGCTGGCTCCTTAGAATCCACGATACGCAGGATGGTTCCAAGACCCAAGGTGGCACCAGTGCCAAGTCGGGCTAGTTTGATGGTGCAAAGTGGCTCCTGCAATCTGCCATCCAGAATTGGGGTAGCTTACTTTTGTTTGCCAGGGAAAAGGGCCGAGCTTTGTGTCTCGGGGCCTATGGCTGGGAGTGACCGGCTGGCTCCTGAAAAGCTACGATAGGCAGGATGGTGACCAGACCCATGGTGGCACCAGTGCCAAGTTGGGCTGATTTGATAGTACCAAGTGGCTCCTGCAATCTGCCATCAAAAAGTTGGCAGGCGAGTTTTGTTTTCCAGGGAAAAGCGCCGTTGTTTGTGTTTGGGGGCCTTTGGCTGGGAGTGGCCGGCTGGCTCCTTAGAATCCACGATACGCAGCATGGTTCCCAGACCAGAGGTGGCACCAGTTCCAAGTCGGGCTACTTTGATGGTGAAAAGTGGTTCCTGCAATCAGCCATCCAGAAGCGGGGCAGCTTACTTTGGTCTGCCAGGGAAACGGGCAGAGCTTTCTGTCTGGGCGCCTATGGCTGGGAGTGACCGGCTGGCTCCTGAAAAGCTACGATAGGCAGGATGGTTCCCAGACCTGAGGTGGCACCAGTGCCAAGTTGGGCTGATTTGATAGTACCAAGTGGCTCCTGCAATCTGCCATCAAAAAGTTGGCCGGCGAATTTTGTTTTCCAGGGAAAAGCGCCGTTGTTTGTGTTTGGGGGCCTGTGGCAGGGAGTGGCCGGCTGGCTCCTTATAATCCACGATACGCAGGATGGTTCCCAGACCAGAGGTGGCACCAGTGCCATGTTGGGCTGGTTTGATAGTACCAAGTGGCTCCGGCAATCTGCCATCAAAATGTTGGCAGACGAGTTTTGTTTTCCAGGGAAAAGCGCCGTTGTTTGTTTTTGGGGGCCTGTGGCTAGGAGTGGACGGATGGCTAATTAGAATCCACGATACGCAGGATGGTTCCCAGACCCATGGTGGCACCAGTGCCAAGTTTTGCTGGTTTGATAGTACCAAGTGGCTCCTGGAATCTGCCATCCAGAAGCGGGACAGCTTACTTTTGTTTGTCAGGGAAACGGGCCGAGCTTTGTGTCTGGGGGCCTATGGCTGGGAGTGACCGGCTGGCTCCTGAAAAGCTACAATAGGCAGGATGGTGACCAGACCCATGGTGGCACCAGTGCCAAGTTGGTCTGATTTGATAAAACCAAGTGGCTCCTGCAATCTGCCATCAAAAAGTTGGCAGGAGAGTTTTGTTTTCCAGGGAAAAGCGCCGTTGTTTGTGTTTGGGGGCCTGTGGCTGGGAGTGGCCGGCTGGCTCCTTAGAATCCACGATACGCAGGATGGTTCCAAGACCCAAGGTGGCACCAGTGCCAAGTCGGGCTAGTTTGATGGTGCAAATTGGCTCCTGCAATCTGCCATCCAGAAGCGGGGCAGCTTACTTTTCTTTGCCAGGGAAAAGGGCCGAGCTTTGTGTCTCGGGGCCTATGGCTGGGAGTGACCGGCTGGCTCCTGAAAAGCTACGATAGGCAGGATGGTGACCAGACCCATGGTGGCACCAGTGCCAAGTTGGGCTGGTTTGATAGTACCAAGTGGCTCCTGCAATCTGCCATCAAAAAGTTGGCAGGCGAGTTTTGTTTTCCAGGGAAAAGCGCCGTTGTTTGTGTTTGGGGGCCTGTGGCTGGGAGAGGCCGGCTGGCTCCTTAGAATCCACGATACGCAGGATGGTTCCAAGACCCAAGGTGGCACCAGTGCCAAGTCGGGCTAGTTTGATGGTGCAAAGTGGCTCCTGCAATCTGCCATCCAGAAGCGGGGCAGCTTACTTTTGTTTGCCAGGGAAAAGGGCCGAGCTTTGTGTCTCGGGGCTTATGGCTGGGAGTGACCGGCTGGCTCCTGAAAAGCTACGATAGGCAGGATGGTGACCAGACCCATGGTGGCACCAGTGCCAAGTTGGGCTGGTTTGATAGTACCAAGTGGCTCCTGCAATCTGCCATCAAAAAGTCGGCAGGCGAGTTTTGTTTCCCAGGGAAAAGCGCCGTTGTTTGTGTCTGGGGGCCTGTGGCTGGGAGTGGCCGGCTGGCTCCTTAGAATCCACGATACGCAGGATGGTTCCCAGACCTGAGGTGGCACCAGTGCCAAGTCGGACTGGTTTGATAGTACCAAGTGCGTCCTGCAATCTGCCATCCAGAAGCGGGGCAGCTTACTTTTGTTTGCCAGGGAAAAGGGCCGAGCTTTTTTTCTGGGGGCCTATGGCTGGGAGTGACCGGCTAGGTCCTGAAAAGCTACGATAGGCAGGATGGTGACCAGACCCATGGTGGCACCAGTGCCAAGTTGGGCTGGTTTGATAGTACCAAGTGGCTCCTGCAATCTGCCATCAAAAAGTTGGCAGGCGAGTTTTGTTTTCCAGGGAAAAGCGCCGTTGTTTGTGTTTGGGGGCCTATGGCTGGGAGAGGCCGGCTGGCTCCTTAGAATCCACGATACGCAGGATGGTTCCCAGACCAGAGGTGGCACCAGTGCCAAGTCGAGCTGGTTTGATAGTACCAAGTGCGTGCTACAATTTGCCATCCAGAAGCGGGGCGGCTTACTTTTGTGTGCCAGGGAAACGGGCCGAGGTTTGTGACTGGGGACCTATGGCTGGGAGTGACCGGCTGGCTCCTGAAAAGCTACGATAGGCAGGATGGTGACCAGACCCATGGTGGCACCAGTGCCAAGTTGGGCTGGTTTGATAGTACCAAGTGGCTCCTGCAATCTGCCATCAAAAAGTCGGCAGGCGAGTTTTGTTTTCCAGGGAAAAGCGCCGTTGTTTCTGTTTGGGGGCCTGTGGCTGGGAGAGGCCGGCTGGCTCCTTAGAATCCACGATACGCCGGATGGTTCCAAGACCCAAGGTGGCACCAGTGCCAAGTCGGGCTAGTTTGATGGTGCAAAGTGGCTCCTGCAATCTGCCATCCAGAAGCGGGGCAGCTTACTTTTGTTTGCCAGGGAAAAGGGCCGAGCTTTGTGTCTCGGGGCTTATGGCTGGGAGTGACCGGCTGGCTCCTGAAAAGCTACGATAGGCAGGATGGTGACCAGACCCATGGTGGCACCAGTGCCAAGTTGGGCTGGTTTGATAGTACCAAGTGGCTCCTGCAATCTGCCATCAAAAAGTCGGCAGGCGAGTTTTGTTTTCCAGGGAAAAGCGCCGTTGTTTGTGTTTGGGGGCCTGTGGCTGGGAGTGGCCGGCTGGCTCCTTAGAATCCACGATACGCAGGATGGTTCCCAGACCTGAGGTGGCACCAGTGCCAAGTCGGGCTGGTTTGATAGTACCAAGTGCGTCCTGCAATCTGCCATCCAGAAGCGGGGCAGCTTACTTTTGTTTGCCAGGGAAAAGGGCCGAGCTTTTTTTCTGGGGGCCTATGGCTGGGAGTGACCGGCTAGGTCCTGAAAAGCTACGATAGGCAGGATGGTGACCAGACCCATGGTGGCACCAGTGCCAAGTTGGGCTGGTTTGATAGTACCAAGTGGCTCCTGCAATCTGCCATCAAAAAGTTGGCAGGCGAGTTTTGTTTTCCAGGGAAAAGCGCCGTTGTTTGTGTTTGGGGGCCTATGGCTGGGAGAGGCCGGCTGGCTCCTTAGAATCCACGATACGCAGGATGGTTCCCAGACCAGAGGTGGCACCAGTGCCAAGTCGGGCTGGTTTGATAGTACCAAGTGCGTGCTACAATTTGCCATCCAGAAGCGGGGCGGCTTACTTTTGTGTGCCAGGGAAACGGGCCGAGGTTTGTGTATGGGGACCTATGGCTGGGAGTGACCGGCTGGCTCCTGAAAAGCTACGATAGGCAGGATGGTGACCAGACCCATGGTGGCACCAGTGCCAAGTTGGGCTGATTTGATAGTAGCAAGTGGCTCCTGCAATCTGCCATCAAAAAGTCGGCAGGCGAGTTTTGTTTTCCAGGGAAAAGCGCTGTGGATTGTGTTTGGGGGCCTGTGGCTGGGAGTGACCGGCTGGCTCCTTAGAATCCACGATACGCAGGATGGTTCCCAGACCCAAGGTGGCACCAGTGCCAAGTTGGGCTGGTTTGATAGTACCAAGTGGCTCCTGCAATCTGCCATCCAGAAGCGGGGCAGCTTACTTTTGTTTGCCAGGGAAACGGGTCGAGATTTGTGTCTGGGGGCCTATGGCTGGGAATGACCTGCTAGGTCCTGAAAAGCTACGATAGGCAGGATGGTGACCAGACCCATGGTGGCACCAGTGCCAAGTTGGGCTGGTTTGATAGTACCAAATTGTTCCTGCAATCTGCCTTCCAGAAACGGGGCAGCTTACTTTTGTTTGCCAGGGAAACGGGCCGAGGTTTTTGTCTGGGGGCCTATGGCTGGGAGTGACCGGCTGGCTCCTTAAAAGCTACGATAGGCAGGATGGTGACCAGACCCATGGTGGCACCAGTGCCAAGTTGGGCTGATTTGATAGTAGCATGTGGCTCCTGCAATCTGCCATCAAAGAGTTGGCAGGCGAGTTTTGTTTTCCAGGGAAAAGCGCCGTTGTTTGTGTTTGGGGGCCTGTGGGTGGGAGTGGCCGGCTGGCTCCTTAGAATCCACGATACGCAGCATGGTTCCCAGACCAGAGGTGGCACCAGTTCCAAGTCGGGCTACTTTGATGGTGAAAAGTGGTTCCTGCAATCTGCCATCCAGAAGAGGGGCAGCTTACTTTGGTTTGCCAGGGAAACGGACAGAGTTTTGTGTCTGGGCGCCTATGGCTGGGAGTGACCGGCTGGCTCCTGAAAAGCTACGATAGGCAGGATGGTGACCAGACCCATGGTGGCACCAGTGCCAAGTTGGGCTGGTTTGATAGTACCAAGTGGCTCCTGCAATCTGCCATCAAAAAGTTGGCCGGCGAATTTTGTTTTCCAGGGAAAAGCGCCGTTGTTTTTGTTTGGGGCCTGTGGCAGGGAGTGGCCGGCTGGCTCCTTTTAATCCACGATAGGCAGCATGGTTCCCAGACCCAAGGTGGCACCAGTGCCAAGTTGGGCTGGTTTGATAGTACCAAGTGGCTCCGGCAATCTGCCCTCAAAAAGTTGGCAGACGAGTTTTGTTTTCCAGGGAAAAGCCCCGTTGTTTGTGTTTGGGGGCCTGTGCCTGGGAGTGGACTGATGGCTAATTAGAATCCACGATACGCAGGATGGTTCCCAGACCAGAGGTTGCACCAGTGCCAAGTCGGGCTGGTTTGATAGTACCAAGTGGCTCCTGAAAACTGCCATCCAGAAGCGGGACAGCTTACTTTTGTTTGTCAGGGAAACGGGCCGAGATTTGTGTCTGGGGGCCTATGGCTGGGAGTGACCGTCTGGCTCCTGAAAAGCTACGATAGGCAGGATGGTGACCAGACCCATGGTGGCACCAGTGCCAAGTTGGGCTGGTTTGATAGTACCAAGTGGCTCCTGCAATCTGCCATCAAAAAGTTGGCAGGCGAGTTTTGTTTTCCAGGGAAAAGCGCCGTTGTTTTTGTTTGGGGGCCTGTGGCTGGGAGTGGCCGCCTGGCGCCTTAGAATCCACGATACGCAGGATGGTTCCCAGACCAGAGGTGGCACCAGTGCCAAGTTGGGCTGGTTTGATAGTACCAAGTGCGTCCTGCAATCTGCCATCCAGAAGCGGGGTAGCTTACTTTTGTTTGCCAGGGAAACGGGCCGAGATTTGTGTTTCGGGGCCTATGGCTGGGAGTGACCGGCTGGCTCCTGAAAAGCTACGATAGGCAGGATGGTGACCAGACCCATGGTGGCACCAGTGCCAAGTTGGGCTGGTTTGATAGTACCAAGTGGCTCCTGCAATCTGCCATCAAAAAGTTGGCAGGCGAGTTTGTTAGCCAGGGAAAAGCGCCGTTGTTTGTGTTTGGGGGCCTGTGGCTGGGAGTGGCCGGCTGGCTCCTTAGAATCCACGATACGCAGGATGGTTCCCAGACCAGAGGTGGCACCAGTGCCAAGTCGGGCTGGTTTGATAGTACCAAGTGCGTGCTACAATTTGCCATCCAGAAGCGGGGTAGCTTACTTTTGTGTGCCAGGGAAACGGGCCGAGGTTTGTGTATGGGGACCTATGGCTGGGAGTGACCGGCTGGCTCCTGAAAAGCTACGATAGGCAGGATTGTGACCAGACCTATGGTGGCACCAGTGCCAAGTTGGGCTGATTTGATAGTAGCAAGTGGCTCCTGCAATCTGCCATCAAAAAGTCGGCAGGCGAGTTTTGTTTTCCAGGGAAAAGCGCTGTGGTTTGTGTTTGGGGGCCTGTGGCTGGGAGTGACCGGCTGGCTCCTTAGAATCCACGATACGCAGGATGGTTCCCAGACCCAAGGTGGCACCACTGCCAAGTTGGGCTGGTTTGATAGTACCAAGTGGCTCCTGCAATCTGCCATCCAGAAGCGGGGCAGCTTACTTTTGTTTGCCAGGGAAACGGGTCGAGCTTTGTGTCTGGGGGCCTATGGCTGGGAATGACCTGCTAGGTCCTGAAAAGCTAAGATAGGCAGGATGGTGACCAGACCCATGGTGGCACCAGTGCCAAGTTGGGCTGGTTTGATAGTACCAAATGGTTCCTGCAATCTGCCATCCAGAAGCGGGGCAGCTTACTTTTGTTTGCCAGGGAAACGGGCCGAGGTTTTTGTCTGTGGGCCTATGGCTGGGAGTGACCGGCTGGCTCCTTAAAAGCTACGATAGGCAGGATGGTGACCAGACCCATGGTGGCACCAGTGCCAAGTTGGGCTGATTTGATAGTAGCAAGTGGCTCCTGCAATCTGCCATCAAAAAGTTGGCAGGCGAGTTTTGTTTTCCAGGGAAAAGCGCCGTTGTTTGTGTTTGGGGGCCTGTGGGTGGGAGTGGCCGGCTGGCTCCTTAGAATCCACGATACGCAGCATGGTTCCCAGACCAGAGGTGGCACCAGTTCCAAGTCGGGCTACTTTGATGGTGAAAAGTGGTTCCTGCAATCTGCCATCCAGAAGAGGGGCAGCTTACTTTGGTTTGCCAGGGAAACGGACAGAGTTTTGTGTCTGGGCGCCTATGGCTGGGAGTGACCGGCTGGCTCCTGAAAAGCTACGATAGGCAGGATGGTGACCAGACCCATGGTGGCACCAGTGCCAAGTTGGGCTGGTTTGATAGTACCAAGTGGCTCCTTCAATCTGCCATCAAAAAGTTGGCCGGCGAATTTTGTTTTCCAGGGAAAAGCGCCGTTGTTTGTGTTTAGGGGCCTGTGGCAGGGAGTGGCCGGCTGGCTCCTTTTAATCCACGATAGGCAGCATGGTTCCCAGACCCAAGGTGGCACCAGTGCCAAGTTGGGCTGGTTTGATAGTACCAAGTGGCTCCGGCAATCTGCCCTCAAAAAGTTGGCAGACGAGTTTTGTTTTCCAGGGAAAAGCGCCGTTGTTTGTGTTTGGGGGCCTGTGGCTGGGAGTGGCCGGCTGGATGCTTAGAATCCACGATACGCAGGATGGTTCCCAGACCAGAGGTGGCACCAGTGCCAAGTCGGGCTGGTTTGATAGTACCAAGTGCGTCCTGCAATCTGCCATCCAGAAGCGGGGCGGCTTACTTTTGTTTGCCAGGGAAACGGGCCGAGCTTTGTGTCTGGGGGCCTATGGCTGGGAGTGACCGGCTGGCTCCTGAAAAGCTACGATAGGCAGGATGGTGACCAGACCCATGGTGGCACCAGTGCCAAGTTGGGCTGGTTTGATAGTACCAAGTGGCTCCTGCAATCTGCCATCAAAAGTTGGCAGGCGAGTTTTGTTTTCCAGGGAAAAGCGCCGTTGTTTGTGTTTGGGGGCCTGTGGCTTGGAGTGGCCGGATGGCTAATTAGAATCCACGATACGCAGGATGGTTCCCAGACCTGAGGTGGCACCAGTGCCAAGTCGGGCTAGTTTGATGGTGCAAAGTGGCTCCTGCAATCTGCCATCCAGAAGCGGGGTAGCTTAGTTTTGTTTGCCAGGGAAAAGGGCCGAGCTTTGTGTCTGGGCGCCTATGGCTGGGAGTGACCGGCTGGCTCCTGAAAAGCTACGATAGGCAGGATGGTGACCAGACCCATGGTGGCACCAGTGTCAAGTTGGGCTGATTTGATAGTACCAAGTGGCTCCTGCAATCTGCCATGAAAAAGTCGGCAGGCGAGTTTTGTTTTCCAGGGAAAAGCGCCGTTGTTTGTGTCTGGGGGCCTGTGGCTGGAGTGGCTGGCTGGCTCCTTAGAATCCACGATACGCAGGATGGTTCCCAGACCAGAGGTGGCACCAGTGCCAAGTCGGGCTGGTTTGATAGTACCAAGTGCGTCCTGCAATCTGCAATCCAGAAGCGGGACAGCTTACTTTTGTTTGTCAGGGAAACGGGCCTATCTTTGTGTCTGGGCGCCTATGGCTGGGAGTGACCTGCTAGGTCCTGAAAAGCTACGATAGGCAGGATGGTGACCAGACCCATGGTGGCACCAGTGCCAAGTTGGGCTGGTTTGATAGTACCAAGCGGCTCCTGCAATCCGCCATCAAAAATTTGGCAGGCGAGTTTTGTTTTCCAGGGAAAAGCGCCGTTGTTTGTGTTTGGGGGCCTGTGGCTGGGAGTGGCCGGCTTGCTAGTTGGAATCCACGATATGCAGGATGGTTCCCAGACCTGAGGTGGCACCAGTGCCAAGTCGGGCTAGTTTGATGGTTCAAAGTGGCTCCTGATTTCTGCTATCCAGAAGCGGGGTAGCTTACTTTTGTTTGCCAGGGAAACGGGCCGAGGTTTTTCTCTGGGGGCCTATGGCTGGGAGTGACCGGCTGGCTCCTGAAAAGCTACGATAGGCAGGATGGTGACCAGACCCATGGTGGCACCAGTGCCAAGTTGGGATGATTTGATAGTAGCAAGTGGCTCCTGCAATCTGCCATCAAAAAGTTGGCAGGCGAGTTTTGTTTTCCAGGGAAAAGCGCCGTTGTTTGTGTTTGGGTCCTGTGGCTTGGAGTGGCCGGCTGGCTCCTTAGAACCACGATACGCAGGATGGTTCCCAGACCAGAGGTGGCACCAGTGCCAAGTCGGGCTGGTTTGATAGTACCAAGTGGTTCCTGCCATCTGCCAACCAGAAGCGGGGCAGCTTACTTTTGTATGCCAGGGAAACGGGCCGAGGTTTTTGTCTGGGGGCCTATAGCTGGGAGTGACCGGCTGGCTCCTGAAAAGCTACGATAGGCAGGATGGTGACCAGACGCATGGTGGCACCAGTGCCGAGTTGGGCTGATTGATAGTACCAAGTGGCTCCTGCAATCTGCCATCAAAATGTTGGCAGGCGTGTTTTGTTTTCCAGGGAAAAGCGCCGTTGTTTGTGTTTGGGGGCCTGTGGCTGGGAGTGGCCGGCTGGATGCTTAGAATCCTCGATACGCAGGATGGTTCCCAGACCAGAGGTGGCACCAGTGCCAAGTCGGGCTGGTTTGATTGTACCAAGTGCGTCCTGCAATCTGCCATCCAGAAGCGGGGCGGCTTACTTTTGTTTGCCAGGGAAAAGGGCCGAGCTTTGTGTCTGGGGGCCTATGGCTGGGAGTGACCGGCTGGCTCCTGAAAAGCTACGATAGGCAGGATGGTGACCAGACCCATGGTGGCACCAGTGCCAAGTTGGGCTGGTTTGATAGTACCAAGTGGCTCCTGCAATCTGCCATCAAAAGTTGGCAGGCGAGTTTTGTTTTCCAGGGAAAAGCGCCGTTGTTTGTGTTTGGGGGCCTGTGGCTTGGAGTGGCCGGATGGCTAATTAGAATCCACGATACGCAGCATGGTTCCCAGACCTGAGGTGGCACCAGTGCCAAGTCGGGCTAGTTTGATGGTGCAAAGTGGCTCCTGCAATCTGCCATCCAGAAGCGGGGTAGCTTACTTGTGTTTGCCAGGGAAAAGGGCCGAGCTTTGTGTCTGGGCGCCTATGGCTGGGAGTGACCGGCTGGCTCCTGAAAAGCTACGATAGGCAGGATGGTGACCAGACCCATGGTGGCACCAGTGCCAAGTTGGGCTGGTTTGATAGTACCAAGTGGCTCCTGCAATCTGCCATCAAAAAGTTGGCAGGCGAGTTTGTTATCGAGGGAAAAGCGCCGTTGTTTGTGTTTGGGGGCCTGTGCTTGGGAGTGGCCAGATGGCTCCTTAGAATCCACGATACGCAGCATGGTTCCCAGACCAGAGGTGGCACCAGTGCCAAGTCGGGCTGGTTTGATAGTACCAAGTGGCTCCGGCAATCTGCCATCAAAATTTGGCAGGCGAGTTTTGTTTTCCAGGGAAAAGCGCCGTTGTTTTTGTTTGGGGGCCTGTGGGTGGGAGTGGCCGGATAGCTAATTAGAATCCACGATACGCAGCATGGTTCCCAGACCTGAGGTGGCACCAGTGCCGAGTTGGGCAGGTTTGATAGTACCAAGTGCGTCCTGCAATCTGCCATCCAGAAGCGGGGTAGCTTACTTTTGTTTGCCAGGGAAACGGGCCGAGGTTTGTGTCTCGAGGCCTATGGCTGGGAGTAACCGGCTGGCTCCTGAAAAGCTACGACAGGCAGGATGGTTACCAGACCCATGGTGGCACCAGTGCCAAGTTGGGCTGGTTTGATAGTACCAAGTGGCTCCGGCAATCTGCCATCAAAATTTGGCAGGCGAGTTTTGTTTTCCAGGGAAAAGCGCCGTTGTTTTTGTTTGGGGGCCTGTGGGTGGGAGTGGCCGGATGGCTAATTATAATCCACGATACGCAGCAAGGTTCCCAGACCTGAGGTGGCACCAGTGCCATGTCGGGCTAGTTTGATGGTGCAAAGTGGCTCCTGCAATCTGCCATCCAGAAGCGGGGCAGCTTGCTTTTGTTTGCCAGGGAAACGGGCCAAGCTTTGTGTCTGGGGGCCTATGGCTGGGAGTGACCGGCTGGCTCCTGAAAAGCTACGATAGGCAGGATGGTGACCAGACCCATGGTGGCACCAGTGCCAAGTTGGGCTGATTTGATAGTACCAAGTGGCTCCTGCAATCTACCATGAAAAAGTCGGCAGGCGAGTTTTGTTTTCCAGGGAAAAGCGCCGTTGTTTGTGTCTGGGGGCCTGTGGCTGGAGTGGCTGGCTGGCTCCTTAGAATCCACGATACGCAGGATGGTTCCCAGACCAGAGGTGGCACCAGTGCCAAGTCGGGCTGGTTTGATAGTACCAAGTGCGTCCTGCAATCTGCCATCCAGAAGCGGGACAGCTTACTTTTGTTTGTCAGGGAAACAGGCCGATTTTTGTGTCTGGGCGCCTATGGCTGGGAGTGACCGGCTGGCTCCTGAAAAGCTACGATAGGCAGGATGGTGACCAGACCCATGGTGGCACCAGTGCCAAGTTGGGCTGGTTTGATAGTACCAAGTTGCTCCTGCAATCTGCCATCAAAAGTTGGCAGGCGAGTTTTGTTTTCCAGGGAAAAGCGCCGTTGTTTGTGTTTGGGGGCCTGTGGCTTGGAGTGGCCGGATGGCTAATTAGAATCCACGATACGCAGCATGGTTCCCAGACCTGAGGTGGCACCAGTGCCAAGTCGGGCTAGTTTGATGGTGCAAAGTGGCTCCTGCAATCTGCCATCCAGAAGCGGGGCAGCTTACTTTTGTGTGCCAGGGAAAAGGGCCGAGCTTTGTGTCTGGGCGCCTATGGCTGGGAGTGACCGGCTGGCTCCTGAAAAGCTACGATAGGCAGGATGGTGACCAGACCCATGGTGGCACCAGTGCCAAGTTGGGCTGGTTTGATAGTACCAAGTGGCTCCTGCAATCTGCCATCAAAAAGTTGGCAGGCGAGTTTGTTATCCAGGGAAAAGCGCCGTTGTTTGTGTTTGGGGGCCTGTGGCTGGGAGTGGCTGGCTGGCTCCTTAGAATCCACGATACGCAGCATGGTTCCCAGACCAGAGGTGGCACCAGTGCCAAGTCGGGCTGGTTTGATGGTGAAAACTGGCTCGTGCAATCTGCCATCCAGAAGCGGGGCAGCTTACTTTTGTTTGCCAGGGAAACGGGCCAAGGTTTTTCTCTGGGGGCCTATGGCTGGGAGTGACCGGCTGGCTCCTGAAAAGCTACGATAGGCAGGATGGTGACCAGACCCATGGTGGCACCAGTGCCAAGTTGGGCTGGTTTGATAGTACCAAGTGGCTCCGGCAATCTGCCATCAAAATTTGGCAGGCGAGTTTTGTTTTCCAGGGAAAAGCGCCGTTGTTTTTGTTTGGGGGCCTGTGGGTGGGAGTGGCCGGATAGCTAATTAGAATCCACGATACGCAGCATGGTTCCCAGACCTGAGGTGGCACCAGTGCCAAGTTGGGCAGGTTTGATAGTACCAAGTGCGTCCTGCAATCTGCCATCCAGAAGCGGGGTACCTTACTTTTGTTTGCCAGGGAAACGGGCCGAGGTTTGTGTCTCGAGGCCTATGGCTGGGAGTGACCGGCTGGCTCCTGAAAAGCTACGACAGGCAGGATGGTTACCAGACCCATGGTGGCACCAGTGCCAAGTTGGGCTGGTTTGATAGTACCAAGTGGCTCCGGCAATCTGCCATCAAAATTTGGCAGGCGAGTTTTGTTTTCCAGGGAAAAGCGCCGTTGTTTTTGTTTGGGGGCCTGTGGGTGGGAGTGGCCGGATGGCTAATTAGAATCCACGATACGCAGCAAGGTTCCCAGACCTGAGGTGGCACCAGTGCCATGTCGGGCTAGTTTGATGGTGCAAAGTGGCTCCTGCAATCTGCCATCCAGAAGCGGGGCAGCTTGCTTTTGTTTGCCAGGGAAACGGGCCGAGCTTTGTGTCTGGGGGCCTATGGCTGGGAGTGACCGGCTGGCTCCTGAAAAGCTACGATAGGCAGGATGGTGACCAGACCCATGGTGGCACCAGTGCCAAGTTGGGCTGATTTGATAGTACCAAGTGGCTCCTGCAATCTACCATGAAAAAGTCGGCAGGCGAGTTTTGTTTTCCAGGGAAAAGCGCCGTTGTTTGTGTCTGGGGGCCTGTGGCTGGAGTGGCTGGCTGGCTCCTTAGAATCCACGATACGCAGGATGGTTCCCAGACCAGAGGTGGCACCAGTGCCAAGTCGGGCTGGTTTGATAGTACCAAGTGCGTCCTGCAATCTGCCATCCAGAAGCGGGACAGCTTACTTTTGTTTGTCAGGGAAACAGGCCGATCTTTGTGTCTGGGCGCCTATGGCTGGGAGTGACCTGCTAGGTCCTGAAAAGCTACGATAGGCAGGATGGTGACCAGACCCATGGTGGTACCAGTGCCAAGTTGGGTTGGTTTGATAGTACCAAGCGGCTCCTGCAATCCGCCATCAAAATGTGGGGGGGCGAGTTTTGTTTTCCAGGGAAAAGCGCCGTTGTTTGTGTTTGGATGCCTGTGGCAGGGAGAGGCCGGCTGGCTCCTTAGAATCCACGATACGCAGGATGGTTCCCAGACCCAAGGTGGCACCAGTGACAAGTTGGGCTGGTTTGATAGTACCAAGTGGATCCTGCAATCTGCCATCCAGAAGCGGGGCAGCTTACTTTTGTTTGCCAGGGAAACGGGCCGAGATTTTGTCTGGGGGCGTATGGCTGCGAGTGACCGGATAGGTCCTGAAAAGCTACGATAGGCAGGATGGTGACCAGACCCATGGTGGCACCAGTGCCAAGTTGGGCTGGTTTGATAGTACCAAGTGGCTCCTGCAATCTGCCATCAAAAATTTGGCAGGCGAGTTTTGTTTTCCAGGGAAAAGCGCCGTTGTTTGTGTTTGGGGGCCTGTGGCTGGGAGTGGCCGGCTTGCTAATTGCAATCCACGATACGCAGCATGGTTCCCAGACCTGAGGTGGCACCAGTGCCAAGTCGGGCTGGTTTGATGGTGAAAAGTGGCTCCTGCAATCTGCCATCCAGAAGCGGGATAACTTACTTTTGTTTGCCAGGGAAACGGGCCGAGGTTTTTCTCTGGGGGCCTAAGGCTGGGAGTGACCGGCTGGCCCCTGAAAAGCTACGATAGGCAGGATGGTGACCAGACCCATGGTGGCACCAGTGCCAAGTTGGGCTGGTTTGATAGTACCAAGTGGCTCCGGAAATCTGCCATGAAAATTTAGCAGGCGAGTTTTGTTTTCCAGGGAAAAGCGCCGTTGTTTTTGTTTGGGGGCCTGTGGCTGGGAGTGGCCGGCGGGCTCCTTAGAATCCACGATACGCAGCATGGTTCCCAGTCCACAGGTGGCACCAGTGCCAAGTCGGGCTGGTTTGATGGTGAAAGGTGGCTCCTGCAATCTGCCATCCAGAAGCGGGATAACTTACTTTTGTTTGCCAGGTAAACGGGCCGAGGTTTGTGTCTCGGGGCCTATGGCTGGGAGTGACCGGCTGGCTCCTGAAAAGCTACGATAGGCAGGATGGTGACCAGACCCATGGTGGCACCAGTGTCAAGTCGGGCAGGTTTGATAGTACCAAGTGGCTCCGGCAATCTGCCATCAAAAATTGGCAGGCGAGTTTTGTTTTCCAGGGAAAAGCGCCGTTGTTTTTGTTTGGGGGCCGGTGGGTGGGAGTGGCCGGTTGGCTAATTAGAATCCACGATACGCAGCAAGGTTCCCAGACCTGAGGTGGCACCAGTGCCAAGTCGGGCTAGTTTGATGGTGCAAAGTGGCTCCTTCAATCTGCCATCCAGAAGCGGGGCAGCTTGCTTTTGTTTGCCAGGGAAACGGGCCGAGCTTTGTGTCTGGGGGCCTATGGCTGGGAGTGACCGGCTGGCTCCTGAAAAGCTACGATAGGCAGGATGGTGACCAAACCCATGGTGGCACCAGTGCCAAGTTGGGCTGATTTGATAGTACCAAGTGGCTCCTGCAATCTGCCATGAAAAAGTCGGCAGGCGAGTTTTGTTTTCCAGGGAAAAGCGCCGTTGTTTGTGTCTGGGGGCCTGTGGCTGGAGTGGCTGGCTGGCTCCTTAGAATCCACGATACGCAGGATGGTTCCCAGACCAGAGGTGGCACCAGTGCCAAGTCGGGCTGGTTTGATAGTACCAAGTGCGTCCTGCAATCTGCAATCCAGAAGCGGGACAGCTTACTTTTGTTTGTCAGGGAAACGGGCCGATTTTGTGTCTGGGGGCCTATGGCTGGGAGTGACCGGCTGGCTCCTGAAAAGCTACGATAGGCAGGATGGTGACCAGACCCATGGTGGCACCAGTGCCAAGTTGGGTTGGTTTGATAGTACCAAGCGGCTCCTGCAATCCGCCATCAAAAGTGGGGGGGCGAGTTTTGTTTTCCAGGGAAAAGCGCCGTTGTTTGTGTTTGGGTGCCTGTGGCAGGGAGTGGCCGGCTGGCTGCTTAGAATCCACGATACGCAGGATGGTTCCCAGACCCAAGGTGGCACCAGTGACAAGTTGGGCTGGTTTCATAGTACCAAGTGGATCCTGCAATCTGCCATCCAGAAGCGGGGCAGCTTACTTTTGTTTGCCAGGGAAACGGGCCGAGCTTTTTGTCTGGGGGCGTATGGCTGCGAGTGACCGGCTAGGTCCTGAAAAGCTACGATAGGCAGGATGGTGACCAGACCCATGGTGGCACCAGTGCCAAGTTTGGCTGGTTTGATAGTACCAAGTGGCTCCTGCAATCTGCCATCAAAAATTTGGCAGGCGAGTTTTGTTTTCCAGGGAAAAGCGCCGTTGTTTGTGTTTGGGGGCCTGTGGCTGGGAGTGGCCGGCTTGCTAATTGGAATCCACGATATGCAGGATGGTTCCCAGACCTGAGGTGGCACCAGTGCCAAGTCGGGCTAGTTTGATGGTTCAAAGTGGCTCCTGATTTCTGCTATCCAGAAGCGGGGTAGCTTACTTTTGTTTGCCAGGGAAACGGGCCGAGGTTTTTCTCTGGGGGCCTATGGCTGGGAGTGACCGGCTGGCTCCTGAAAAGCTACGATAGGCAGGATGGTGACCAGACCCATGGTGGCACCAGTGCCAAGTTGGGATGATTTGATAGTAGCAAGTGGCTCCTGCAATCTGCCATCAAAAAGTTGGCAGGCGAGTTTTGTTTTCCAGGGAAAAGCGCCGTTGTTTGTGTTTGGGTCCTGTGGCTTGGAGTGGCCGGCTGGCTCCTTAGAACCACGATACGCAGGATGGTTCCCAGACCAGAGGTGGCACCAGTGCCAAGTCGGGCTGGTTTGATAGTACCAAGTGGCTCCGGCAATCTACCATCAAAATTTGGCAGGCGAGTTTTGTTTTCCAGGGAAAAGCGCCGTTGTTTTTGTTTGGGGGCCTGTGGCTGGGAGTGGCCGGATAGCTAATTAGAATCCACGATACGCAGCATCTTTCCCAGACCTGAGGTGGCACCAGTGCCAAGTTGGGCTGGTTTGATAGTACCAAGTGCGTCCTGCAATCTGCCATCCAGAAGCGGGGTAGCTTACTTTTGTTTGCCAGGGAAACGGGCCGAGGTTTGTGTCTCGAGGCCTATGGCTGGGAGTGACCGGCTGGCTCCTGAAAAGCTACGACAGGCAGGATGGTTACCAGACCCATGGTGGCACCAGTGCCAAGTTGGGCTGGTTTGATAGTACCAAGTGGCTCCTGCAATCTGCCATCAAAATTTGGCAGGCGAGTTTTGTTTTCCAGGGAAAAGCGCCGTTGTTTTTGTTTGGGGGCCTGTGGGTGGGAGTGGCCGGATGGCTCCTTAGAATCCACGATACGCAGCAAGGTTCCCAGACCTGAGGTGGCACCAGTGCCATGTCGGGCTAGTTTGATGGTGCAAAGTGGCTCCTGCAATCTGCCATCCAGAAGCGGGGCAGCTTACTTTTGTTTGTCAGGGAAACGGGCCGATCTTTGTGTCTGGGCGCCTATGGCTGGGAGTGACCTGCTAGGTCCTGAAAAGCTACGATAGGCAGGATGGTGACCAGACCCATGGTGGCACCAGTGCCAAGTTGGGTTGGTTTGATAGTACCAAGCGGCTCCTGCAATCCGCCATCAAAAAGTGGGGGGGCGAGTTTTGTTTTCCAGGGAAAAGCGCCGTTGTTTGTGTTTGGGTGCCTGTGGCAGGGAGTGGCCGGCTGGCTCCTTAGAATCCACGATACGCAGGATGGTTCCCAGACCCAAGGTGGCACCAGTGACAAGTTGGGCTGGTTTCATAGTACCAAGTGGATCCTGCAATCTGCCATCCAGAAGCGGGGCAGCTTACTTTTGTTTGCCAGGGAAACGGGCCGAGCTTTTTGTCTGGGGGCGTATGGCTGCGAGTGACCGGCTAGGTCCTGAAAAGCTACGATAGGCAGGATGGTGACCAGACCCATGGTGGCACCAGTGCCAAGTTGGGCTGGTTTGATAGTACCAAGTGGCTCCTGCAATCTGCCATCAAAAATTTGGCAGGCGAGTTTTGTTTTCCAGGGAAAAGCGCCGTTGTTTGTGTTTGGGGGCCTGTGGCTGGGAGTGGCCGGCTTGCTAATTGCAATCCACGATACGCAGCATGGTTCCCAGACCTGAGGTGGCACCAGTGCCAAGTCGGGCTAGTTTGATGGTTCAAAGTGGCTCCTGATTTCTGCTATCCAGAAGCGGGGTAGCTTACTTTTGTTTGCCAGGGAAACGGGCCGAGGTTTTTCTCTGGGGGCCTATGGCTGGGAGTGACCGGGTGGCGCCTGAACAGCTACGATAGGCAGGATGGTGACCAGACCCATGGTGGCACCAGTGCCAAGTTGGGCTGATTTGATAGTACCAAGTGGCTCCTGCAATCTGCCATCAAAATGTTGGCAGGCGAGTTTTGTTTTCCAGGGAAAAGCGCCGTTGTTTGTGTTTGGGTCCTGTGGCTTGGAGTGGCCGGCTGGCTCCTTAGAACCACGATACGCAGGATGGTTCCCAGACCAGAGGTGGCACCAGTGCCAAGTCGGGCTGGTTTGATAGTACCAAGTGGTTCCTGCAATCTGCCATCCAGAAGCGGGGCAGCTTACTTTTGTATGCCAGGGAAACGGGCCGAGCTTTGTGTCTGGGCGCCTATGGCTGGGAGTGACCGGCTGGCTCCTGAAAAGCTACGATAGGCAGGATGGTGACCAGACCCATGGTGGCACCAGTGCCAAGTTGGGCTGGTTTGATAGTACCAAGTGGCTCCTGCAATCTGCCATCAAAAAGTTGGCAGGCGAGTTTGTTATCCAGGGAAAAGCGCCGTTGTTTGTGTTTGGGGGCCTGTGGCTGGGAGTGGCCGGCTGGCTCCTTAGAATCCACGATACGCAGCATGGTTCCCAGACCAGAGGTGGCACCAGTGCCAAGTCGGGCTGGTTTGATGGTGAAAAGTGGCTCCTGCAATCTGCCATCCAGAAGCGGGATAACTTACTTTTGTTTGCCAGGGAAACGGGCCAAGGTTTTTCTATGGGGGCCTATGGCTGGGAGTGACCGACTGGCTCCTGAAAAGCTACGATAGGCAGGATGGTGACCAGACCCATGGTGGCACCAGTGCCAAGTTGGGCTGGTTTGATAGTACCAAGTGGCTCCGGCAATCTGCCATCAAAATTTGGCAGGCGAGTTTTGTTTTCCAGGGAAAAGCGCCGTTGTTTTTGTTTGGGGGCCTGTGGGTGGGAGTGGCCGGATGGCTAATTAGAATCCACGATACGCAGCAAGGTTCCCAGACCTGAGGTGGCACCAGTGCCAAGTCGGGCTAGTTTGATGGTGCAAAGTGGCTCCTGCAATCTGCCATCCAGAAGCGGGGCAGCTTGCTTTTGTTTGCCAGGGAAACGGGCCGAGCTTTGTGTCTGGGGGCCTATGGCTGGGGGTGACCGGCTGGCTCCTGAAAAGCTACGATAGGCAGGATGGTGACCAGACCCATGGTGGCACCAGTGCCAAGTTGGGCTGATTTGATAGTACCAAGTGGCTCCTGCAATCTGCCATCAAAAACTCGGCAGGCGAGTTTTGTTTTCCAGGGAAAAGCGCCGTTGTTTGTGTCTGGGGGCCTGTGGCTGGAGAGGCCGGCTGGCTCCTTAGAATCCACGATACGCAGGATGGTTCCCAGACCAGAGGTGGCACCAGTGCCAAGTCGGGCTGGTTTGATAGTACCAAGTGCGTCCTGCAATCTGCCATCCAGAAGCGGGACAGCTTACTTTTGTTTGTCAGGGAAACGGGCCGATCTTTGTGTCTGGGCGCCTATGGCTGGGAGTGACCTGCTAGGTCCTGAAAAGCTACGATAGGCAGGATGGTAAGCAGACCCATGGTGGCACCAGTGCCAAGTTGGGCTGGTTTGATAGTACCAAGTGGCTCCTGCAATCTGCCATCAAAAATTTGGCAGGCGAGTTTGTTATCCAGGGAAAAGCGCCGCTGTTTGTGTTTGGGGGCCTGTGGCAGGGAGTGGCCGGCTGGCTCCTTAAAATCCACGATACGCAGGATGGTTCCCAGACCAGAGGTGGCACCAGTGACAAGTTGGGCTGGTTTGATAGTACCAAGTGGATCCTGCAATCTGCCATCCAGAAGCGGGGCAGCTTACTTTTGTTTGCCAGGGAAACGGGCCGAGGTTTGTGTCTGGGGGCCTATGGCTGGGAGTGACCGGCTGGCTCCTGAAAAGCTACGATAGGCAGGATGGTGACCAGACCCATGGTGGCACCAGTGCCAAGTTGGGCTGGTTTGATAGTACCAAGTGGCTCCTGCAATCTGCCATCAAAATTTGGCAGGCGAGTTTTGTTTTCCAGGGAAAAGCGCCGTTGTTTGTGTTTGGGGGCCTGTGGCTGGGAGTGGATGGATGGCTCCTTAGAATCCACGATACGAAGGATGGTTCCCAGACCAGAGGTGGCACCAGTGCCAAGTCGGGCTAGTTTGATGGTGCAAAGTGGCTCCTGCAATCTGCCTTCCAGAAGCGGGGTAGCTTACTTTTGTTTGCCAGGAAAACGGGCCGAGGTTTGTGTCTGGGGGCCTATGGCTGCGAGTGACCGGCTGGCTCCTGAAAAGCTACGATAGGCAGGATGGTGACCAGACCCATGGTGGCACCAGTGCCGAGTTGGCCTGGTTTGATAGTAGCAAGTGGCTCCTGCAATCTGCCATCATAATTTGGCAGGCGAGTTTTGTTTTCCAGGGAAAAGCGCCGTTGTTTGTGTCTGGGGGCCTGAGGCTGGAGTGGCCGGCTGGCTCCTTAGAATCCACTATACGCAGGATGGTTCCCAGACCTGAGGTGGCACCAGTGCCAAGTCGGGCTAGTTTGATGGTGCAAAGTGGCTCCTGCAAGCTGCCATCCAGAAGCGGGGTAGGTTACTTTTGTTTGCCAGGGAAACTAGCCGAGGTTTTTCTCGGGGGGCCTATGGCTGGGAGTGACCGGCTAGGTCCTGAAAACCTAAGATAGGCAGGATGGTGACCAGACCCATGGTGGCAGCAGTGCCAAGTTGGGCTGGTTTGATAGTACAAAGTGGCTCCTGCAATCTGCCATCAAAATTTGGCAGGCGAGTTTTGTTTGTCCAGGGACAAGCGCCGTTGTTTGTGTTTGGGGACCTGTGGCTTGGAGTGGCCGGCTGGCTCCTTAGAATCCACGATACGCAGGATGGTTCCCAGACCAGACGTGGCACCAGTGCCGAGTCGGGCTAGTTTGATGGTGCAAAGTGGCTCCTGCAATCTGCCATCCAGAGGCGGGACAGCTTACTTTTGTTTGCCAGGGAAACGGGCCGAGCTTTGTGTCTGGGGGCCTATGGCTGGGAGACACCTTCTAGGTCCTGAAAAGCTACGATAGGCAGGATGGTGACCAGACCCATGGTGGCACCAGTGCCAAGTTGGGCTGGTTTGATAGTACCAAGTGGCTCCTGCAATCTGCCATCAAGAAGTCGGCAGGCGAGTTTTGTTTTCCAGGGAAAAGCGCCGTTGTTTGTGTTTGGGGGCCTGTGGCTGGGAGTGGCCGGCTTGCTAATTGCAATCCACGATACGCAGCATGGTTCCCAGACCTGAGGTGGCACCAGTGACAAGTCAGGCCAGTTTGATGGTGAAAAGTGGCTCCTGCAATCTGCCATCCAGAAGCGGGGCAGCTTACTTTTGTTTGCCAGGGAAACGGGCCGAGGTTTTTCTCTGGGGGCCTATGGCTGGGAGTGACCGGCTGGCGCCTGAACAGCTACGATAGGCAGGATGGTGACCAGACCCATGGTGGCACCAGTGCCAAGTTGGGCTGGTTTGATAGTACCAAGTGGCTCCTGCAATCTGCCATCAAAAACTTGGCAGGCGAGTTTTGTTTTCCAGGGAAAAGCGCCGTTGTTTGTGTTTGGGTCCTGTGGCTTGGAGTGGCCGGCTGGCTCCTTAGAACCACGATACGCAGGATGGTTCCCAGACCAGAGGTGGCACCAGTGCCAAGTCGGGCTGGTTTGATAGTACCAAGTGGTTCCTGCAATCTGCCATCCAGAAGCAGGACAGCTTACTTTTGTTTGTCAGGGAAACGGGCCGATTTTTGTGTCTGGGCGCCTATAGCTGGGAGTGACCTGCTAGGTCCTGAAAAGCTACGATAGGCAGGATGGTGACCAGACCCATGGTGGCACCAGTGCCAAGTTGGGCTGGTTTGATAGTACCAAGTGGCTCCTGCAATCTGCCATCAGAAGTCGGCAGGCGAGTTTTGTTTTCCAGGGAAAAGCGCCGTTGTTTCTGTTTGTGGGCCTGTGGGTGGGAGTGGCCGGATGGCTAATTAGAATCCACGATACGCAGCATGGTTCCCAGACCTGAGGTGGCACCAGTGCCAAGTCGGGCTAGTTTGATGGTGCAAAGTGGCTCCTGCAATCTGCCATCCAGAAGCGGGGTAGCTTACTTTTGTTTGCCAGGGAAAAGGGCCGAACTTTGTGTCGGGGCGCCTATGGCTGGGAGTGACCGGCTGGCTCCTGAAAAGCTACGATAGGCAGGATGGTGACCAGACCCATGGTGGCACCAGTGCCAAGTTCGGCTGATTTGATAGTACCAAGTGGCTCCTGCAATCTGCCATCAAAAAGTCGGCAGGCGAGTTTTGTTTTCCAGGGAAAAGCGCCGTTGTTTCTGTTTGGGGGCCTGTGGCTGGGAGTGGCCGGCTGGCTCCTTAGAATCCACGATACGCAGCATGGTTCCCAGACCAGAGGTGGCACCAGTGCCAAGTTGGGCTGGTTTGATAGTACCAAGTGCGTCCTGCAATCTGCCATGCAGAAGCGGGGCAGCTTACTTTTGTTTGCCAGGGAAACGGGCCGAGGTTTGTGTCTGGGGGCCTATGGCTGGGAGTGACCGGCTGGCTCCTGAAAAGCTACGATAGGCAGGATGGTGAGCAGACCCATGGTGGCACCAGTACCAAGTTGGGCTGGTTTGATAGTACCAAGTGGCTCCTGCAATCTGCCATCAAAAAGTTGGCAGGCGAGTTTTGTTTTCCAGGGAAAAGCGCCGTTGTTTGTGTCTGGGGGCCTGTGGATGGAGTGGCCGGCTGGCTCCTTAGAATCCACGATACGCAGCATGGTTCCCAGACCTGAGGTGGCACCAGTGACAAGTCAGGCCAGTTTGATGGTGCAAAGTGGCTCCTGCAATCTGCCATCCAGAAGCGGGGCAGCTTACTTTTGTTTGCCAGGTAAACGGGCCGAGGTTTTTCTCTGGGGCCTATGGCTGGGAGTGACCGGCTGGCTCCTGAAAAGCTACGATAGGCAGGATGGTGACCAGACCCATGGTGGCACCAGTGCCAAGTTGGGCTGGTTTGATAGTACAAAGTGGCTCCTGCAATCTGCCATCAAAATTTGGCAGGCGAGTTTTGTTTTCCAGGGAAAAGCGCCGTTGTTTGTGTTTGGGGGCCTGTGGCTTGGAGTGGCCGGCTGGCTCCTTAGAATCCACGATACGCAGCATGGTTCCCAGACCAGAGGTGGCACCAGTGCCAAGTCGGGCTGGATTGATGGTGCAAAGTGGCTCCTGCAATCTGCCATCCAGAGGCGGGATAACTTACTTTTGTTTGCCAGGGAAACGGGCCGAGCTTTGTGTCACGGGGCCTATGGCTGCGAGTGACCGTCTAGGTCCTGAAAAGCTACGATAGGCAGGATGGTGACCAGACCCATGGTGGCACCAGTGCCAAGTTGGGCTGGTTTGATAGTACCAAGTGGCTCCTGTAATCTGCCATCAAATAGTTGGCAGGCGAGTTTGTTATCCAGGGAAAAGCGCCGTTGTTTGTGTTTGGGGGCCTGTGGCTGGGAGTGGCCGGCTGGCTCCTTAGAATCCACGATACGCAGCATGGTTCCCAGACCAGAGGTGGCACCAGTGCCAAGTCGGGCTGGTTTGATGGTGAAAAGTGGCTCCTGCAATCTGCCATCCAGAAGCGGGATAACTTACTTTTGTTTGCCAGGGAAACGGGCCAAGGTTTTTCTATGGGGGCCTATGGCTGGGAGTGACCGACTGGCTCCTGAAAAGCTACGATAGGCAGGATGGTGACCAGACCCATGGTGGCACCAGTGCCAAGTTGGGCTGGTTTGATAGTACCAAGTGGCTCCGGCAATCTGCCATCAAAATTTGGCAGGCGAGTTTTGTTTTCCAGGGAAAAGCGCCGTTGTTTTTGTTTGGGGGCCTGTGGGTGGGAGTGGCCGGATGGCTAATTAGAATCCACGATACGCAGCAAGGTTCCCAGACCTGAGGTGGCACCAGTGCCAAGTCGGGCTAGTTTGATGGTGCAAAGTGGCTCCTGCAATCTGCCATCCAGAAGCGGGGCAGCTTGCTTTTGTTTGCCAGGGAAACGGGCCGAGCTTTGTGTCTGGGGGCCTATGGCTGGGAGTGACCGGCTGGCTCCTGAAAAGCTACGATAGGCAGGATGGTGACCAGACCCATGGTGGCACCAGTGCCAAGTTGGGCTGATTTGATAGTACCAAGTGGCTCCTGCAATCTGCCATCAAAAAGTCGGCAGGCGAGTTTTGTTTTCCAGGGAAAAGCGCCGTTGTTTGTGTCTGGGGGCCTGTGGCTGGAGAGGCCGGCTGGCTCCTTAGAATCCACGATACGCAGGATGGTTCCCAGACCAGAGGTGGCACCAGTGCCAAGTCGGGCTGGTTTGATAGTACCAAGTGCGTCCTGCAATCTGCCATCCAGAAGCGGGACAGCTTACTTTTGTTTGTCAGGGAAACGGGCCGATCTTTGTGTCTGGGCGCCTATGGCTGGGAGTGACCTGCTAGGTCCTGAAAAGCTACGATAGGCAGGATGGTAAGCAGACCCATGGTGGCACCAGTGCCAAGTTGGGCTGGTTTGATAGTACCAAGTGGCTCCTGCAATCTGCCATCAAAAATTTGGCAGGCGAGTTTGTTATCCAGGGAAAAGCGCCGTTGTTTGTGTTTGGGGGCCTGTGGCAGGGAGTGGCCGGCTGGCTCCTTAAAATCCACGATACGCAGGATGGTTCCCAGACCAGAGGTGGCACCAGTGACAAGTTGGGCTGGTTTGATAGTACCAAGTGGATCCTGCAATCTGCCATCCAGAAGCGGGGCAGCTTACTTTTGTTTGCCAGGGAAACGGGCCGAGGTTTGTGTCTGGGGGCCTATGGCTGGGAGTGACCGGCTGGCTCCTGAAAAGCTACGATAGGCAGGATGGTGACCAGACCCATGGTGGCACCAGTGCCAAGTTGGGCTGGTTTGATAGTACCAATGGGCTCCTGCAATCTGCCATCAAAATTTGGCAGGCGAGTTTTGTTTTCCAGGGAAAAGCGCCGTTGTTTGTGTTTGGGGGCCTGTGGCTGGGAGTGGCCGGCTGGCTCCTTAGAATCCACGATACGAAGGATGGTTCCCAGACCAGAGGTGGCACCAGTGCCAAGTCGGGCTAGTTTGATGGTGCAAAGTGGCTCCTGCAATCTGCCTTCCAGAAGCGGGGCAGCTTACTTTTGTTTGCCAGGAAAACGGGCCGAGGTTTGTGTCTGGGGGCCTATGGCTGGGAGTGACCGGCTGGCTCCTGAAAAGCTACGATAGGCAGGATGGTGACCAGACCCATGGTGGCACCAGTGCCGAGTTGGCCTGGTTTGATAGTAGCAAGTGGCTCCTGCAATCTGCCATCATAATTTGGCAGGCGAGTTTTGTTTTCCAGGGAAAAGCGCCGTTGTTTGTGTCTGGGGGCCTGAGGCTGGAGTGGCCGGCTGGCTCCTTAGAATCCACTATACGCAGGATGGTTCCCAGACCTGAGGTGGCACCAGTGCCAAGTCGGGCTAGTTTCATGGTGCAAAGTGGCTCCTGCAAGCTGCCATCCAGAAGCGGGGTAGGTTACTTTTGTTTGCCAGGGAAACTAGCCGAGGTTTTTCTCGGGGGGCCTATGGCTGGGAGTGACCGGCTAGGTCCTGAAAACCTAAGATAGGCAGGATGGTGACCAGACCCATGGTGGCAGCAGTGCCAAGTTGGGCTGGTTTGATAGTACAAAGTGGCTCCTGCAATCTGCCATCAAAATTTGGCAGGCGAGTTTTGTTTGTCCAGGGACAAGCGCCGTTGTTTGTGTTTGGGGACCTGTGGCTTGGAGTGGCCGGCTGCCTCCTTAGAATCCACGATACGCAGGATGGTTCCCAGACCAGACGTGGCACCAGTGCCAAGTCGGGCTAGTTTGATGGTGCAAAGTGGCTCCTGCAATCTGCCATCCAGAGGCGGGACAGCTTACTTTTGTTTGCCAGGGAAACGGGCCGAGCTTTGTGTCTGGGGGCCTATGGCTGGGAGAGACCTTCTAGGTCCTGAAAAGCTACGATAGGCAGGATGGTGACCAGACCCATGGTGGCACCAGTGCCAAGTTGGGCTGGTTTGATAGTACCAAGTGGCTCCTGCAATCTGCCATCAAGAAGTCGGCAGGCGAGTTTTGTTTTCCAGGGAAAAGCGCCGTTGTTTGTGTTTGGGGGCCTGTGGCTGGGAGTGGCCGGCTTGCTAATTGCAATCCACGATACGCAGCATGGTTCCCAGACCTGAGGTGGCACCAGTGACAAGTCAGGCCAGTTTGATGGTGAAAAGTGGCTCCTGCAATCTGCCATCCAGAAGCGGGGCAGCTTACTTTTGTTTGCCAGGGAAACGGGCCGAGGTTTTTCTCTGGGGGCCTATGGCTGGGAGTGACCGGCTGGCGCCTGAACAGCTACGATAGGCAGGATGGTGACCAGACCCATGGTGGCACCAGTGCCAAGTTGGGCTGGTTTGATAGTACCAAGTGGCTCCTGCAATCTGCCATCAAAAACTTGGCAGGCGAGTTTTGTTTTCCAGGGAAAAGCGCCGTTGTTTGTGTTTGGGTCCTGTGGCTTGGAGTGGCCGGCTGGCTCCTTAGAACCACGATACGCAGGATGGTTCCCAGACCAGAGGTGGCACCAGTGCCAAGTCGGGCTGGTTTGATAGTACCAAGTGGTTCCTGCAATCTGCCATCCAGAAGCAGGACAGCTTACTTTTGTTTGTCAGGGAAACGGGCCGATTTTTGTGTCTGGGCGCCTATAGCTGGGAGTGACCTGCTAGGTCCTGAAAAGCTACGATAGGCAGGATGGTGACCAGACCCATGGTGGCACCAGTGCCAAGTTGGGCTGGTTTGATAGTACCAAGTGGCTCCTGCAATCTGCCATCAGAAGTCGGCAGGCGAGTTTTGTTTTCCAGGGAAAAGCGCCGTTGTTTCTGTTTGTGGGCCTGTGGGTGGGAGTGGCCGGATGGCTAATTAGAATCCACGATACGCAGCATGGTTCCCAGACCTGAGGTGGCACCAGTGCCAAGTCGGGCTAGTTTGATGGTGCAAAGTGGCTCCTGCAATCTGCCATCCAGAAGCGGGGTAGCTTACTTTTGTTTGCCAGGGAAACGGGCCGAGGTTTGTGTCTGGGGGCCTATGGCTGGGAGTGACCGGCTGGCTCCTGAAAAGCTACGATAGGCAGGATGGTGAGCAGACCCATGGTGGCACCAGTACCAAGTTGGGCTGGTTTGATAGTACCAAGTGGCTCCTGCAATCTGCCATCAAAAAGTTGGCAGGTGAGTTTTGTTTTCCAGGGAAAAGCGCCGTTGTTTGTGTCTGGGGGCCTGTGGATGGAGTGGCCGGCTGGCTCCTTAGAATCCACGATACGCAGCATGGTTCCCAGACCTGAGGTGGCACCAGTGACAAGTCAGGCCAGTTTGATGGTGCAAAGTGGCTCCTGCAATCTGCCATCCAGAAGCGGGGCAGCTTACTTTTGTTTGCCAGGTAAACGGGCCGAGGTTTTTCTCTGGGGCCTATGGCTGGGAGTGACCGGCTGGCTCCTGAAAAGCTACGATAGGCAGGATGGTGACCAGACCCATGGTGGCACCAGTGCCAAGTTGGGCTGGTTTGATAGTACAAAGTGGCTCCTGCAATCTGCCATCAAAATTTGGCAGGCGAGTTTTGTTTTCCAGGGAAAAGCGCCGTTGTTTGTGTTTGGGGGCCTGTGGCTTGGAGTGGCCGGCTGGCTCCTTAGAATCCACGATACGCAGCATGGTTCCCAGACCAGAGGTGGCACCAGTGCCAAGTCGGGCTGGATTGATGGTGCAAAGTGGCTCCTGCAATCTGCCATCCAGAGGCGGGATAACTTACTTTTGTTTGCCAGGGAAAAGGGCCGAGCTTTGTGTCACGGGGCCTATGGCTGCGAGTGACCGTCTAGGTCCTGAAAAGCTACGATAGGCAGGATGGTGACCAGACCCATGGTGGCACCAGTGCCAAGTTGGGCTGGTTTGATAGTACCAAGTGGCTCCTGTAATCTGCCATCAAAATTCGGCAGGCGAGTTTTGTTTTCCAGGGAAAAGCGCCGTTGTTTGTGTTTGGGGGCCTGTGGCTGGGAGTGGCCGGCTTGCTAATTGCAATCCACGATACGCAGCATGGTTCCCAGACCTGAGGTGGCACCAGTGCCAAGTCGGGCCAGTTTGATGGTGCAAAGTGGCTCCTGATTTCTGCCATCCAGAAGCGGGGTAGCTTACTTTTGTTTCCCAGGGAAACGGGCCGAGGTTTTTCTCTGGGGGCCTATGGTTGGGAGTGACCGTCTGGCGCCTGAACAGCTACGATAGGCAGGATGGTGACCAGACCCATGGTGGCACCAGTGCCAAGTTGGGCTGGTTTGATAGTAGCAAGTGGCTCCTGCAATCTGCCATCAAAAACTTGGCAGGCGAGTTTTGTTTTCCAGGGAAAAGCGCTGTTGTTTGTGTTTGGGGGCCTGTGGCTGGGAGTGGCCGGCTGGCTCCTTAGAATCCACGATACGCAGGATGGTTCCCAGACCAGAGGTGGCACCAGTGCCAAGTCTGGCTGGTTTGATAGTACCAAGTGCGTCCTGCAATCTGCCATCCAGAAGCGGGACAGCTTACTTTTGTTTGTCAGGGAAACGGGCCGATCTTTGTGTCTGGGCGCCTATGGCTGGGAGTGACCTGCTAGGTCCTGAAAAGCTACGATAGGCAGGATGGTAACCAGACCCATGGTGGCACCAGTGCCAAGTTGGGCTGGTTTGATAGTACCAAGTGGCTCCTGCAATCCGCCATCAAAAAGTGGGGGGGCGAGTATTGTTTTCCAGGGAAAAGCGCCGTTGATTTTGTTTGGGTGCCTGTGGGTGGGAGTGGCCGGCTGGCTCCTTAGAATCCACGATACGCAGGATGGTTCCCAGACCAGAGGTGGCACCAGTGCCAAGTCGGGCTGGTTTGATGGTGAAAAGTGGCTCCTGCAATCTGCCATCCAGAAGCGGGATAACTTACTTTTGTTTGCCAGGGAAACGGGCCGAGGTTTTTGTCTGGGGGCCTATGGCTGGGAGTGACCGGCTGGCTCCTGAAAAGCTACGATAGGCAGGATGGTGACCAGACCCATGGTGGCACCAGTGTCAAGTTGGGCTGGTTTGATAGTACCAAGTGGCTCCGGCAATCTGCCATCAAAATTTGGCAGGCGAGTTTTGTTTTCCACGGAAAAGCGCCGTTGTTTTTGTTTGGGGGCCTGTGGGTGGGATTGGCCTGATGGCTAATTAGAATCCACGATACGCAGCATGGTTCCCAGACCTGAGGTGGCACCTGTGCCAAGTCGGGCTGGTTTGATACTACCAAGTGCGTCCTGCAATCTGCCATCCAGAAGCGGGCTAGCTTACTTTTGTTTACCATGGAAACGGGCCGAGGTTTGTGTCTGGATGCCTATGGCTGGGAGTGACCGGCTGGCTCCTGAAAAGCTACGATAGGCAGGATGGTGACCAGACCCATGGTGGCACCAGTGCCAAGTTGGGCTGGTTTGATAGTACCAAGTGGCTCCTGCAATCTGCCATCAAAATTTGGCAGGCGAGTTTTGTTTTCCATGGAAAAGCGCCGTTGTTTCTGTTTGGGGGCCTGTGGCTGGGAGTGGCCGGCTGGCTCCTTAGAATCCACGATACGCAGCATGGTTCCCAGACCAGAGGTGGCACCAGTGCCAAGTCGGGCTAGTTTGATGGTGCAAAGTGGCTCCTGCAATCTGCCATCCAGAAGCGGGGTAGCTTACTTTTGTTTGCCAGGGAAACGGACCGAGCTTTGTGTCTGGTGGCCTATGGCTGCGAGTGACCGGCTGGCTCCTGAAAAGCTACGATAGGCAGGATGGTGACCAGACCCATGGTGGCACCAGTGCCGAGTTGGGCTGATTTGATAGAAGCAAGTGGCTCCTGCAATCTGCCATCAAAATTTGGCAGGCGAGTTTTGTTTTCCAGGGAAAAGCGCCGTTGTTTGTGTCTGGGGGCCTGTGGCTGGAGTGGCCGGCTGGCTCCTTAGAATCCACGATACGCAGGATGGTTCCCAGACCCAACGTGGCAGCAGTGCCAATTTGGGCTGGTTTGATAGTACCATGTGGCTCCTGCAATCTGCCATCCAGAAGCGGGGCAGCTTACTTTTGTTTGCCAGGGAAACGGGCCGAGGATTTTCTCTGGGGGCCTATGGCCGGGAGGGTCCGGCTGGCTCCTGAAAAGCTACGATAGGCAGGATGGTGACCAGACCCATGGTGGCACAAGTGCCAAGTTGGGCTGATTTGATAGTAGCAAGTGGCTCCTGCAATCTGCCATCAAAATGTTGGCAGGCGAGTTTTGTTTTCCAGGCAAAAAGCGCCGTTGTTTGTGTTTGGGGGCCTGTGGCTGTGGGTGACCGGCTGGCTCCTTAGAATCCACGATACGCAGGATGGTTCCCAGACCCAAGGTGGCACCAGTGCCAAGTTGGGCTGGTTTGATAGTACCAAGTGGTTCCTGCAATCTGCCATCCAGAAGCGGGGCAGCTTACTTTTGTTTGCCAGGGAAACGGGCCGAGATTTGTGTCTGGGCGCCTATGGCTTCGAGTGACCGGCTAGGTCCTGAAAAGCAACGATAGGCAGGATGGTGACCAGACCCATGGTGGCACCAGTGCCAAGTTTGGCTGATTTGATAGTACCAAGTGGCTCCTGCATTCTGCCATCAAAAATTCGGCAGGCGAGTTTTGTTTTCCAGGGAAAAGCGCCGTTGTTTGTGTTTGGGGGCCTGTGGGTGGGAGTGGCCAGCTGGCTCCTTAGAATCCACGATACGCAGCATGGTTCCCAGACCAGAGGTGGCACCAGTGCCAAGTTGGGCTGGTTTGATAGTACCAAGTGCGTCCTGCAATCTGCCATCCAGAAGCGGGGCAGCTTACTTTTGTTTGCCAGGGAAACGGGCCGAGGTTTGTGTCTGGGGGCCTATGGCTGGGAGTGACCGGCTGGCTCCTGAAAAGCTACGATAGGCAGGATGGTGACCAGACCCATGGTGGCACCAGTGCCAAGTTGGGCTGGTTTGATAGTACCAAGTGGCTCCTGCAATCTGCCATCAAAAAGTTGGCAGGCGAGTTTGTTATCCAGGGAAAAGCGCCGTTGTTTGTGTTTGGGGGCCTGTGGCTGGGAGTGGCCGGCTGGCTCCTTAAAATCCACGATACGCAGCATGGTTCCCAGACCAGAGGTGGCACCAGTGCCAAGTCGGGCTGGTTTGATGGTGAAAAGTGGCTCCTGCAATCTGCCATCCAGAAGCGGGATAACTTACTTTTGTTTGCCAGGGAAACGGGCCGAGGTTTGTGTCTGGGGGCCTATGGCTGGGAGTGACCGGCTGGCTCCTGAAAAGCTACGATAGGCAGGATGGTGACCAGACCCATGGTGGCACCAGTGTCAAGTTGGGCTGGTTTGATAGTACCAAGTGTCTCCGGCAATCTGCCATCAAAATTTGGCAGGCGAGTTTTGTTTTCCAGGGAAAAGCGCCGTTGTTTTTGTTTGGGGGCCTGTGGGTGGGATTGGCCTGATGGCTAATTAGAATCCACGATACGCAGCATGGTTCCCAGACCTGAGGTGGCACCTGTGCCAAATCGGGCTGGTTTGATAGTACCAAGTGCGTCCTGCAATCTGCCATCCAGAAGCGGGGTAGCTTACTATTGTTTGCCATGGAAACGGGCCGAGCTTTGTGTCTGGGGGCCTAAGGCTGGGAGTGACCGGCTGGCTCCTTAGAATCCACGATACGCAGGATGGTTCCCAGACCTGAGGTGGCACCAGTGCCAAGTCGGGCTAGTTTCATGGTGCAAAGTGGCTCCTGCAAGCTGCCATCCAGAAGCGGGGTAGGTTACTTTTGTTTGCCAGGGAAACTAGCCGAGGTTTTTCTCGGGGGGCCTATGGCTGGGAGTGACCGGCTAGGTCCTGAAAACCTAAGATAGGCAGGATGGTGACCAGACCCATGGTGGCAGCAGTGCCAAGTTGGGCTGGTTTGATAGTACCAAGTGGCTCCTGCAATCTGCCATCAAAATTTGGCAGGCGAGTTTTGTTTGTCCAGGGACAAGCGCCGTTGTTTGTGTTTGGGGACCTGTGGCTTGGAGTGGCCGGCTGGCTCCTTAGAATCCACGATACGCAGGATGGTTCCCAGACCAGACGTGGCACCAGTGCCAAGTCGGGCTAGTTTGATGGTGCAAAGTGGCTCCTGCAATCTGCCATCCAGAGGCGGGACAGCTTACTTTTGTTTGCCAGGGAAACGGGCCGAGCTTTGTGTCTGGGGGCCTATGGCTGGGAGACACCTTCTAGGTCCTGAAAAGCTACGATAGGCAGGATGGTGACCAGACCCATGGTGGCACCAGTGCCAAGTTGGGCTGGTTTGATAGTACCAAGTGGCTCCTGCAATCTGCCATCAAGAAGTCGGCAGGCGAGTTTTGTTTTCCAGGGAAAAGCGCCGTTGTTTGTGTTTGGGGGCCTGTGGCTGGGAGTGGCCGGCTTGCTAATTGCAATCCACGATACGCAGCATGGTTCCCAGACCTGAGGTGGCACCAGTGACAAGTCAGGCCAGTTTGATGGTGAAAAGTGGCTCCTGCAATCTGCCATCCAGAAGCGGGGCAGCTTACTTTTGTTTGCCAGGGAAACGGGCCGAGGTTTTTCTCTGGGGGCCTATGGCTGGGAGTGACCGGCTGGCGCCTGAACAGCTACGATAGGCAGGATGGTGACCAGACCCATGGTGGCACCAGTGCCAAGTTGGGCTGGTTTGATAGTACCAAGTGGCTCCTGCAATCTGCCATCAAAAACTTGGCAGGCGAGTTTTGTTTTCCAGGGAAAAGCGCCGTTGTTTGTGTTTGGGTCCTGTGGCTTGGAGTGGCCGGCTGGCTCCTTAGAACCACGATACGCAGGATGGTTCCCAGACCAGAGGTGGCACCAGTGCCAAGTCGGGCTGGTTTGATAGTACCAAGTGGTTCCTGCAATCTGCCATCCAGAAGCAGGACAGCTTACTTTTGTTTGTCAGGGAAACGGGCCGATTTTTGTGTCTGGGCGCCTATAGCTGGGAGTGACCTGCTAGGTCCTGAAAAGCTACGATAGGCAGGATGGTGACCAGACCCATGGTGGCACCAGTGCCAAGTTGGGCTGGTTTGATAGTACCAAGTGGCTCCTGCAATCTGCCATCAGAAGTCGGCAGGCGAGTTTTGTTTTCCAGGGAAAAGCGCCGTTGTTTCTGTTTGTGGGCCTGTGGGTGGGAGTGGCCGGATGGCTAATTAGAATCCACGATACGCAGCATGGTTCCCAGACCTGAGGTGGCACCAGTGCCAAGTCGGGCTAGTTTGATGGTGCAAAGTGGCTCCTGCAATCTGCCATCCAGAAGCGGGGTAGCTTACTTTTGTTTGCCAGGGAAAAGGGCCGAACTTTGTGTCGGGGCGCCTATGGCTGGGAGTGACCGGCTGGCTCCTGAAAAGCTACGATAGGCAGGATGGTGACCAGACCCATGGTGGCACCAGTGCCAAGTTCGGCTGATTTGATAGTACCAAGTGGCTCCTGCAATCTGCCATCAAAAAGTCGGCAGGCGAGTTTTGTTTTCCAGGGAAAAGCGCCGTTGTTTCTGTTTGGGGGCCTGTGGCTGGGAGTGGCCGGCTGGCTCCTTAGAATCCACGATACGCAGCATGGTTCCCAGACCAGAGGTGGCACCAGTGCCAAGTTGGGCTGGTTTGATAGTACCAAGTGCGTCCTGCAATCTGCCATGCAGAAGCGGGGCAGCTTACTTTTGTTTGCCAGGGAAACGGGCCGAGGTTTGTGTCTGGGGGCCTATGGCTGGGAGTGACCGGCTGGCTCCTGAAAAGCTACGATAGGCAGGATGGTGAGCAGACCCATGGTGGCACCAGTACCAAGTTGGGCTGGTTTGATAGTACCAAGTGGCTCCTGCAATCTGCCATCAAAAAGTTGGCAGGCGAGTTTTGTTTTCCAGGGAAAAGCGCCGTTGTTTGTATCTGGGGGCCTGTGGATGGAGTGGCCGGCTGGCTCCTTAGAATCCACGATACGCAGCATGGTTCCCAGACCTGAGGTGGCACCAGTGACAAGTCAGGCCAGTTTGATGGTGCAAAGTGGCTCCTGCAATCTGCCATCCAGAAGCGGGGCAGCTTACTTTTGTTTGCCAGGTAAACGGGCCGAGGTTTTTCTCTGGGGCCTATGGCTGGGAGTGACCGGCTGGCTCCTGAAAAGCTACGATAGGCAGGATGGTGACCAGACCCATGGTGGCACCAGTGCCAAGTTGGGCTGGTTTGATAGTACAAAGTGGCTCCTGCAATCTGCCATCAAAATTTGGCAGGCGAGTTTTGTTTTCCAGGGAAAAGCGCCGTTGTTTGTGTTTGGGGGCCTGTGGCTTGGAGTGGCCGGCTGGCTCCTTAGAATCCACGATACGCAGCATGGTTCCCAGACCAGAGGTGGCACCAGTGCCAAGTCGGGCTGGATTGATGGTGCAAAGTGGCTCCTGCAATCTGCCATCCAGAGGCGGGATAACTTACTTTTGTTTGCCAGGGAAACGGGCCGAGCTTTGTGTCACGGGGCCTATGGCTGCGAGTGACCGTCTAGGTCCTGAAAAGCTACGATAGGCAGGATGGTGACCAGACCCATGGTGGCACCAGTGCCAAGTTGGGCTGGTTTGATAGTACCAAGTGGCTCCTGTAATCTGCCATCAAAATTCGGCAGGCGAGTTTTGTTTTCCAGGGAAAAGCGCCGTTGTTTGTGTTTGGGGGCCTGTGGCTGGGAGTGGCCGGCTTGCTAATTGCAATCCACGATACGCAGCATGGTTCCCAGACCTGAGGTGGCACCAGTGCCAAGTCGGGCCAGTTTGATGGTGCAAAGTGGCTCCTGATTTCTGCCATCCAGAAGCGGGGTAGCTTACTTTTGTTTCCCAGGGAAACGGGCCGAGGTTTTTCTCTGGGGGCCTATGGCTGGGAGTGACCGTCTGGCGCCTGAACAGCTACGATAGGCAGGATGGTGACCAGACCCATGGTGGCACCAGTGCCAAGTTGGGCTGGTTTGATAGTAGCAAGTGGCTCCTGCAATCTGCCATCAAAAACTTGGCAGGCGAGTTTTGTTTTCCAGGGAAAAGCGCTGTTGTTTGTGTTTGGGGGCCTGTGAATGGGAGTGGCCGGCTGGCTCCTTAGAATCCACGATACGCAGGATGGTTCCCAGACCAGAGGTGGCACCAGTGCCAAGTCTGGCTGGTTTGATAGTACCAAGTGCGTCCTGCAATCTGCCATCCAGAAGCGGGACAGCTTACTTTTGTTTGTCAGGGAAACGGGCCGATCTTTGTGTCTGGGCGCCTATGGCTGGGAGTGACCTGCTAGGTCCTGAAAAGCTACGATAGGCAGGATGGTAACCAGACCCATGGTGGCACCAGTGCCAAGTTGGGCTGGTTTGATAGTACCAAGTGGCTCCTGCAATCCGCCATCAAAAAGTGGGGGGGCGAGTATTGTTTTCCAGGGAAAAGCGCCGTTGATTTTGTTTGGGTGCCTGTGGGTGGGAGTGGCCGGCTGGCTCCTTAGAATCCACGATACGCAGGATGGTTCCCAGACCAGAGGTGGCACCAGTGCCAAGTCGGGCTGGTTTGATGGTGAAAAGTGGCTCCTGCAATCTGCCATCCAGAAGCGGGATAACTTACTTTTGTTTGCCAGGGAAACGGGCCGAGGTTTTTGTCTGGGGGCCTATGGCTGGGAGTGACCGGCTGGCTCCTGAAAAGCTACGATAGGCAGGATGGTGACCAGACCCATGGTGGCACCAGTGTCAAGTTGGGCTGGTTTGATAGTACCAAGTGGCTCCTGCAATCTGCCATCAAAATTTGGCAGGCGAGTTTTGTTTTCCAGGGAAAAGCGCCGTTGTTTTTGTTTGGGGGCCTGTGGGTGGGATTGGCCTGATGGCTAATTAGAATCCACGATACACAGCATGGTTCCCAGACCTGAGGTGGCACCTGTGCCAAGTCGGGCTGGTTTGATACTACCAAGTGCGTCCTGCAATCTGCCATCCAGAAGCGGGCTAGCTTACTTTTGTTTACCATGGAAACGGGCCGAGGTTTGTGTCTGGATGCCTATGGCTGGGAGTGACCGGCTGGCTCCTGAAAAGCTACGATAGGCAGGATGGTGACCAGACCCATGGTGGCACCAGTGCCAAGTTGGGCTGGTTTGATAGTACCAAGTGGCTCCTGCAATCTGCCATCAAAATTTGGCAGGCGAGTTTTGTTTTCCATGGAAAAGCGCCGTTGTTTCTGTTTGGGGGCCTGTGGCTCGGAGTGGCCGGCTGGCTAATTAGAATCCACGATACGCAGGATGGTTCCCAGACCAGAGGTGGCACCAGTGCCAAGTCGGGCTAGTTTGATGGTGCAAAGTGGCTCCTGCAATCTGCCATCCAGAAGCGGGGTAGCTTACTTTTGTTTGCCAGGGAAACGGACCGAGCTTTGTGTCTGGTGGCCTATGGCTGCGAGTGACCGGCTGGCTCCTGAAAAGCTACGATAGGCAGGATGGTGACCAGACCCATGGTGGCACCAGTGCCGAGTTGGGCTGATTTGATAGAAGCAAGTGGCTCCTGCAATCTGCCATCAAAATTTGGCAGGCGAGTTTTGTTTTCCAGGGAAAAGCGCCGTTGTTTGTGTCTGGGGGCCTGTGGCTGGAGTGGCCGGCTGGCTCCTTAGAATCCACGATACGCAGGATGGTTCCCAGACCCAACGTGGCAGCAGTGCCAATTTGGGCTGGTTTGATAGTACCATGTGGCTCCTGCAATCTGCCATCCAGAAGCGGGGCAGCTTACTTTTGTTTGCCAGGGAAACGGGCCGAGGATTTTCTCTGGGGGCCTATGGCCGGGAGGGTCCGGCTGGCTCCTGAAAAGCTACGATAGGCAGGATGGTGACCAGACCCATGGTGGCACAAGTGCCAAGTTGGGCTGATTTGATAGTAGCAAGTGGCTCCTGCAATCTGCCATCAAAATGTTGGCAGGCGAGTTTTGTTTTCCAGGGAAAAGCGCCGTTGTTTGTGTTTGGGGGCCTGTGGCTGTGGGTGACCGGCTGGCTCCTTAGAATCCACGATACGCAGGATGGTTCCCAGACCCAAGGTGGCACCAGTGCCAAGTTGGGCTGGTTTGATAGTACCAAGTGGTTCCTGCAATCTGCCATCCAGAAGCGGGGCAGCTTACTTTTGTTTGCCAGGGAAACGGGCCGAGATTTGTGTCTGGGCGCCTATGGCTTCGAGTGACCGGCTAGGTCCTGAAAAGCAATGATAGGCAGGATGGTGACCAGACCCATGGTGGCACCAGTGCCAAGTTGGGCTGATTTGATAGTACCAAGTGGCTCCTGCATTCTGCCATCAAAAATTCGGCAGGCGAGTTTTGTTTTCCAGGGAAAAGCGCCGTTGTTTCTGTTTGGGGGCCTGTGGCTGGGAGTGGCCAGCTGGCTCCTTAGAATCCACGATACGCAGCATGGTTCCCAGACCAGAGGTGGCACCAGTGCCAAGTTGGGCTGGTTTGATAGTACCAAGTGCGTCCTGCAATCTGCCATCCAGAAGCGGGGCAGCTTACTTTTGTTTGCCAGGGAAACGGGCCGAGGTTTGTGTCTCAGGGCCTATGGCTGGGAGTGACCGGCTGGCTCCTGAAAAGCTACGATAGGCAGGATGGTGACCAGACCCATGGTGGCACCAGTGCCAAGTTGGGCTGGTTTGATAGTACCAAGTGGCTCCTGCAATCTGCCATCAAAAAGTTGGCAGGCGAGTTTGTTATCCAGGGAAAAGCGCCGTTGTTTGTGTTTGGGGGCCTGTGGCTGGGAGTGGCCGGCTGGCTCCTTAAAATCCACGATACGCAGCATGGTTCCCAGACCAGAGGTGGCACCAGTGCCAAGTCGGGCTGGTTTGATGGTGAAAAGTGGCTCCTGCAATCTGCCATCCAGAAGCGGGATAACTTACTTTTGTTTGCCAGGGAAACGGGCCGAGGTTTGTGTCTGGGGGCCTATGGCTGGGAGTGACCGGCTGGCTCCTGAAAAGCTACGATAGGCAGGATGGTGACCAGACCCATGGTGGCACCAGTGTCAAGTTGGGCTGGTTTGATAGTACCAAGTGTCTCCGGCAATCTGCCATCAAAATTTGGCAGGCGAGTTTTGTTTTCCAGGGAAAAGCGCCGTTGTTTTTGTTTGGGGGCCTGTGGGTGGGATTGGCCTGATGGCTAATTAGAATCCACGATACGCAGCATGGTTCCCAGACCTGAGGTGGCACCTGTGCCAAATCGGGCTGGTTTGATAGTACCAAGTGCGTCCTGCAATCTGCCATCCAGAAGCGGGGTAGCTTACTATTGTTTGCCATGGAAACGGGCCGAGCTTTGTGTCTGGGGGCCTAAGGCTGGGAGTGACCGGCTGGCTCCTGAAAAGCTACGATAGGCAGGATGTTTACCAGACCCATGTTGGCACCAGTGCCAAGTTGGGCTTGTTTGATAGTACCAAGTGGCTCCTACAATCTGCCATCAAAATTTGGCAGGCGAGTTTTGTTTTCCAGGGAAAAGCGCCGTTGTTTGTGTTTGGGGGCCTGTGGCTGGGAGTGGCCGGCTGGCTCCTTAGAATCCACGATACGCAGGATGGTTCCCAGACCAGAGGTGGCACCAGTGCCAAGTCGGGCTAGTTTGATGGTGCAAAGTGGCTCCTGCAATCTGCCATCCAGAAGCGGGGTAGCTTACTTTTGTTTGCCAGGGAAACGGGCCGAGCTTTGTGTCTGGGGGCCTATGGCTGCGAGTGACCGGCTGGCTCCTGAAAAGCTACGATAGGCAGGATGGTGACCAGACCCATGGTGGCACCAGTGCCGAGTTGGGCTGATTTGATAGAAGCAAGTGGCTCCTGCAATCTGCCATCAAAATTTGGCAGGCGAGTTTTGTTTTCCAGGGAAAAGCGCCGTTGTTTGTGTCTGGGGGCCTGTGGCTGGAGTGGCCGGCTGGCTCCTTAGAATCCACGATACGCAGGATGGTTCCCAGACCCAACGTGGCAGCAGTGCCAATTTGGGCTGGTTTGATAGTACCAAGTGGCTCCTGCAATCTGCCATCCAGAAGCGGGGCAGCTTACTTTTGTTTGCCAGGGAAACGGGCCGAGGATTTTCTCTGGGGGCCTATGGCCGGGAGGGTCCGGCTGGCGCCTGAAAAGCTACGATAGGCAGGATGGTGACCAGACCCATGGTGGCACAAGTGCCAAGTTGGGCTGATTTGATAGTAGCAAGTGGCTCCTGCAATCTGCCATCAAAATGTTGGCAGGCGAGTTTTGTTTTCCAGGGAAAAGCGCCGTTGTTTGTGTTTGGGGGCCTGTGGCTGTGGGTGACCGGCTGGCTCCTTAGAATCCACGATACGCAGGATGGTTCCCAGACCCAAGGTGGCACCAGTGCCAAGTTGGGCTGGTTTGATAGTACCAAGTGGTTCCTGCAATCTGCCATCCAGAAGCGGGGCAGCTTACTTTTGTTTGCCAGGGAAACGGGCCGAGATTTGTGTCTGGGCGCCTATGGCTTCGAGTGACCGGCTAGGTCCTGAAAAGCAACGATAGGCAGGATGGTGACCAGACCCATGGTGGCACCAGTGCCAAGTTGGGCTGATTTGATAGTACCAAGTGGCTCCTGCATTCTTCCATCAAAAAGTCGGCAGGCGAGTTTTGTTTTCCAGGGAAAAGCGCCGTTGTTTCTGTTTGGGGGCCTGTGGCTGGGAGTGGCCAGCTGGCTCCTTAGAATCCACGATACGCAGCATGGTTCCCAGACCAGAGGTGGCACCAGTGCCAAGTTGGGCTGGTTTGATAGTACCAAGTGCGTCCTGCAATCTGCCATCCAGAAGCGGGGCAGCTTACTTTTGTTTGCCAGGGAAACGGGCCGAGGTTTGTGTCTCAGGGCCTATGGCTGGGAGTGACCGGCTGGCTCCTGAAAAGCTACGATAGGCAGGATGGTGAGCAGACCCATGGTGGCACCAGTGCCAAGTTGGGCTGGTTTGATAGTACCAAGTGGCTCCTGCAATCTGCCATCAAAATGTTGGCAGGCGAGTTTGTTATCCAGGGAAAAGCGCCGTTGTTTGTGTTTGGGGGCCTGTGGCTGGGAGTGGCCGGCTGGCTCCTTAAAATCCACGATACGCAGCATGGTTCCCAGACCAGAGGTGGCACCAGTGCCAAGTCGGGCTGGTTTGATGGTGAAAAGTGGCTCCTGCAATCTGCCATCCAGAAGCGGGATAACTTACTTTTGTTTGCCAGGGAAACGGGCCGAGGTTTGTGTCTGGGGGCCTATGGCTGGGAGTGACCGGCTGGCTCCTGAAAAGCTACGATAGGCAGGATGGTGACCAGACCCATGGTGGCACCAGTGTCAAGTTGGGCTGGTTTGATAGTACCAAGTGTCTCCGGCAATCTGCCATCAAAATTTGGCAGGCGAGTTTTGTTTTCCAGGGAAAAGCGCCGTTGTTTTTGTTTGGGGGCCTGTGGGTGGGATTGGCCTGATGGCTAATTAGAATCCACGATACGCAGCATGGTTCCCAGACCTGAGGTGGCACCTGTGCCAAATCGGGCTGGTTTGATAGTACCAAGTGCGTCCTGCAATCTGCCATCCAGAAGCGGGGTAGCTTACTTTTGTTTGCCATGGAAACGGGCCGAGCTTTGTGTCTGGGGGCCTAAGGCTGGGAGTGACCGGCTGGCTCCTGAAAAGCTACGATAGGCAGGATGTTTACCAGACCCATGGTGGCACCAGTGCCAAGTTGGGCTTGTTTGATAGTACCAAGTGGCTCCTACAATCTGCCATCAAAATTTGGCAGGCGAGTTTTGTTTTCCAGGGAAAAGCGCCGTTGTTTGTGTTTGGGGGCCTGTGGCTGGGAGTGGCCGGCTGGCTCCTTAGAATCCACGATACGCAGCATGGTTCCCAGACCAGAGGTGGCACCAGTGCCAAGTCGGGCTAGTTTGATGGTGCAAAGTGGCTCCTGCAATCTGCCATCCAGAAGCGGGGTAGCTTACTTTTGTTTGCCAGGGAAACGGGCCGAGCTTTGTGTCTGGGGGCCTATGGCTGGGAGTGACCGGCTGGCTCCTGAAAAGCTACGATAGGCAGGATGGTGACCAGACCCATGGTGGCACCAGTGCCAAGTTGGGCTGATTTGATAGTAGCAAGTGGCTCCTGCAATCTGCCATCAAAATGTTGGCAGGCGAGTTTTGTTTTCCAGGGAAAAGCGCCGTTGTTTGTGTTTGGGGGCCTGTGGCTGGGAGTGACCGGCTGGCTCCTCAGAATCCACGATACGCAGGATGGTTCCCAGACCCAAGGTGGCACCAGTGCCAAGTTGGGCTGGTTTGATAGTACAAAGTGGTTCCTGCAATCTGCCATCCAGAAGCGGGGCAGCTTACTTTTGTTTGCCAGGGAAACGGGCCGAGATTTGTGTCTGGGCGCCTATGGCTTGGAGTCACCTGCTAGGTCCTGAAAAGCTACGATAGGCAGGATGGTGACCATATCCATGGTGGCACCAGTGCCAAGTTGGGCTGGTTTGATAGTACCAAGTGGCTCCTGCAATCCGCCATCAAAAATTTGGCAGGCGAGTTTTGTTTTCCAGGGAAAAGCGCCGTTGTTTGTGTTTGGGGGCCTGTGGCTGGGAGTGGCCGGCTTGCTAATTGGTATCCACGATACGCAGGATGGTTCCCAGACCCAAGGTGGCACCAGTGCCAAGTTGGGCTGGTTTGATAGTACCAAGTGGTTCCTGCAATCTGCCATCCAGAAGCGGGGTAGCTTACTTTTGTTTGCCAGGGAAACGGGCCGAGCTTTGTGTCTGGGGGCCTATGGCTGCGAGTGACCGTCTAGGTCCTGAAAAGCTACGATAGGCAGGATGGTTAGCAGACCCATGGTGGCACCAGTGCCAAGATGGGCTGGTTTTATAGTACCAAGTGGCTCCTGCAATCTGCCATCAAAAAGTTGGCAGGCGAGTTTTGTTTTCCAGGGAAAAGCGCCGTTGATTTTGTTTGGGGGCCTGTGGCTGGGAGTGGCCGGCTTGCTAATTGGAATCCACGATACGCAGGATGGTTCCCAGACCTGAGGTTGCACCAGTGCCACGTCGGGCGAATTTGATGCTGCAAAGTGGCTCCTGCAATCTGCCATCCAGAAGCGGGGTAGCTTACTTTTGTTTGCCAGGGAAAATGGCCGAGGTTTTTGTCTGGGGGCCTATGGCTGGGAGTGACCGGCTGGCTCCTGAAAAGCTACGATAGGCAGGATGGTGACCAGACCCATGGTGGCACCAGTGCCAAGTTGGGCTGATTTGATAGTACCAAGTGGCTCCTGCAATCTGCCATCAAAAAGTTGGCAGGCAAGTGTGTTATCCAGGGAAAAGCGCCGTTGTTTGTGTTTGGGGGCCTGTGGCTGGGAGTGGCCGGCTGGCTCCTTAGAATCCACGATACGCAGGATGGTTCCCAGACCAGAGGTGGCACCAGTGCCAAGTCGGGCTGGTTTGATGGTGCAAAGTGGCTCCTGCAATCTGCCATCCAGAAGCGGGATAACTTACTTTTGTTTGCCAGGGAAACGGGCCAAGGTTTTTCTCTGGGGGCCTATGGCTGGGAGTGACTGGCTGGCTCCTGAAAAGCTACGATAGGCAGGATGGTGACCAGACCCATGGTGGCACCAGTGTCAAGTTGGACTGGTTTGATAGTACCAAGTGGCTCCGGCAATCTGCCATCAAAATTTGGCAGGCGAGTTTTGTTTTCCAGGGAAAAGCGCCGTTGTTTGTGTTTGGGGGCCTGTGGCTGGGAGTGGCCGGATGGCTAATTAGAATCCACGACACGCAGCATGGTTCCCAGACCTGAGGTGGCACCAGTGCCAGGTCGGGCTAGTTTGATGGTGCAAAGTGGCTCCTGCCATATGCCATCCAGAAGCGGGGCAGCTTGCTTTTGTTTGCCAGGGAAACGGGCCGAGGTTTGTGTCTGGGGGCCTATGGCTGGGAGTGACCGGCTGGCTCCTGAAAAGCTACGATAGGCAGGATGGTGACCAGACCCATGGTGGCACCAGTGCCAAGTTGGGCTGGTTTGATAGTACCAAGTGGCTCCTGCAATCTGCCATCAAAAAGTTGGCAGGCGAGTTTTGTTTTCCAGGGAAAAGCGCCGTTGTTTGTGTTTGGGGGCCTGTGGCTGGGAGTGGCCGGCTGGCTGCTTAGAATCCATGAAACGCAGCATGGTTCCAAGACCCAAGGTGGCACCAGTGCCAAGTCGGGCTGGTTTGATACTACCAAGTGCGTCCTGCAATCTGCCATCCAGAAGCGGGGCAGCTTACTTTTGTTTGCCAGGGTAACTGGCCGAGGTTTGTGTCTGGGGGCCTATGGCTGGGAGTGACCGGCTGGCTCCTGAAAAGCTACGATAGGCAGGATGGTGACCAGACCCATGGTGGCACCAGTGCCAAGTTGGGATGATTTGATAGTACAAAGTGGCTCCTGCAGTCTGCCATCAAAAAGTTGGCAGGCGAGTTTTGTTTTCCAGGGAAAAGCGCCGTTGTTTTTGTTTGGGGTCCTGTGGCTTGGAGTGGCCTGCGGGCTCCTTAGAACCACGATACGCAGGATGGTTCCCAGACCAGAGGTGGCACCAGTGCCAAGTCGGGCTGGTTTGATAGTACAAAGTGGTTCCTGCAATCTGCCATCCAGAAGCAGGGCAGCTTACTTTTGTATGCCAGGGAAACGGGCCGAGGTTTTTGTCTGGGGGCCTATGGCTGGGAGTGACCGGCTGGCTCCTGAAAAGCTACGATAGGCAGGATGGTGACCAGACGCATGGTGGCACCAGTGCCGAGTTGGGCTGATTTGATAGTACCAAGTGGCTCCTGCAATCTGCCATCAAAATGTTGGCAGGCGAGTTTTGTTTTCCAGGGAAAAGCGCCGTTGTTTGTGTTTGGGGGCCTGTGGGTGGGAGTGGCCGGATGGCTAATTAGAATCCACGATACGCAGCATGGTTCCCAGACCTGAGGTGGCACCAGTGCCAAGTCGGGCTAGTTTGATGGTGCAAAGTGGCTCCTGCAATCTGCCATCCAGAAGCGGGGTAGCTTACTTTTGTTTGCCAGGGAAAAGGGCCGAGCTTTGTGTCGGGGCGCCTATGGCTGGGAGTGACCGGCTGGCTCCTGAAAAGCTACGATAGGCAGGATGGTGACCAGACCCATGGTGGCACCAGTGCCAAGTTGGACTGATTTGATAGTACCAAGTGGCTCCTGCATTCTGCCATCAAAATGTTGTCAGGCGAGTTTTGTTTTCCAGGGAAAAGCGCCGTTGTTTCTGTTTGGGGGCCTGTGGCTGGGAGTGGCCGGCTGGCTCCTTAGAATCCACGATACGCAGCATGGTTCCCAGACCAGAGGTGGCACCACTGCCAAGTTGGGCTGGTTTGATAGTACCAAGTGCGTCATGCAATCTGCCATCCAGAAGCGGGGCAGCTTACTTTTGTTTGCCAGGGAAACGGGCCGAGCTTTGTGTCTCAGGGCCTATGGCTGGGAGTGACCGGCTGGCTCCTGAAAAGCTACGATAGGCAGGATGGTGACCAGACCCATGGTGGCACCAGTGCCCAGTTGGGCTGGTTTGATAGTACCAAGTGGCTCCTGCAATCTGCCATCAAAAAGTTGGCAGGCGAGTTTGTTATCCAGGGAAAAGCGCCGTTGTTTGTGTTTGGGGGCCTGTGGCTGGGAGTGGCCGGCTGGCTCCTTAAAATCCACGATACGCAGGATGGTTCCCAGACCAGAGGTGGCACCAGTGCCAAGTTGGGCTGGTTTGATAGTACCAAGTGGTTCCTGCAATCTGCCATCCAGAAGCGGGGCAGCTTACTTTTGTTTGCCAGGGAAACGGTCCGAGGATTGTGTCTGGGGGCCTAAGCCTGGAAGTGACCGGCTGGCTCGTGAAAAGCTACGATAGGCAGGATGGTGACCAGACCCATGGTGGCACCAGTGTCAAGTTGGGCTGGTTTGATAGTACCAAGTGGCTCCGGCAATCTGCCATCAAAATTTGGCAGGCGAGTTTTGTTTTCCAGGGAAAAGCGCCGTTGTTTTTGTTTGGGGGCCTGTGGGTGGGATTGGCCTGATGGCTAATTAGAATCCACGATACGCAGCATGGTTCCCAGACCTGAGGTGGCACCTGTGCCAAGTCGGGCTGGTTTGATACTACCAAGTGCGTCCTGCAATCTGCCATCCAGAAGCGGGCTAGCTTACTTTTGTTTACCATGGAAACGGGCCGAGGTTTGTGTCTGGATGCCTATGGCTGGGAGTGACCGGCTGGCTCCTGAAAAGCTACGATAGGCAGGATGGTGACCAGACCCATGGTGGCACCAGTGCCAAGTTGGGCTGGTTTGATAGTACCAAGTGGCTCCTGCAATCTGCCATCAAAATTTGGCAGGCGAGTTTTGTTTTCCATGGAAAAGCGCCGTTGTTTCTGTTTGGGGTCCTGTGGCTCGGAGTGGCCGGCTGGCTCCTTAGAATCCACGATACGCAGGATGGTTCCCAGACCAGAGGTGGCACCAGTGCCAAGTCGGGCTAGTTTGATGGTGCAAAGTGGCTCCTGCAATCTGCCATCCAGAAGCGGGGTAGCTTACTTTTGTTTGCCAGGGAAACGGACCGAGCTTTGTGTCTGGTGGCCTATGGCTGGGAGTGACCGGCTGGCTCCTGAAAAGCTACGATAGGCAGGATGGTGACCAGACCCATGGTGGCACCAGTGCCGAGTTGGGCTGATTTGATAGAAGCAAGTGGCTCCTGCAATCTGCCATCAAAATTTGGCAGGCGAGTTTTGTTTTCCAGGGAAAAGCGCCGTTGTTTGTGTCTGGGGGCCTGTGGCTGGAGTGGCCGGCTGGCTCCTTAGAATCCACGATACGCAGGATGGTTCCCAGACCCAACGTGGCAGCAGTGCCAATTTGGGCTGGTTTGATAGTACCATGTGGCTCCTGCAATCTGCCATCCAGAAGCGGGGCAGCTTACTTTTGTTTGCCAGGGAAACGGGCCGAGGATTTTCTCTGGGGGCCTATGGCCGGGAGAGTCTGGCTGGCTCCTGAAAAGCTACGATAGGCAGGATGGTGACCAGACCCATGGTGGCACAAGTGCCAAGTTGGGCTGATTTGATAGTAGCAAGTGGCTCCTGCAATCTGCCATCAAAATGTTGGCAGGCGAGTTTTGTTTTCCAGGGAAAAGCGCCGTTGTTTGTGTTTGGGGGCCTGTGGCTGGGAGTGACCGGCTGGCTCCTTAGAATCCACGATACGCAGGATGGTTCCCAGACCCAAGGTGGCACCAGTGCCAAGTTGGGCTGGTTTGATAGTACCAAGTGGTTCCTGCAATCTGCCATCCAGAAGCGGGGCAGCTTACTTTTGTTTGCCAGGGAAACGGGCCGAGATTTGTGTCTGGGCGCCTATGGCTTCGAGTGACCGGCTAGGTCCTGAAAAGCAACGATAGGCAGGATGGTGACCAGACCCATGGTGGCACCAGTGCCAAGTTGGGCTGATTTGATAGTACCAAGTGGCTCCTGCATTCTCCCATCAAAAATTCGGCAGGCGAGTTTTGTTTTCCAGGGAAAAGCGCCGTTGTTTCTGTTTGGGGGCCTGTGGCTGGGAGTGGCCAGCTGGCTCCTTAGAATCCACGATACGCAGCATGGTTCCCAGACCAGAGGTGGCACCAGTGCCAAGTTGGGCTGGTTTGATAGTACCAAGTGCGTCCTGCAATCTGCCATCCAGAAGCGGGGCAGCTTACTTTTGTTTGCCAGGGAAACGGGCCGAGGTTTGTGTCTCAGGGCCTATGGCTGGGAGTGACCGGCTGGCTCCTGAAAAGCTACGATAGGCAGGATGGTGACCAGACCCATGGTGGCACCAGTGCCAAGTTGGGCTGGTTTGATAGTACCAAGTGGCTCCTGCAATCTGCCATCAAAAAGTTGGCAGGCGAGTTTGTTATCCAGGGAAAAGCGCCGTTGTTTGTGTTTGGGGGCCTGTGGCTGGGAGTGGCCGGCTGGCTCCTTAAAATCCACGATACGCAGCATGGTTCCCAGACCAGAGGTGGCACCAGTGCCAAGTCGGGCTGGTTTGATGGTGAAAAGTGGCTCCTGCAATCTGCCATCCAGAAGCGGGGTAGCTTACTTTTCTTTTCCAGGGAAACGGGCCGAGGTTTTTGTCTGGGGGCCTATGGCTGGGAGTGACCGGCTGGCTCCTGAAAAGCTACGATAGGCAGGATGGTGACCAGACCCATGGCGGCACCAGTGCCAAGTTGGGCTGGTTTGATAGTACCAAGTGGCTCCTGCAATCTGCCATCAAAAAGTTGGCAGGCGAGTTTTGTTTTCAAGGGAAAAGCGCCGTTGTTTGTGTTTGGGGGCCTGTGGCACGGAGTGGCCGGCTGGCTCCTTAGAATCCACGATACGCAGGATGGTTCCCAGACCAGAGGTGGCACCAGTGCCAAGTCGGGCTGGTTTGATAGTACAAAGTGGCTCCTGCAATCTGCCATCCAGAAGCGGGGCAGCTTACTTTTTTTTGCCAGGGAAACGGGCCGAGCTTTGTGTCTGGGGGCCTATGGCTGGGAGTGACCGGCTGGCTCCTGAAAAGCTACGATAGGCAGGATGGTGACCAGACCCATGGTGGCACCAGTGCCAAGTTGGGCTGGTTTGATAGTACCAAGTGGCTCCTGCAATCTGCCATCAAAAAGTTGGCAGGCGAGTTTTGTTTTCCAGGGAAAAGCGCCGTTGTTTGTGTTTGGGGGCCTGTGGTTGGGAGTGGCCGGCTGGCTCCTTAGAAACCACGATACGCAGGATGGTTCCCAGACCAGAGGTGGCACCAGTGCCAAGTCGGGCTGGTTTGATAGTACCAAGTGGCTCCTGCAATCTGCCATCCAGAAGCGGGGCAGCTTACTTTTGTTTGCCACGGAAACGGGCCGTTGTTTGTGTTTGGGGGCCTGTGGCTGGGAGTGGCCGACTGGCTCCTTAGAATCCACGATACGCAGGATGGTTCCCAGACCAGTGGTGGCACCAGTGCCAAGTCGGGCTGGTTTGATACTACCAAGTGCGTCCTGCAATCTGCCATCCAGAAGCGGGCTAGCTTACTTTTGTTTACCATGGAAACGGGCCGAGGTTTGTGTCTGGATGCCTATGGCTGGGAGTGACCGGCTGGCTCCTGAAAAGCTACGATAGGCAGGATGGTGACCAGACCCATGGTGGCACCAGTGCCAAGTTGGGCTGGTTTGATAGTACCAAGTGGCTCCTGCAATCTGCCATCAAAATTTGGCAGGCGAGTTTTGTTTTCCATGGAAAAGCGCCGTTGTTTCTGTTTGGGGTCCTGTGGCTCGGAGTGGCCGGCTGGCTCCTTAGAATCCACGATACGCAGGATGGTTCCCAGACCAGAGGTGGCACCAGTGCCAAGTCGGGCTAGTTTGATGGTGCAAAGTGGCTCCTGCAATCTGCCATCCAGAAGCGGGGTAGCTTACTTTTGTTTGCCAGGGAAACGGACCGAGCTTTGTGTCTGGTGGCCTATGGCTGGGAGTGACCGGCTGGCTCCTGAAAAGCTACGATAGGCAGGATGGTGACCAGACCCATGGTGGCACCAGTGCCGAGTTGGGCTGATTTGATAGAAGCAAGTGGCTCCTGCAATCTGCCATCAAAATTTGGCAGGCGAGTTTTGTTTTCCAGGGAAAAGCGCCGTTGTTTGTGTCTGGGGGCCTGTGGCTGGAGTGGCCGGCTGGCTCCTTAGAATCCACGATACGCAGGATGGTTCCCAGACCCAACGTGGCAGCAGTGCCAATTTGGGCTGGTTTGATAGTACCATGTGGCTCCTGCAATCTGCCATCCAGAAGCGGGGCAGCTTACTTTTGTTTGCCAGGGAAACGGGCCGAGGATTTTCTCTGGGGGCCTATGGCCGGGAGAGTCTGGCTGGCTCCTGAAAAGCTACGATAGGCAGGATGGTGACCAGACCCATGGTGGCACAAGTGCCAAGTTGGGCTGATTTGATAGTAGCAAGTGGCTCCTGCAATCTGCCATCAAAATGTTGGCAGGCGAGTTTTGTTTTCCAGGGAAAAGCGCCGTTGTTTGTGTTTGGGGGCCTGTGGCTGTGGGTGACCGGCTGGCTCCTTAGAATCCACGATACGCAGGATGGTTCCCAGACCCAAGGTGGCACCAGTGCCAAGTCGGGCTGGTTTGATAGTACCAAGTGGTTCCTGCAATCTGCCATCCAGAAGCGGGGCAGCTTACTTTTGTTTGCCAGGGAAACGGGCCGAGATTTGTGTCTGGGCGCCTATGGCTTCGAGTGACCGGCTAGGTCCTGAAAAGCAACGATAGGCAGGATGGTGACCAGACCCATGGTGGCACCAGTGCCAAGTTGGGCTGATTTGATAGTACCAAGTGGCTCCTGCATTCTCCCATCAAAAATTCGGCAGGCGAGTTTTGTTTTCCAGGGAAAAGCGCCGTTGTTTCTGTTTGGGGGCCTGTGGCTGGGAGTGGCCAGCTGGCTCCTTAGAATCCACGATACGCAGCATGGTTCCCAGACCAGAGGTGGCACCAGTGCCAAGTTGGGCTGGTTTGATAGTACCAAGTGCGTCCTGCAATCTGCCATCCAGAAGCGGGGCAGCTTACTTTTGTTTGCCAGGGAAACGGGCCGAGGTTTGTGTCTCAGGGCCTATGGCTGGGAGTGACCGGCTGGCTCCTGAAAAGCTACGATAGGCAGGATGGTGACCAGACCCATGGTGGCACCAGTGCCAAGTTGGGCTGGTTTGATAGTACCAAGTGGCTCCTGCAATCTGCCATCAAAAAGTTGGCAGGCGAGTTTGTTATCCAGGGAAAAGCGCCGTTGTTTGTGTTTGGGGGCCTGTGGCTGGGAGTGGCCGGCTGGCTCCTTAAAATCCACGATACGCAGCATGGTTCCCAGACCAGAGGTGGCACCAGTGCCAAGTCGGGCTGGTTTGATGGTGAAAAGTGGCTCCTGCAATCTGCCATCCAGAAGCGGGGTAGCTTACTTTTCTTTTCCAGGGAAACGGGCCGAGGTTTTTGTCTGGGGGCCTATGGCTGGGAGTGACCGGCTGGCTCGTGAAAAGCTACGATAGGCAGGATGGTGACCAGACCCATGGCGGCACCAGTGCCAAGTTGGGCTGGTTTGATAGTACCAAGTGGCTCCTGCAATCTGCCATCAAAAAGTTGGCAGGCGAGTTTTGTTTTCAAGGGAAAAGCGCCGTTGTTTGTGTTTGGGGGCCTGTGGCACGGAGTGGCCGGCTGGCTCCTTAGAATCCACGATACGCAGGATGGTTCCCAGACCAGAGGTGGCACCAGTGCCAAGTCGGGCTGGTTTGATAGTACAAAGTGGCTCCTGCAATCTGCCATCCAGAAGCGGGGCAGCTTACTTTTTTTTGCCAGGGAAACGGGCCGAGCTTTGTGTCTGGGGGCCTATGGCTGGGAGTGACCGGCTGGCTCCTGAAAAGCTACGATAGGCAGGATGGTGACCAGACCCATGGTGGCACCAGTGCCAAGTTGGGCTGGTTTGATAGTACCAAGTGGCTCCTGCAATCTGCCATCAAAAAGTTGGCAGGCGAGTTTTGTTTTCCAGGGAAAAGCGCCGTTGTTTGTGTTTGGGGGCCTGTGGTTGGGAGTGGCCGGCTGGCTCCTTAGAAACCACGATACGCAGGATGGTTCCCAGACCAGAGGTGGCACCAGTGCCAAGTCGGGCTGGTTTGATAGTACCAAGTGGCTCCTGCAATCTGCCATCCAGAAGCGGGGCAGCTTACTTTTGTTTGCCACGGAAACGGGCCGTTGTTTGTGTTTGGGGGCCTGTGGCTGGGAGTGGCCGACTGGCTCCTTAGAATCCACGATACGCAGGATGGTTCCCAGACCAGTGGTGGCACCAGTGCCAAGTCGGGCTGGTTTGATAGTACCAAGTGGCTCCTGCAATCTGCCATCCAGAAGCGGGGCAGCTTAATTTTCTTTGCCAGGGAAACGGGCCGAGATTTGTGTCTGGGGGCCTATGGCTGGGAGTGACCGGCTGGCTCCTGAAAAGTTACGATAGGCAGGATGGTGACCAGACCCATGGTGGCACGAGTGCCAAGTTGGGCTGATTTGATAGTACCAAGTGGCTCCTGCAATCTGCCATCAAAACGTTGGTAGGCGAGTTTTGTTTTCCAGGGAAAAGCGCCGTTGTTTGTGTTTGGGCGCCTGTGGCTGTGAGTGGCCGGCTGGCTCCTTAGAATCCACGATACGCAGGATGGTTCCCAGACTTGTCGTGGCACCAGTGCCAAGTCCGGCTGGTTTGATAGTACCAAGTGGATCCTGCAATCTGCCATCCAGAAGCGGGGCAGCTTACTTTTGTTTGCCAGGGAAACGGGCCGAGGTTTTTGTCTGGGGGCCTATGGCTGGGAGTGACCGGCTGGCTCCTGAAAAGCTATGATAGGCAGGATGTTGACCAGACCCATGGTGGCAGCAGTGCCAAGTTGGGCTGGTTTGATAGTACCAAGTGGCTCCTGCAATCTGCCATCAAAAAGTTGGCAGGCGAGTTTTGTTTTCCAGGGAAAAGCGCCGTTGTTTGTGTTTGGGTGCCTGTGGTGGGAGTGGCCGGCTGGCTCTTTAGAATCCACGATACGCAGGATGGTTCCCAGACCAGTGGTGGCACCAGTGCCAAGTCGGGCGGGTTTGATAGTAACAAGTGCGTCCTACAATCTGCCATCCAGAAGCGGGGCAGCTTACTTTTGTTTTCCAGGGAAACAGGCCGAGGTTTTTGTCTGGGGGCCTATGGCTGGGAGTGACCGGCTGGCTCGTGAAAAGCTACGATAGGCAGGATGGTGACCAGACCCATGGCGGCACCAGTGCCAAGTTGGGCTGGTTTGATAGTACCAAGTGGCTCCTGCAATCTGCCATCAAAAAGTTGGCAGGCGAGTTTTGTTTTCCAGGGAAAAGCGCCGTTGTTTGTGTTTGGGGGCCTGTGGCTGGGAGTGGCCGGCTGGCTCCTTAGAATCCACGATACGCAGGATGGTTCCCAGACCAGAGGTGGCACCAGTGCCAAGTCGGGCTGGTTTGATAGTACCAAGTGGCTCCTGCAATCTGCCATCCAGAAGCGGGGCAGCTTACTTTTGTTTGCCAGGGAAACGGGCCGAGCTTTGTGTCTGGGGGCCTATGGCTGGGAGTGACCGGCTGGCTCCTGAAAAGCTACGATAGGCAGGATGGTGACCAGACCCATGGTGGCACCAGTGCCAAGTTGGGCTGGTTTGATAGTACCAAGTGGCTCCTGCAATCTGCCATCAAAAAGTTGGCAGGGAAGTTTTCTTTACCAGGGAAAAGCGCCGTTGTTTTTGTTTGGGGGCCTATGGCTGGGAGTGGCCGGCTGGCTCCTTAGAATCCACGATACGCAGGATGGTTCCTAGACTTGACGTGGCACCAGTGCCAAGTTGGGCTGGTTTGATAGTACCAAGTGCGTCCTGCAATCTGCCATCCAGAAGTGGGGTAGCTTACTTTTGTTTGCCAGGGAAACGGGCCGAGGTTTGTGTCTCGGGGCATATGCCTGGGAGTGACCGGCTGGCTCCTGAAAAGCTACGATAGGCAGGATGGTGACCAGACCCATGGTGGCACCAGTGCCAAGTTGGGCTGGTTTGATAGTACCAAGTGGCTCCTGCAATCTGCCATCCAAAAGTTGGCAGGCGAGTTTGTTATCCAGGGAAAAGCGCCGTTGTTTGTGCCTGGGGCCCTATCGCCTGGAGTGGACGGATGGCTAATTAGAATCCACGATACACAGGATGGTTCCCAGACCCATGGTGGCACCAGTGCCAAGTTGGGCTGGTTTGATAGTACCAAGTAGTTCCTGCAATCTGCCATCCAGAAGCGGGGCAGCTTACTTTTGTTTGCCAGGGAAACGGTCCGAGGATTGTGTCTGGGGGCCTAAGCCTGGAAGTGACCGGCTGGCTCGTGAAAAGCTACGATAGGCAGGATGGTGACCAGACCCATGACGGCACCAGTGCCAAGTTGGGCTGCTTTGATAGTACCAAGTGGCTCCTGCAATCTGCCATCAAGAAGTTGGCAGGCGAGTTTTGTTTTCCAGGGAAAAGCGCCGTTGTTTGTGTTTGGGGGCCTGTGGCTGGGAGTGGCCGGCTGGCTCCTTAGAATCCACGATACTCAGCATGGTTCCCAGACCAATGGTGGCACCAGTGCCAAGTTGGGCTGGTTGGATAGTACCAAGTGGTTCCTGCAATCTGCCATCCAGAAGCGGGGCAGCTTACTTTTGTTGGCCAGGGAAACGGGCCGAGGTTTGTGTCTGGGGGCCTATGGCTGGGAGTGACCGGCTGGCTCCTGAAAAGCTACGATAGGCAGGATGGTGACCAGACCCATGGTGGCACCAGTGCCAAGTTTGGCTTGTTTGATAGTACCAAGTGGCTCCTGCAATCTGCCATCAAAATGTTGGCAGGCGAATTTTGTTTTCCAGGGAAAAGCGCCGTTGTTTGTGTTTGGGGGCCTGTGGCAGGGAGTGGCCGGCTGGCTCGTGAAAAGCTACGATAGGCAGGATGGTGACGAGACCCATGGTGGCACCAGTGCCAAGTTGGGTTGGTTTGATAGTACCAAGTGGCTCCGGCAATCTGCCATCAAAAAGTTGGCAGGCAAGTTTTGTTTTCAAGGGAAAAGCGCCGTTGTTTGTGTTTGGGGGCCTGTGGCTGGGAGTGGCCGGCTGGCTGCTTAGAATCTACCATACGCAGGATGGTTCCCAGACCAGAGGTGGCACCAGTGCCAAGTCGGGCTGGTTTGATAGTACCAAGTGCGTCCTGCAATCTGCCATCCAGAAGCGGGACAGCTTACTTTTGTTTGTCAGGGAAACGGGCCGAGCTTTGTGTCTGTGGGCCTACGGCTGGGAGTGACCGGCTGGCTCCTGAAAAGCTACGATAGGCAGGATGGTGACCAGACCCATGGTGGAACCAGTGCCAAGTTGGGCTGGTTTGATAGTACCAAGTGGCTCCTGCAATCTGCCATCAAAAATTTGGCAGGCAAGTTTTGTTTTCCAGGGAAAAGTGCCGTTGTTTTGTTTGGGGGCCTATGGCTGGGAGTGGCCGGCTGGCTCCTTAGAATCCACGATACGCAGGATGGTTCCCAGACCTGAGGTGGCACCAGTGCCAAGTTGGGCTGGTTTGATAGTACCAAGTGCGTCCTGCAATCTGCCATCCAGAAGCGGGGTAGCTTACTTTTGTTTGCCAGGGAAACGGGCCGAGTTTTTTGTCTGGGGGCCTATGGCTGGGAGTGACCGGCTGGCTCCTGAAAAGCTACGATAGGCAGGATGGTGACCAGACCCATGGTGGCACCAGTGCCAAGTTGGGCTGGTTTGATAGTACCAAGTGGCTCCTGCAATCTGCCATCAAAAACTTGGCAGGCGAGTTTGTTATCCAGGGAAAAGCGCCGTTGTTTTTGTTTGGGGGCCTCTGGCTGGGAGTGGCCGGCTGGCTCCTTAGAATCCATGATACGCAGGATGGTTCCCAGACCAGAGGTGGCACCAGTGCCAAGTCGGGCTGGTTTGATGGTGAAAAGTGGCTCCTGCAATCTGCCATCCAGAAGCGGGGCAGCTTACTTTTGTTTGCCAGGGAAACGGGCCGAGGTTTGTGTCTGGGGGTTTATGGCTGGGAGTGACCGGCTGGCTCCTGAAAAGCTACGATAGGCAGGATGGTGACCAGACCCATGGTGGCACCAGTGTCAAGGTGGGCTGGTTTGATAGTACCAAGTGGCTCCGGCAGTCTGCCATCAAAATTTGGCAGGCGAGTTTTGTTTTCCAGGGAAAAGCGCCGTTGTTTTTGTTTGGGGGCCTGTGGGTGGGAGTGGCCGGCTGGCTCCTTAGAATCCACGATACGCAGCATGGTTCCCAGACCTGAGGTGGCACCAGTGCCAAGTCGGGCTAGTTTGATGGTGCAAAGTGGCTCCTGCAATCTGCCATCCAGAAGCGGGGCAGCTTACTTTTGTTTGCCAGGGAAACGGGCCGAGGTTTGTGTCTGGGGGCCTATGGCTGGGAGTGACCGGCTGGCTCCTGAAAAGCTATGATAGGCAGGATGGTGACCAGACCCAAGGTGGCACCAGTGCCAAGTTGGGCTGGTTTGATAGTACCAAGTGGCTCCTGCACTCTGCCATCAAAATGTTGGCAGGCGAGTTTTGTTTTCCAGGGAAAAGCGCCGTTGTTTGTGTTTGGGGGCCTGTGGCTGGGAGTGGCCGGCTGGTTGCTTAGAATCCACGATACGCAGGATGGTTCCCAGACGTGAGGCGGCGCCAGTGCCAAGTCGGGCTGGTTTGATACTACCAAGTGCGTCCTGCAATCTGCCATCCAGAAGCGGGACAGCTTACTTTTGCTTGCCAGGGAAACGGGCCGAGCTTTGGGTCTGGGCGCCTATGGCTGGGAGTGACCGGCTGGCTCCTGAAAAGCTACGATAGGCAGGATGGTGACCAGACCCATGGTGGCACCAGTGCCAAGTTGGGCTGGTTTGATAGTACCAAGTGGCTCCTGCAATCTGCCATCAAAAATTGGCAGGCGAGTTTTGTTTTCCAGGGAAAAGCGCCGTTGTTTGTGTTTAGGGGCCTGTGGGTGGGAGTGGCCGGATGGCTAATTAGAATCCACGATACGCAGCATGGTTCCCAGACCTGAGGTGGCACCAGTGCCAAGTCGGGCCAGTTTGATGGTGCAAAGTGGCTCCTGCAATCTGCCATCCAGAAGCGGGGCAGCTTACTTTTGTTTTCCAGGGAAACGGGCCGAGGTTTGTGTCTGGGGGCCTATGGCTGGGAGTGACCGGCTGGCTCCTGAAAAGCTACGATAGGCAGGATGGTGACCAGACCCATGGTGGCACCAGAGCCAAGTTGGGCTGATTTGATAGTACCAAGTGGCTCCTGCAGTCTGCCATCAAATAGTCGGCAGGCGAGTTTTGTTTTCCAGGGAAAAGCGCCGTTGTTTTTGACTGGGGGCCTGTGGCTGGGAGTGACCGGCTGGCTCCTTAGAATCCACGATACGCAGGATGGTTCCCAGACCCAAGGTGGCACCAGTGCCAAGTTGGGCTGGTTTGATAGTACAAAGTGGCTCCTGCAATCTGCCATCCAGAAGCGGGGCAGCTTACTTTTGTTTGCCAGGGAAACGGGCCGAGCTTTGTGTCTGGGGGCCTATGGCTGGGAGTGACCGGCTGGCTCCTGAAAAGCTACGATAGGCAGGATGGTGACCAGACCCATGGTGGCACCAGTGCCAAGTAGGGCTGGTTTGATAGTACCAAGTGGCTCCGGCAATCTGCCATCAAAATGTTGGCAGGCAAGTTTTGTTTTCCAGGGAAAAGCGCCGTTGTTTTTTTTGGGGGGCCAATGGCTGGGAGTGGCCGGCTGGCTCCTTAGAATCCACGATACGCAGGATGGTTCCCAGACCTGAGGTAGCACCAGTGCCAAGTCGGGCTGGTTTGATAGTACCAAGTGCGTCCTGCAATCTGCCATCCAGAAGCGGGGTAGCTTACTTTTGTTTGCCAGGGAAACGGGCCGAGGTTTTGTCTGGGGGCCTATGGCTGGGAGTGACCGGCTGGCTCCTGAAAAGCTACGATAGGCAGTATGGTGACCAGACCCATGGTGGCACCAGTGCCAAGTTTGGCTTGTTTGATAGTACCAAGTGGCTCCTGCAATCTGCCATCAAAATGTTGGCAGGCGAATTTTGTTTTCCAGGGAAAAGCGCCGTTGTTGGTGTTTGGGGGCCTGTGGCAGGGAGTGGCTGGCTGGCTCCTGAAAAGCTACGATAGGCAGGATGGTGACCAGACCCATGGTGGCACCAGTGCCAAGTTGGGCTGGTTTGATAGTACCAAGTGGCTCCGGCCATCTGCCATCAAAAAGTTGGCAGACGAGTTTTGTTTTCCAGGGAAAAGCGCCGTTGTTTTTGTTTGGGGGCCTGTGGCTGGGAGTGGACGGATGGCTAATTAGAATCCACGATACCCAGGATGGTTCCCAGACCAGAGGTGGCACCAGTGCCAAGTCGGGCTGGTTTGATAGTACCAAGTGGCTCCTGCAATCTGCCATCCAGAAGCGGGGCAGCTTACTTTTGTTTGCCAGGGAAACGGGCCGAGATTTGTGTCTGGGGGCCTATGGCTGCGAATGACCGGCTAGGTCCTGAAAAGCTACGATAGGCAGGATGGTGACCAGACCCATGGTGGCACCAGTGCCAAGTTGGGCTGGTTTGATAGTACCAAGTGGCTCCTGCAATCTGCCATCAAAAAGTTGGCAGGCAAGTTTTGTTTTCCAGGGAAAAGCGCCGTTGTTTGTGTTTGGGGGCCTGTGCCTGGGAGTGGATGGATGGCTCCTTAGAATCCACGATACGCAGGATGGTTCCCAGACCTGAGGTGGTACCAGTGCCAAGTTGGGCTGGTTTGATAGTACCAAGTGCGTCCTGCAATCTGCCATCCAGAAGCAGGGTAGCTTACTTTTGTTTGCCAGGGAAACGGGCCGAGGTTTGTGTCTCGGGGCCTATGGCTGGGAGTGACCGGCTGGCTCCTGAAAAGCTACGATAGGCAGGATGGTGACCAGACCCATGGTGGCACCAGTGCCAAGTTGGGCTGGTTTGATAGTAACAAGTGGCTCCTGCAATCTGCCATCAAAAAGTTGGCAGGCGAGTTTTGTTTTCCAGGGAAAAGCGCCGTTGTTTGTGTTTGGGGGCCTGTGGCTGGGAGTGGCCGGCTGGCTGCTTAGAATCCACGATACGCAGGATGGTTCCCAGACCAGAGGTGACACCAGTGCCAAGTCGGGCTGGTTTGATGGTGAAAAGTGGCTCCTGCAATCTGCCAACCACAAGCGGGATAACTTGATTTTGTTTGCCAGGGAAACGGGCCGAGCTTTGTGTCTGGGGGCGTATGGCTGGCAGTGACCGGCTGGCTCCTGAAAAGCTACGATAGGCAGGATGGTGACCAGACCCATGCTGGCACCAGTGCCAAGTTGGGCTGGTTTGATAGTACCAAGTGGCTCCGGCAATCTGCCATCAAAATTTGGCAGGCGAGTTTTGTTTTCCAGGGAAAAACGCCGTTGTTTGTGTTTGGGGGCCTGTGGGTGGGAGTGGCCGGATGGCTAATTAGAATCCACGATACGCAGCATGGTTCCCAGACCTGAGGTGACACCAGTGCCAAGTCGGGCTAGTTTGATTGTGCAAACTGGCTACTGCAATCTGCCATCCAGAAGCGGGGCAGCTTACTTTTGTTTGCCAGGGAAACAGGCCGAGCTTTGTGTCTGGGGGCCTATGGCTGGGAGTGACCGGCTGGCTCCTGAAAAGCTACGATAGGCAGGATGGTGACCAGACCCATGGTGGCACCAGTGCCAAGTTGGGCTGGTTTGATAGTACCAAGTGGCTCCTGCAATCTGCCATCAAAATGTTGGCAGGCGAGTTTTGTTTTCCAGGGAAAAGCGCCGTTGTTTGTGTTTGGGGGCCTGTGGCTGGGAGTGGCCGTCTGGCTGCTTAGAATCCACGATACACAGGATGGTTCCCAGACCAGAGGTGGCGCCAGTGCCAAGTCGGGCTGGGGTGATACTACCAAGTGCGTCCTGCAATCTGCTATCCAGAAGCGTGGCAGCTTACTTTTGTTTGCCAGGGAAACGGGCCGAGGTTTTTGTCTGGGGGCCTATGGCTGGGAGTGACCGGCTGGCTCCTGAAAAGCTACGATAGGCAGGATGGTGACCAGACTCATGGTGGCACCAGTGCAAGGTTGGGCTGGTTTGATAGTACCAAGTGGCTCCTGCAATCTGCCATCAAAAAGTTGGCAGGCGAGTTTTGTTTTCCAGGGAAAAGCGCCGTTGTTTGTGTTTGGGGGCCTGTGGGTGGGAGTGGCCGTCTGGTTCCTTAGAATCCACGATACGCAGGATGGTTCCCAGACCTGAGGTGGCACCAGTGCCAAGTCGGGCTAGTTTGATGGTGCAATGTGGCTCCTGCAATCTGCCATCCAGAAGCGGGGCAGCTTACTTTTGTTTGCCAGGGAAACGGGCCGAGGTTTGTGTCTGGGGGCCTATGGCTGGGAGTGACCGGCTGGCTCCTGAAAAGCTACGATAGGCCGGATGGTGACCAGACCCATGGTGGCACCAGAGCCAAGTTGGGCTGATTTGATAGTACCAAGTGGCTCCTGCAATCTGCCATCAAAAAGTCGGCAGGCGAGTTTTGTTTTCCAGGGAAAAGCGCCGTTGTTTGTGTCTGGGGGCCTGTGGCTGGGAGTGATCGGCTGGCTCCTTAGAATCCACGATACGCAGGATGGTTCCCAGACCTGAGGTGGCACCAGTGCCAAGTTGGGCTGGTTTCATAGTACCAAGTGGTTCCTGCAATCTGCCATCCAGAAGCGGGGCAGCTTACTTTTGTTTGCCAGGGAAACGGGCCGAGGTTTTTCTCTGGGGGCCTATGGCAGGGAGGGACCGGCTGGCTCCTGAAAAGCTACGATAGGCAGGATGGTGACCAGACCCATGGTGGCACCAGTGCCAAGTTGGGCTGATTTGATAGTAGCAAGTGGCTCCTGCAATCTGCCATCAAAATGTTGGCAGGCGAGTTTTGTTTTCCAGGGAATAGCCCTGTGGTTTTTTTTTGGGGGCCTGTGGCTGGGAGTGACCGGCTGGCTCCTTAGAATCCACGATACGCAGGATGGTTCCCAGACCCAAGGTGGCACCAGTGCCAAGTTTGGCTGGTTTGATAGTACCAAGTGGCTCCTGCAATCTGCCATCCAGAAGCGGGGCAGCTTACTTTTTTTTGCCAGGGAAACGGGTCGAGCTTTGTGTCTGGGGGCCTATGGCTGGGAGTGACCGGCTAGGTCCTGAAAAGCTAAGATAGGCAGGATGGTGACCAGACCCATGGTGGCACCAGTGCCAAGTTGGGCTGGTTTGATAGTAACAAGTGGCTCCTGCAATCTGCCATCAAAAAGTTGGCAGGCGAGTTTTGTTTTCCAGGGAAAAGCGCCGTTGTTTGTGTTTGGGGGCCTGTGGCTGGGAGTGGCCGGCTGGCTGCTTAGAATCCACGATACGCAGGATGGTTCCCAGACCAGAGGTGGCACCAGTGCCAAGTCGGGCTGGTTTGATACTACCTAGTGGATCCTGCAATCTGCCATCCAGAAGCGGGACAGCTTACTTTTTTTTGTCAGGGAAACGGGCTGAGCTTTGTGTCACGGGGCCTATGGCTGGGAGTGACCGTCTAGGTCCTGAAAAGCTACGATAGGCAGGATGGTGACCAGACCCATGGTGGCACCAGTGCCAAGTTGGGCTGGTTTGATAGTACCAAGTGGCTCCTGCAATCTGCCATCAAAAAGTTGGCAGGCGAGTTTTGTTTTCCAGGGAAAAGCGCCGTTGTTTGTGTTTGGGGGCCTGTGGCTGGGAGTGGCCGGCTGGCTGCTTAGAATCCACGATACGCAGGATGGTTCCCAGACCAGAGGTGGCACCAGTGCCAAGTCGGGCTGGTTTGATACTACCTAGTGGATCCTGCAATCTGCCATCCAGAAGCGGGACAGCTTACTTTTTTTTGTCAGGGAAACGGGCTGAGCTTTGTGTCACGGGGCCTATGGCTGGGAGTGACCATCTAGGTCCTGAAAAGCTACGATAGGCAGGATGGTGACCAGACCCATGGTGGCACCAGTGCCAAGTTGGGCTGGTTTGATAGTACCAAGTGGCTCCTGCAATCTGCCATCCAAAAGTTGGCAGGCGAGTTTTGTTTTCCAGGGAAAAGCGCCGTTGTTTGTGTTTGGGGGCCTGTGGGTGGGAGTGGCCGGCTTGCTAATTGGAATCCACGATACGCAGGATGGTTCCCAGACCTGAGGTGGCACCAGTGACAAGTCGGGCCAGTTTGATGGTGCAAAGTGGCTCCTGCAATCTGCCATCCAGAAGCGGGGTAGCTTACTTTTCTTTGCCAGGGAAACGGGCCGAGGTTTTTCTCTGGGGGCCTATGGCTGGGAGTGACCGGGTGGCGCCTGAACAGCTACGATAGGCAGGATGGTGACCAGACCCATGGTGGCACCAGTGCCAAGTTGGGCTGGTTTGATAGTACCAAGTGGCTCCTGCAATCTGCCATCAAAATGTTGGCAGGCGAGTTTTGTTTTCCAGGGAAAAGCGCTGTTGTTTGTGTTTGGGGGCCTGTGGCTGGGAGTGACCGGCTGGCTCCTTAGAATCCACGATACGCAGGATGGTCCCCAGACCAGAGGTGGCACCAGTGCCAAGTCGGGCTGGTTTTATAGTACCAAGTGGTTCATGCAATCTGCCATCCAGAAGCGGGGCAGCTTAATTTTGTTTGCCAGGGAAACGGGCCGAGCTTTGTGTCTGGGCGCCTATGGCTGGGAGTGACCTGCTAGGTACTGAAAAGCTACGATAGGCAGGATGGTGACCACATCCATGGTGGCACCAGTGCCAAGTTGGGCTGGTTTGATAGTACCAAGTGGCTCCTGCAATCCGCCATCAAAAAGTTGGCAGGCGAGTTTTGTTTTCCAGGGAAAAGCGCCGTTGTTTGTGTTTGGGTGCCTGTGGCAGGGAGTGGCCGGCTGGCTCCTTAGAATCCACGATACGCAGGATGGTTCCCAGACCCAAGGTGGCACCAGTGCCAAGTTGGGCTGGTTTGATACTACCAAGTGCGTCCTGCAATCTGCCATCCAGAAGCGGGGTAGCTTACTTTTTTTTGCCAGGGAAACGGGCCGAGGTTTTTGTCTCGGGGTATAAGGCTGGGGGTGACCGGCTGGCTCCTGAAAAGCTACGATAGGCAGGATGGTGACCAGACCCATGGTGGCACCAGTGCCAAGTTGGACTGATTTGATAGTACCAAGTGGCTCCTGCAATCTGCCATCAAAAATTTGGCAGGCGAGTTTTGTTTTCCAGGGAAAAGCGCCGTTGTTTGTGTTTGGGGGCCTGTGGCTGGGAGTGGCCGGCTGGCTAATTAGAATCCACGATACGCAGGATGGTTCCCAGACCAGAGGTGACCCCAGTGACAAGTCGGGCTGGTTTGATAGTACCAAGTGGCTCCTGCAATCTGCCATCCAGAAGCGGGGTAGCTTACTATTGTTTGCCAGGGAAAAGGGCCGAGGTGTTTGTCTCGGCGCCTGTGGCTGGGGGTGACCGGCTGGCTCCTGAAAAGCTACGATAGGCAGGATGGTGACCAGACCCATGGTGGCACCAGTGCCAAGTTGGGCTGGTTTGATAGTATCAAGTGGCTCCTGCAATCCGCCATCAAAAAGTTGGCAGGCGAGTTTTGTTTTCCAGGGAAAAGCGCCGTTGTTTGTGTTTGAGTGCCTGTGGCAGGGAGTGGCCGGCTGGCTGCTTAGAATCCACGATACGCAGCATGGTTCCCAGACCCAAGGTGGCACCAGTGCCAAGTTGGGCTGGTTTGATACTACGAAGTGCGTCCTGCAATCTGCCATCCAGAAGCGGGGTAGCTTACTTTTTTTTGCCAGGGAAACGGGCCGAGGTTTTTGTCTCGGGGCCTGTGGCTGGGAGTGACCGGCTGGCTCCTGAAAAGCTACGATAGGCAGGATGGTGACCAGACCCATGGTGGCACCAGTGCCGAGTTGGGCTGATTTGATAGTACCAACTGGCTCCTGCAATCTGCCATCAAAAATTTGGCAGGCGAGTTTTGTTTTCCAGGGAAAAGCGCCCTTGTTTGTGTTTGGGGGCCTGTGGCTGGGAGTGGCCGGCTGGCTAATTAGAATCAACGATACGCAGGATGGTTCCCAGACCAGAGTTGGCACCAGTGACAAGTCGGGCTGGTTTGATACTACCAAGCGCGTCCTGCAATCTGCCATCCAGAAGCGGGGCAGCTTACTTTTGTTTGCCAGGGAAACGGGCCGAGCTTTGTGTCTGGGGGCCTATGGCTGGGAGTGACCGGCTGGCTCCTGAAAAGCTACGATAGGCAGGATGGTGACCAGACCCATGGTGGCACCAGTGCCAAGTTGGGCTGATTTGATAGTAGCAAGTGGCTCCTGCAATCTGCCATCAAAATGTTGGCAGGCGAGTTTTGTTTTCCAGGGAAAAGCGCCGTTGTTTGTGTCTGGGGGCCTGTGGCTGGGAGTGACCGGCTGGCTCCTTAGAATCCACGATACGCCGGATGGTTCCCAGACCAGAGGTGGCACCAGTGCCAAGTTGGGCTGGTTTGATAGTACCAAGTTATTCCTGCAATCTGCCATCCAGAAGCGGGGCAGCTTACTTTTGTTTGCCAGGGAAACGGGCCGAGGTTTGTGTCTGGGGGCCTATCGCTGGGAGTGACCGGCTGGCTCCTGAAAAGCTACGATAGGCAGGATGGTGACCAGACCCATGGTGGCACCAGTGCCAAGTTGGGCTGGTTTGATAGTACCAAGTGGCTCCTGCAATCTGCCATCAAAATGTTGGCAGGCGAGTTTTGTTTTCCAGGGAAAAGCGCCGTTGTTTGTGTTTGGGGGCCTGTGGCTGGGAGTGGCCGGCTGGCTCCTTAGAATCCACGATACGCAGCATGGTTCCCAGACCAGAGGTGGCACCAGTGCCAAGTCGGGCAGGTTTGATAATTCCGAGTGGATCCTGCAATCTGCCATCCAGAAGCGGGACAGCTTACTTTTGTTTGCCAGGGAAACGGGCAGAGCTTTGTGTCTGGGGGCCTATGGCTGGGAGTGACCGTCTAGGTCCTGAATAGCTACGATAGGCAGGATGGTGACCAGACCCATGGTGGCACCAGTGCCAAGTTGGGCTGGTTTGATAGTACCAAGTGGCTCCTGCAATCTGCCATCAAAAAGTTGGCAGGCGAGTTTTGTTTTCCAGGGAAAAGCGCCGTTGTTTGTGTTTGGGGGCCTGTGGCTGGGAGTGGCCGTCTGGCTCCTTAGAATCCACGATACGCAGGATGGTTCCCAGACCTGACGCTGCACCAGTGCCAAGTCGGGCTGGTTTGATAGTACCAAGTGGCTCCTGCAATCTGCCATCCAGAAGCGGGGCAGCTTACTTTTGTTTGCCAGGGAAACGGGCCGAGGTTTGTGTCTGGGGGCCTATGGCTGGGAGTGACCGGCTGGCTCCTGAAAAGCTACGATAGGCAGGATGGTGACCAGACCCATGGTGGCACCAGTGCCAAGTTGGGCTGGTTCGATAGTACCAAGTGGCTCCTGCAATCTGCCATCAAAATTTGGCAGGCGAGTTTTGTTTTCCAGGGAAAAGCGCCGTTGTTTTTGTTTGGGGGCCTGTGGGTGGGAGTGGCTGGCTGGCTCCTTAGAATCCACAATACCCAGGATGGTTCCCAGACCTGAGGTGGCACCAGTGCCAAGTCGGGCTAGTTTGATGGTGCAAAGTGGCTCCTGCAATCTGCCATCCAGAAGCGGGGTAGCTTACTATTGTTTGCCAGGAAAACGGGCCGAGCTTTGTGTCTGGGGGCCTATGGCTGCGAGTGACCGGCTGGCTCCTGAAAAGCTACGATAGGCAGGATGGTGACCAGACCCATGGTGGCACCAGTGCCAAGTTGGGCTGGTTTGATAGTACCAAGTTGCTCCTGTAATCTGCCATCAAAAACTTGGCAGGCGAGTTTTGTTTTCCAGGGAAAAGCGCCGTTGTTTGTGTCTGGGGGCCTGTGGCTGGAGTGGCCGTCTGGTTCCTTAGACTCCACGATACCCAGGATGGTTCCCAGACCTGAGGTGGCACCAGTGCCAAGTCGGGCTAGTTTGATGGTGCAAAGTGGCTCCTGCAATCTGCCATCCAGAAGCGGGGCAGCTTACTTTTGTTTGCCAGGGAAACGGGCCGAGGTTTTTCTCTTGGGGCCTATGGCAGGGAGGGACCGGCTGGCTCCTGAAAAGCTACGATAGGCAGGATGGTGACCAGACCCATGGTGGCACCAGTGCCAAGTTGGGCTGATTTGATAGTAGCAAGTGGCTCCTGCAATCTGCCATCAAAATGTTGGCAGGCGAGTTTTGTTTTCCAGGGAAAAGCGCCGTTGTTTGTGTTTGGGGGCCTGTGGCTGGGAGTGACCGGCTGGCTCCTTAGAACCCACGATACGCCGGATGGTTCCCTGACCCAAGGTGGCACCAGTGCCAAGTTGGGCTGGTTTGATAGTACCAAGTTATTCCTGCAATCTGCCGTCCAGAAGCGGGGCAGCTTACTTTTGTTTGCCAGGGATACGGGCCGAGATTTGTGTCTGGGGGCCTATGGCTGGGAGTGACCGGCTGGCTCCTGAAAAGCTACGATAGGCAGGATGGTGACCAGACCCATGGTGGCACCAGTGCCAAGTTGGGCTGGTTTGATAGTACCAAGTGGCTCCTGCAATCTGCCATCAAAAAGTTGGCAGGCCAGTTTTGTTTTCCAGGGAAAAGCGCCGTTGTTTGTGTTTGGGTGCCTGTGGGTGGGAGTGGCCGGATGGCTCCTTAGAATCCACGATACGCAGGATGGTTCCCAGACCTGACGTTGCACCAGTGCCAAGTCGGGCTGGTTTGATACTACCAAGTGCGTCCTGCAATCTGCCATCCAGAAGCGGGGCAGTTAACTTTTGTTTGCCAGGGAAACGGGCCGAGGTTTGTGTCTGGGGGCCTATGGCTGGGAGTGACCGGCTGGCTCCTGAAAAGCTACGATAGGCAGGATGGTGACCAGACCCATGGTGGCACCAGTGCCAAGTTGGGCTGGTTCGATAGTACCAAGTGGCTCCTGCAATCTGCCATCAAAATGTTGGCAGGCGAGTTTTGTTTTCCAGGGAAAAGCGCCGTTGTTTGTGTTTGGGGGTCTGTGGCTGGGAGTGGCCAGCTTGCTTATTGGAATCCACGATACGCAGCATGGTTCCCAGACCTGAGGGGGCACCAGTGACAAGTCGGGCCAGTTTGATGGTGAAAGTGGCTCCTGCAATCTGCCATCCAGAAGCGGGGCAACTTACTTTTGTTTTCCAGGGAAAAGGGCCGAGGTTTTTCTCTGGAGGCCTATGGCTGGGAGTGACCGTCTGGCGCCTGAACAGCTACGATAGGCAGGATGGTGACCAGACCCATGGTGGCACCAGTGCCAAGTTGGGCTGGTTTGATAGTACCAAGTGGCTCCTGCAATCTGCCATCAAAAAGTTGGCAGGCCAGTTTTGTTATCCAGGGAAAAGCGCCGTTGTTTTTGTTTGGGGGCCTGTGGCTGGGAGTGGCCGGATGGCTAATTAGAATCCACGATACGCAGCATGGTTCCCAGACCTGAGGTGGCACCAGTGCCAAGTTGGGCTGGTTTGATACTACCAAGTGCGTCCTGCAATCTGCCATCCAGAAGCGGGGCAGATTACTTTTGTTTGCCAGGGAAATGGGCCGAGGTTTTTGTCTGGGGGCCTATGGCTGGGAGTGACCGGCTGGCTCCTGAAAAACTACGATAGCCAGGATGGTGACAAGACCCATGGTGGCACCAGTGCCAAGTTGGGCTGGTTTGATAGTACCAAGTGGCTCCTGCAATCTGCCATCAAAAAGTTGGCAGGCGAGTTTTGTTTTCCAGGGAAAAGCGCCGTTGTTTGTGTCTGCGGGCCTGTGCTGGCTCCTTAGAATCCACGATACGCAGCATGGTTCCCAGACCCAAGGTGGCACCAGTGCCAAGTTGGGCTGGTTTGATAGTACCAAGTGGTTCCTGCAATCTGCCATCAAAAAGTTGGTAGGCGAGTTTTTTTTCCAGGGAAAATCGCCGTTGTTTTTGTTTGGGGGCCTGTGGCTGGGAGTGGCCGGCTGGCTCCTTAGAATCCACGATACCCAGGATGGTTCCCAGACCAGAGGTGGCACCAGTACCAAGTCGGGCTGGTTTGATAATAACAAGTGGATCCTGCAATCTGCCATCCAGAAGCGGGGCAGCTTACTTTTGTTTGCCAGGGAAACGGGCCGAGGTTTCTGTCTGGGGGCCTATGGCTGGGAGTGACCGGCTGGCTCCTGAAAAGCTACGATAGGCAGGATGGTGACCAGACCCATGGTGGCACCAGTGCCAAGTTGGGCTGGTTTGATAGTACCAAGTGGCTCCTGCAATCTGCCATCAAAAAGTTGGCAGGCGAGTTTTGTTTTCCAGGGAAAAGCGCCGTTGTGTGTGTTTTGGGGCCTGTGGCTGGGAATGGCCAGCTGGCTCCTTAGAATCCACGATACGCAGGATGGTTCCCAGACCCAAGGTGGCACCAGTGCCAAGTCGGGCTGGTTTGATAGTACCAAGTGGCTCCTGCAATCTGCCATCCAGAAGCGGGGCAGCTGAATTTTGTTTGCCAGAGAAAAAGGCTGTTGTTTGTGTTTCGGGGCCTGTGACTGGCAGTGGACGGCTGGCTCCTGAAAATCCATGATACGCAGCATGGTTCCCAGACCCAAGGTGGCACCAGTGCCAAGTAGGGCTGGTTTCATAGTACCCAGTGGCTCCTGCAATATGCCATCCAGAAGAGGGGCAGTTGAATTTTGTTTTCCAGAGAAAAGGGCCGTGGTTTGTGTTTGGGGCCTATGGCTGAGAGTGACCGGCTGGCTACTGAAAAGCTACGATAGGCAGGATGGTGACCAGACCCATGGTGGCACCAGTGCCAAGTCGGGCTGGTTTGATAATACTAAATAGCTCCTGCAATCTGCCATCCAGACGCGGGGCAGCGGATTTTTGCTTGCTGGAGAAAAGTTCCGTGGGTTTTTTTTGGGGGTATATGGCTGGACGTGGCCGGCTGACTCCTTAAAAACATCGATACGCAGGATGGTTCCCTGACCCAAGGTGGCATCACTGCCAAGTCGGGCTGTTTTCGTAGTACCAAGTGCGTCCTGCAATTTGCCATCCAGAAGAGGGGCAGTTGAGTTTTGTTTACCAGAGAAAAGGGCCGTGGCTTGTGTTTGGGGGCATATGGCTGAGAGTGGCCGGCTGGCGCCTGAAAATCCACGATAGGCAGGATGGTTCCCAGAGCCAAGGTGGCACCAGTGCCATGTTGGCCTGGTTTGATAGTACCATGTGGCTCCTGCAATCTGCCATCCAGAAGCGGGGCAGCTTACTTTTGTTTGCCAGGGAAACGGGCCGAGGTATTTGTCTGGGGGCCTATGGCTGGGAGTGACCGGCTGGCTCCTGAAAAGCTACGATAGGCAGGATGGTGACCAGACCCATGGTGGCACCAGTGCCAAGCTGGGCTGGTTTGATAGTACCAAGTGGCTCCTGCAATCTGCCATCAAAAAGTTGACAGGCGAGTTTTGTTTTCCAGGGTAACGCGCCGTTGTTTTTGTTTAGAGACTTGTGGCTGGGAGTGTCCGCCTGTCCTCTTAGAATCTACGTTACGCAGCATGGTTCCCAGAGCCAAGGTGGCACCAGTGCCAAGTTGGGCTGGTTTGATAGTAGCAAGTGGTTCCTGCAATCTGCCATCCAGAAGAGGGGCAGCTTACTTTTGTTTGCCAGGGAAACGGGCCGAGGTATTTCTCTGGGGGCCTATGGCAGGGAGTGACCGGCCGGCTCCTGAAAAGCTAAGATAGGCAGGATGTTTACCAGACCCATGAGGGCACAAGTGCCAAGTTGGGCTAATTTGATACTACCAAGTGGCTCCTGCAATCTGCCATCCAGAACTGGGGGTGCTTACTTTTGTTTTCCAAGGAAACGGGCCGAGGTTTGTGTCTGGGGGTTTATGGCTGGGAGTGACCGGCTGGCTCCTGAAAAGCTACGATAGGCAGGATGGTGACCAGACCCAAGGTGGCACCAGTACCAAGTTGGGCTTGTTTGATAGTACCAAGTGGCTCCTGCAATCTGCCATCAAAATGTTGGCAGGCGAGTTTTGTTTTCCAGGGAAAAGCGCCGTTGTTTGTGTTTGGGCGCCTGTGGCACGGAGTGTCCGGGTGGCTGCTTAGAATCCACGATACGCAGGATGGTTCCCAGACCAGAGGTGGCACCAGTGCCAAGTCGGGCTGTTTTGACACTACCAAGTGGCTCCTGAAATCTGCCATCCAGAATCGGGGCAGCTTAATTTTGTTTGCCAGGGAAACGGTCCGAGGTTTGTGTCTGGGGGCCTATGGCTGGGAGTGACCGGCTGGCTCCTGAAATGCTACAATAGGCAGGATGGTTCCCAGACCCATAGTGGCACCAGTTCCAAGTTGGGCTGGTTTGATAGTACCAAGTGGCTCCTGCAATCTGCCATCAAAAAGCTTGCAGGCGAGTTTTGTTTTCCAGGGAAAAGCGCCGTTGTTTGTATTTGGGGGCCTGTGGCTGGGAGTGGCCGCCTGGCGCCTTAGAATCTACGTTACGCAGCATGGTTCCCAGACCCAAAGTGGCACCAGTGTCAAGTTGGGCTGGTTTGATAGTACCAAGTGGCTCCTGCAATCTGCCATCCAGAAGCGGGGTAGCTTACTTTTGTTTGCCAGGGAAACGGGCAGAGCTTTCTGTCTGGGGGCCTATGGTTGGGAGTAACCGGCTGGCTCCTGAAAAGCTACGACAGGCAGGATGGTTCCCAGATCCAAGATGGCACCAGTGCCAAGTCGGGGTGGTTTGATGGTGCAAAGTGGCTCCTGCAATCTGCCATCCTGACGCGGGGCAGCGGATTTTTGTTTCCAAGAGAAATGGTCCGTGGTTTGTTTATGGGGGTATATGGCTGGGCGTGGCCTGCTGGCTCCTTAAAAAGCTACGATAGGCAGGATGGTTCCCTGACCCACGGTGGCACCAGTGCCAAGTCGGGCGGTTTTCCTAGTACAAAGTGCGTCCTAAAATTTGCCATCCAGAAGAGGGGCAGTTGAGTTTTGTTTACCAGAGAAAAGGGCCATGGTTTGTTTTTGGGGGCATATGGCTGATAGTGGCCGTCTGGCCCCTGAAAATCCACGATAGGCAGGATGGTTCCCAGACCTGAGGTGGCACCAGTGCCAGGTCGGGCTGGTTTGATAGTACAAAATAGCACCTGCAATCTGCCATGCAGAAGCGGGGCAGCTTACTTTTGTTTGCCAGGGAAACGGGCCGAGGTTTGTGTCTGGGGGCCTATGCCTGGGAGTGACCGCCTGGCTCCTGAAAAGCTACGATAGGCAGGATGGTGACCAGACCCATGGTGGCACCAGTGCCAAGTTGGGCTGGTTTGATAGTACCAAGTGGCTCCTGCAATCTGCCATCAAAAAGTTGGCAGGCGAGTTTTGTTTTCCAGGGAAAAGCGCCGTTGTTTGTGTCTGGGGGACTGTGGGTGGGAGTGGCCGGCTGGCTCCTTAGAACACACGATACGCAGGATGGTTCCCAGACCCAAGGTGGCATCAGTGCCACGTCGGGCTGGTTTGATGGTGCCAAGTGGTTCCTGCAATCTGCCATCCTGAAGCGGGGTAGCTTACCTTTGTGTGCCAGGGAAACGGGCCGAGGTTTATGACTGGGGGCCTAGGGCTAGGAGTGACCGGCTGGCTCCTGAAAAGCTACGATAGGCAGGATGGTGACCAGACCCATGGTGGCACCAGTGCCAAGTTGGGCTGGTTTGATAGTACCAAGTGGCTCCTGCAATCTGCCATCAAAAAGTTGGCAGGCCAGTTTTGTTTTCCAGGGAAAAGCGCCGTTGTTTGTGTTTGGGGGACTGTGGGTGGGAGTGGCCGGCTGGCTCCTTAGAACACACGATACGCAGGATGGTTCCCAGACCCAAGGTGGCACCAGTGCCAAGTCGGGCTGGTTTGATTGTACCAAGTGGCTCCTGCAATCTGCCATCCAGAAGCGGGGCAGCTTACTTTTGTTTGCCAGGGAAACGGACCGAGGTTTTTTTCTGGGGGCCTATGGCTGGGAGTGACCGGCTGGCTCCTGAAAAGCTGCGATAGGCAGGATGGTGACCAGACCCATGGTGGCACCAGTGCCAAGTTGGGCTGGTTTGATAGTACCAAGTGGCTCCTGCAATCTGCCATCAAAATGTTGGCAGGCGAGTTTTGTTTTCCAGGGAAAAGCGCCGTTGTTTGTGTTTGGGGGCCTGTGGCTGGGAGTGGCCGGCTGGCTCCTTAGAATCCACGATACGCAGCATGGTTCCCAGACCAGAGGTGGCACCAGTGCCAAGTCGGGCTGGTTTGATGGTGCAAAGTGGCTCCTGCAATCTGCCATCCAGAAGTGCGGTAGCTTACTTTTGTGTGCCAGGGAAACAGGCCGAGGTTTGTGTCTGGGGGCCTATGGCTGGGAGTGACCGGCTGGCTCCTGAAAAGCTACGATAGGCAGGATGGTGACCAGACCCATGGTGGCACCAGTGCCAAGTTGGGCTGGTTTGATAGTACCAAGTGGCTCCTGCAATCTGCCATCAAAAAGTTGGCAGGCGAGTTTTGTTTTCCAGGGAAAAGCGCCGTTGTTTGTGTTTGGGGGACTGTGGGTGGGAGTGGACGGCTGGCTCCTGAAAATCCATGATACGCAGCATGGTTCCCAGACCCAAGGTGGCACCAGTGCCAAGTAGGGCTGGTTTCATAGTACCCAGTGGCTCCTGCAATATGCCATCCAGAAGAGGGGCAGTTGAGTTTTGTTTTCCAGAGAAAAGGGCCGTGGTTTGTGTTTGGGGCCTATGGCTGAGAGTGACCGGCTGGCTACTGAAAAGCTACGATAGGCAGGATGGTGACCAGACCCATGGTGGCACCAGTGCCAAGTCGGGCTGGTTTGATAATACTAAATAGCTCCTGCAATCTGCCATCCAGACGCGGGGCAGCGGATTTTTGCTTGCTGGAGAAAAGTTCCGTGGGTTTTTTTTGGGGGTATATGGCTGGACGTGGCCGGCTGACTCCTTAAAAACATCGATACGCAGGATGGTTCCCTGACCCAAGGTGGCATCACTGCCAAGTCGGGCTGTTTTCGTAGTACCAAGTGCGTCCTGCAATTTGCCATCCAGAAGAGGGGCAGTTGAGTTTTGTTTACCAGAGAAAAGGGCCGTGGTTTGTTTTTGGGGCATATGGCTGAGAGTGGCCGGCTGGCGCCTGAAAATCCACGATAGGCAGGATGGTTCCCAGAGCCAAGGTGGCACCAGGGCCATGTTGGCCTGGTTTGATAGTACCATGTGGCTCCTGCAATCTGCCATCCAGAAGCGGGGCAGCTTACTTTTGTTTGCCAGGGAAACGGGCCGAGGTATTTGTCTGGGGGCCTATGGCTGGGAGTGACCGGCTGGCTCCTGAAAAGCTACGATAGGCAGGATGGTGACCAGACCCATGGTGGCACCAGTGCCAAGCTGGGCTGGTTTGATAGTACCAAGTGGCTCCTGCAATCTGCCATCAAAAACTTGGCAGGCGAGTTTTGTTTTCCAGGGTAACGCGCCGTTGTTTTTGTTTAGAGACCTGTGGCTGGGAGTGTCCGCCTGTCCTCTTAGAATCTACGTTACGCAGCATGGTTCCCAGAGCCAAGGTGGCACCAGTGCCAAGTTGGGCTGGCTTGATAGTAGCAAGTGGTTCCTGCAATCTGCCATCCAGAAGAGGGGCAGCTTACTTTTGTTTGCCAGGGAAACGGGCCGAGGTATTTCTCTGGGGGCCTATGGCAGGGAGTGACCGGCCGGCTCCTGAAAAGCTAAGATAGGCAGGATGTTTACCAGACCCATGAGGGCACAAGTGCCAAGTTGGGCTAATTTGATACTACCAAGTGGCTCCTGCAATCTGCCATCCAGAATTGGGGGTGCTTACTTTTGTTTTCCAAGGAAACGGGCCGAGGTTTGTGTCTGGGGGTTTATGGCTGGGAGTGACCGGCTGGCTCCTGAAAAGCTACGATAGGCAGGATGGTGACCAGACCCATGGTGGCACCAGTGCCAAGTTGGGCTGGTTTGATAGTACCAAGTGGCTCCTGCAATCTGCCATCAAAAAGTTGGCAGGCGAGTTTTGTTTTCCAGGGAAAAGCGCCGTTGTTTGTGTTTGGGCGCCTGTGGCACGGAGTGGCCGGGTGGCTGCTTAGAATCCACGATACGCAGGATGGTTCCCAGACCAGAGGTGGCACCAGTGCCAAGTCGGGCTGTTTTGACACTACCAAGTGGCTCCTGAAATCTGCCATCCAGAATCGGGGCAGCTTAATTTTGTTTGCCAGGGAAACGGTCCGAGGTTTGTGTCTGGGGGCCTATGGCTGGGAGTGACCGGCTGGCTCCTGAAATGCTACAATAGGCAGGATGGTTCCCAGACCCATAGTGGCACCAGTGCCAAGTTGGGATGGTTTGATAGTACCAAGTGGCTCCTGCAATCTGCCATCAAAATGTTGGCAGGCGAGTTTTGTTTTCCAGGGAAAAGCGCCGTTGTTTGTATTTGGGGGCCTGTGGCTGGGAGTGGCCGCCTGGCGCCTTAGAATCTACGTTACGCAGCATGGTTCCCAGACCCAAAGTGGCACCAGTGTCAAGTTGGGCTGGTTTGATAGTACCAAGTGGCTCCTGCAATCTGCCATCCAGAAGCGGGGTAGCTTACTTTTGTTTGCCAGGGAAACGGGCAGAGCTTTCTGTCTGGGGCCCTATGGTTGGGAGTAACCGGCTGGCTCCTGAAAAGCTACGATAGGCAGGATGGTTCCCAGATCCAAGATGGCACCAGTGCCAAGTCGGGGTGGTTTGATGGTGCAAAGTGGCTCCTGCAATCTGCCATCCTGACGCGGGGCAGCGGATTTTTGTTTCCAAGAGAAATGGTCCGTGGTTTGTTTTTGGGGGTATATGGCTGGGCGTGGCCTGCTGGCTCCTTAAAAAGCTACGATAGGCAGGATGGTTCCCTGACCCAAGGTGGCACCAGTGCCAAGTCGGGCGGTTTTCGTAGTACAAAGTGCGTCCTAAAATTTGCCATCCAGAAGAGGGGCAGTTGAGTTTTGTTTACCAGAGAACAGGGCCGTGGTGTGTTTTTGGGGGCATATGGCTGATAGTGGCCGTCTGGCCCCTGAAAATCCACGATAGGCAGGATGGTTCCCAGACCTGAGGTGGCACCAGTGCCAGGTCGGGCTGGTTTGATATTACTAAATAGCACCTGCAATCTGCCATCCAGAAGCGGGGCAGCTTACTTTTGTTTGCCAGGGAAACGGGCCGAGGTTTGTGTCTGGGGGCCTATGGCTGGGAGTGACCGCCTGGCTCCTGAAAAGCTACGATAGGCAGGATGGTGACCAGACCCATGGTGGCACCAGTGCCAAGTTGGGCTGGTTTGATAGTACCAAGTGGCTCCTGCAATCTGCCATCAAAAAGTTGGCAGGCGAGTTTTGTTTTCCAGGGAAAAGCGCCGTTGTTTGTGTTTGGGGGACTGTGGGTGGGAGTGGCCGGCTGGCTCCTTAGAACACACGATACGCAGGATGGTTCCCAGACCCAAGGTGGCACCAGTGCCACGTCGGGCTGGTTTGATGGTGCCAAGTGGTTCCTGCAATCTGCCATCCTGAAGCGGGGTAGCTTACCTTTGTGTGCCAGGGAAACGGGCCGAGGTTTATGACTGGGGGCCTAGGGCCAGGAGTGACCGGCTGGCTCCTGAAAAGCTACGATAGGCAGGATGGTGACCAGACCCATGGTGGCACCAGTGCCAAGTTGGGCTGGTTTGATAGTACCAAGTGGCTCCTGCAATCTGCCATCAAAATGTTGGCAGGCCAGTTTTGTTTTCCAGGGAAAAGCGCCGTTGTTTGTGTTTGGGGGACTGTGGGTGGGAGTGGCCGGCTGGCTCCTTAGAACACACGATACGCAGGATGGTTCCCAGACCCAAGGTGGCACTAGTGCCAAGTCGGGCTGGTTTGATAGCACCAAGTGGCTCCTGCAATCTGCCATCCAGAAGCGGGGAAGCTTACTTTTGTTTGCCAGGGAAACGGACCGAGGTTTTTTTCTGGGGGCCTATGGCTGGGAGTGACCGGCTGGCTCCTTAGAATCCACGATACGCAGCATGGTTCCCAGACCAGAGGTGGCACCAGTGCCAAGTCGGGCTGGTTTGATGGTGCAAAGTGGCTCCTGCAATCTGCCATCCAGAAGTGCGGTAGCTTACTTTTGTGTGCCAGGGAAACAGGCCGAGGTTTGTGTCTGGGGGCCTATGGCTGGGAGTGACCGGCTGGCTCCTGAAAAGCTACGATAGGCAGGATGGTGACCAGACCCATGGTGGCACCAGTGCCAAGTTGGGCTGGTTTGATAGTACCAAGTGGCTCCTGCAATCTGCCATCAAAAAGTTGGCAGGCGAGTTTTGTTTTCCAGGGAAAAGCGCCGTTGTGTGTGTTTTGGGGCCTGTGGCTGGGAGTGGCCAGCTGGCTCCTTAGAATCCACGATACGCAGGATGGTTCCCAGACCCAAGGTGGCACCAGTGCCAAGTCGGGCTGGTTTGTTAGTACCAAGTGGTTCCTGCAGTCTGCCATCCAGAAGAGGGTCAGTTGAGTTTTGTTTTCCAGACAAAAGGTCCGTGGTTTGTGTTTGGGGCCTGTGGCTGGCACTGGACGGCTGGCTCCTGAAAATCCATGATACGCAGCATGGTTCCCAGACCCAAGGTGGCACCAGTGCCAAGTAGGGCTGGTTTCATAGTACCCAGTGGCTCCTGCAATCTGCCATCCAGAAGAGGGTCAGTTGAGTTTTGTTTTCCGGAGAAAAGGTCCGTGGTTTGTGTTTGGGGCCTATGGCTGAGAGTGACCGGCTGGCCCCTGAAAATCCACGATAGGAAGGATGGTTCCCAGATCCAAGGTGGCACCAGTGCCATGTTGTGCTGGTGTGATAGTCCCAAGAGGCTCCTGCAATCTGCCATCCAGAAGTGGGGCAGCTGAATTTTGTTTGCCTGTGAAAAAGGCTGTGGTTGTTGTTTGGGGGCCTATGGCTGGGAGTGGCCGGCTGGCCCCTGAAAATCCATGATACGCAGCATGGTTCCCAGACCCAAGGTGGCACCAGTGCCAAGTCGGGCTGGTTTCACAGTTTCAAGTGCCTCCTGCAATCTCCCATCCAGAAGCGGGGCAGCTGAGTTTTGTTTGCCAGGGAAACGGGCCGAGGTTTGTGTTTGGGGGCCTATGGCTGAGAGTGACCGGCTGGCTCCTGAAAAGCTACAATAGGCAGGATGGTTCCCAGACCCATGGTGGCACCAGTGCCAAGTTGGGCTGGTTTGATAGTACCAAGTGGTTCCTGCAATCTGCCATCCAGAAGCAGGGCAGCTGAGTTTTGTTTGCCAGAGAAAAGGGCCTTGGTTTGTGTTTGGGGGCATATGGCTGGGTGTGGCCAGCTGGCTCCTTAAAATGCACGATATGCAACATGGCTCCCAGACCCAAGGTGGCACAAGTGCCAAGTTGGGCTGGTTTGATAGTACCAAGTGGCTCCTGCAATCTTCCATGATCACGTGGAGAAATACTTTCTGGTTTCAGCCTCATGCTCTTTCTTCTCTCCCTCAACTTCTCTATCACCTCTCATCTGGTTCACATGCGCTGTCTTCAAGGTCCACAGGCTACTTTTCACAGAATCTTCTGGCCTGATGAAGTAAGGATGATGAATAGAACAGAGCTGGGATCTATTTTCCAGTTTGGATAAAATGCATTCTGCACACAAATCCAAGGAGAACGGGCTGCCCCGATGCCCAGAAAATCTTTCACTCCTGCTAGTGTTCTACGTCAACCGCAACTTAGTCTGAAAGAAAAGCTTTTTCTCTGAGAGCATCTGAGAGGTTTGCATGAAGCACTGATATCTGACATATGCAATTTTGAATAGGAGAGGAAAAAGAAAATGGCAAGGAGTTTTTAATTTTAGTGGTTTCAATTTTAATTTCCGTGCACTTTTTCAAAACTTGTCAGCTCAAATGCCCATCAACATCTTTTAGTCATCTGTAAGTCAGTATTCATATAAAATGTGCTTCAAATCCAAAGAATTTCAAATTTGCACTCCAAGCTTCTATGCCTAGATTTATGATTTCCTACACATATTAGATGAAAGGAAGGCCTTTTTTACTGTGGGAGTGCTGGAACACTGGAACAGGTTGCCCAGAGAAGTTGTGGGTGTCCCATCCCTGAAAGTATTCAAGGTCACCTTGGACGGGGCTTGGAGCAGCAACAAAGGAGAAGCTTGATGGTAGAGAAACAAAGTTGGACTATAGAAGAAACTCGGATTGAAGTATAGGATCAAGTTTTCTCTCAGCTCTTGGGGTAAATTCAAAGTTGTACAAAATGACATTTATCTGTGCTATTCACTACTGTAACAGAAAGTTTCATGAAAACTGTACAGAAGATAGTAAATTTTAAAAGAGATAAGAATTACAGCATAAAATCCATGGGATAGGTTACAACATGAGACACTCTCTAAGAGAAAATCTCTGTGTTTCAGCACTTCATCGGGGTAAGATTTCATGAAGTGCCAAAGAAGGCGGCAAAATATCATTCGGGACATTATTTACTGGAATTCAGCCTGGCCATTAGTAGGAACTGCCTTTGAACATATCATGTAGATATACCACACACACTTTCCCTTCACTGAAAAATTACTGTTTACAACAAATAAGCAATTGACAATCAAAATTGATTGAAAGCATCTTAAACATGTCAAGTATTTCATTGTAGATGATCTGTGATCCAAATGCTTCTTCCACCTTCGAGAGGGACAGAAGAATTCTTCCATATCATGATGGTTTAAAATTGTATCAACCAATGTTTTCTGCTGAAAAGATATCATCTATTTTTTTCTATTTTTGGAAGAAAATATTCCTAGACATACAACAGGTGAGAACTAAGTAATTTTAAAGAAACAAATGAAATGAAAATATTCTGTAAATAGAATGAAATGAAAAGCTGTGTTTTAAATAGGAGCTAAATATTAAACAGAATTTTTGTACCAGGCATTTGAATTACTGCACCAGCTCTTTTGCCCATCAAGAGAGGCATTTAGCATTTCAGTCTTTTCCAAGGTGTTCATGATCTGCTATGCTGATCTCTGTGTGTGCCTAGGTGTGTGTGGAGGGGGGGGCATATGAAGGGGAGTGTGTATGTTTGCTTTACAATTGTTGTGGCAGATTCATGCCTCAGCTCCACATTTTGTTTTAAAAAGGTCACACCGAGTGGATATGAAGTTTACTATCAACAAGAGATCGATTCCCAAATCATCCATTTGACTCTCCCTTATAAATCATGTGCTTTGATGCATATTTTATCAAATATACTTTCAAGCCAGATGGAGGAAGGAGGATGTGGGAATCCCTCCACCATCTTGCAACTTTTATGTAAGTAGGTTTTCAAGAAAATCATCATTTCTCTTTTAAATATGTCTGGAACAGGCATGATGGTAGTGTCAACCTGTTGGAGTTTTTGTTGCTGGAAGAAGTTGTACAAAAGGATTGGTTTTTACATTGACCAGTTACTGAATCAAGCGCAGGAATACATTGGAAATTTAGCTGGGGGTTCCTTTTCCCAGCAGACTACTTCTAGAACGAGCTTGTACACTGAAGCTGACTCTTTTGCTCTCTTTTTGTTTCTTTCCTATTTTCTTGGCTTCTTTGCCACTATCTAGACAATTTTGGAACTTTGTTCCCAACTAAAATGGTTTCAATAGTCTGATTGTGATCATACATTTTTACAAGGAATTTTTAAAATCTTTCCTCGAGTCCAGAAAGTCAAGGACTTAGATCTTTTTCTTCCCTTATCAATATTGCCATGAAATTGATAAATAAAGACCAACTCTTTATTTTTGTTTTTAACCCATGTAGATAATTCCCATCCATTAATCCATTTTGTGGACCAATAGCTGCCATTCTGATGGAAGCTGTCACTTCTTAACAATAGGCATTCTGTGACTATGTTGACAGCACTTTGGGTGAAGATCCTAACTGGTCTTAGATATACATAGGGAGAAATTTGCTCAGCCAGTGTCAGTCTTAAGCATGCGTATCAGAAGATCTTTCTAGAGCTGGGAATTTTCCCATGAAAGGGATTCGGTTAGGGAAGAGACACTTGTGCCAGAGTTTTACATTCTTCTTGAACACTGCTTAAGGAACTTAGATGCCATGTCCATTTGGATCTCTGTCTGCACAGAACTTTGTCATGCCAGTGCTTTGAAATGCATCTTGAAGAGAATTCACTAGCACAGAATGAAAGAGAGTGGAAGGGGTTGGTGGGGCTAACCAGGCCCAACCCCCCTGCCTAAACCAGGATACCTAGAGCCTCTTGCCCAGGATTCTATCTGGGTGTACTTTTAATGTCTTCAAAGATCCAGGCTCCACAATCTTTCTGGGCAGTCTGTGCCGTGGTTCAGTCACCCTGACAGTAAAGAAACATTTACTGATGTTCAAAGGCAATCTCCTGTATTTCAGTGTGTGCCCACTGCCTCTTGTCTTTTCCCTCAGCATCACTGAAAAGACACTGATTCCCTCCCCTTTGCACTATTGCTTCCATATGTATGTGTGATGCCATGTAGAGGTATGTCAAAAACCTCCCTGAAGCCCAGGCAGATAATATTCCCTTCATCTACCAGTCAAGTTGATTCATCAGAGGAGTTTAAAGTGATGTTCAGCATGAAATTCCCCTGAAAAATCATGCTAACTACATTATTTGGTCATCTGTCATGTGCCTGGCAAGGATTTCCAGGAAGAGCTGCTTCATCAACTTCCTGGGGATAAAAAAGAGGCTGGCTGGTTTGTACTATGGCGAGTCCTCTTAATTGCCTTTTTTGAAGATGGGTGTCATTTGCTAACATCCACTCTTTAGCCTCTCTTGTCGTCTACATCTTAGCAAAACGCTTTTCCACTATGTCTGGCTAGGAAAAACTGTGCCAGCACAGAAAACATCTCCCATCGTGTTCTAGAAGTTGCACGGATGTCTGCCAAGTGTTTGGCAGGAAGAAAAGAAAAGTTGTCCAAAACAGCTTCCAATCGAATGTTCCTGTGATTGGAAAAGTCAGGAGAGTGCAAAGGTACTGTTTTCTATCAGTTGGCAAGGTGCGCACACAATCCCAGTGTTGTACAGCTTGCTTCTTCACCTTCCCGAAGCTGCCGCTCTCGCCGGCTGCCGGAGCCCAAGAAGCGGCTTCTTCGCGCAAAGACGATTGTGCCGCTCACAGGGCTCTCCTTAGCGCGGCTTCTGCCGAAAGACGCCCGGCAGCGGCTCTTACCTCCGGAGAGCATCCTACCTTCGTCTTTCGCGTCTTTTGTAGTCTACATCTTAGCAAAACGCTTTTCCACTATGTCTGGCTAGGAAAAACTGTGCCAGCACAGAAAACATCTCCCATCGTGTTCTAGAAGTTGCACGGATGTCTGCCAAGTGTTTGGCAGGAAGAAAAGAAAAGTTGTCCAAAACAGCTTCCAATCGAATGTTCCTGTGATTGGAAAAGTCAGGAGAGTGCAAAGGTACTGTTTTCTATCAGTTGGCAAGGTGCGCACACAATCCCAGTGTTGTACAGCTTGCTTCTTCACCTTCCCGAAGCTGCCGCTCTCGCCGGCTGCCGGAGCCCAAGAAGCGGCTTCTTCGCGCAAAGACGATTGTGCCGCTCACAGTGCTCTCCTTAGCGCGGCTTCTGCCGAAAGACGCCCGGCAGCGGCTCTTACCTCCGGAGAGCATCCTACCTTCGTCTTTCGCGTCTTTTGTAGTCTACATCTTAGCAAAACGCTTTTCCACTATGTCTGGCTAGGAAAAACTGTGCCAGCACAGAAAACATCTCCCATCGTGTTCTAGAAGTTGCACGGATGTCTGCCAAGTGTTTGGCAGGAAGAAAAGAAAAGTTGTCCAAAACAGCTTCCAATCGAATGTTCCTGTGATTGGAAAAGTCAGGAGAGTGCAAAGGTACTGTTTTCTATCAGTTGGCAAGGTGCGCACACAATCCCAGTGTTGTACAGCTTGCTTCTTCACCTTCCCGAAGCTGCCGCTCTCGCCGGCTGCCGGAGCCCAAGAAGCGGCTTCTTCGCGCAAAGACGATTGTGCCGCTCACAGTGCTCTCCTTAGCGCAGCTTCTGCCGAAAGACGCCCGGCAGCGGCTCTTACCTCCGGAGAGCATCCTACCTTCGTCTTTCGCGTCTTTTGTAGTCTACATCTTAGCAAAACGCTTTTCCACTATGTCTGGCTAGGAAAAACTGTGCCAGCACAGAAAACATCTCCCATCGTGTTCTAGAAGTTGCACGGATGTCTGCCAAGTGTTTGGCAGGAAGAAAAGAAAAGTTGTCCAAAACAGCTTCCAATCGAATGTTCCTGTGATTGGAAAAGTCGGGAGAGTGCAAAGGTACTGTTTTCTATCAGTTGGCAAGGTGCGCACACAATCCCAGTGTTGTACAGCTTGCTTCTTCACCTTCCCGAAGCTGCCGCTCTCGCCGGCTGCCGGAGCCCAAGAAGCGGCTTCTTCGCGCAAAGACGATTGTGCCGCTCACAGTGCTCTCCTTAGCGCGGCTTCTGCCGAAAGACGCCCGGCAGCGGCTCTTACCTCCGGAGAGCATCCTACCTTCGTCTTTCGCGTCTTTTGTAGTCTACATCTTAGCAAAACGCTTTTCCACTATGTCTGGCTAGGAAAAACTGTGCCAGCACAGAAAACATCTCCCATCGTGTTCTAGAAGTTGCACGGATGTCTGCCAAGTGTTTGGCAGGAAGAAAAGAAAAGTTGTCCAAAACAGCTTCCAATCGAATGTTCCTGTGATTGGAAAAGTCAGGAGAGTGCAAAGGTACTGTTTTCTATCAGTTGGCAAGGTGCGCACACAATCCCAGTGTTGTACAGCTTGCTTCTTCACCTTCCCGAAGCTGCCGCTCTCGCCGGCTGCCGGAGCCCAAGAAGCGGCTTCTTCGCGCAAAGACGATTGTGCCGCTCACAGTGCTCTCCTTAGCGCGGCTTCTGCCGAAAGACGCCCGGCAGCGGCTCTTACCTCCGGAGAGCATCCTACCTTCGTCTTTCGCGTCTTTTGTAGTCTACATCTTAGCAAAACGCTTTTCCACTATGTCTGGCTAGGAAAAACTGTGCCAGCACAGAAAACATCTCCCATCGTGTTCTAGAAGTTGCACGGATGTCTGCCAAGTGTTTGGCAGGAAGAAAAGAAAAGTTGTCCAAAACAGCTTCCAATCGAATGTTCCTGTGATTGGAAAAGTCAGGAGAGTGCAAAGGTACTGTTTTCTATCAGTTGGCAAGGTGCGCACACAATCCCAGTGTTGTACAGCTTGCTTCTTCACCTTCCCGAAGCTGCCGCTCTCGCCGGCTGCCGGAGCCCAAGAAGCGGCTTCTTCGCGCAAAGACGATTGTGCCGCTCACAGTGCTCTCCTTAGCGCAGCTTCTGCCGAAAGACGCCCGGCAGCGGCTCTTACCTCCGGAGAGCATCCTACCTTCGTCTTTCGCGTCTTTTGTAGTCTACATCTTAGCAAAACGCTTTTCCACTATGTGTGGCTAGGAAAAACTGTGCCAGCACAGAAAACATCTCCCATCGTGTTCTAGAAGTTGCACGGATGTCTGCCAAGTGTTTGGCAGGAAGAAAAGAAAAGTTGTCCAAAACAGCTTCCAATCGAATGTTCCTGTGATTGGAAAAGTCGGGAGAGTGCAAAGGTACTGTTTTCTATCAGTTGGCAAGGTGCGCACACAATCCCAGTGTTGTACAGCTTGCTTCTTCACCTTCCCGAAGCTGCCGCTCTCGCCGGCTGCCGGAGCCCAAGAAGCGGCTTCTTCGCGCAAAGACGATTGTGCCGCTCACAGTGCTCTCCTTAGCGCGGCTTCTGCCGAAAGACGCCCGGCAGCGGCTCTTACCTCCGGAGAGCATCCTACCTTCGTCTTTCGCGTCTTTTGTAGTCTACATCTTAGCAAAACGCTTTTCCACTATGTCTGGCTAGGAAAAACTGTGCCAGCACAGAAAACATCTCCCATCGTGTTCTAGAAGTTGCACGGATGTCTGCCAAGTGTTTGGCAGGAAGAAAAGAAAAGTTGTCCAAAACAGCTTCCAATCGAATGTTCCTGTGATTGGAAAAGTCAGGAGAGTGCAAAGGTACTGTTTTCTATCAGTTGGCAAGGTGCGCACACAATCCCAGTGTTGTACAGCTTGCTTCTTCACCTTCCCGAAGCTGCCACTCTCAGGAGGTAAGAGCCGCTGCCGGGCGTCTTTCGGCAGAAGCTGCGCTAAGGAGAGCACTGTGAGCGGCACAATCGTCTTTGCGCGAAGAAGCCGCTTCTTGGGCTCCGGCATCCGGCGAGAGCGGCAGCTTCGGGAAGGTGAAGAAGCAAGCTGTACAACACTGGGATTGTGTGCGCACCTTGCCAACTGATAGAAAACAGTACCTTTGCACTCTCCTGACTTTTCCAATCACAGGAACATTCGATTGGAAGCTGTTTTGGACAACTTTTCTTTTCTTCCTGCCAAACACTTGGCAGACATCCGTGCAACTTCTAGAACACGATGGGAGATGTTTTCTGTGCTGGCACAGTTTTTCCTAGCCAGACATAGTGGAAAAGCGTTTTGCTAAGATGTAGACTACAAAAGACGCGAAAGACGAAGGTAGGATGCTCCCCGGAGGTAAGAGCCGCTGCCGGGCGTCTTTCGGCAGAAGCCGCGCTAAGGAGAGCCCTGTGAGCGGCACAATCGTCTTTGCGCGAAGAAGCCGCTTCTTGGGCTCCGGCAGCCGGCGAGAGCGGCAGCTTCGGGAAGGTGAAGAAGCAAGCTGTACAACACTGGGATTGTGTGCGCACCTTGCCAACTGATAGAAAACAGTACCTTTGCACTCTCCTGACTTTTCCAATCACAGGAACATTCGATTGGAAGCTGTTTTGGACAACTTTTCTTTTCTTCCTGCCAAACACTTGGCAGACATCCGTGCAACTTCTAGAACACGATGGGAGATGTTTTCTGTGCTGGCACAGTTTTTCCTAGCCAGACATAGTGGAAAAGCGTTTTGCTAAGATGTAGACTACAAAAGACGCGAAAGACGAAGGTAGGATGCTCCCCGGAGGTAAGAGCCGCTGCCGGGCGTCTTTCGGCAGAAGCCGCGCTAAGGAGAGCCCTGTGAGCGGCACAATCGTCTTTGCGCGAAGAAGCCGCTTCTTGGGCTCCGGCAGCCGGCGAGAGCGGCAGCTTCGGGAAGGTGAAGAAGCAAGCTGTACAACACTGGGATTGTGTGCGCACCTTGCCAACTGATAGAAAACAGTACCTTTGCACTCCTGACTTTTCCAATCACAGGAACATTCGATTGGAAGCTGTTTTGGACAACTTTTCTTTTCTTCCTGCCAAACACTTGGCAGACATCCGTGCAACTTCTAGAACACGATGGGAGATGTTTTCTGTGCTGGCACAGTTTTTCCTAGCCAGACATAGTGGAAAAGCGTTTTGCTAAGATGTAGACTACAAAAGACGCGAAAGACGAAGGTAGGATGCTCTCCGGAGGTAAGAGCCGCTGCCGGGCGTCTTTCGGCAGAAGCCGCGCTAAGGAGAGCCCTGTGAGCGGCACAATCGTCTTTGCGCGAAGAAGCCGCTTCTTGGGCTCCGGCAGCCGGCGAGAGCGGCAGCTTCGGGAAGGTGAAGAAGCAAGCTGTACAACACTGGGATTGTGTGCGCACCTTGCCAACTGATAGAAAACAGTACCTTTGCACTCTCCTGACTTTTCCAATCACAGGAACATTCGATTGGAAGCTGTTTTGGACAACTTTTCTTTTCTTCCTGCCAAACACTTGGCAGACATCCGTGCAACTTCTAGAACACGATGGGAGATGTTTTCTGTGCTGGCACAGTTTTTCCTAGCCAGACATAGTGGAAAAGCGTTTTGCTAAGATGTAGACTACAAAAGACGCGAAAGACGAAGGCAGGATGCTCTCCGGAGGTAAGAGCCGCTGCCGGGCGTCTTTCGGCAGAAGCCGCGCTAAGGAGAGCACTGTGAGCGGCACAATCGTCTTTGCGCGAAGAAGCCGCTTCTTGGGCTCCGGCAGCCGGCGAGAGCGGCAGCTTCGGGAAGGTGAAGAAGCAAGCTGTACAACACTGGGATTGTGTGCGCACCTTGCCAACTGATAGAAAACAGTACCTTTGCACTCTCCTGACTTTTCCAATCACAGGAACATTCGATTGGAAGCTGTTTTGGACAACTTTTCTTTTCTTCCTGCCAAACACTTGGCAGACATCCGTGCAACTTCTAGAACACGATGGGAGATGTTTTCTGTGCTGGCACAGTTTTTCCTAGCCAGACATAGTGGAAAAGCGTTTTGCTAAGATGTAGACTACAAAAGACGCGAAAGACGAAGGTAGGATGCTCTCCGGAGGTAAGAGCCGCTGCCGGGCGTCTTTCGGCAGAAGCCGCGCTAAGGAGAGCACTGTGAGCGGCACAATCGTCTTTGCGCGAAGAAGCCGCTTCTTGGGCTCCGGCAGCCGGCGAGAGCGGCAGCTTCGGGAAGGTGAAGAAGCAAGCTGTACAACACTGGGATTGTGTGCGCACCTTGCCAACTGATAGAAAACAGTACCTTTGCACTCTCCTGACTTTTCCAATCACAGGAACATTCGATTGGAAGCTGTTTTGGACAACTTTTCTTTTCTTCCTGCCAAACACTTGGCAGACATCCGTGCAACTTCTAGAACACGATGGGAGATGTTTTCTGTGCTGGCACAGTTTTTCCTAGCCAGACATAGTGGAAAAGCGTTTTGCTAAGATGTAGACTACAAAAGACGAGAAAGACGAAGGTAGGATGCTCTCCGGAGGTAAGAGCCGCTGCCGGGCGTCTTTCGGCAGAAGCCGCGCTAAGGAGAGCCCTGTGAGCGGCACAATCGTCTTTGCGCGAAGAAGCCGCTTCTTGGGCTCCGGCAGCCGGCGAGAGCGGCAGCTTCGGGAAGGTGAAGAAGCAAGCTGTACAACACTGGGATTGTGTGCGCACCTTGCCAACTGATAGAAAACAGTACCTTTGCACTCTCCTGACTTTTCCAATCACAGGAACATTCGATTGGAAGCTGTTTTGGACAACTTTTCTTTTCTTCCTGCCAAACACTTGGCAGACATCCGTGCAACTTCTAGAACACGATGGGAGATGTTTTCTGTGCTGGCACAGTTTTTCCTAGCCAGACATAGTGGAAAAGCGTTTTGCTAAGATGTAGACTACAAAAGACGCGAAAGACGAAGGTAGGATGCTCTCCGGAGGTAAGAGCCGCTGCCGGGCGTCTTTCGGCAGAAGCCGCGCTAAGGAGAGCACTGTGAGCGGCACAATCGTCTTTGCGCGAAGAAGCCGCTTCTTGGGCTCCGGCATCCGGCGAGAGCGGCAGCTTCGGGAAGGTGAAGAAGCAAGCTGTACAACACTGGGATTGTGTGCGCACCTTGCCAACTGATAGAAAACAGTACGTTTGCACTCTCCTGACTTTTCCAATCACAGGAACATTCGATTGGAAGCTGTTTTGGACAACTTTTCTTTTCTTCCTGCCAAACACTTGGCAGACATCCGTGCAACTTCTAGAACACGATGGGAGATGTTTTCTGTGCTGGCACAGTTTTTCCTAGCCAGACATAGTGGAAAAGCGTTTTGCTAAGATGTAGACTACAAAAGACGCGAAAGACGAAGGTAGGATGCTCTCCGGAGGTAAGAGCCGCTGCCGGGCGTCTTTCGGCAGAAGCCGCGCTAAGGAGAGCACTGTGAGCGGCACAATCGTCTTTGCGCGAAGAAGCCGCTTCTTGGGCTCCGGCAGCCGGCGAGAGCGGCAGCTTCGGGAAGGTGAAGAAGCAAGCTGTACAACACTGGGATTGTGTGCGCACCTTGCCAACTGATAGAAAACAGTACCTTTGCACTCTCCTGACTTTTCCAATCACAGGAACATTCGATTGGAAGCTGTTTTGGACAACTTTTCTTTTCTTCCTGCCAAACACTTGGCAGACATCCGTGCAACTTCTAGAACACGATGGGAGATGTTTTCTGTGCTGGCACAGTTTTTCCTAGCCAGACATAGTGGAAAAGCGTTTTGCTAAGATGTAGACTACAAAAGACGCGAAAGACGAAGGTAGGATGCTCTCCGGAGGTAAGAGCCGCTGCCGGGCGTCTTTCGGCAGAAGCCGCGCTAAGGAGAGCACTGTGAGCGGCACAAGCGTCTTTGCGCGAAGAAGCCGCTTCTTGGGCTCCGGCAGCCGGCGAGAGCGGCAGCTTCGGGAAGGTGAAGAAGCAAGCTGTACAACACTGGGATTGTGTGCGCACCTTGCCAACTGATAGAAAACAGTACCTTTGCACTCTCCTGACTTTTCCAATCACAGGAACATTCGATTGGAAGCTGTTTTGGACAACTTTTCTTTTCTTCCTGCCAAACACTTGGCAGACATCCGTGCAACTTCTAGAACACAATGGGAGATGTTTTCTGTGCTGGCACAGTTTTTCCTAGCCAGACATAGTGGAAAAGCGTTTTGCTAAGATGTAGACGACAAGAGAGGCTAAAGAGTGGATGTTAGCAAATGACACCCATCTTCAAAAAAGGCAATTAAGAGGACTCGCCATAGTACAAACCAGCCAGCCTCTTTTTTATCCCCAGGAAGTTGATGAAGCAGCTCTTCCTGGAAATCCTTGCCAGGCACATGACAGATGACCAAATAATGTAGTTAGCATGATTTTTCAGGGGAATTTCATGCTGAACATCACTTTAAACTCCTCTGATGAATCAACTTGACTGGTAGATGAAGGGAATATTATCTGCCTGGGCTTCAGGGAGGTTTTTGACATACCTCTACATGGCATCACACATACATATGGAAGCAATAGTGCAAAGGGGAGGGAATCAGTGTCTTTTCAGTGATGCTGAGGGAAAAGACAAGAGGCAGTGGGCACACACTGAAATACAGGAGATTGCCTTTGAACATCAGTAAATGTTTCTTTACTGTCAGGGTGACTGAACCACGGCACAGACTGCCCAGAAAGATTGTGGAGCCTGGATCTTTGAAGACATTAAAAGTACACCCAGATAGAATCCTGGGCAAGAGGCTCTAGGTATCCTGGTTTAGGCAGGGGGGTTGGGCCTGGTTAGCCCCACCAACCCCTTCCACTCTCTTTCATTCTGTGCTAGTGAATTCTCTTCAAGATGCATTTCAAAGCACTGGCATGACAAAGTTCTGTGCAGACAGAGATCCAAATGGACATGGCATCTAAGTTCCTTAAGCAGTGTTCAAGAAGAATGTAAAACTCTGGCACAAGTGTCTCTTCCCTAACTGAATCCCTTTCATGGGAAAATTCCCAGCTCTAGAAAGATCTTCTGATACGCATGCTTAAGACTGACACTGGCTGAGCAAATTTCTCCCTATGTATATCTAAGACCAGTTAGGATCTTCACCCAAAGTGCTGTCAACATAGTCACAGAATGCCTATTGTTAAGAAGTGACAGCTTCCATCAGAATGGCAGCTATTGGTCCACAAAATGGATTAATGGATGGGAATTATCTACGTGGGTTAAAAACAAAAATAAAGAGTTGGTCTTTATTTATCAATTTCATGGCAATATTGATAAGGGAAGAAAAAGATCTAAGTCCTTGACTTTCTGGACTCGAGGAAAGATTTTAAAAATTCCTTGTAAAAATGTATGATCACAATCAGACTATTGAAACCATTTTAGTTGGGAACAAAGTTCCAAAATTGTCTAGATAGTGGCAAAGAAGCCAAGAAAATAGGAAAGAAACAAAAAGAGAGCAAAAGAGTCAGCTTCAGTGTACAAGCTCGTTCTAGAAGTAGTCTGCTGGGAAAAGGAACCCCCAGCTAAATTTCCAATGTATTCCTGCGCTTGATTCAGTAACTGGTCAATGTAAAAACCAATCCTTTTGTACAACTTCTTCCAGCAACAAAAACTCCAACAGGTTGACACTACCATCATGCCTGTTCCAGACATATTTAAAAGAGAAATGATGATTTTCTTGAAAACCTACTTACATAAAAGTTGCAAGATGGTGGAGGGATTCCCACATCCTCCTTCCTCCATCTGGCTTGAAAGTATATTTGATAAAATATGCAACAAAGCACATGATTTATAAGGGAGAGTCAAATGGATGATTTGGGAATCGATCTCTTGTTGATAGTAAACTTCATATCCACTCGGTGTGACCTTTTTAAAACAAAATGTGGAGCTGAGGCATGAATCTGCCACAACAATTGTAAAGCAAACATACACACTCCCCTTCATATGCCCCCCCCTCCACACACACCTAGGCACACACAGAGATCAGCATAGCAGATCATGAACACCTTGGAAAAGACTGAAATGCTAAATGCCTCTCTTGATGGGCAAAAGAGCTGGTGCAGTAATTCAAATGCCTGGTACAAAAATTCTGTTTAATATTTAGCTCCTATTTAAAACACAGCTTTTCATTTCATTCTATTTACAGAATATTTTCATTTCATTTGTTTCTTTAAAATTACTTAGTTCTCACCTGTTGTATGTCTAGGAATATTTTCTTCCAAAAATAGAAAAAAATAGATGATATCTTTTCAGCAGAAAACATTGGTTGATACAATTTTAAACCATCATGATATGGAAGAATTCTTCTGTCCCTCTCGAAGGTGGAAGAAGCATTTGGATCACAGATCATCTACAATGAAATACTTGACATGTTTAAGATGCTTTCAATCAATTTTGATTGTCAATTGCTTATTTGTTGTAAACAGTAATTTTTCAGTGAAGGGAAAGCGTGTGTGGTATATCTACATGATATGTTCAAAGGCAGTTCCTACTAATGGCCAGGCTGAATTCCAGTAAATAATGTCCCGAATGATATTTTGCCGCCTTCTTTGGCACTTCATGAAATCTTACCCCGATGAAGTGCTGAAACACAGAGATTTTCTCTTAGAGAGTGTCTCATGTTGTAACCTATCCCATGGATTTTATGCTGTAATTCTTATCTCTTTTAAAATTTACTATCTTCTGTACAGTTTTCATGAAACTTTCTGTTACAGTAGTGAATAGCACAGATAAATGTCATTTTGTACAACTTTGAATTTACCCCAAGAGCTGAGAGAAAACTTGATCCTATACTTCAATCCGAGTTTCTTCTATAGTCCAACTTTGTTTCTCTACCATCAAGCTTCTCCTTTGTTGCTGCTCCAAGCCCCGTCCAAGGTGACCTTGAATACTTTCAGGGATGGGACACCCACAACTTCTCTGGGCAACCTGTTCCAGTGTTCCAGCACTCCCACAGTAAAAAAGGCCTTCCTTTCATCTAATATGTGTAGGAAATCATAAATCTAGGCATAGAAGCTTGGAGTGCAAATTTGAAATTCTTTGGATTTGAAGCACATTTTATATGAATACTGACTTACAGATGACTAAAAGATGTTGATGGGTATTTGAGCTGACAAGTTTTGAAAAAGTGCACGGAAATTAAAATTGAAACCACTAAAATTAAAAACTCCTTGCCATTTTCTTTTTCCTCTCCTATTCAAAATTGCATATGTCAGATATCAGTGCTTCATGCAAACCTCTCAGATGCTCTCAGAGAAAAAGCTTTTCTTTCAGACTAAGTTGCGGTTGACGTAGAACACTAGCAGGAGTGAAAGATTTTCTGGGCATCGGGGCAGCCCGTTCTCCTTGGATTTGTGTGCAGAATGCATTTTATCCAAACTGGAAAATAGATCCCAGCTCTGTTCTATTCATCATTCTTACTTCATCAGGCCAGAAGATTCTGTGAAAAGTAGCCTGTGGACCTTGAAGACAGCGCATGTGAACCAGATGAGAGGTGATAGAGAAGTTGAGGGAGAGAAGAAAGAGCATGAGGCTGAAACCAGAAAGTATTTCTCCACGTGATCATGGAAGATTGCAGGAGCCACTTGGTACTATCAAACCAGCCCAACTTGGCACTGGTGCCACCTTGGGTCTGGGAGCCATGTTGCATATCGTGCATTTTAAGGAGCCAGCTGGCCACACCCAGCCATATGCCCCCAAACACAAACCAAGGCCCTTTTCTCTGGCAAACAAAACTCAGCTGCCCTGCTTCTGGATGGCAGATTGCAGGAACCACTTGGTACTATCAAACCAGCCCAACTTGGCACTGGTGCCACCATGGGTCTGGTCACCATCCTGCCTATTGTAGCTTTTCAGGAGCCAGCCGGTCACTCCCAGCCATAGGCCCCCAGACACAAACCTCGGCCCGTTTCCCTGGCACACAAAAGTAAGCTACCGCACTTCTGGATGGCAGATTGCAGGAGCCACTTTGCACCATCAAACCAGACCGACTTGGCACTGGTGCCACCTCTGGTCTGGGAACCATGCTGCGTATCGTGGATTCCAATTAGCAAGACGGCCACTCCCAGCCACAGGCCCCCAAACACAAACAACGGCGCTTTTCCCTGGAAAACAAAACTCGCCTGCCAACTTTTTGATGGCAGAGTGCAGGAGCCACTTGGTACTATCAAACCAGCCCAACTTGGCACTGGTGCCACCATGGGTCTGGTCACCATCCTGCCTATTGTAGCTTTTCAGGAGCCAGCCGGTCACTCTCAGCCATAGGCCCCCAAACACAAACCTCGGACCGTTTCCCTGGCAAACAAAATTAAGCTGCCCCGCTTCTGGATGGCAGATTGCAGGAGCCACTTGGTACAATCAAACCATCCCGACTTGGCACTGGTGCCACCTTGGATCTGGGAACCATCCTGTGTATCGTGGATTTTCAGGGGCCAGCCGGCCACTCTCAGCCATATGCCCCCAAACACAAACCACGGACCTTTTCTCTGGCAAACAAAAATCAGCTGCCCCACTTCTGGATGGCAGATTGCAGGAGCCACTTGGGACTATCACACCAGCACAACATGGCACTGCTGCCACCTTGGATCTGGGAACAATCCTGCGTATCGTACATATTCAGGAACCAGCCGAACACTCCCAGCCACAGGCCCCCAAACACAAACAACGGCCCATTTCCCTGGCAAACAAACCTCAGCTGCCCCGCTTCTGGATGGCAGTTTGCAGGAGCCACTTGGGACTATCAAAGCAGCCCGACTTGGTAATGGTACCACCTTGGATCTGGGAACCATCCGGCGTATCGTGGATTTTCAGGGGCCAGCCGGTCATTCCCAGCCATATGCCCCCAAACACAAACCTCGGCCCTTTTCTCTGGCAAACAAAACTCAACTGCCCCTCTTCTGGATGGCAAATTGCAGGACGCACATGGTACTACAAAAAGAGCCCGACTTGGCAGTGGTGCCACCTTGGCTCTGGGAACCATCCTGCGTATCGAGCATTTTAAGGAGCCAGCCGGCAATTCCCAGCCGTATGCCCCAAAAAGAAACCACGGACCTTTTCTCTGGCAAAAAAAACTCAGCTGTCCCGCTTCTGGATGGCAGATTGCAGGAGTCACTTTGAACCATACAACCAGCCTTACTTGGCACTGGTGCCACCTTGGATCTGGGAACCATCTTGCCTATCGTTGATTTTCAGGGGCCAGCCGGCCACTCTCAGCCATAGGCCCCCACACACAAACCACAGCCCTTTTCTCTAGCAAACAAAATTCAACTGCCCCGCTTCTGGATGGCAAATTGCAGGAGCCACTGGGTACTACAAAAACAGCCTGACTTGGCACTGGTGCCACCTTGCGTCTGGTTACCATGCGGCGCATCGTGCATTTTAAGGAGCCAGGTGGCCACTCCCAGCCATATGCCCCCAAACACAACCCACGGCCCTTTTCTCTGGCAAACAAAACTCAGCTGCCCCGCTTCTGGATGGCAGATTGCAGGAGACACTTGGTACTATCAAACCAGCCCGACTTGGCACTGGTGCCACCTTGGGTCTGGGAACCATCCTGCGTATTGTGGATTGTCAGGAGACAGCCAACCACTCTCGGCCACAGAGCCCAATCAAAAACAAAGGTCCGTTTCCCTGGCAAAAAAAACTCAGCTGCCCCGCTTCTGGATGGGAGATTGCAGGAGGCACTTGACACTGTCAAACGAGCCCCACTTGGCACTGGTGCCACCTTGGGTCTGGGAACCATGCTGCGTATCGTGGATTTTCAGGAGCCAGCCGGCCACTGCCAGCCACAGGCCCCCAAACACAAACCACAGCCTTTTCCTCTGGCAAACAAAACTCAGCTGCCCCGCTTCTGGATGGCAGATTGCAGGAGCCACTTGGTACTATCAAACCAGCCCGACTTGGCACTGGTGCCACCTTGGGTCTTGTCACCATCCTGCCTATCGTAGCTTTTCAGGAGCCAGCCGGTCACTCCCAGCCATAGGCCCCCAGACACAAATCTCGGCCCGTTTCCCTGGCAAAAAAAAGTAAGCTGCCCTGCTTCTGGATGGCAGATTGCAGGAACCACTTGGTACTATCAAACCAGCCCAACTTGGCACTGGTGCCACCTTGGGTCTGGGAACCATCCTGCGTATCGAGCTTCTTAAGGAGCCAGCCGGCCTCTCCCAGCCATATGCCCCCAAAAACAAACCACGGAACTTTACTCTGGCAAACAAAGATCCGCTGCCCCGCGTCAGGATGGCAGATTGCAGGAGCCACTTGGTACTATCAAACGAGCCCGACTTGGCCCTGGTGCCACCTTGAGTCTGGGAACCATCCTGCGTATTGTGGATTGTCAGGAGCCAGTCGACCATTCTCGGCCACAGACCCCAATCAAAAACAACGGCCGGTTCAGAGGCAAAAGAACTCAGCTGCCCCGTTTCTGGATGGGAGACTGCATGAGGCACTTGACACTGTCAAACCAGCCCCACTTGGCACTGGTGCCATCTTGGGTCTGGGAACCATGCTGCGTATCATGGATTTTCAGGAGCCAGCTGGCCACTGCCAGCCACAGGCCCCCAAACACAAACCTCGGCCCGTTTCCCTGGCAAACAAAAGTAAGCTACCCCGCTTCTGGATGGCAGATTGCAGGAACCACTTGGTACTATCAAACCAGCCCGACTTGGCACTGGTGCCATCTTGGGTCTGGGAACCATCCTGCGTATCGTGGATTCTAAGGAGCCAGCCGGCCACTCCCAGCCACAGGCCCGCAAACACAAACAACGGCGCTTTTCCCTGGAAAACAAAACTCGCCTGCCAAATTTTTGATGGCAGATTGCAGGAGCCACTTGGTACTATCAAATCAGCCCAACTTGGCACTGGTGCCACCATGGGTCTGGTCACCATCCTGCCTATCGTAGCTTTTCAGGAGCCAGCCGGTCACTCCCAGCCATAGGCCTCCAGACAAAAACCTCGGCCCGTTTCCCTGGCAAAAAAAAGTAAGCTACCCCGCTACTGGATGGCAGATTGCAGGAGCCACTTTGCACCATCAAACTAGCCCGACTTGGCACTGGTGCCACCTCTGGTCTGGGAACAATGCTGCGTATCGTGGATTCTAAGGAGCCAGCCGGCCACTCCCACCCACAGGCCCCCAAACACAAACAACGGCGCTTTTCCCTGGAAAACAAAACTCGCCTGCCAACTTTTTGATGGCAGATTTCAGGAGCTACTTGGTACTATCAAATCAGCCCAACTTGGCACTGGTACCACTTCTGGTCGGGTCACCATCCTGCCTATCGTAGCTTTTCAGGAGCCAGCCGGTCACTCCCAGCCATAGGCCCCCAGACAAACACCTCGGCCCGTTTCCCTGGCAAACAAAAGTAAGCTGTCCCGCTTCTGGATGGCAGATTGCAGGACGCACTTGGTACTATCAAACCAGCCCAACTTGGAAATGGTGCCACCTTGGGTCTGGGAACCATGCTGCGTATCGTGGATTCTAAGGAGCCAGCGGGCCACTCCCAGCCACAGGCCCCCAAATACAAACAACGGCGCTTTTCCCTGGAAAACAAAACTCGCCTGCCAAATTTTTGATGGCAGATTGCAGGAGCCACTTGGTACTATCAAATCAGCCCAACTTGGCACTGGTGCCACCATGGGTCTGGTCACCATCCTGCCTATCGTAGCTTTTCAGGTGCCAGCCGGTCACTCCCAGCCATAGGAACCCAGACACAAACCTCGGCCCGTTTCCCTGGCAAACAAAAGTAAGCTGCCCCGCTTCTGGATGGCAGATTGCAGGAGCCACTTTGCACCATCAAACTGGCCCGACTTGTCACTGGTGCCACCTCAGGTGTGGGAACCCTCCTGCGTATCGTGGATTCCAATTAGCAAGACGGCCACTCCCAGCCACAGGCCCCCAAACACAAACAACGGCGCTTTTCCCTGGAAAACAAAACTCGCCTGCCAACTTTTTGATGGCAGATTGCAGGAGCCACTTGGTACTATCAAACCAGCCCAACTTGGCACTGGTGCCACCATGGGTCTGGTCACCTTCCTGCCTATCGTAGCTTTTCAGGAGCCAGCCGGTCACTCCCAGCCATAGGCCCCCAGACACAAAGCTCGGCCCGTTTCCCTGGCAAACAAAAGTAAGCTGCCCCGCTTCTGGATGGCAGATTTCAGGATCCACTTGTTATTATCAAACCAGCCCGACTTGGTACTGGTGCCACCTCTGGTCTGGGAACCATCCTGCGTATCGTGGATTCTAAGGAGCCAGCCGGCCACTCCCAGCCACAGGCCCCCAAAAAAAATCATCGGCGCTTTTCCCTGGAAAACAAAACTCGCCTGCCAACTTTTTGATGGCAGATTGCAGGAATCACTTGGTACTATCAAACCAGCCCAACTTGGCACTGGTGCCACCTTGGGTCTGGGAACCATCCGGCGTATCGTGTCTTTAAAGGAGCCAGCCGGCCACTCCAGCCACAGGCCCGCAGACAAAAACAACGGCGCTTTTCCCTGGAAACAAAACTTGCCTGCTGACTTTTGATGGCAGATTGCAGGAGCCACTTTGTACTTTGAAATCAGCCGAATATGGCTCTGGTGCCACCATGGGTCTGGTCACCATCCTGCCTATCGTAGCTTTTCAGGAGCCAGCCGGTCACTCCAAGCCCTAGGCCCCCAGACACAAAGCTCGGCCCGTTTCCCTGGCAAACAAAAGTAAGCTGCCCCGCTTCTGGATGGCAGATTGCAGGACGCACTTGGTACTATCAAACCAGCCCAACTTGGCACTGGTGCCACCTCAGGTCTGGGAACCATCCTGCGTATCGTGGATTCTAAGGAGCCAGCCGGCCACTCCCAGCCACAGGCCCCCAAACACAAACAACGGCGCTTTTCCCTGGAAAACAAAACTCGCCTGCCAACATTTTGATGGCAGATTGCCGGAGCCACTTGGTACTATCAAACCAGCCCAACTTGGCACTGGTGCCACCATGGGTCTGGTCACCATCCTGCCTATCGTAGCTTTTCAGGAGCCAGCCGGTCACTCCCAGCCATAGACCCCAGACACTAAGCTCGGCCCGTTTCCCTGGCAAACAAAAGTAAGCTGCCCCGCTTCTGGATGGCAGATTGCAGGAGCCACTTTGCACCATCAAACTAGCCCGACTTGGCACTGGTGCCACCTCAGGTCTGGGAACCATCCTGCGTATCGTGGATTCTAAGGAGCCAGCCGGTCACTCCCAGCCACAGGCCCTCAAACACAAACAACGGCGCTTTTCCCTGGAAAACAAAACTCGCCTGCCAAATTTTGATGGCAGATTGCCGGAGCCACTTGGTACTATCGAACCAGCCCAACTTGGCACTGGTGCCACCATGGGTCTGGTCACCATCCTGCCTATCGTAGCTTTTCAGGACCTAGCCGGTCACTCCCAGCCATAGGCCCCCAGACACAAACCTCGGCCCGTTTCCGTCACAAACAAAACTAAGCGGCGCCGCTTGTGGATGGCAGATTGCAGGACGCACTTGGTACTATCAAACCAGCCCGACTTGGCACTGGTGCCACCTCTGGTCTGGGAACCATCCTGCGTATCGTGGATTCTAAGGAGCCAGCCGGCCACTCCCAGCCACAGGCCCCCAAACACAAACAACGGCGCTTTTCCCTGGAAAACAAAACTCGCCTGCCAACTTTTTGATGGCAGATTGCAGGAGCCACTTGGTACTATCAAACCAGCCCAACTTGGCACTGGTGCCACCTTGGGTCTGGGAACCATCCGGCGTATCGTGTGTTTAAAGGAGCCAGCCGGCCACTCCAGCCACAGGCCCGCAGACACAAACAACGGCGCTTTTCCCTGGAAAACAAAACTTGCCTGCTGACTTTTGATGGCAGATTGCAGGAGCCACTTTGTACTTTGAAATCAGCCGAACATGGCTCTGGTGCCACCATGGGTCTGGTCACCATCCTGCCTATCGTAGCTTTTCAGGAGCCAGCCGGTCACTCCCAGCCATAGGCCCCCAGACAGAAAGCTCGGCCCGTTTCCCTTGCAAACAAAAGTAAGCTGCCCCGCTTCTGGATGGCAGATTGCAGGACGCACTTGGTACTATCAAACCAGCAAAACTTGTCACTGGTGCCACCTCTGGTCTGGGAACCATCCTGCGTATCGTTGATTCTAATTAGCCAGCCGGCCACTCCCAGCCACAGGCCCCCAAACACAAACAACGGCGCTTTTCCCTGGAAAACAAAACTCGCCTGCCAAATTTTGATGGCAGATTGCAGGAGCCACTTGGTACTATCAAACCAGCCCAACTTGGCACTGGTGCCACCATGGGTCTGGTCACCATCCTGCCTATCGTAGCTTTTCAGGAGCCAGCCGGTCACTCCCTGCCATAGGCCCCCAGACACAAACCTCGGCCCGTTTCCCTGGCAAACAAAAGTAAGCTGCCCCGCTTCTGGATGGCAGATTGCAGGACGCACTTGGTACTATCAAACCAGCCCGACTTGGCACTGGTGCTACCTCAGGTCTGGGAACCATCCTGCGTATAGTGGATTCTAAGGAGCCAGCCGGCCACTCCCAGCCACAGGCCCCCAAACACAAACAACGGCGCTTTTCCCTGGGAAACAAAACTCGCCTGCCAACATTTTGATGGCAGATTGCAGGAGCCACTTGGTACTATCAAACCAGCCCAACTTGGCACTGGTGCCACCATGGGTCTGGTCACCATCCTGCCTATCGTAGCTTTTCAGGAGCCAGCCGGTCACTCCCAGCCCTAGGCCTCCAGACAAAAACCTCGGCCCGTTTCCCTGGCAAAGAAAAGTAAGCTGCCCCACTTCTGGATGGCAGATTGCAGGAACCACTTGGTACTATCAAACCAGCCCAACTTGGCACTGCTGCCACCTTGGGTCTGGGAACCATCCTGCGTATCGTGGATTCTAAGGAGCCAGCTGGCCACTCCCAGCCACAGGCCCCCAAACACAAACAACGGCGCTTTTCCCTGGAAAACAAAACTCGCCTGCCAACTTTTTGATGGCAGATTGCAGGAGCCACTTGGTACTATCAAATCAGCCCAACTTGGCACTGGTGCCACCTCTGGTCGGGTCACCATCCTGCCTATCGTAGCTTTTCAGGAGCCAGCCGGTCACTCCCAGCCATAGGCCCCCAGACACAAACCTCGGCCCGTTTCCCTGGCAAACAAAAGTAAGCTGCCCCGCTTCTGGATGGCAGATTGCAGGACGCACTTGGTAGTATCAAACCAGCCCAACTTTGAAATGGTGCCACCTTGGGTCTGGGAACCATCCTGCGTATCGTGGATTCTAAGGAGCCAGCGGGCCAATCCCAGCCACAGGCCCCCAAACACAAACAACGGCGCTTTTCCCTGGAAAACAAAACTCGCCTGCCAAATTTTTGATGGCAGATTGCAGGAGCCACTTGGTACTATCAAACCAGCCCAACTTGGCACTGGTGCCACCATGGGTCTGGTCACCTTCCTGCCTATCGTAGCTTTTCAGGAGCCAGCCGGTCTCTCCCAGCTATAGGCCCCCAGACACAAAGCTCGGCCCGTTTCCCTGGCAAACAAAAGTAAGCTGCCCCGCTTCTGGATGGCAGATTTCAGGATCCACTTGTTATTATCAAACCAGCCCGACTTGGTACTGGTGCCACCATGGGTCTGGGAACCATCCTGCGTATCGTGGATTCTAAGGAGCCAGCCGGCCACTCCCAGCCACAGGCCCCCAAAAAAAATCATCGGCGCTTTTCCCTGGAAAACAAAACTCGCCTGCCAACTTTTTGATGGCAGATTGCAGGAATCACTTGGTACTATCAAACCAGCCCAACTTGGCACTGGTGCCACCTTGGGTCTGGGAACCATCCGGCGTATCGTGTCTTTAAAGGAGCCAGCCGGCCACTCCAGCCACAGGCCCGCAGACAAAAACAACGGCGCTTTTCCCTGGAAAACAAAACTTGCCTGCTGACTTTTGATGGCAGATTGCAGGAGCCACTTTGTACTTTGAAATCAGCCGAACATGGCTCTGGTGCCACCATGGGTCTGGTCACCATCCTGCCTATCGTAGCTTTTCAGGAGCCAACCGGTCACTCCCAGCCATAGGCCCCCAGACACAAAGCTCGGCTCGTTTCCCTGGCAAACAAAAGTAAGCTGCCCCGCTTCTGGATGGCAGATTGCAGGACGCACTTGGTACTATCAAACCAGCCCGACATGTCACTGGTGCCACCTCTGGTCTGGGAACCATGCTGAGTATCGTTGATTCTAAGGAGCCAGCCGGCCACTCCCACCCACAGTCCCCCAAACACAAACAACGGCGCTTTTCCCTGGAAAACAAAACTCGCCTGCCAACTTTTTGATGGCAGATTGCAGGAGCCACTTGGTACTATCAAACCAGCCCAACTTGGCACTGGTGCCACCATGGGTCTGGTCACCATCCTGCCTATCGTAGCTTTTCAGGAGCCAGCCGGTCTCTCCCAGCCATAGGCGCCCAGACACAAAGCTCGGCCCGTTTCCCTGGCAAACAAAAGTAAGCTGCCCCGCTTCTGGATGGCAGATTGCAGGACGCACTTGGTACTATCAAACCAGCCCGACTTGGCACTGGTGCTACCTCAGGTCTGGGAACCATCCTGCGTATCGTGGATTCTAAGGAGCCAGCCGGCCACTCCCAGCCACAGGCCCCCAAACACAAACAACGGCGCTTTTCCCTGGAAAACAAAACTCGCCTGCCAACATTTTGATGGCAGAGTGCAGGAGCCACTTGGTACTATCAAACCAGCCCAACTTGGCACTGGTGCCACCATGGGTCTGGTCACCATCCTGCCTATCGTAGCTTTTCAGGAGCCAGCCGGTCACTCCCAGCCATAGACCCCAGACACAAAGCTCGGCCCGTTTCCCTGGCAAACAAAAGTAAGCTGCCCCGCTTCTGGATGGCAGATTGCAGGAGCCACTTTGCACCATCAAACTAGCCCGACTTGGCACTGGTGCCACCATGGGTCTGGGAACCATCCTGGGTATCGTGGATTCTAAGGAGCCAGCCGGCCACTCCCAGCCACAGGCCCCCAAATACAAACAACAGCGCTTTTCCCTGGAAAACAAAACTCGCCTGCCAACATTTTGATGGCAGATTGCAGGAGCCACTTGGTACTATCAAATAAGCCCAACATGGCACTGTTGCCACCATGGGTCTTGGAACCATCCTGCCCATCGTAGCTGTTCAGGCGCCAGCCGGTCACTCCCAGCCATAGGCCCCCAGAGAAAAACCTCGGCCCTTTTCCCTGGAAAACAAAAGTAAGCTGCCCCGCTTCAGGATGGCAGATTGCAGGAGCCACTTTGCACCATCAAACTGGCCCGACTTGTCACTGGTGCCACCTCAGGTCTGGGAACCATGCTGCGTATCGTGGATTCCAATTAGCAAGCCTGCCACTCCCAGCCACAGGCCCCCAAACACAAACAACGGCGCTTTTCCCTGGAAAACAAAACTCGCCTGCCAACATTTTGATGGCAGATTGCAGGAGCCACTTGGTACTATCAAACCAGCCCAACTTGGCACTGGTGCCACCATGGGTCTGGTCACCATCCTGCCTATCGTAGCTTTTCAGGACCTAGACGGTCACTCCCAGCCATAGGCCCCCAGACACAAAGCTCTGCCCGTTTCCCTGGCAAACAAAAGTAAGCTGTCCCGCTTCTGGATGGCAGATTGCAGGATCCACTAGGTATTATCAAACCTGCCCGACTTGGCACTGGTGCCACCTCTGGTCTGGGAACCATGCTGCCTATCCTGGATTCTAATTCGCCAGCCGGCCACTCCCAGCCACAGGCCCCCAAACACAAACAACGGCGCTTTTCCCTGGAAAACAAAACTCGCCTGCCAACTTTTTGATGGCAGATTGCAGGAGCCACTTGGTACTATCAAACCAGCCCAACTTGGCACTGGTGCCACCATGGGTCTGGTCATCATCCTGCCTATCGTAGCTTTTCAGGAGCCAGCCGGTCACTCCAAGCCATAGGCCCCCAGACAAAAACCTCGGCCCGTTTCCCTGGCAAACAAAAGTAAGCTGCCCCGCTTCTGGATGGAATATTGCAGGAACCACTTGGTACTATATAACCAGCCCTACTTGGCACTGGTGCCACCTCTGGTCTGGGAACCATCCTGCGTATCGTGGATTCTAAGGAGCCAGCCGGCCACTCCCAGCCACATGCCCCCAAACAAAAACAACGGCGCTTTTGCCTGGATAACAAAACTCGCCTGCCAACATTTTGATGGCAGATTGCCGGAGCCACTTGGTACTATCAAACCAGCCCTACTTGGCACTGGTGCCACCATGGGTCTGGTCACCATCCTGCCTATCGTAGCTTTTCAGGAGCCAGCCGGTCACTCCCAGCCATAGGCTACCAGTCACAAACCTCGGTCCGTTTCCCTGGCAAACAAAAGTAAGCTGCCCCGCTTCTGGACGGCAGATTGCAGGAATAATTTGGTACTATCAAACCAGCCCAACTTGGCACTGGTGCCACCTTGGGTCTGGGAACCATCCGGCGTATCGTGGTTTCTAAGGATCCAGCCGGTCACTCCCAGCCACAGGCCCCCAAACACAAACAACGGCGCTTTTCCCTGGAAAACAAAACTCGCATGCCAACATTTTGATGGCGGATTGCAGGAGCCACTTGGTACTATCAAATCAGCCCAACTTGGCACTGGTGCCACCATGGGTCTGGTCACCATCCTGCCTATCGTAGCTTTTGAGGAGCCAGCCGGTCCCTCCCTGCCATAGGCCCCCAGAGAAAAACCTCGGCCCGTTTCCCTGGCAAACAAAAGTAAGCTGCCCCGCTTCTGGATGGCAGATTGCAGGAGCCACTTTGCACCATCAAACTAGCCCGACTTGGCACTGGTGCCACCTCAGGTCTGGGAACCATCCTGGGTATCGTGGATTCTAAGGAGCCAGCCGGCCACTCCCACCCACAGGCCCCCAAACACAAACAATGGCGCTTTTCCCTGGAAAACAAAACTCGCCTGCCAACTTTTTGATGGCAGATTGCAGGAGCCACTTGGTACTATCGAACAAGCCCAACTTGGCACTGGTGCCACCATGGGTCTGGTCACCATCCTGCCTATCGTAGCTTTTCAGGAGCCAGCCGGTCACTCCCAGCCATAGGCCCCCAGACACTAACCTCGGCCCGTTTCCCTGGCAAACAAAAGTAAGCTGCCCCGCTTCTGGATGGCAGATTGCAGTACGCACTTGGTAGTATCAAACCAGCCCGAATTGGCACTGGTGCCACCTCAAGTCTGGGAACCATCCTGCGTATCGTGGATTCTAAGGAGCCAGCCGGCCACTCCCAGCCACAGGCCCCCAAACACAAACAACGGCGCTTTTCCCTGGAAAACAAAACTCGCCTGCCAACTTTTTGATGGCAGATTGCAGGAGCCACTTGGTACTATCAAACCAGCCCAACTTGGCACTGGTGCCACCATGGGTCTGGTCACCATCCTGCCTATCGTAGCTTTTCAGGAGCCAGCCGGTCACTCCAAGCCATAGGCCCCCAGACACAAACCTCGGACCGTTTCCCTGGCAAACAAAAGTAAGCTGCCCCGCTTCTGGATGGCAGATTGCAGTACGCACTTGGTACTATCAAACCAGCCCGACTTGGCACTGGTGCCACCTCTGGTCTGGGAACCATCCTGCGTATCGTGGATTCTAAGGAGCCAGCCGGCCACTCCCAGCCACAGGCCCCCAAACACAAACAACGGCGCTTTTCCCTGGAAAACAAAACTCGCCTGCCAACTTTTTGATGGCAGATTGCAGGAGCCACTTGGTACTATCAAACCAGCCCAACTTGGCACTGGTGCCACCATGGGTCTGGTCACCATCCTGCCTATCGTAGCTTTTCAGGAGCCAGCCGGTCACTCCCAGCCATAGGCCCCCAGACAGAAAGCTCGGCACGTTTCCCTGGCAAACAAAAGTAAGCTGCCCCGCTTCTGGATGGCAGATTGCAGGAGCCACTTTGCACCATCAAACTAGCCCGACTTGGCACTGGTGCCACCTCAGGTCTGGGAACCATGCTGCGTATCGTGGATTCTAATTAGCCAGCCGGTCACTCCCTGCCATAGGCCCCCAAACACAAACAAGGGCGCTATTCACTCGAAAACAAAACTCGCCTGCCAAATTTTGATGGCAGATTGCCGGAGCCACTTGGTACTATCAAACCAGCCCAACTTGACAGTGGTGCCACCATGGGTCTGGTCACCATCCTGCCTATCGTAGCTTTTCAGGAGCCAGCCGGTCACTCCCAGCCAGAGGCCCCCAGACAAAAACCTCGGCCCGTTTCCCTGGCAAACAAAAGTAAGTTATCCCGCATGTGGATGGCAGATTGCAGGAGCCACTTTTCACCATCAAACCAGCAAAACTTGGCACTGGTGCCACCACTGGTCTGGGAACCATCCTCCGTATCGTGGATTCTAGTGAGCCAGCCGGCCACTCCCAGCCACAGGCCCCCAAACACAAACAACGGCGCTTTTCCCTGGATAACAAACTCGCCTGCCAACTTTTTGATGGCAGATTGCAGGAGCCACTTGGTACTATCAAACCAGCCCAACTTGGCACTGGTGCCACCATGGGTCTGGTCACCATCCTGCCTATCGTAGCTTTTCAGGAGCCAACCGGTCACTCCCAGCCATAGGCCCTGAGACACAAACCTCGGCCCGTTTCCCTGGCAAACAAAAGTAAGCTGCCCCGCTTCTGGATGGCAGATTGCAGGACGCACTTGGTACTATCAAACCAGCCCAACTTGGCACTGGTGCCACCTCTGGTCTGGGAACCATGCTGCGTATCGTGGATTCTAAGGAGCCAGCCGGCCACTCCCAGCCACAGGCCCCAAAACAGAAACAACGGCGCTTTTCCCTGGAAAACAAAACTCGCCTGCCAACTTTTTGATGGCAGATTGCAGGAGCCACTTGGTACTATCAAATCATCCCAACTTGGCACTGGTGCCACCATGGGTCTTGGAACCATCCTGCCCATCGTAGCTGTTCAGGCGCCAGCCGGTCACTCCCAGCCATAAGCCCCCAGAGAAAAACCTCGGCCCTTTTCCCTGGAAAACCAAAGTAAGCTGCCCCGCTTCTGGATGGCAGATTGCAGGAGCCACTTTGCACCATCAAACTGGCCCGACTTGTCACTGGTGCCACCTCAGGTCTGGGAACCATGCTGTGTATCGTGGATTCCAATTAGCAAGCTGGCCACTCCCAGCCACAGGCCCCCAAACACAAACAACGGCGCTTTTCCCTGGAAAACAAAACTCGCCTGCCAACATTTTGATGGCAGATTGCAGGAGCCACTTGGTACTATCAAACCAGCCCAACTTGGCACTGGTGCCAACATGGGTCTGGTCACCCTCCTGCCTATCGTAGCTTTTCAGGACCTAGACGGTCACTCCCAGCCATAGGCCCCCAGACACAAAGCTCTGCCCGTTTCCCTGGCAAACAAAAGTAAGCTACCCCGCTTCTGGATGGAAGATTGCAGGAACCACTTGGTACTATAAAACCAGCCCTACTTGGCACTGGTGCCACCTCTGGTCTGGGAACCATCCTGCGTATCGTGGATTCTAAGGAGCCAGCCGGCCACTCCCAGCCACAGGCCCCCAAACACAAACAACGGCGCTTTTGCCTGGAAAACAAAACTCGCCTGCCAACTTTTTGATGGCAGATTGCAGGAGCCACTTGGTACTATCAAACCAGCCCAACTTGGCACTGGTGCCACCATGGGTCTGGTCACCATCCTGCCTATCGTAGCTTTTCAGGAGCCAGCCGGTCACTCCCAGCCATAGGCCCCCAGACACAAACCTCGGCCCGTTTCCCTGGCAAACAAAAGTAAGCTGCCCCGCTTCTGGACGGCAGATTGCAGGAATAACTTGGTACTATCAAACCAGCCCAACTTGGCACTGGTGCCACCTTGGGTCTGGGAACCATCCGGCGTATCGTGATTTCAAAGGAGCCAGCCGGTCACTCCCACCCACAGGCCCCCAAACACAAACAACGGCGCTTTTCCCTGGAAAACAAAACTCGCCTGCCAACATTTTGATGGCAGATTGCAGGAGCCACTTGGTACTATCAAATCAGCCCAACTTGGCACTGGTGCCACCATGGGTCTGGTCAGAATCCTGGCTATCGTAGCTTTTCAGGAGCCAGCCTGTCCCTCCCTGCCATAGGCCCCCAGAGAAAAACCTCGGCCCGTTTCCCTGGCAAACAAAAGTAAGCTGCCCCGCTTCTGGATGGCAGATTGCAGGAGCCACATTGCACCATCAAACTAGCCCGACTTGGCACTGGTGCCACCTCAGGTCTGGGAACCATCCTGCGTATCGTGGAGTCTAAGGAACCAGACGGCCACTCCCACCCACAGGCACCCAGACACAAACAACGGCGCTTTTCCCTGGAAAACAAAACTCGCCTGCCAAGTTTTTGATGGCAGATTGCAGGAGCCACTTGGTACTATCAAACCAGCCCAACTTGGCACTGGTGCCACCATGGGTCTGGTCACCATCCTGCCTATCGTAGCTTTTCAGGAGCCAGCCGGTCACTCGCAGCCATAGGCCCCCAGACACAAAGCTCGGCCCGTTTCCCTGGCAAACAAAAGTAAGCTACCCCGCTACTGGATGGCAGATTTCAGGAGCCACTTTGCAACATCAAACTAGCCCGACTTGGCACTGGTGCCACCTCAGGTCTGGGAACCATCCTGCGTATCGTGGATTCTAAGGAGCCAGCCGGCCACGCCAACCCACAGGCCCCCAAACACAAACAATGGCGCTTTTCCCTGGAAAATAAAACTCGCCTGCCAACTTTTTGATGGCAGATTGCAGGAGCCACTTGGTACTATCAAACCAGCCCAACTTGGCACTGGTGCCACCATGGGTCTGGTCACCATCCTGCCTATCGTAGCTTTTCAGGAGCCAGCCGGTCACTCCCAGCCATAGGCCCCCAGACACAAACCTCGGCCCGTTTCCCTGGCAAACAAAAGTAAGCTGCCCCGCTTCTGGATGGCAGATTGCAGTACGCACTTGGTACTATCAAACCAGCCCGACTTGGCACTGGTGCCACCTCTGGTCTGGGAACCATCCTGCGTATCGTGGATTCTAAGGAGCCAGCCGGCCACTCCCAGCCACAGGCCCCCAAACACAAACAACGGCGCTTTTCCCTGGAAAACAAAACTCGCCTGCCAAATTTTGATGGCAGATTGCAGGAGCCACTTGGTACTATCAAACCAGCCCAACTTGGCACTGGTGCCACCATGGGTCTGGTCACCATCCTGCCTATCGTAGCTTTTCAGGAGCCAGCCGGTCACTCCCAGCCATAGGCCCCCAGACACAAACCTCGGCCCGTTTCCCTGGCAAACAAAAGTAAGCTGCCCCGCTTCTGGATGGCAGATTGCAGGAGCCACTTTGCACCATCAAACTAGCCCGACTTGGCACTGGTGCCACCTCAGGTCTGGGAACCATCCTGCGTATCGTGGATTCTAATTAGCCAGCCGGTCACTCCCTGCCATAGGCCCCCAAACACAAACAAGGGCGCTATTCACTCGAAAACAAAACTCGCCTGCCAAATTTTGATGGCAGATTGCCGGAGCCACTTGGTACTATCAAACCAGCCCAACTTGACAGTGGTGCCACCATGGGTCTGGTCACCATCCTGCCTATCGTAGCTTTTCAGGAGCCAGCCGGTCACTCCCAGCCATAGGCCCCCAGACAAAAACCTCGGCCCGTTTCCCTGGCAAACAAAAGTAAGTTATCCCGCATGTGGATGGCAGATTGCAGGAGCCACTTTTCACCATCAAACCAGCAAAACTTGGCACTGGTGCCACCACTGGTCTGGGAACCATCCTCCGTATCGTGGATTCTAAGGAGCCAGCCGGCCACTCCCAGCCACAGGCCCCCAAACACAAACAACGGCGCTTTTCCCTGGATAACAAACTCGCCTGCCAACTTTTTGATGGCAGATTGCAGGAGCCACTTCGTACTATCAAACCAGCCCAACTTGGCACTGGTGCCACCATGGGTCTGGTCACCATCCTGCCTATCGTAGCTTTTCAGGAGCCAACCGGTCACTCCCAGCCATAGGCCCTGAGACACAAACCTCGGCCCGTTTCCCTGGCAAACAAAAGTAAGCTGCCCCGCTTCTGGATGGCAGATTGCAGGACGCACTTGGTACTATCAAACCAGCCCAACTTGGCACTGGTGCCACCTCTGGTCTGGGAACCATGCTGCGTATCGTGGATTCTAAGGAGCCAGCCGGCCACTCCCATCCACAGGCCCCAAAACAGAAACAACGGCGCTTTTCCCTGGAAAACAAAACTCGCCTGCCAACTTTTTGATGGCAGATTGCAGGAGCCACTTGGTACTATCAAATCAGCCCAACTTGGCACTGGTGCCACCTTGGGTCTGGTCACCATCCTGCCTATCGTAGCTTTTCAGGAGCCAGCCGGTCACTCCCAGCCATAGGCCCCCAGACACAAAGCTCGGCCCGTTTCCCTGGCAAAAAAAAGTAAGCTGCCCCGCTTCTGGATGGCAGATTGCAGGAGTCACTTTGCACCATCAAACTGGACTGACTTGGCACTGGTGCAACGTCAGGTCTGGGAACCATCCTGGGTATCGTGGATTCTAAGGAGCCAGCCGGCCACTCCCACCCACAGGCCCCCAAACACAAACAACGGCGCTTTTCCCTGGAAAACAAAACTCGCCTGCCAACATTTTGATGGCAGATTGCAGGAGCCACTTGGTACTATCAAACCAGCCCAACTTGGCACTGGTGCCACCATGGGTCTGGTCACCATCCTGCCTATCGTAGCTTTTCAGGAGCCAGCCGGTCACCCCCAGCCATATACCCCGAGACAAAAACCTCGGCCCGTTTCCCTGCCAAAAAAAAGTAAGCTACCCCGCTTCTGGATGGCAGATTGCAGGACGCACTTGGTAGTATCAAACCAGCCCAACTTGGCACTGGTGCCACCTTGGGTCTGGGAACCATCCTGCGTATCGTGGATTCTAAGGAGCCAGCCGGCCACTCCCTGCCACAGGCACCCAAACACAAACAACGGCGCTTTTCCCTGGAAAACAAAACTCGCCTGCCAACTTTTTGATGGCGGATTGCAGGAGCCACTTGGTACTATCAAACCAGCCCAACTTGGCACTGGTGCCACCATGGATGTGGTCACCATCCTGCCTATCGTAGCTTTTCAGTACCTAGCAGGTCACTCCCAGCCATAGGCGCCCAGACACAAAGCTCGGCCCGTTTCCCTGGCAAACAAAATTAAGCTGCCCCGCTTCTGGATGGCAGATTGCATGAACCACTTGGTACTATAAAACCAGCCCGACATGGCACTGGTGCCACCTCTGGTCTGGGAACCATCCTGCGTATCGTGGATTCTAAGGAGCCAGCCGGCCACTCCCAGCCACAGGCCCCCAAACACAAACAACAGCGCTTTTCCCTGGAAAACAAAACTCGCCTGCCAACATTTTGATGGCAGATTGCAGGAGCCACTTGGTACTATCAAATCAGCCCAACTTGGCACTGGTGCCACCATGGGTCTGGTCACCATCCTGCCTATCGTAGCTGTTCAGGCGCCACCCGGTCACTCCCAGCCATAGGCCCCCAGACAAAAACCTTGGCCCGTTTCCCTGGCAAACAAAAGTAAGCTACCCCGCTTCTGGATGGCAGAGTGCAGGAGCCACTTTGCACCATCAAACTGGCCCGACTTGTCACTGGTGCCACCTCAAGTCTGGGAACCATCCTGCGTATCGTGGATTCCAATTAGCAAGCCGGCCACTCCCAGCCACAGGCCCCCAAACACAAACAACGGCGCTTTTCCCTGGAAAACAAAACTCGCCTGCCAAATTTTTGATGGCAGATTGCAGGAGCCACTTGGTACTATCAAACCAGCCCAACTTGGCACTGGTGCCATCATGGGTCTGGTCACCATCCTGCCTATCGTAGCTTTTCAGGACCTAGACGGTCACTCCCAGCCATAGGCCCCGTGACACAAAGCTCAGCCCGTTTCCCTGACAAAAACAGTAAGCTGTCCCGCTTCTGGATGGCAGATTGCAGGACGCACTTGGTAGTATCAAACCAGCCCGACTTGGCACTGGCGCCACCTCACGTCTGGGAACCATCCTGCGTATTGTGGATTCTAAGCAGCCAGCCGGCCACTCCCAGCCACAGGCCCCCAAACACAAACAACGGCGCTTTTCCCTGGAAAACATAACTCGCCTGCCAACTTTTTGATGGCAGATTGCAGGAGCCACTTGGTACTATCAAACCAGCCCAACTTGGCACTGGTGCCACCATGGGTCTGGTCACCATCCTGCCTATCGTAGCTTTTCAGGAGCCAGCCGGTCACTCCCAGCCATAGGCCCCCAGACACAAACCTCGGCCCGTTTCCCTGGCAAACAAAAGCAAGCTGCCCCGCTTCTGGATGGCAGATTGCAGGAGACACTTTGCACCATCAAACTAGCCCGACTTGGCACTGGTGCCACCTCAGGTCTGGGAACCATGCTGCGTATCGTGGATTCTAAGGAGCCCGCCGGCCACTCCCAGCCACAGGCCCCCAAACACAAACAACGGCGCTTTTCCCTGGAAAACAAAACTCGCCTGCCAACTTTTTGATGGCAGATTGCAGGAGCCACTTGGTACTATCAAACCAGCCCAACTTGGCACTGGTGCCGTCATGGGTCTGGTCACCATCCTGCCTATCGTAGCTTTTCACGAGCCAGCCGGTCACTTCCAGGCTTAGGCCCCCAGACACTATCCTCGGCCCGTTTCCCTGGCAAACAAAAGTAAGCTGCCCCGCTTCTGGATGGCAGATTGCAGGAACCACTTGGTACTATCAAACCAGCCCAACTTGGCACTGGTGCCACCATGGGTCTGGTCACCATCCTGCCTATCGTAGCTTTTCAGGAGCCAGCCGGTCACTCCCAGCCATAGGCCCCCAGACACAAAACTCGGCCCGTTTCCCTGGCAAACAAAAGTAAGCTGCCCCGCTTCTGGATGGCAGATTGCAGGAGTCACTTTGCACCATCAAACCAGCCCGACTTGGCACTGGTGCCACCACTGGTCTGGGAACCATCCTGCGTATCGTGGATTCTAAGGAGCCAGCCGGCCACTCCCAGCCACAGGCACCCAAACACAAACAACGGCGCTTTTCCCTGGAAAACAAAACTCGCCTGCCAACTTTTTGATGGCAGATTGCAGGAGCCACTTGGTACTATCAAACCAGCCCAACTTGGCACTGCTGCCACCATGGGTCTGGTCACCATCCTGCCTATCGTAGCTTTTCAGGAGCCAGCTGGTCACTCCCAGCCATAGGCCCCCAGACACAAACCTCGGCCTGTTTCCCTGGCAAACAAAAGTAAGCTGCCCCGCTTCTGGATGGCAGATTGCAGGATTCACTTGGTACTATCAAACCAGCCCGACTTGGCACTGGTGCCACGTCAAGTCTGGGAACCATCCTGCGTATCGTGGATTCTAAGGAGCCAGCCGGCCACTCCCTGCCACAGGCCCCCAAACACAAACAACGGCGCTTTTCCCTGGAAAACAAAACTCGCCTGCCAACTTTTTGATGGCAGATTGCAGGAGCCACTTGGTACTATCAAACCAGCCCAACTTGGCACTGGTGCCACCTTGGGTCTGGTCACCATCCTGCCTATCGTAGCTTTTCAGGAGCCAGCCGGTCACTCCCAGCCATAGGCCCCCAGTCACAAACCTCGGCCCTTTTCCCTGGCAAACAAAAGGAAGCTGCCCCGCTTCTGGATGGCAGATTGCAGGAGCCACTTTGCACCATCAAACTATCCCGACTAGGCACTGGTGCCACCTTGGGTCTGGGAACCATCCTGCGTATGGTGGATTCTAAGGAGCCAGCCGGCCACTCCCATCCACAGGCCCCTAAACACAACAACGGCGCTTTTCCCTGGAAAACAAAACTCGCCTGCCAAATTTTGATGGCAGATTGCAGGAGCCACTTGGTACTATCAAACCAGCCCAACTTGGGACTGGTGCCACCATGGGTCTGGTCACCATCCTGCCTATCGTAGCTTTTCAGGAGCCAGCCGGTCACTCCCAGCCATAGGCCCCCAGACAAAAACCTCGGCCCGTTTCCCTGGCAAACAAAAGTAAGCTGCCCTGCTTCTGGATGGCAGATTGCAGGAACCACTTGGTACTATCAAACCAGCAAAACTTGGCACTGGTGCCACCTTGGGTCTGGATACCATGGTGCGTATCGTGGATTCTAAGGAGCCAGCCGGCCACTCCCAGCCACAGGCCCCCAAACACAAACAACGGCGCTTTTCCCTGGAAAACAAAACTCGCCTACCAACGTTTTGATGGCAGATTGCAGGAGCCACTTGGTACTATCAAATCTGCCCAACTTGGCACTGGTGCCACCATGGGTCTGGTCACCATCCTGCCTATCGTAACTTTTCAGGAGCCAGCCGGTCACTCCCAGCCATAGGCCCCCAGACACAAAGCTCGGCCCGTTTCCCTGGCAAAGAAAAGTAAGCTGCCCCGCTTCTATGATGGCAGATTGCAGGAGCCACTTGGTAATATCAAACCAGCCCGACTTGGCACTGGTGCCACCTCTGGTCTGGGAACCATCCTGCGTATCGTGGATTCTAAGGAGCCAGTCGGCCACTCCCAGCCACAGGCCCCCAAACACAAACAACGGCCCGTTTCCGTGGCAAACAAAAGTAAGCTGCCCCGCTTCTGGATGGCAGATTGCAGGAACCACTTGGTAGTATCAAACCAGCCCAACTTGGCACTGGTGGCACCTCTTGTCTGGGAACCATGCTGCGTATCGTGGTTTCTAAGGAGCCAGCCGGCCACTCCCAACCACAGGCCCCCAAACACAAACAACGGGGCTTTTCCCTGGAAAACAAAACTCGCCTGCCAATATTTTGATGGCAGATTGCAGGAGCCACTTGGTACTATCGAACCAGCCCAACTTGGCACTTGTGCCACCATGGGTCTGGTCACCATCCTGCCTATCGTAGCTTTTCAGGAGCCAGCCGGTCACTCCCTGCCATAGGCCCCGAGACACAAACCTCGGCCCGTTTCCCTGGCAAACAAAAGTAAGCTGCCCCGCTTCTGGATGGCAGATTGCAGGAGCCACTTGGTACTATCAAACCAGCCCGACTTGGCACTGGTGCCACCTCTGGTCTGGGAACCATCCTGCGTATCGTGGATTTTATGGAGCCAGCCGGTCATTCCCAGCCATAGGCCCCCAAACACAAACAACGGTCCGTTTCCCTGGCAAACAAAAGTAAGCTGCCCCGCTTCTGGATGGCAGATTGCAGCAGCCACTTGGTAGTATCAAACCAGCCCAACTTGGCACTGGTGGCACCTCTTGTCTGGGAACCATGCTGCGTATCGTGGTTTCTAAGGAGCCAGCCGGCCACTGCCAACCATAGACCCCCAGACACAAACCTCGGCCCGTTTCCCTGGAAAACAAAAGTTAGCTACTCCGATTCTGGATGGCAGATTGCAGGAGCCACTTGGTACTATCAAATCAGCCCAACTTGGCACTGGTGCCACCATGGGTCTGGTAAACATCCTGCCTATCGTAGCTTTTCAGGAGCCAGCCGGCCACTCTCAGCCATATGCCCCCAAAAACAAACCACGGCCCTTTTCTCTGGCAAACAAAACTCAACTGCCCCTCTTCTGGATGGCAAATTTTAGGACGCACTTTGTACTACGAAAACCGCCCGACGTGGCACTGGTGCCACCTTGTGTCAGGGAACCATCCTGCATATCGAGCTTTTTAAGGAGCCAGCCGGCCACGCCCAGCCATAAACCCCCAAAAACAAACCACGGACCATTTCTCTTGGAAACAAAAATCCGCTGCCCCGCGTCTGGATGGCAGATTGCCGGAGCCACTTTGCACCATCAAACCAGCCCGACTTGGCACTGGTGCCACCTTGGCTCTGGGAACAATCCTGCATATCGTGGATTCTAAGGAGCCAGCCGGCCACTCCCAGCCACAGGCCCCCAAACACAAACAACGGCGCTTTTCCCTGGAAAACAAAATTCGCCTGCCAACTTTTTGATGGCAGATTGCAGGAGCCACTTGGTACTATCAAATCATCCCAACTTGGCACTGGTGCCACTATGGGTCTGGGAACCATCCTGCCTATTGTAGCATTTCAGGAGCCAGCCGGTCACTCCCAGCCATAGGCTCCCAGACACAAACCTCGGACCGTTTCCCTGGCAAACAAAATTAAGCTGCCCCGATCCTGGATGGCAGATTGCAGGAGCCACTTGGTTGTGTCAAACCAGCCCGACTTGGCACTGGTGCCACCTTGGGTCTAGGAACCATCCTGCGTATCGTGGATTCTAAGAAGCCACCCGGCCACTCTGAGCCACAGGCCCCCAAACACAAACCTCGGCCCGTTTCCCTGGCAAACAAAAGTAAGCTACCCCGCTTCTGGATGGCAGATTGCAGGACGCACTTCGTAGTATCAACCCAGCCCGACTTGTCACTGGTGTCACCTCTGGTCTGGGAACCATCCTGCGTATCGTGGATTCTAATTAGCCAGCCGGCCACTCCCAGCCACAGGCCCCCAAACACAAACAACGGCGCTTTTCCCTGGAAAACAAAACTCGCCTGCCAAATTTTTGATGGCAGATTGCAGGAGCCACTTGGTACTATCAAACCAGCCCAACTTGGCACTGCTGCCACCATGGGTCTGGTCACCATCCTGCCTATCGTAGCTTTTCAGGAGCCAGCCGGTCACCCCCAGCCATATACCCAGAGACAAAAACCTCGGCCCGTTTCCCTGGCAAAAAAAAGTAAGCTACCCCGCTTCTGGATGGCAGATTGCAGGACGCACTTGGTAGTATCAAACCAGCCCAACTTGGCACTGGTGCCACCTTGGGTCTGGGAACCATCCTGCGTATCGTGGATTCTAAGGAGCCAGCCGGCCACTCCCTGCCACAGGCACCCAAACAAAAACAACGGCGCTTTTCCCTGGAAAACAAAACTCGCCTGCCAACTTTTTGATGGCGGATTGCAGGAGCCACTTGGTACTATCAAACCAGCCCAACTTGGCACTGGTGCCACCATGGATGTGGTCACCATCCTGCCTATCGTAGCTTTTCAGTACCTAGCAGTTCACTCCCAGCCATAGGCGCCCAGACACAAAGCTCGGCCCGTTTCCCTGGCAAACAAAATTAAGCTGCCCCGCTTCTGGATGGCAGATTGCATGAACCACTTGGTACTATAAAACCGGCCCGACATGGCACTGGTGCCACCTCTGGTCTGGGAACCATCCTGCGTATCGTGGATTCTAAGGAGCCAGCCGGCCACTCCCAGCCACAGGCCCCCAAACACAAACAACAGCGCTTTTCCCTGGAAAACAAAACTCGCCTGCCAACTTTTTGATGGCAGATTGCAGGAGCCACTTGGTACTATCAAATCAGCCCAACTTGGCACTGGTGCCACCATGGGTCTGGTCACCATCCTGCCTATCGTAGCTGTTCAGGCGCCACCCGGTCACTCCCAGCCATAGGCCCCCAGACACAAACCTCGGCCCGTTTCCCTGGCAAACAAAAGTAAGCTACCCCGCTTCTGGATGGCAGAGTGCAGGAGCCACTTTGCACCATCAAACTGGCCCGACTTGTCACTGGTGCCACCTCAAGTCTGGGAACCATCCTGCGTATCGTGGATTCCAATTAGCAAGCCGGCCACTCCCACCCACAGGCCCCCAAACAAAAACAACGGCGCTTTTCCCTGGAAAACAAAACTCGCCTGCCAAATTTTTGATGGCAGATTGCAGGAGCCACTTGGTACTATCAAACCAGCCCAACTTGGCACTGGTGCCATCATGGGTCTGGTCACCATCCTGCCTATCGTAGCTTTTCAGGACCTAGACGGTCACTCCCAGCCATAGGCCCCGTGACACAAAGCTCAGCCCGTTTCCCTGACAAAAAAAAGTAAGCTGTCCCGCTTCTGGATGGCAGATTGCAGGACGCACTTGGTAGTATCAAACCAGCCCGACTTGGCACTGGCGCCACCTCACGTCTGGGAACCATCCTGCGTATCGTGGATTCTAAGCAGCCAGCCGGCCACTCCCAGCCACAGGCCCCCAAACACAAACAACAGCGCTGTTCCCTGGAAAACAAAACTCGCCTGCCAACTTTTTGATGGCAGATTGCAGGAGCCACTTGGTACTATCAAACCAGCCCAACTTGGCACTGGTGGCACCTCTTGTCTGGGAACCATCCTGCCTATCGTAGCTTTTCAGGAGCCAGCCGGTCACTCCCAGCCATAGACCCCCAGACACAAACCTCGGCCCGTTTCCCTGGCAAACAAAAGTAAGCTGCCCCGCTTTTGGATGGCAGATTGCAGGAGCCACGTTGCACCATCAAACCAGCCCCACTTGGCACTGGTGCCACCTTGGGTCTGGGAACAAGTTGGGCTGGTTTGATAGTACCAAGTGGCTCCTGCAATCTGCCATCCAGAAGCGGGACAGCTTACTTTTGTTTCCCAGGGAAACGGGCCGAGGTATTTGTCTGGGGGCCTATGGCTGGGAGTGACCGGCTGACTACTGAAAAGCTACGATAGGCAGGATGGTTACCAGACTCATGGTGCCACCAGTGCCAAGTCGGGCTGGTTTGATAATACTAAATAGCTCCTGCAATCTGCCATCCAGACGCGGGGCAGCGGATTTTTGTTTGCTGGAGAAAAGTTCCGTGGTTTTTTTTTGGGGGTATATGACTGGACGTGGCCGGCTGGCTCCTTAAAAAGCTCTATACGCAGGATTGTTCCCTGACCCACGGTGGCATCAGTGCCAAGTCGGGCTGTTTTCGTAGTACCAAGTGCGTCCTGCAATTTGCCATCCAGAAGCGGGGCAGCCTACTTTTGTTTGCCAGGGAAACGTGCCGAGGTATTTGTCTGGGGGCCTATGGCTGGGAGTGAGCGGCTGGCTCCTGAAAAGCTACGATAGGCAGGATGGTGACCAGACCCATGGTGGCACCAGTGCCAAGTTGGGCTGGTTTGATAGTACCAAGTGGCTCCTGCAATCTGCCATCAAGAAGTTGGCAGGCGAGTTTTGTTTTCCAGGGAAAAGCGCCGTTGTTTTTGTTTAGAGACCTGTGGCTGGGAGTGGCCGCCTGTCCTCGTAGAATCTACGTTACCCAGCATGGTTCCCAGAGCCAAGGTGGCACCAGGGCCAAGTCGGGCTGGTTTGTAAGTACCAAGTGCATCCTGCAATCTGCCATCCAAAAGCGGGGCAGCTTACTTTTGTTTGCCAGGGAAACGGGCAGAGGTTTGTGTCCGGGGGCCTATGGCAGGGAGTGACCGGCTGGCTCCTGAAAAGCTACGATAGGCAGGATGTTTACCAGTCCCATGGTGGCACCAGTGCCAAGTTGGGCTGATTTGATAGTACCAAGTGGCTCCTGCAATCTGCCATCCAGAATCGGGGTAACTTACTTTTGTTTTCCAGGGAAACAGGCCGAGGTTTGTGTCTGGGGGTCTATGGCTGGGAGTGACCGGCTGGCTCCTGAAAAGCTACGATAGGCAGGATGGTTCCCAGACCAGAGGTGGCACCAGTGCCAAGTTGGGCTGGTTTGATAGTACCAAGTGGCTCCTGCAATCTGCCATCAAAAAGTTGGCAGGCGAGTTTTGTTTTCCAGGGAAAAGCGCCGTTGTTTGTGTTTGGGGGCCTGTGGCTCAGAGTGGCCGGGTGGCTGCTTAGAATCCACGTTACGCAGGATGGTTCCCAGACCCAAGGTGGCACCAGTGCCAAGTCGGGCTGGTTTGACACAACCAAGTGCGTCCTGCAATCTGCCATCCAGAAGCGGGGCAGCTTAATTTTGTTTGCCAGGGAAACGGTCCGAGGTTTGTGTCTGGGGGCCTATGGCTGGGAGTGACCGGCTGGCTCCTGAAATTCTACCATAGGCAGGATGGTTCCCAGACCCATAGTGGCACCAGTGCCAAGTTGGGATGATTTGATAGTACCAAGTGGCTCCTGCAATCTGCCATCAAAAAGCTGGCAGGCGAATTTTGTTTTCCAGGGAAAAGCGCCGTTGTTTGTGTTTGGGGGCCTGTGGCTGGGAGTGGCCGGCTGGCTAATTAGAATCCACGATATGCAGGATTGTTCCCAGACCCAAGGTGGCACCAGTGCCAAGTCGGGCTGGTTTGATGGTGCAAAGTGGCTCCTGCAATCTGCCATCCAGACGCGGGGCAGCGGATTTTTGTTTCCAAGAGAAATGGTCCGTGGTTTGTTTTTGGGGGTATATGGCTGGGCGTGGCCGGCTGGCTCCTTAAAAAGCTCTATATGCAGGATGGTTCCCTGACAAAAGGTGGCACCAGTGCCACGTCGGGCGGTTTTCGTAGTACAAAGTGCGTCCTAAAATTTGCCATCCAGAAGAGGGGCAGTTGAGTTTTGTTTGCCAGAGAAAAGGGCCGTGGTTTGTTTTTGGGGGCATATGGCTGAGAGTGCCCAGCTGGCCCCTGAAAATCCACGATAGGCAGGATGGTTCCCAGACCAGAGGTGTCACCAGTGCCAAGTCGGGCTGGTTTGATAGTACTAAGTAGCTCCTGCAATCTGCCATGCAGAAGCGGGGCAGCTTACTTTTGTTTGCCAGGGAAACGGGCCGAGGTTTGTGTCTGGGGGCCTATGGCTGGGAGTGACCGGCTGGCTCCTGAAAAGCTACGATAGGCAGGATGGTGACCAGACCCATGGTGGCACCAGTGCCAAGTTGGGCTGGTTTGATAGTACCAAGTGGCTCCTGCAATCTGCCATCAAAAAGTTGGCAGGCGAGTTTTGTTTTCCAGGGAAAAGCGCCGTTGTTTGTGTTTGGGGGCCTGTGGCTGGGAGTGGGCAGCTGGCTCCTTAGAACCCACGATACGCAGGATGGTTCCCAGACCTGAGTTGGCACCAGTGCCAAGTTGGGCTGGTTTGATGGTGCAAAGTGGCTCCTGCAATCTGCCATCCAGAAGCGGGGCAGCTTACTTTTGTTTGCCAGGGAAACGGGCCGAAATATTTGTCTGGGGGCCTCTGGCTGGGGGTGGCTGGCTGGCTCCTGAAAAGCTACGATAGGCAGGATGGTGACCAGACCCATGGTGGCACCAGTGCCAAGTTGGGCTGGTTTGATAATACCAAGTGGCTCCTGCAATCTGCCATCAAAAGTTTGGCAGGCGAGTTTTGTTTTCCAGGGAAAAGCACCGTTGTGTGTGTTTTGGGGCCTGTGGCTGGGAGTGGCCAGCTGGCTCCTTAGAATCCACGATACGCAGGATGGTTCCCAGACCCAAGGTGGCACCAGTGCCAAGTCGGGCTGGTTTGTTAGTACCAACTGGTTCCTGCAATCTGCCATCCAGAAGCGGGGCAGCTTACTTTTGTTTGCCAGAGAAAAAGGCTGTTGTTTGTGTTTCGGGGCCTGTGGCTGGCAGTGCCCGGCTGGCTTCTGAAAATCCATGATACGCAGCATGGTTCCCAGACCCAAGGTGGCATCAGTGCCAAGTTGGGCTGGTTTGATAGTACCAAGTGGCTCCTGCAATCTGCCATCAAAAAGTTGGCAGGCAAGTTTTGTTTTCCAGGGAAAAGTGCCGTTGTTTTTGTTTGGGGGCCTATGGCTGGGAGTGGCCGGCTGGCTCCTTAGAATCCACGATACGCAGGATGGTTCCCAGACCTGAGGTGGCACCAGTGCCAAGTTGGGCTGGTTTGATAGTACCAAGTGCGTCCTGCAATCTGCCATCCAGAAGCGGGGTAGCTTACTTTTGTTTACCAGGGAAACGGGCCGAGGTTTGTGTCTCGGGGCCTATGGCTGGGAGTGACCGGCTGCCTCCTGAAAAGCTACGATAGGCAGGATGGTGACCAGACCCATGGTGGCACCAGTGCCAAGTTGGGCTGGTTTGATAGTACCAAGTGGCTCCGGCAATCTGCCATCAAAATTTTGCAGGCGACTTTTGTTTTCCAGGGAAAAGCGCCGTTGTTTGTGTTTGGGGGCCTGTGGGTGGGAGTGGCCGGATGGCTAATTAGAATCCACGATACGCAGCATGGTTCCCAGACCTGAGGTGGCACCAGTGCCAAGTCGGGCTAGTTTGATGGTGCAAAGTGGCTCCTGCAATCTGCCATCCAGAAGCGGGGCAGCTTACTTTTGTTTGCCAGGGAAACGGGCCGAGGTTTGTGTCTGGGGGCCTATGGCTGGGAGTGACCGGCTGGCTCCTGAAAAGCTACGATAGGCAGGATGGTGACCAGACCCATGGTGGCACCAGTGCCAAGTTGGGCTGGTTTGATAGTACCAAGTGGCTCCTGCAATCTGCCATCAAAAAGTTGGCAGGCGAGTTTTGTTTTCCAGGGAAAAGCGCCGTTGTTTGTGTTTGGGGGCCTGTGGCTGGGAGTGGCCGGCTGGCTGCTTAGAATCCACGATACGCAGGATGGTTCCCAGACGTGATGTGGCGCCAGTGCCAAGTCGGGCTGGTTTGATACTACCAAGTGCGTCCTGCAATCTGCCATCCAGAAGCGGGACAGCTAACTTTTTTTTGTCAGGGAAACGGGCTGAGCTTTCTGTCACGGGGCCTATGGCTGGGAGTGACCGTCTAGGTCCTGAAAAGCTACGATAGGCAGGATGGTGACCAGACCCATGGTGGCACCAGTGCCAAGTTGGGCTGGTTTGATAGTACCAAGTGGCTCCTGCAATCTGCCATCAAAAATTTGGCAGGCGAGTTTTGTTTTCCAGGGAAAAGCGCCGTTGTTTGTGTTTGTGGGCCTGTGGGTGGGAGTGGCCGGCTTGCTAATTGGAATCCACGATACGCAGGATGGTTCCCAGACTTGAGGTGGCACCAGTGACAAGTCGGGCCAGTTTGATGGTGCAAAGTGGCTCCTGCAATCTGCCATCCAGAAGCGGGGTAGCTTACTTTTCTTTGCCAGGGAAAAGGGCCGAGGTTTTTCTCTGGGGTCCTATGGCTGGGAGTGACCATGTGGCGCCTGAACAGCTACGATAGGCAGGATGGTGACCAGACCCATGGTGGCAGCAGTGCCAAGTTGGGCTGATTTGATAGTACCAAGTGGCTCCTGCAATCTGCCATCAAAATGTTGGCAGGCGAGTTTTGTTTTCCAGGGAAAAGCGCTGTTATTTGTGTCTGGGGGCCTGTGGCTGGGAGTGACCGGCTGGCTCCTTAGAATCCACGATACGCAGGATGGTTCCCAGACCAGAGGTGGCACCAGTGCCAAGTCGGGCTGGTTTTATAGTACCAAGTGGTTCGTGCAATCTGCCATCCAGAAGCGGGGCAGCTTAATTTTGTTTGCCAGGGAAACGGGCCGAGCTTTGTGTCTGGGGGCCTATGGCTGGGAGTGACCTGCTAGGTACTGAAAAGCTACGATAGGCAGGATGGTGACCACATCCATGGTGGCACCAGTGCCAAGTTGGGCTGGTTTGATAGTACCAAGTGGCTCCTGCAATCCGCCATCAAAAAGTTGGCAGGCGAGTTTTGTTTTCCAGGGAAAAGCGCCGTTGTTTGTGTTTGGGGGCCTGTGGCAGGGAGTGGCCGGCTGGCTCCTTAGAATCCACGATACGCAGGATGGTTCCCAGACCCAAGGTGGCACCAGTGCCAAGTTGGGCTGGTTTGATACTACCAAGTGCGTCCTGCAATCTGCCATCCAGAAGCGGGGTAGCTTACTTTTTTTTGCCAGGGAAACGGGCCGAGGATTTTGTCTCGGGGTATATGGCTGGGGGTGACCGGCTGGCTCCTGAAAAGCTACGATAGGCAGGATGGTGACCAGACCCATGGTGGCACCAGTGCCAAGTTGGGCTCGTTTGATAGTACCAAGTGGCTCCTGCAATCTGCCATCAAAAATTTGGCAGGTGAGTTTTGTTTTCCAGGGAAAAGCGCCGTTGTTTGTGTTTGGGGGCCTGTGGCTGGGAGTGGCCGGCTGGCTAATTAGAATCCACGATACGCAGGATGGTTCCCAGACCAGAGGTGACACCAGTGACAAGTCGGGCTGGTTTGATACTACCAAGTGCGTCCTGCAATCTGCCATCCAGAAGCGGGGTAGCTTACTTTTGTTTGCCAGGGAAACGGGCCGAAATATTTGTCTGGGGGCCTATGGCTGGGAGTGACCGGCTGGCTCCTGAAAAGCTACGATAGGCAGGATGGTGACCAGACCCATGGTGGCACCAGTGCCAAGTTGGGCTGGTTTGATAGTACCAAGTGGCTCCTGCAATCTGCCATCAAAATTTGGCAGGCGAGTTTTGTTTTCCAGGGAAAAGCGCCGTTGTTTGTGTTTGGGTGCCTGTGGCAGGGAGTGGCCGGCTGGCTCCTTAGAATCCACGATACGCAGGATGGTTCCCAGACCTGACGTGGCACCAGTGCCAAGTCGGGCTGGTTTTATAGTACCAAGTGGCTCCTGCAATCTGCCATCCAGAAGCGGGGCAGCTTACTTTTGTTTGCCAGGGAAACGGGCCGAGCTTTGTGTCTGGGCGCCTATGGCTGGGAGTGACCTGCTAGGTCCTGAAAAGCTACGATAGGCAGGATGGTGACCAGACCCATGGTGGCACCAGTGCCAAGTTGGGCTGGTTTGATAGTACCAAGTGGCTCCTGCAATCCGCCATCAAAAAGTTGGCAGGCGAGTTTTGTTTTCCAGGGAAAAGCGCCGTTGTTTGTGTTTGGGTGCCTGTGGCAGGGAGTGGCCGGCTGGCTGCTTAGAATCCACGATACGCAGGATGGTTCCCAGACCCAAGGTGGCACCAGTGCCAAGTTGGGCTGGTTTGATACTACCAAGTGCGTCCTGCAATCTGCCATCCAGAAGCTGGGTAGCTTACTTTTTTTTGCCAGGGAAACGGGCCGAGGTTTTTGTCTCGGGGCCTGTGGCTGGGGGTGACCGGCTGGCTCCTGAAAAGCTACGATAGGCAGGATGGTGACCAGACCCATGGTGGCACCAGTGCCAAGTTGGGCTGATTTGATAGTACCAAGTGGCTCCTGCAATCTGCCATCAAAAATTTGGCAGGCGAGTTTTGTTTTCCAGGGAAAAGCGCCGTTGTTTGTGTTTGGGGGCCTGTGGATGGGAGTGGCCGGCTGGCTAATTAGAATCAACGATACGCAGGATGGTTCCCAGACCAGAGGTGGCACCAGTGACAAGTCGGTCTGGTTTGATACTACCAAGTGCGTCCTGCAATCTGCCATCCAGAAGCGGGGCAGCTTACTTTTCTTTGCCAGGGAAACGGGCCGAGGTTTGTGTCTGGGGGCCTATGGCTGGGAGTGACCGGCAGGCTCCTGAAAATCTACGATAGGCAGGATGGTGACCAGACCCATGGTGGCACCAGTGCCAAGTTGGGCTGGATTGATAGTACCAAGTGGCTCCTGTAATCTGCCATCAAAAAGTTGGCAGGCGAGTTTTGTTTTCCAGGGAAAAGCGCCGTTGTTTTTGTTTGGGGGCCTGTGGCTGGGAGTGGCCGGCTGGCTCCTTAGAATCCACGATACGCAGCATGGTTCCCAGACCAGACGTTGCACCAGTGCCAAGTCGGGCTAGTTTGATGGTGCAAAGTGACTCCTGCAATCTGCCATCCAGAAGCGGGGTAGCTTAATTTTGTTTGCCAGGGAAACGGGCCGAGCTTTGTGTCTGGGGGCCTATGGCTGGGAGTGACCGGCTGGCTCCTGAAAAGCTACGATAGGCAGGATGGTGACCAGACCCATGGTGGCACCAGTGCCAAGTTGGGCTGGTTTGATAGTACCAAGTGGCTCCTGCAATCTGCCATCAAAAAGTTGGCAGGCGAGTTTGTTATCCAGGGAAAAGCGCCGTTGTTTGTGTTTGGGGGCCTGTGGCTGGGAGTGGCCGGCTGGCTCCTTAGAATCCACGATACGGAGGATGGTTCCCAGACCCAAGGTGGCACCAGTGCCAAGTTTTGCTGGTTTGATGGTGAAAAGTGGCTCCTGCAATCTGCCATCCACATGCGGGATAACTTAGTTTTGTTTGCCAGGGAAACGGGCCGAGCTTTGTGTCTGGGGGCCTATGGCTGGGAGTGACCGGCTGGCTCCTGAAAAGCTACGATAGGCAGGATGGTGACCAGACCCATGGTGGCACCAGTGCCAAGTTGGGCTGGTTTGATAGTACCAAGTGGCTCCTGCAATCTGCCATCAAAAAGCTTGCAGGCGAGTTTTGTTTTCCAGGGAAAAGCGCCGTTGTTTGTATTTGGGGGCCTGTGGCTGGGAGTGGCCGCCTGGCGCCTTAGAATCTACGTTACGCAGCATGGTTCCCAGACCCAAAGTGGCACCAGTGTCAAGTTGGGCTGGTTTGATAGTACCAAGTGGCTCCTGCAATCTGCCATCCAGAAGCGGGGTAGCTTACTTTTGTTTGCCAGGGAAACGGGCAGAGCTTTCTGTCTGGGGGCCTATGCTTGGGAGTAACCGGCTGGCTCCTGAAAAGCTACGATAGGCAGGATGGTTCCCAGATCCAAGATGGCACCAGTGCCAAGTCGGGGTGGTTAGATGGTGCAAAGTGGCTCCTGCAATCTGCCATCCTGACGCGGGGCAGCGTATTTTTGTTTCCAAGAGAAATGGTCCGTGGTTTGTTTTTGGGGGTATATGGCTGGGCGTGGCCTGCTGGCTCCTTAAAAAGCTACGATAGGCAGGATGGTTCCCTGACCCAAGGTGGCACCAGTGCCAAGTCGGGCGGTTTTCGTAGTACAAAGTGCGTCCTAAAATTTGCCATCCAGAAGAGGGGCAGTTGAGTTTTGTTTACCAGAGAAAAGGGCCGTGGTTTGTTTTTGGGGGCATATGGCTGATAGTGGCCGTCTGGCCCCTGAAAATCCACGATAGGCAGGATGGTTCCCAGACCTGAGGTGGCACCAGTGCCAGGTCGGGCTGGTTTGATAGTACTAAATAGCACCTGCAATCTGCCATGCAGAAGCGGGGCAGCTTACTTTTGTTTGCCAGGGAAACGGGCCGAGGTTTGTGTCTGGGGGCCTATGGCTGGGAGTGACCGCCTGGCTCCTGAAAAGCTACGATAGGCAGGATGGTGACCAGACCCATGGTGGCACCAGTGCCAAGTTGGGCTGGTTTGATAGTACCAAGTGGCTCCTGCAATCTGCCATCAAAAAGTTGGCAGGCGAGTTTTGTTTTCCAGGGAAAAGCGCCGTTGTTTGTGTTTGGGGGACTGTGGGTGGGAGTGGCCGGCTGGCTCCTTAGAACACACGATACGCAGGATGGTTCCCAGACCCAAGGTGGCACCAGTGCCACGTCGGGCTGGTTTGATGGTGCCAAGTGGTTCCTGCAATCTGCCATCCTGAAGCGGGGTAGCTTACCTTTGTGTGCCAGGGAAACGGGCCGAGGTTTATGACTGGGGGCCTAGGGCTAGGAGTGACCGGCTGGCTCCTGAAAAGCTACGATAGGCAGGATGGTGACCAGACCCATGGTGGCACCAGTGCCAAGTTGGGCTGGTTTGATAGTACCAAGTGGCTCCTGCAATCTGCCATCAAAAAGTTAGCAGGCCAGTTTTGTTTTCCAGGGAAAAGCGCCGTTGTTTGTGTTTGGGGGACTGTGGGTGGGAGTGGCCGGCTGGCTCCTTAGAACACACGATACGCAGGATGGTTCCCAGACAAGAGGTGCCACCAGTGCCAAGTCGGGCTGGTTTGATAGCACCAAGTGGCTCCTGCAATCTGCCATCCAGAAGCGGGGAAGCTTAGTTTTGTTTGCCAGGGAAACGGACCGAGGTTTTTTTCTGGGGGCCTATGGCTGGGAGTGACCGGCTGGCTCCTTAGAATCCACGATACGCAGCATGGTTCCCAGACCAGAGGTGGCACCAGTGCCAAGTCGGGCTGGTTTGATGGTGCAAAGTGGCTCCTGCAATCTGCCATCCAGAAGTGCGGTAGCTTACTTGTGTGTGCCAGGGAAACAGGCCGAGGTTTGTGTCTGGGGGCCTATGGCTGGGAGTGACCGGCTGGCTCCTGAAAAGCTACGATAGGCAGGATGGTGACCAGACCCATGGTGGCACCAGTGCCAAGTTGGGCTGGTTTGATAGTACCAAGTGGCTCCTGCAATCTGCCATCAAAATGTTGGCAGGCGAGTTTTGTTTTCCAGCGAAAAGCGCCGTTGTGTGTGTTTTGGGGCCTGTGGCTGGGAGTGGCCAGCTGGCTCCTTAGAATCCACGATACGCAGGATGGTTCCCAGACCCAAGGTGGCACCAGTGCCAAGTTGGGCTGGTTTGTTAGTACCAAGTGGTTCCTGCAGTCTGCCATCCAGAAGAGGGTCAGTTGAGTTTTGTTTTCCAGACAAAAGGTCCGTGGTTTGTGTTTGGGGCCTGTGGCTGGCACTGGACGGCTGGCTCCTGAAAATCCATGATACGCAGCATGGTTTCCAGACCCAAGGTGGCACCAGTGCCAAGTAGGGCTTGTTTCATAGTACCCAGTGGCTCCTGCAATCTGCCATCCAGAAGAGGGTCAGTTGAGTTTTGTTTTCCAGAGAAAAGGTCCGTGGTTTGTGTTTGGGGCCTATGGCTGAGAGTGACCGGCTGGCCCCTGAAAATCCACGATAGGAAGGATGGTTCCCAGATCCAAGGTGGCACCAGTGCCATGTTGTGCTGGTGTGATAGTCCCAAGTGGCTCCTGCAATCTGCCATCCAGAAGTGGGGCAGCTGAATTTTGTTTGCCAGAGAAAAAGGCTGTGGTTTTTGTTTGGGGGCCTATGGCTGGGAGTGGCCGGCTGGCCCCTGAAAATCCATGATACGCAGCATGGTTCCCAGACCCAAGGTGGCACCAGTGCCAAGTCGGGCTGGTTTCACAGTGTCAAGTGCCTCCTGCAATCTCCCATCCAGAAGCGGGGCAGCTGAGTTTTGTTTGCCTGTGAAACGGGCCGTTGTTTTTGATTGGGGTCTGTGGCCGAGAGTGTTCAGCTGGCTCCTGACAATCCACAATACGCAGGATGGTTCCCAGACCCAAGGTGGCACCAGTGCCAAGTCGTGCTGGTTTGATAGTACCAAGTGGCTCCTGCAATCTGCCATCCAGAAGCGGTGTAGCTGAGTTTTGTTTGCCAGAGGAAAGGGCCGTGGGTTGTGTTTGGGGGCATATGGCTGGGAGTGGCCGGCTGTCTCATTAAAAAGATCGATACGCACGATGGTTCCCAGACCCAAGGTGGCACCAGTGCCAAGTCGGACTGTTTTTATAGTACAAAGCGCGTCCTGCAATTTGCCATCCAGAAGAGGGGCAGTTGAGTTGTGTTTGCCAGAGAAAAGCGCCGTTGTTTGTGTTTGGGGGCTTGTGGCTGGGAGTGGCCGACTGGAGCCTTAGAATCTGCGATACGCAGCATGGTTCCCAGACCCAAGGTGGCACCAGTTCCAAGTTGGGCTGGTTTGATAGTACCAAGTGGCTCCTGCAATCTGCCATCCAGAAGCGGGGCAGCTTACTTTTGTTTGCCAGGGAAACGGACCCAGGTTTGTGTTTGGCGGCCTATGGCTGGGAGTGACCGGCTGGCTCCTGGAAAGCTACAATAGGCAGGATGGTGACCAGACCCATGGTGGCACCAGTGCCAAGTTGGGCTGGTTTGATAGTACCAACTTGCTCCTGCAATCTGCCATCAAAATGTTGGCAGGCGAGTTTTGTTTTCCAGGGAAAAGCGCCGTTGTTTGTGTTTGGGGGCCTGTGGCTGGGAGTGGCCGGCTGGCTGATTAGAATCCACGATACGCAGGATGGTTCCCAGACCCAAGGTGGCACCAGTGCCAAGTCGGGCTGGTTTGATAGTACCAAGTGGTTCCTGCAATCTGCCATCCAGAAGCAGGGCAGCTTACTTTTGTTTGCCAGGGAAACGGGCCGTGGGTTTTGTTTGGGGGCATATAGCTGAGAGTGGCCGGCTGGCCCCTGAAAATCCACGCTAGGCAGCATGGTTCCCAGATGCAAGGTGGCACCAGTGCCAAGTCGGGCTGGTTTGATGGTGCAAAGTGGCTCCTGCAATCTGCCATCCAGACGCGGGGCAGCTGATTTTTGTTTGCCAGAGAAAAATTCCGTGGATTGTTTTTGGGGGCATATTGCTGGGAGTGGCCGGCTGGCTCCTTAAAATGCTCGATACACATGATGGTTCCCAGGCCCAAGGTGTCACCACTACCAAGTCGGCCTGCGGTTTTAGTATCAAGTTCATCCTGCAATTTGCCATCCAGAAGAGGGGCAGTTGAGTTTTGTTTGCCAGAGAAACGGGCCGAGGTTTCTGTTTGGGGGCATATGGCTGAGAGTGGCCGGCTGGCCCCTGAAAATCCACGATACACAGCATGGTTCCCAGATCCAAGGTGGCACCAGTGCCAAGTTGGGCTGGTTTGATAGTCCCAAGTGTCTCCTGCAATCTGCCATCCAGAAGCGGGGCAGCTTACTTTTGTTTGCCAGAGAAATAGGCCTAGGTTTTTGTTTGGGGGCCTGTGGCTAGGAGTGGCCTGCTGGCTCCTAAGAATCCACGATACGCAGGATGTTTACCAGACCCATGGTGGCACCAGTGCCAAGTTGGGCTGGTTTGATAGTACCAAGTGGCTCCTGCAAACTCCATCAAAAAGTTGGCAGGCGTGTTTTGTTTTCCAGGGAACAGCGCCGTTGATTTTGTTTCGGGGCCTGTGGCTGGGAGTGGCCGGCTGGCTCTTTAGAATCCACGATACGCAGGATGGTTCCCAGACCCAAGGTGGCACCAGTGCCAAGTCGGGCTGGTTTGATTACACCAAATGGCTCCTGCAATCTGCCATCCATAAGTGAGGCAGCTAAGTTTTGTTTTCCAGAAAAAAGGGCCGTGGTTTTTGTTGGGGGCCTGTGGCTGGGAGTGGCCGGCTGGCTCCTTAAAATCCACGATAGGCAGGATGGTTCCCAGACCCAAGGTGGTACCAGTGCCAAGTCAGGCTGGTTTGATAGTACCAAGTGGCTCCTGCAATCTGCCATCCAGAAGCGGGGCAACTTACTTTTGTTTGCCAGGGAAACGGGCCGAGATTTGTGTCTCGTGGCCTATGTCAGGGAGTGACCGGCTGGCTCCTGAAAAGCTACGATAGGCAGGATGGTGACCAGACCCATGGTGGCACCAGTGCCAAGTTGGGCTGGTTTGATAGTACCAAGTGGCTCCTGCAATCTGCCATCAAGAAGTTGGCAGGCGAGTTTTTTTTCCAGGGAAAAGCGCCGTTGTTTTTGTCTGCGGGCCTGTGGCTGGGAGTGGCCAGCTGGCTCCTTAGAATCCACGATACGCAGGATGGTTCCCAGACCCAAGGTGGCACCAGTGCCAAGTCGGGCTGGTTTGTTAGTACCAAGTGGTTCCTGCAATCTGCCATCCAGAAACGGCGCAGCTGAATTTTGTTTGCCAGAGAAAAAGGCTGTTGTTTGTGTTTCGGGGCCTGTGGCTGGCAGTGGACGGCTGGCTCCTGAAAATCCATGATACGCAGCATGGTTCCCAGACCCAAGGTGGCACCAGTGCCAAGTAGGGCTGGTTTCATACTACCCAGTGCCTCCTGCAATCTGCCATCCAGAAGAGGGGCAGTTGAGTTTTGTTTTCCAGAGAAAAGGGCCGTGGTTTGTGTTTGGGGCCTATGGCTGAGAGTGACCGGCTGGCCTCTGAAAATCCACGATAGGAAGGATGGTTCCCAGATCCAAGGTGGCACCAGTGCCATGTTGTGCTGGTGTGATAGTCCCAAGTGGCTCCTGCAATCTGCCATCCAGAAGTGGGGCAGCTGAATTTTGTTTGCCAGAGAAAAAGGCTGTGGTTTTTGTTTGGGGGCCTATGGCTGGGAGTGGCCGGCTGGCTCCTGAAAATCCATGATACGCAGCATTGTTCCCAGACCCAAGGTAGCACCAGTGCCAAGTCGGGCTGGTTTCACAGTGTCAAGTGCCTCCTGCAATCTCCCATCCAGAAGCGGGGCAGCTGAGTTTTGTTTGCCTGTGAAACGGGCCGTTGTTTTTGATTGGGGTCTGTGGCCGAGAGTGTTCAGCTGGCTCCTGACAATCCACAATACGCAGGATGGTTCCCAGACCCAAGGTGGCACCAGTGCCAAGTCGTGCTGGTTTGATAGTACCAAGTGCGTCCTGCAATTTGCCATCCAGAAGAGGGGCAGTTGAGTTTTGTTTGGCAGAGAAAAGCGCCGTTGTTGTGTTTGGGGGCTTCTGGCTGGGAGTGGCCGACTGGCGCCTTAGAATCTGTGATACGCAGCATGGTTCCCAGACCCAAGGTGGCACCAGTTCCAAGTTGGGCTGGTTTGATAGTACCAAGTGGCTCCTGCAATCTGCCATCCAGAAGCGGGGCAGCTGAGTTTTGTTTGCCAGAGAAAAAGGCTGTGGTTTGTGTTTGGGGGCCTGTGGCTGGCAGTGGTCGGCTGGCTCCTGAAAATCCACGATACGCAGCATGGTTCCCAGACCCAAGGTGGCACCAGTGCCAAGTGGGGCTCGTTTGACAGTGTCAAGTGCCTCCTGCAATCTCCCATCCAGAAGCGGGGCAGCTGAGTTTTTTTTGCCAGGGAAACGGACCTTTGTTTTTGATTGGGCTCTGTTGCCGAGAGTGGTTGGCTGTCTCCTGACAATCCACAATACGCAGGATGGTTCCCAGACCCAAGGTGGCACCAGTGCCAAGTCGGGCTGGTTTGATAGTACCAAGTGTCTCCTGCAATCTGCCATCCAGAAGCGGGGCAGCTGAGTTTTGTTTGCCAGAGAAAAGGGCCGTGGGTTGTGTTTGGGGGCATATGGCTGGGAGTGGCCACCTGGCTCCTTAAAATGCACGATACGCCGCATGGTAACCAGACGCAAGGTGGCACCAGTGCCAAGTCAGGCTGTTTTTGTAGTACCCAGTGGCTCCTGCAATTTGCCATCCAGAAGCGGGGCAGTTGAATTTTGTTTGCTAGAGAAAAGGGCTGTGGTTTGTGTTTGGGGGCCTATGGCTGAGAGTGGCCGGCTGGCCCCTGAAAATCAACGATAGGCAGGATGGTTCCCAGATCCAAGGTGGCACCAGTGCCAAGTAAGGCTGGTTGTATGGTTCAAAGTAACTCCTGCAATCTGCCATCCAGAAGCGGGACAGCTGAGTTTTTTTTGCCAGAGAAAAGGTCCATGGTTTCTTTTTGGGGCATACGGCTGGGAATTGCCGGCTGGCTCCTTAAAATGCTCGATACGCAGGATGGTTCCCAGAGCCAAGGTGGCACCACTGCCAAGTCGGGCTCTTTTTGTAGTACCAAGTGCGTCCTGCAATTTGCCATCCAGAAGAGGGGCAGTTGAGTTTTGTTTGCCAGAGAAAAGGGCCGTTGTTTGTGTTTGGGGGCCTGTGGCTGGGAGTGTTCGGCTGGTTCCTGAATATGTACGATACGCAGGATTGTTCCCAGATCCAAGGTGGCAGCAGTGCCATGTTGTGCTGGTGTGATAGTCCCAAGTGGCTCCTGCAATCTGCCATCCAGAAGTGGGGCAGCTGATTTTTGTTTGCCAGAGAAAAGGTCCGTGGTTTGTTTTTGGGGGCATATGGCTGAGAGTGGCCGGCTGGCCCCTGAAAATCCACGATACACAGGATGGTTCCCAGATCCAAGGTGGCACCTGTGCCAAGTCGGGCTGATTTGATAGTACTAAGTAGCTCCTGCAATCTGCCATGCAGAAGCGGGGCAGCTTACTTTTGTTTGCCAGGGAAACGGGCCGAGGTTTGTGTTTGGGGGCCTATGGCTGAGAGTGACCGGCTGGCTCCTGAAAAGCTACAATAGGCAGGATGGTGACCAGACCCATGGTGGCACCAGTGCCAAGTTGGGCTGGTTTGATAGTACCAAGTGGTTCCTGCAATCTGCCATCCAGAAGAGGGGCAGTTGAGTTTTGTTTGCCAGAGAAAAGGGCCTTGGTTTGTGTTTGGGGGCATATGGCTGGGTGTGGCCAGCTGGCTCCTTAAAATGCACGATATGCAACATGGCTCCCAGACCCAAGGTGGCACAAGTGCCAAGTTGGGCTGGTTTGATAGTACCAAGTGGCTCCTGCAATCTTCCATGATCACGTGGAGAAATACTTTCTGGTTTCAGCCTCATGCTCTTTCTTCTCTCCCTCAACTTCTCTATCACCTCTCATCTGGTTCACATGCGCTGTCTTCAAGGTCCACAGGCTACTTTTCACAGAATCTTCTGGCCTGATGAAGTAAGGATGATGAATAGAACAGAGCTGGGATCTATTTTCCAGTTTGGATAAAATGCATTCTGCACACAAATCCAAGGAGAACGGGCTGCCCCGATGCCCAGAAAATCTTTCACTCCTGCTAGTGTTCTACGTCAACCGCAACTTAGTCTGAAAGAAAAGCTTTTTCTCTGAGAGCATCTGAGAGGTTTGCATGAAGCACTGATATCTGACATATGCAATTTTGAATAGGAGAGGAAAAAGAAAATGGCAAGGAGTTTTTAATTTTAGTGGTTTCAATTTTAATTTCCGTGCACTTTTTCAAAACTTGTCAGCTCAAATGCCCATCAACATCTTTTAGTCATCTGTAAGTCAGTATTCATATAAAATGTGCTTCAAATCCAAAGAATTTCAAATTTGCACTCCAAGCTTCTATGCCTAGATTTATGATTTCCTACACATATTAGATGAAAGGAAGGCCTTTTTTACTGTGGGAGTGCTGGAACACTGGAACAGGTTGCCCAGAGAAGTTGTGGGTGTCCCATCCCTGAAAGTATTCAAGGTCACCTTGGACGGGGCTTGGAGCAGCAACAAAGGAGAAGCTTGATGGTAGAGAAACAAAGTTGGACTATAGAAGAAACTCGGATTGAAGTATAGGATCAAGTTTTCTCTCAGCTCTTGGGGTAAATTCAAAGTTGTACAAAATGACATTTATCTGTGCTATTCACTACTGTAACAGAAAGTTTCATGAAAACTGTACAGAAGATAGTAAATTTTAAAAGAGATAAGAATTACAGCATAAAATCCATGGGATAGGTTACAACATGAGACACTCTCTAAGAGAAAATCTCTGTGTTTCAGCACTTCATCGGGGTAAGATTTCATGAAGTGCCAAAGAAGGCGGCAAAATATCATTCGGGACATTATTTACTGGAATTCAGCCTGGCCATTAGTAGGAACTGCCTTTGAACATATCATGTAGATATACCACACACGCTTTCCCTTCACTGAAAAATTACTGTTTACAACAAATAAGCAATTGACGATCAAAATTGATTGAAAGCATCTTAAACATGTCAAGTATTTCATTGTAGATGATCTGTGATCCAAATGCTTCTTCCACCTTCGAGAGGGACAGAAGAATTCTTCCATATCATGATGGTTTAAAATTGTATCAACCAATGTTTTCTGCTGAAAAGATATCATCTATTTTTTTCTATTTTTGGAAGAAAATATTCCTAGACATACAACAGGTGAGAACTAAGTAATTTTAAAGAAACAAATGAAATGAAAATATTCTGTAAATAGAATGAAATGAAAAGCTGTGTTTTAAATAGGAGCTAAATATTAAACAGAATTTTTGTACCAGGCATTTGAATTACTGCACCAGCTCTTTTGCCCATCAAGAGAGGCATTTAGCATTTCAGTCTTTTCCAAGGTGTTCATGATCTGCTATGCTGATCTCTGTGTGTGCCTAGGTGTGTGTGGAGGGGGGGGCATATGAAGGGGAGTGTGTATGTTTGCTTTACAATTGTTGTGGCAGATTCATGCCTCAGCTCCACATTTTGTTTTAAAAAGGTCACACCGAGTGGATATGAAGTTTACTATCAACAAGAGATCGATTCCCAAATCATCCATTTGACTCTCCCTTATAAATCATGTGCTTTGTTGCATATTTTATCAAATATACTTTCAAGCCAGATGGAGGAAGGAGGATGTGGGAATCCCTCCACCATCTTGCAACTTTTATGTAAGTAGGTTTTCAAGAAAATCATCATTTCTCTTTTAAATATGTCTGGAACAGGCATGATGGTAGTGTCAACCTGTTGGAGTTTTTGTTGCTGGAAGAAGTTGTACAAAAGGATTGGTTTTTACATTGACCAGTTACTGAATCAAGCGCAGGAATACATTGGAAATTTAGCTGGGGGTTCCTTTTCCCAGCAGACTACTTCTAGAACGAGCTTGTACACTGAAGCTGACTCTTTTGCTCTCTTTTTGTTTCTTTCCTATTTTCTTGGCTTCTTTGCCACTATCTAGACAATTTTGGAACTTTGTTCCCAACTAAAATGGTTTCAATAGTCTGATTGTGATCATACATTTTTACAAGGAATTTTTAAAATCTTTCCTCGAGTCCAGAAAGTCAAGGACTTAGATCTTTTTCTTCCCTTATCAATATTGCCATGAAATTGATAAATAAAGACCAACTCTTTATTTTTGTTTTTAACCCACGTAGATAATTCCCATCCATTAATCCATTTTGTGGACCAATAGCTGCCATTCTGATGGAAGCTGTCACTTCTTAACAATAGGCATTCTGTGACTATGTTGACAGCACTTTGGGTGAAGATCCTAACTGGTCTTAGATATACATAGGGAGAAATTTGCTCAGCCAGTGTCAGTCTTAAGCATGCGTATCAGAAGATCTTTCTAGAGCTGGGAATTTTCCCATGAAAGGGATTCGGTTAGGGAAGAGACACTTGTGCCAGAGTTTTACATTCTTCTTGAACACTGCTTAAGGAACTTAGATGCCATGTCCATTTGGATCTCTGTCTGCACAGAACTTTGTCATGCCAGTGCTTTGAAATGCATCTTGAAGAGAATTCACTAGCACAGAATGAAAGAGAGTGGAAGGGGTTGGTGGGGCTAACCAGGCCCAACCCCCCTGCCTAAACCAGGATACCTAGAGCCTCTTGCCCAGGATTCTATCTGGGTGTACTTTTAATGTCTTCAAAGATCCAGGCTCCACAATCTTTCTGGGCAGTCTGTGCCGTGGTTCAGTCACCCTGACAGTAAAGAAACATTTACTGATGTTCAAAGGCAATCTCCTGTATTTCAGTGTGTGCCCACTGCCTCTTGTCTTTTCCCTCAGCATCACTGAAAAGACACTGATTCCCTCCCCTTTGCACTATTGCTTCCATATGTATGTGTGATGCCATGTAGAGGTATGTCAAAAACCTCCCTGAAGCCCAGGCAGATAATATTCCCTTCATCTACCAGTCAAGTTGATTCATCAGAGGAGTTTAAAGTGATGTTCAGCATGAAATTCCCCTGAAAAATCATGCTAACTACATTATTTGGTCATCTGTCATGTGCCTGGCAAGGATTTCCAGGAAGAGCTGCTTCATCAACTTCCTGGGGATAAAAAAGAGGCTGGCTGGTTTGTACTATGGCGAGTCCTCTTAATTGCCTTTTTTGAAGATGGGTGTCATTTGCTAACATCCACTCTTTAGCCTCTCTTGTCGTCTACATCTTAGCAAAACGCTTTTCCACTATGTCTGGCTAGGAAAAACTGTGCCAGCACAGAAAACATCTCCCATTGTGTTCTAGAAGTTGCACGGATGTCTGCCAAGTGTTTGGCAGGAAGAAAAGAAAAGTTGTCCAAAACAGCTTCCAATCGAATGTTCCTGTGATTGGAAAAGTCAGGAGAGTGCAAAGGTACTGTTTTCTATCAGTTGGCAAGGTGCGCACACAATCCCAGTGTTGTACAGCTTGCTTCTTCACCTTCCCGAAGCTGCCGCTCTCGCCGGCTGCCGGAGCCCAAGAAGCGGCTTCTTCGCGCAAAGACGATTGTGCCGCTCACAGGGCTCTCCTTAGCGCGGCTTCTGCCGAAAGACGCCCGGCAGCGGCTCTTACCTCCGGAGAGCATCCTACCTTCGTCTTTCGCGTCTTTTGTAGTCTACATCTTAGCAAAACGCTTTTCCACTATGTCTGGCTAGGAAAAACTGTGCCAGCACAGAAAACATCTCCCATCGTGTTCTAGAAGTTGCACGGATGTCTGCCAAGTGTTTGGCAGGAAGAAAAGAAAAGTTGTCCAAAACAGCTTCCAATCGAATGTTCCTGTGATTGGAAAAGTCAGGAGAGTGCAAAGGTACTGTTTTCTATCAGTTGGCAAGGTGCGCACACAATCCCAGTGTTGTACAGCTTGCTTCTTCACCTTCCCGAAGCTGCCGCTCTCGCCGGCTGCCGGAGCCCAAGAAGCGGCTTCTTCGCGCAAAGACGATTGTGCCGCTCACAGTGCTCTCCTTAGCGCGGCTTCTGCCGAAAGACGCCCGGCAGCGGCTCTTACCTCCGGAGAGCATCCTACCTTCGTCTTTCGCGTCTTTTGTAGTCTACATCTTAGCAAAACGCTTTTCAACTATGTCTGGCTAGGAAAACCCGTGCCAGCACAGAAAACATCTCCCATCGTTTTCTAGAAGTTGCACGGATGTCTGCCAAGTGTTTGGGAGGAAGAAAAGAAAAGTTGTCCAAAACAGCTTCCAATCGAATGTTCATGTGATTGGAAAAGTCAGGAGAGTGCAAAGGTACTGTTTTCTATCAGTTGGCAAGGTGCGCACACAATCCCAGTGTTGTACAGCTTGCTTCTTCACCTTCCCGAAGCTGCCACTCTCAGGAGGTAAGAGCCGCTGCCGGGCGTCTTTCGGCAGAAGCTGCGCTAAGGAGAGCACTGTGAGCGGCACAATCGTCTTTGCGCGAAGAAGCCGCTTCTTGGGCTCCGGCAGCCGGCGAGAGCGGCAGCTTCGGGAAGGTGAAGAAGCAAGCTGTACAACACTGGGATTGTGTGCGCACCTTGCCAACTGATAGAAAACAGTACCTTTGCACTCTCCTGACTTTTCCAATCACAGGAACATTCGATTGGAAGCTGTTTTGGACAACTTTTCTTTTCTTCCTGCCAAACACTTGGCAGACATCCGTGCAACTTCTAGAACACGATGGGAGATGTTTTCTGTGCTGGCACAGTTTTTCCTAGCCAGACATAGTGGAAAAGCGTTTTGCTAAGATGTAGACTACAAAAGACGCGAAAGACGAAGGTAGGATGCTCTCCGGAGGTAAGAGCCGCTGCCGGGCGTCTTTCGGCAGAAGCCGCGCTAAGGAGAGCACTGTGAGCGGCACAATCGTCTTTGCGCGAAGAAGCCGCTTCTTGGGCTCCGGCAGCCGGCGAGAGCGGCAGCTTCGGGAAGGTGAAGAAGCAAGCTGTACAACACTGGGATTGTGTGCGCACCTTGCCAACTGATAGAAAACAGTACCTTTGCACTCTCCTGACTTTTCCAATCACAGGAACATTCGATTGGAAGCTGTTTTGGACAACTTTTCTTTTCTTCCTGCCAAACACTTGGCAGACATCCGTGCAACTTCTAGAACACGATGGGAGATGTTTTCTGTGCTGGCACAGTTTTTCCTAGCCAGACATAGTGGAAAAGCGTTTTGCTAAGATGTAGACTACAAAAGACGCGAAAGACGAAGGTAGGATGCTCTCCGGAGGTAAGAGCCGCTGCCGGGCGTCTTTCGGCAGAAGCCGCGCTAAGGAGAGCCCTGTGAGCGACACAATCGTCTTTGCGCGAAGAAGCCGCTTCTTGGGCTCCGGCAGCCGGCGAGAGCGGCAGCTTCGGGAAGGTGAAGAAGCAAGCTGTACAACACTGGGATTGTGTGCGCACCTTGCCAACTGATAGAAAACAGTACCTTTGCACTCTCCTGACTTTTCCAATCACAGGAACATTCGATTGGAAGCTGTTTTGGACAACTTTTCTTTTCTTCCTGCCAAACACTTGGCAGACATCCGTGCAACTTCTAGAACACGATGGGAGATGTTTTCTGTGCTGGCACAGTTTTTCCTAGCCAGACATAGTGGAAAAGCGTTTTGCTAAGATGTAGACTACAAAAGACGCGAAAGACGAAGGTAGGATGCTCTCTGGAGGTAAGAGCCGCTGCCGGGCGTCTTTCGGCAGAAGCCGCGCTAAGGAGAGCACTGTGAGCGGCACAATCGTCTTTGCGCGAAGAAGCCGCTTCTTGGGCTCCGGCAGCCGGCGAGAGCGGCAGCTTCGGGAAGGTGAAGAAGCAAGCTGTACAACACTGGGATTGTGTGCGCACCTTGCCAACTGATAGAAAACAGTACCTTTGCACTCTCCTGACTTTTCCAATCACAGGAACATTCGATTGGAAGCTGTTTTGGACAACTTTTCTTTTCTTCCTGCCAAACACTTGGCAGACATCCGTGCAACTTCTAGAACACGATGGGAGATGTTTTCTGTGCTGGCACAGTTTTTCCTAGCCAGACATAGTGGAAAAGCGTTTTGCTAAGATGTAGACTACAAAAGACGCGAAAGACGAAGGTAGGATGCTCTCCGGAGGTAAGAGCCGCTGCCGGGCGTCTTTCGGCAGAAGCCGCGCTAAGGAGAGCCCTGTGAGCGGCACAATCGTCTTTGCGCGAAGAAGCCGCTTCTTGGGCTCCGGCAGCCGGCGAGAGCGGCAGCTTCGGGAAGGTGAAGAAGCAAGCTGTACAACACTGGGATTGTGTGCGCACCTTGCCAACTGATAGAAAACAGTACCTTTGCACTCTCCTGACTTTTCCAATCACAGGAACATTCGATTGGAAGCTGTTTTGGACAACTTTTCTTTTCTTCCTGCCAAACACTTGGCAGACATCCGTGCAACTTCTAGAACACGATGGGAGATGTTTTCTGTGCTGGCACAGTTTTTCCTAGCCAGACATAGTGGAAAAGCGTTTTGCTAAGATGTAGACTACAAAAGACGCGAAAGACGAAGGTAGGATGCTCTCTGGAGGTAAGAGCCGCTGCCGGGCGTCTTTCGGCAGAAGCCGCGCTAAGGAGAGCACTGTGAGCGGCACAATCGTCTTTGCGCGAAGAAGCCGCTTCTTGGGCTCCGGCAGCCGGCGAGAGCGGCAGCTTCGGGAAGGTGAAGAAGCAAGCTGTACAACACTGGGATTGTGTGCGCACCTTGCCAACTGATAGAAAACAGTACCTTTGCACTCTCCTGACTTTTCCAATCACAGGAACATTCGATTGGAAGCTGTTTTGGACAACTTTTCTTTTCTTCCTGCCAAACACTTGGCAGACATCCGTGCAACTTCTAGAACACGATGGGAGATGTTTTCTGTGCTGGCACAGTTTTTCCTAGCCAGACATAGTGGAAAAGCGTTTTGCTAAGATGTAGACTACAAAAGACGCGAAAGACGAAGGTAGGATGCTCTCCGGAGGTAAGAGCCGCTGCCGGGCGTCTTTCGGCAGAAGCCGCGCTAAGGAGAGCACTGTGAGCGGCACAATCGTCTTTGCGCGAAGAAGCCGCTTCTTGGGCTCCGGCAGCCGGCGAGAGCGGCAGCTTCGGGAAGGTGAAGAAGCAAGCTGTACAACACTGGGATTGTGTGCGCACCTTGCCAACTGATAGAAAACAGTACCTTTGCACTCTCCTGACTTTTCCAATCACAGGAACATTCGATTGGAAGCTGTTTTGGAGAACTTTTCTTTTCTTCCTGCCAAACACTTGGCAGAGATCCGTGCAACTTCTAGAACACGATGGGAGATGTTTTCTGTGCTGGCACAGTTTTTCCTAGCCAGACATAGTGGAAAAGCGTTTTGCTAAGATGTAGACTACAAAAGACGCGAAAGACGAAGGTAGGATGCTCTCCGGAGGTAAGAGCCGCTGCCGGGCGTCTTTCGGCAGAAGCCGCGCTAAGGAGAGCACTGTGAGCGGCACAATCGTCTTTGCGCGAAGAAGCCGCTTCTTGGGCTCCGGCAGCCGGCGAGAGCGGCAGCTTCGGGAAGGTGAAGAAGCAAGCTGTACAACACTGGGATTGTGTGCGCACCTTGCCAACTGATAGAAAACAGTACCTTTGCACTCTCCTGACTTTTCCAATCACAGGAACATTCGATTGGAAGCTGTTTTGGACAACTTTTCTTTTCTTCCTGCCAAACACTTGGCAGACATCCGTGCAACTTCTAGAACACGATGGGAGATGTTTTCTGTGCTGGCACAGTTTTTCCTAGCCAGACATAGTGGAAAAGCGTTTTGCTAAGATGTAGACTACAAAAGACGCGAAAGACGAAGGTAGGATGCTCTCCGGAGGTAAGAGCCGCTGCCGGGCGTCTTTCGGCAGAAGCCGCGCTAAGGAGAGCACTGTGAGCGGCACAATCGTCTTTGCGCGAAGAAGCCGCTTCTTGGGCTCCGGCAGCCGGCGAGAGCGGCAGCTTCGGGAAGGTGAAGAAGCAAGCTGTACAACACTGGGATTGTGTGCGCACCTTGCCAACTGATAGAAAACAGTACCTTTGCACTCTCCTGACTTTTCCAATCACAGGAACATTCGATTGGAAGCTGTTTTGGACAACTTTTCTTTTCTTCCTGCCAAACACTTGGCAGACATCCGTGCAACTTCTAGAACACGATGGGAGATGTTTTCTGTGCTGGCACAGTTTTTCCTAGCCAGACATAGTGGAAAAGCGTTTTGCTAAGATGTAGACTACAAAAGACGCGAAAGACGAAGGTAGGATGCTCTCCGGAGGTAAGAGCCGCTGCCGGGCGTCTTTCGGCAGAAGCTGCGCTAAGGAGAGCACTGTGAGCGGCACAATCGTCTTTGCGCGAAGAAGCCGCTTCTTGGGCTCCGGCAGCCGGCGAGAGCGGCAGCTTCGGGAAGGTGAAGAAGCAAGCTGTACAACACTGGGATTGTGTGCGCACCTTGCCAACTGATAGAAAACAGTACCTTTGCACTCTCCTGACTTTTCCAATCACAGGAACATTCGATTGGAAGCTGTTTTGGACAACTTTTCTTTTCTTCCTGCCAAACACTTGGCAGACATCCGTGCAACTTCTAGAACACGATGGGAGATGTTTTCTGTGCTGGCACAGTTTTTCCTAGCCAGACATAGTGGAAAAGCGTTTTGCTAAGATGTAGACTACAAAAGACGCGAAAGACGAAGGTAGGATGCTCTCCGGAGGTAAGAGCCGCTGCCGGGCGTCTTTCGGCAGAAGCCGCGCTAAGGTGAGCACTGTGAGCGGCACAATCGTCTTTGCGCGAAGAAGCCGCTTCTTGGGCTCCGGCAGCCGGCGAGAGCGGCAGCTTCGGGAAGGTGAAGAAGCAAGCTGTACAACACTGGGATTGTGTGCGCACCTTGCCAACTGATAGAAAACAGTACCTTTGCACTCTCCTGACGTTTCCAATCACAGGAACATTCGATTGGAAGCTGTTTTGGACAACTTTTCTTTTCTTCCTGCCAAACACTTGGCAGACATCCGTGCAACTTCTAGAACACGATGGGAGATGTTTTCTGTGCTGGCACAGTTTTTCCTAGCCAGACATAGTGGAAAAGCTTTTTGCCGACGTGTAGATGAGAAGAGGAGCTAAAGACGAAGGTAGGATGCTCTCCGGAGGTAAGAGCCGCTGCCGGGCGTCTTTCGGCAGAAGCCGCGCTAAGGAGAGCCCTGTGAGCGGCACAATCGTCTTTGCGCGAAGAAGCCGCTTCTTGGGCTCCGGCAGCCGGCGAGAGCGGCAGCTTCGGGAAGGTGAAGAAGCAAGCTGTACAACACTGGGATTGTGTGCGCACCTTGCCAACTGATAGAAAACAGTACCTTTGCACTCTCCTGACTTTTCCAATCACAGGAACATTCGATTGGAAGCTGTTTTGGACAACTTTTCTTTTCTTCCTGCCAAACACTTGGCAGACATCCGTGCAACTTCTAGAACACGATGGGAGATGTTTTCTGTGCTGGCACAGTTTTTCCTAGCCAGACATAGTGGAAAAGCGTTTTGCTAAGATGTAGACGACAAGAGAGGCTAAAGAGTGGATGTTAGCAAATGACACCCATCTTCAAAAAAGGCAATTAAGAGGACTCGCCATAGTACAAACCAGCCAGCCTCTTTTTTATCCCCAGGAAGTTGATGAAGCAGCTCTTCCTGGAAATCCTTGCCAGGCACATGACAGATGACCAAATAATGTAGTTAGCATGATTTTTCAGGGGAATTTCATGCTGAACATCACTTTAAACTCCTCTGATGAATCAACTTGACTGGTAGATGAAGGGAATATTATCTGCCTGGGCTTCAGGGAGGTTTTTGACATACCTCTACATGGCATCACACATACATATGGAAGCAATAGTGCAAAGGGGAGGGAATCAGTGTCTTTTCAGTGATGCTGAGGGAAAAGACAAGAGGCAGTGGGCACACACTGAAATACAGGAGATTGCCTTTGAACATCAGTAAATGTTTCTTTACTGTCAGGGTGACTGAACCACGGCACAGACTGCCCAGAAAGATTGTGGAGCCTGGATCTTTGAAGACATTAAAAGTACACCCAGATAGAATCCTGGGCAAGAGGCTCTAGGTATCCTGGTTTAGGCAGGGGGGTTGGGCCTGGTTAGCCCCACCAACCCCTTCCACTCTCTTTCATTCTGTGCTAGTGAATTCTCTTCAAGATGCATTTCAAAGCGCTGGCATGACAAAGTTCTGTGCAGACAGAGATCCAAATGGACATGGCATCTAAGTTCCTTAAGCAGTGTTCAAGAAGAATGTAAAACTCTGGCACAAGTGTCTCTTCCCTAACTGAATCCCTTTCATGGGAAAATTCCCAGCTCTAGAAAGATCTTCTGATACGCATGCTTAAGACTGACACTGGCTGAGCAAATTTCTCCCTATGTATATCTAAGACCAGTTAGGATCTTCACCCAAAGTGCTGTCAACATAGTCACAGAATGCCTATTGTTAAGAAGTGACAGCTTCCATCAGAATGGCAGCTATTGGTCCACAAAATGGATTAATGGATGGGAATTATCTACGTGGGTTAAAAACAAAAATAAAGAGTTGGTCTTTATTTATCAATTTCATGGCAATATTGATAAGGGAAGAAAAAGATCTAAGTCCTTGACTTTCTGGACTCGAGGAAAGATTTTAAAAATTCCTTGTAAAAATATATGATCACAATCAGACTATTGAAACCATTTTAGTTGGGAACAAAGTTCCAAAATTGTCTAGATAGTGGCAAAGAAGCCAAGAAAATAGGAAAGAAACAAAAAGAGAGCAAAAGAGTCAGCTTCAGTGTACAAGCTCGTTCTAGAAGTAGTCTGCTGGGAAAAGGAACCCCCAGCTAAATTTCCAATGTATTCCTGCGCTTGATTCAGTAACTGGTCAATGTAAAAACCAATCCTTTTGTACAACTTCTTCCAGCAACAAAAACTCCAACAGGTTGACACTACCATCATGCCTGTTCCAGACATATTTAAAAGAGAAATGATGATTTTCTTGAAAACCTACTTACATAAAAGTTGCAAGATGGTGGAGGGATTCCCACATCCTCCTTCCTCCATCTGGCTTGAAAGTATATTTGATAAAATATGCAACAAAGCACATGATTTATAAGGGAGAGTCAAATGGATGATTTGGGAATCGATCTCTTGTTGATAGTAAACTTCATATCCACTCGGTGTGACCTTTTTAAAACAAAATGTGGAGCTGAGGCATGAATCTGCCACAACAATTGTAAAGCAAACATACACACTCCCCTTCATATGCCCCCCCCTCCACACACACCTAGGCACACACAGAGATCAGCATAGCAGATCATGAACACCTTGGAAAAGACTGAAATGCTAAATGCCTCTCTTGATGGGCAAAAGAGCTGGTGCAGTAATTCAAATGCCTGGTACAAAAATTCTGTTTAATATTTAGCTCCTATTTAAAACACAGCTTTTCATTTCATTCTATTTACAGAATATTTTCATTTCATTTGTTTCTTTAAAATTACTTAGTTCTCACCTGTTGTATGTCTAGGAATATTTTCTTCCAAAAATAGAAAAAAATAGATGATATCTTTTCAGCAGAAAACATTGGTTGATACAATTTTAAACCATCATGATATGGAAGAATTCTTCTGTCCCTCTCGAAGGTGGAAGAAGCATTTGGATCACAGATCATCTACAATGAAATACTTGACATGTTTAAGATGCTTTCAATCAATTTTGATTGTCAATTGCTTATTTGTTGTAAACAGTAATTTTTCAGTGAAGGGAAAGCGTGTGTGGTATATCTACATGATATGTTCAAAGGCAGTTCCTACTAATGGCCAGGCTGAATTCCAGTAAATAATGTCCCGAATGATATTTTGCCGCCTTCTTTGGCACTTCATGAAATCTTACCCCGATGAAGTGCTGAAACACAGAGATTTTCTCTTAGAGAGTGTCTCATGTTGTAACCTATCCCATGGATTTTATGCTGTAATTCTTATCTCTTTTAAAATTTACTATCTTCTGTACAGTTTTCATGAAACTTTCTGTTACAGTAGTGAATAGCACAGATAAATGTCATTTTGTACAACTTTGAATTTACCCCAAGAGCTGAGAGAAAACTTGATCCTATACTTCAATCCGAGTTTCTTCTATAGTCCAACTTTGTTTCTCTACCATCAAGCTTCTCCTTTGTTGCTGCTCCAAGCCCCGTCCAAGGTGACCTTGAATATTTTCAGGGATGGGACACTCACAACTTCTCTGGGCAACCTGTTCCAGTGTTCCAGCACTCCCACAGTAAAAAAGGCCTTCCTTTCATCTAATATGTGTAGGAAATCATAAATCTAGGCATAGAAGCTTGGAGTGCAAATTTGAAATTCTTTGGATTTGAAGCACATTTTATATGAATACTGACTTACAGATGACTAAAAGATGTTGATGGGCATTTGAGCTGACAAGTTTTGAAAAAGTGCACGGAAATTAAAATTGAAACCACTAAAATTAAAAACTCCTTGCCATTTTCTTTTTCCTCTCCTATTCAAAATTGCATATGTCAGATATCAGTGCTTCATGCAAACCTCTCAGATGCTCTCAGAGAAAAAGCTTTTCTTTCAGACTAAGTTGCGGTTGACGTAGAACACTAGCAGGAGTGAAAGATTTTCTGGGCATCGGGGCAGCCCGTTCTCCTTGGATTTGTGTGCAGAATGCATTTTATCCAAACTGGAAAATAGATCCCAGCTCTGTTCTATTCATCATTCTTACTTCATCAGGCCAGAAGATTCTGTGAAAAGTAGCCTGTGGACCTTGAAGACAGCGCATGTGAACCAGATGAGAGGTGATAGAGAAGTTGAGGGAGAGAAGAAAGAGCATGAGGCTGAAACCAGAAAGTATTTCTCCACGTGATCATGGAAGATTGCAGGAGCCACTTGGTACTATCAAACCAGCCCAACTTGGCACTGGTGCCACCTTGGGTCTGGGAGCCATGTTGCATATCGTGCATTTTAAGGAGCCAGCTGGCCACACCCAGCCATATGCCCCCAAACACAAACCAAGGCCCTTTTCTCTGGCAAACAAAACTCAGCTGCCCTGCTTCTGGATGGCAGATTGCAGGAACCACTTGGTACTATCAAACCAGCCCAACTTGGCACTGGTGCCACCATGGGTCTGGTCACCATCCTGCCTATTGTAGCTTTTCAGGAGCCAGCCGGTCACTCTCAGCCATAGGCCCCCAGACACAAACCTCGGCCCGTTTCCCTGGCAAACAAAAGTAAGCTGCCCCGCTTCTGCATGGCAGATTGCAGGAGCTACTTAGTACTATCAAATCAGCCCGACTTGGCACAGGTGCCACCTTGGATCTGGGAACCATCCTGTGTATCGTGGATTTTCAGGGGCCAGCCGGCCACTCTCAGCCATATGCCCCCAAACACAAACCACGGACCTTTTCTCTGGCAAACAAAAATCAGCTGCCCCACTTCTGGATGGCAGATTGCAGGAGCCACTTGGGACTATCACACCAGCACAACATGGCACTGCTGCCACCTTGGATCTGGGAACAATCCTGCGTATCGTACATATTCAGGAACCAGCCAAACACTCCCAGCCACAGGCCCCCAAACACAAACAACGGCCAATTTCCCTGGCAAACAAAACTCAGCTGCCCCGCTTCTGGATGGCAGTTTGCAGGAGCCACTTGGGACTATCAAACCAGCCCGACTTGGTAATGGTACCACCTTGGATCTGGGAACCATCCGGTGTATCGTGGATTTTCAGGGGCCAGCCGGGCATTCCCAGCCATATGCTCCCAAACACAAACCTCGGCCCTTTTCTCTGGCAAACAAAACTCAACTGCCCCTCTTCTGGATGGCAAATTGCAGGACGCACTTGGTACTACAAAAAGAGCCCGACTTGGCAGTGGTGCCACCTTGGCTCTGGGAACCATCCTGCGTATCGAGCATTTTAAGGAGCCAGCCGGCAATTCCCAGCTGTATGCCCCAAAAAGAAACCACAGACCTTTTCTCTGGCAAAAAAAACTCAGCTGTCCCGCTTCTGGATGGCAGATTGCAGGAGTCACTTTGAACCATACAACCAGCCTTACTTGGCACTGGTGCCACCTTGGATCTGGGAACCATCCTGCCTATCGTTGATTTTCAGGGGCCAGCCGGCCACTCTCAGCCATAGGCCCCCAAACACAAACCACAGCCCTTTTCTCTAGCAAACAAAATTTAGCTGCCCCGCTTCTGGATGGCAAATTGCAGGAGCCACTGGGTACTACAAAAACAGCCTGACTTGGCACTGGTGCCACCTTGCGTCTGGTTACCATGCGGCGTATCGTGCATTTTAAGGAGCCAGGTGGCCACTCCCAGCCATATGCCCCCAAACACAACCCACGGCCCTTTTCTCTGGCAAACAAAACTCAGCTGCCCCGCTTCTGGATGGCAGATTGCAGGAGACACTTGGTACTATCAAACCAGCCCGACTTGGCACTGGTGCCACCTTTGGTCTGGGAACCATCCTGCGTATTGTGGATTGTCAGGAGACAGCCGACCACTCTGAGCCACAGACCCCAATCAAAAACAAAGGTCCGTTTCCCTGGCAAAAAAAATTCAGCTGCCCCGCTTCTGGATGGGAGATTGCAGGAGGCACTTGACACTGTCAAACGAGCCCCACTTTGTACTGGTGCCACCTTGGGTCTGGGAACCATGCTGCGTATCGTGGATTTTCAGGAGCCAGCCGGACACTTCCAGCCACAGGCCCCCAAACAAAAACCACAGCCTTTTTCTCTGGCAAACAAAACTCAGTTGCCCCGCTTCTGGATGGCAGATTGCAGGAGCCACTTGGTACTATCAAACCAGCCCAACTTGGAACTGGTGCCACCTTGGGTCTGGGAACCATGCTGCGTATCACAGATTCTAAGGCGCCAGTCGGCCACTCCCAGCCAGAAGCCCCCAAACACAAACAACGGCGCTTTTCTCTGCCAAACAAAACTCAACTGCCCCTCTTCTGGATGGCAAATTGCAGGACGCACTTGGTACTATCAAACCAGCACGACTTGGCACTGGTGCCACCTTGGGTCTGGGAACCATCCTGCGTATTGTGGATTGTCAGGAGCCAGCTGAACACTCTCGGCCACAGACTCCAATCAAAAACAACGGCCCGTTTCACAGGCAAACAAAACTCAGCTGCCCCGCTTCTGGATGGGAGATTGCAGGAGGCACTTGACACTGTGAAATCAGCCCGACTTGGCACTGGTGCCACCTTGGGTCTGGGAACAATGCTGCGTATCATGGATTTTCAGGAGCCAGCCGGCCACTCCCAGCCATAGGCCCCCAAACAAAAACCACAGCCTTTTTCTCTGGCAAACAAAAGTAAGCTGCCCCACTTCTGGATGGCAGATTGCAGGAGCCACTTGGGACTATCACACCAGCACAACATGGCACTGGTGCCACCTTGGATCTGGGAACCATCCTTCCTATCGTGGATTTTCAGAGGCCAGCCGGTCACTCTCAGCCATAGGCCCCAAACACAAACCACGGCCCTTTTCTCTGGAAAACAAAACTCAACTGCCCCTCTTCTGGATGGCAGATTGCAGGAGGCACTGGGTAGTATGAAACCAGCCCTACTTGGCACTGGCGCCACCTTGGGTCTGGGAACCATGCTGCGTATCATGGATTTTCAGGAGCCAGCCGTCCACTGCCAGCCACAGGCCCCGAAACACAAACAAAAGCCTTTTTCTCTGGCAAACAAAATTCAGCTGCCCCGCTTCTGGATGGCAGATTGCAGGAACCACTTGGTACTAACAAACCAGCCCGACTTGGCACTGGTGCCACCTTGGGTCTGGGAACCATCCTGCGTATCGTGGATTCTAAGGAGCCAGCTGGCCACTCCCAGCCACAGGCCCGCAGACAAAAACAACGGCGCTTTTCCCTGGAAAAAAAACTCGCCTGCCAACTTTTTGATGGCAGATTGCAGGAGCCACTTGGTACTATCAAACCAGCCCAACTTGGCACTGGTGCCACCATGGGTCTGGTCACCATCCTGCCTATCGTAGCTTTTCAGGAGCCAGCCGGTCACTCCCTGACATAGGCCCCGAGACACAAATCTCGGCCCGTTTCCCTGGCAAACAAAAGTAAGTTGCCCCGCTTCTGGATGGCAGATTGCAGGAGCCACTTGGTACTATCAAACCAGCCCAACTTGGCACTGGTGCCACCATGGGTCTGGTAAACATCCTGCGTATCGTGGATTCTTAGGAGCCAGCAGGCCACTCCTAGCCACAGGCCCCCAAACAAAAACCTAGGCCTATTTCTCTGGCAAACAAAAGTAAGCTGCCCCGCTTCTGGATGGCAGATTGCAGGAGACACTTGGGACTATCAAACCAGCCCAACTTGGCACTGGTGCCACCTTGGATCTGGGAACCATCCGGCGTATCGTGGATTTTCAGGGGCCAGCCGGCCACTCTCAGCCATATGCCCCCAAACAGAAACCTCGGCCCGTTTCTCTGGCAAACAAAACTCAACTGCCCCTCTTCTGGATGGCAAATTGCAGGATGAACTTGATACTAAAACCGCAGGCCGACTTGGTAGTGGTGACACCTTGGGCCTGGGAACCATCATGCGTATCGAGCATTTTAAGGAGCCAGCCGGCCACTCCCAGCAATATGCCCCCAAAAACAATCCACGGAATTTTTCTCTGGCAAACAAAAATCAGCTGCCCCGCTTCTGGATGGCAGATTGCAGGAGCCACTTTGCACCATCAAACCAGCCCGACTTGGCACTGGTGCCACCTTGCATCTGGGAACCATGCTGCCTAGCGTGGATTTTCAGGGGCCAGCCGGCCACTCTCAGCTATATGCCCCCAAACAAAACCCACGGCCCGTTTCCCTGGCAAAAAAAAGTAAGCTGCCCTGCTTCTGGATGGCAGATTGCAGGAACCACTTGGTACTATCAAACCAGCCCGACTTGGCACTGGTGCCACCTTTTGTCTGGGAACCATCCTGCGTATCGTGGATTCTAATCAGCCAGCCGGCCACTCCCAGCCACAGGCCCCCAAACACAAACAACGGCGCTTTTCCCTGGAAAACAAAACTCGCCTGCCAACATTTTGATGGCAGATTGCAGGAGCAAGTTGGTACTATCAAACCAGCCCAACTTGGCACTGGTGCCACCATGGGTCTGGTCACCATCCTGCCTATTGTAGCTTTCCAGGAGCCAGCAGGTCACTCCCAGCCATAGGCCGCCAAACACAAACCTGGGTCCGTTTCCCTGGCAAACAAAAGTAAGCTGCCCCGCTTCTGGATGGCAGATTGCAGGAGCCACTTGGTACTATCAAACCAGCCCAACTTGGAACTGGTGCCACCTTGTGTCTGGGAACCATGCTGCGTATCGCAGATTCTAAGGCTCCAGTCGGCCACTCCCAGCCACAAGCCCCCAAACACAAACAACGGCGCTTTTCTCTGGCAAACACAACTCAACTGCCCCTCTTCTGGATGGCAAATTGCAGGACGCACTTGGTACTATAAAAACAGTCCGACTTGGCACTGGTGCCACCTTGGGTCTGGGAACCATCGTGCGTATCGATCTTTTTAATGAGACAGCCGGCCACTCCCAGCCATATGCCCCCAAACACAACCCACGGCCCTTTCCTCTGGCAAACAAAACTCAGCTACACCGCTTCTGGATGGCAGATTGCAGGAGCCACTTGGTACTATCAAACCAGCACGACTTGGCACTGGTGCCACCTTGGGTCTGGGAACCATCCTGCGTATTGTGGATTGTCAGGAGCCAGCTGAACACTCTCGGCCACAGACCCCAATCAAAAACAACGGCCCGTTTCACAGGCAAACAAAACTCAGCTGCCCCGCTTCTGGATGGGAGATTGCAGGAGGCACTTGACACTGTGAAACCAGCCCGACTTGGCACTGGTGCCACCTTGGGTCTGGGAACCATGCTGCGTATCATGGATTTTCAGGGGCCAGCCGGCCACTCCCAGCCATAGGCCCCCAAACAAAAACCACAGCCTTTTTCTCTGGCAAACAAAATTCAGCTGCCCCACTTCTGGATGGCAGATTGCAGGAGCCACTTGGGACTATCACACCAGCACAACATGGCACTGGTGCCACCTTGGATCTGGGAACCATCCTTCCTATCGTGGATTTTCAGGGGCCAGCCGGTCACTCTCAGCCATAGGCCCCAAACACAAACCACGGACCTTTTCTCTGGAAAACAAAACTCAACTGACCCTCTTCTGGATGGCAGATTGCAGGAGCCACTGGGTAGTATGAAACCAGCCCTACTTGGCACTGGTGCCACCTTGGGTCTGGGAACCATCCTGCGTATCGTGGATTTTCAGGAGCCAGCCGTCCAGTGCCAGCCACAGGCCCCAAACACAAACCACGGACCTTTTCTCTGGAAAACAAAACTCAACTGACCCTCTTCTGGATGGCAGACTGCAGGAACCACTTGGTACTAACAAACCAGCCCGACTTGGCACTGGTGCCACCTTGGGTCTGGGAACCATCCTGCGTATCGTGGATTCTAAGGAGCCAGCTGGCCACTCCCAGCCACAGGCCCCAAAACACACACAACGGCGCTTTTCGCTGGAAAACAAAACTCGCCTGCCAACATTTTGATGGCAGATTGCAGGAGCCACTTGGTACTATCAAACCAGCCCAACTTGGCACTGGTGCCACCATGGGTCTGGTCACCATCCTGCCTATCGTAGCTTTTCAGGAGCCAGCCGGTCACTCCCAGCCATAGGCCCCCAGACACAAACCTCGGCCTGTTTCCCTGGCACACACAAGTAAGCTACCGCACTTCTGGATGGCAGATTGCAGGAGCCACTTTGCACCATCAAACCAGCCCGACTTGGCACTGGTGCCACCTCTGGTCTGGGAACCATGCTGCGTATCGTGGATTCTAAGGAGCCAGCCGGTCACTCCCAGCCATAGGCCCCCAGAAAAAAACCTCGGTCCGTTTCCCTGGCAAACAAAACTAAGCTTCCCCGCTTCTGGATGGCAGATTGCAGGAGCCACTTGGTGCTATCAAACCAGCCCGACTTGGCACTGGTGCCACCTTGGGTCTGGGAACCATCCTGCGTATCGTGTGTTCTAAGGAGCCAGCCGGCCACTCCCACCCACAGTCCCCCAAACACAAACAACGGCGCTTTTCCCTGGAAAACAAAACTGGCCTGCCAACTTTTTGATGGCAGATTGCAGGAGCCACTTGGTACTATCAAACCAGCCCAACTTGGCACTGGTGCCACCATGGGTCTGGTCACCATCCTGCCTATCGTAGCTTTTCAGGAGCCAGCCGGTCACTCCTAGCCCTAGGCCCCCAGTCATAAACCTCGGCCCGTTTCTCTGGCACACAAAGGTAAGCTACCCCGCTTCAGGATGGCAGATTGCAGGAACCACTTGGCACCATCAAACCAGCCCGACGTGGCACTGGTGCCACCTTGGGTCTGGGAACCATCCTGCGTATCGCGTGTTCTAAAGAGCCAGCCGGCCACTCCCACCCACAGTCCCCCAAACACAAACAACGGCGCTTTTCCCTGGAAAACAAAACTCGCCTGCCAACTTTTTGATGGCAGATTGCAGGAGCCACTTGGTACTATCAAACCAGCCCAACTTGGCACTGGTGCCACCATGGATCTGGTCACCATCCTGCCTATCGTAGCTTTTCAGGAGCCAGGCGGTCACTCCCAGGCATAGGCCCCCAGACACAAACCTCGGCCCGTTTCCCTGGCAAACAAAAGTAAGCTGCCCCGCTTCTGCATGGCAGATTGCAGGTGCTATTTAGTACTATCAAACCAGCCCGACCTGGCACTGGTGCCACCTCAGGTCTGGGAACCATCCTGCCTATCGTGGATTTTCAGGGGCCAGACGGCCACTATCAGCCATATGCCCCCAAAAACAAACCACGGCCCTGTTCTCTGGTAAACAAAACTCAACTGCCCCTCTTCTGGATGGCAAATTTTAGGACGCACTTTGTACTACGGAAACCGCCCGACTTGGCACTGGTGCCACCTTGGGTCAGGGAACCATCCTGCCTATCGTAGCTATTTAAGGAGCCAGCAGGCCACGCCCAGCCATATACCCCCACAAACAAACCACGGACCATTTCTCTTGGAAACAAAAATCCGCTGCCCCGCGTCAGGATGGCAGATTGCAGGAGCCACTTTGCACCATCAAACCACCCCGACTTGGCACTGGTGCCATCTTGGATCTGGGAACCATCCTGCCTATCGTAGCTTTTCAGGACCTAGACCGTCACTCCCAGCCATAGGCCCCGTGACACAAAGCTCAGCCCGTTTCCCTGACAAAAAAAAGTAAGCTGTCCCGCTTCTGGATGGCAGATTGCAGGACGCACTTGGTAGTATCAAACCAGCCCGACTTGGCACTGGCGCCACCTCACGTCTGGGAACCATCCTGCGTATCGTGGATTCTAAGCAGCTAGCCGGCCACTCCCAGCCACAGGCCCCCAAACACAAACAACGGCGCTTTTCCCTGGAAAACAAAACTCGCCTGCCAACATTTTGATGGCAGATTGCAGGAGCCACTTGGTACTATCAAACCAGCCCAACTTGGCACTGGTGCCACCATGGGTCTGGTCACCATCCTGCCTATCGTAGCTTTTCAGGAGCCAGCCGGTCACTCCCAGCCATAGGCCCCCAGACACAAACCTCGGCCCGTTTCCCTGGCAAACAAAAGTAAGCTGCCCCGCTTCTGGATGGCAGATTGCAGGAGCCACTCTGCACCATCAAACTAGCCCGACTTGGCACTGGTGCCACCTCAGGTCTGGGAACCATGCTGCGTATCGTGGATTCTAATTAGCCAGCTGGCCACTCCCAGCCACAGGCCCCCAAACACAAACAACGGCGCTTTTCCCTGGAAAACAAAAGTCACCTGCAAAATTTTGATGGCAGATTGCCGGAGCCACTTGGTACTATCAAACCAGCCCAACTTGGCACTGGTGCCACCATGGGTCTGGTCACCATCCTGCCTATCGTAGCTTTTCAGGAGGCAGCCGGTCACTCCCAGCCATAGGCCCCGAGACACAAACCTCGGCCCGTTTCCCTGGTAAACAAAAGTAAGCTACCCCGCTTCTGGATGGCAGATTGCAGGACGCACTTGCTACTATCAAACCAGCCCAACTTGGCACTGGTGCCACCTCAGGTCTGGGAACCATCCTGCGTATCGTGGATTCTAAGGAGCCAGCCGGCCACTCCCAGCCATAGGCCCCCAAACAAAAACAACGGCACTTTTCCCTGGAAAACAAAACTTGCCTGCCAACTTTTTGATGGCAGATTGCAGGAGCCACTTGGTACTATCAAACCAGCCCAACTTCGCACTGGTGCCACCTCTGGTCTGGGAACCATGCTGAGTATCGTGGATTCTAAGGAGCCAGCCGGCCACTCCCAGCCACAGGCCCCCAAACACAAACAACGGCGCTTTTCCCTGGAAAACAAAACTCGCCTGCCATCTTTTTGATGGCAGATTGCAGGAGCCACTTGGTACTATCAAACCAGCCCAACTTGGCACTGGTGCCGTCATGGGTCTGGTCACCATCCTGCCTATCGTAGCTTTTCACGAGCCAGCCGGTCACTTCCAGGCTTAGGCCCCCAGACACAATCCTCGGACCGTTTCCCTGGCAAACAAAAGTAAGCTGCCCCGCTTCTGGATGGCAGATTGCAGGAACCACTTGGTACTATCAAACCAGCCCGACTTGGCACTGATGCCACCTTGGGTCTGGGAACCATGCTGCGTATCATGGATTTTCAGAAGCCAGCCGGGCACTGCCAGCCACAGGCCCCGAAACACAAACAACAGCCTTTTTCTCTGGCAAACAAAAGTAAGCTGCCCCGCTTCTGGATGGCAGATTGCAGGAACCAGTTGGTACTAACAAACCAGCCCGACTTGGCACTGGTGCCACCTTGGGTCTGGGAACCATCCTGCGTATCGTGGATTCTAAGGAGTCAGCTGGCCACTCCCAGCCACAGGCCCCAAAACACACACAACGGTGCTTTTCCCTGGAAAACAAAACTCGCCTGCCAAACTTTTGATGGCAGATTGCAGGAGCCACTTGGTATTATCAAACCAGCCCAACTTGGCACTGGTGCCACCATGGGTCTGGTCACCATCCTGCCTATCGTAGCTTTTCAGGAGCCAGCCAGCCACCCCCAGCCAGAGGCCCCCAGACAAATATTTCGGCCCGTTTCCCTGGCAAACAAAAGTAAGCTGCCCCGCTTCTGGATGGCAGATTGCAGGAGCCACTTTGCACCATCAAACCAGCCCAACTTGGCACTGGTGCCAACTCAGGTCTGGGAACCATCCTGCGTATCGTGGGTTCTAAGGAGCCAGCTGCCCACTCCCAGCCACAGGCCCCCAAACACAAACAACGGCGCTTTTCCCTGGAAAACAAAACTCGCCTGCCAACTTTTTGATGGCAGATTGCAGGAGCCACTTGGTACTATCAAACCAGCCCAACTTGGCACTGGTGCCACCATGGGTCTGGTCACCATCCTGCCTATCGTAGCTTTTCAGGAGCCAGCCGGTCACTCCCAGCCATAGGCCCCCAGACACAAACCTCGGCCCGTTTCCCTGGCAAACAAAAGTAAGCTGCCCCGCTTCTGCATGGCAGATTGCAGGAGCTACTTAGTACTATCAAACCAGCCCGACTTGGCACTGGTGACACCTCTGGTCTGGGAACCATCCTGCCTATCGTGGATTTTCAGGGGCCAGCCGGGCACTCTCAGCCATATGCCCCCAAAAACAAACCACGGCCCTTTTCTCTGGCAAACAAAACTCAACTGCCCCTCTTCTGGATGGCAAATTTTAGGACGCACTTTGTACTACGAAAACCGCCCGACGTGGCACTGGTGCCACCTTGTGTCAGGGAACCATCCTGCATATCGAGCTTTTTAAGGAGCCAGCCGGCCACGCCCAGCCATATACCCCCAAAAACAAACCACGGACCATTTCTCTTGGAAACAAAAATCCGCTGCCCCGCGTCTGGATGGCAGATTGCAGGAGCCACTTTGCACCATCAAACCAGCCCGACTTGGCACTGGTGCCACCTTGGGTCTGGGAACAATCCTGCATATCGTGGATTCTAATTAGCCAGCCGGCCACTCCCAGCCACAGGCCCCCAAACACAAACAACGGCGCTTTTCCCTGGAAAACAAAATTCGCCTGCCAGCTTTTTGATGGCAGATTGCAGGAGCCACTTGGTACTATCAAATCATCCCAACTTGGCACTGGTGCCACTATGGGTCTGGGAACCATCCTGCCTATGGTAGCATTTCAGGAGCCAGCCGGTCACTCCCAGCCATAGGCCCCCAGACACAAACCTCGGACCGTTTCCCTGGCAAACAAAATTAAGCTGCCCCGCTTCTGGATGGCAGATTGCAGGACGCACTTGGTTGTGTCAAACCAGCCCGACTTGGCACTGGTGCCACCTTGGGTCTGGGAACCATCCTGCGTAACGTGGATTCTAAGCAGCCACCCGGCCACTCTGAGCCACAGGCCCCCAAACACAAACAACGGCGCTTTTCCCTGGAAAACAAAACTCGCCTGCCAACTTTTTGATGGCAGATTGCAGGAGCCACTTGGTACTATCAAACCAGCCCAACTTGGCACTGGTGCCACCTCTGGTCTGGGAACCATCCTGCCTATCGTAGCTTTTCAGGAGCCAGCCGGTCACTCCCAGCCATAGACCCCCAGACACAAACCTCGGCCCGTTTCCCTGGAAAACAAAAGTAAGTTACCCCGATTCTAGATGGCAGATTGCAGGAGCCACTTGGTACTATCAAATCAGCCCAACTTGGCACTGGTGCCACCATGGGACTGGTAAACATCCTGCCTATCGTAGCTTTTCAGGAGCCAGCCGGTCACTCCCTGCCATAGGCCCCCGGACACAAACCTCTGCCCGTTTCCCTGGCAAACAAAAGTAAGCTGCCCCGCTTTTGGATGGCAGATTGCAGGATGCACTTGGTACTTACAAACCAGCCCGACTTGGCCCTGGTGCCACCTTGGCTCTGGGAACCATGCTGGGTAACGTAGATTCTACGAGGACAGGCGGCCACTCCCAGCCACAGGCCTCTAAACAAAATCAACGGCGCTTTTCCCTGGAAAACAAAACTCGCCTGCCAACTTCTTGATCGCAGATTGCAGGAGCCACTTGGTACTATCAAACCAGCCCAACTTCGCACTGGTGCCACCATGGGTCTGGTCACCATCCTGCCTATCGTAGCTTTTCAGGAGCCAGCCGCTCACTCCCAGCCATAGGCCCCCAGACAAATACCTCGGCACGTTTCCCTGGCAAACAAAAGTAGGCTGCCCCGCTTCTGGATGGCAAATTGCAGGACGCACTTGGTACTACGAAAACAGCCCGACTTGGCACTGATGCCACCTTGGGTCAGGGAACCATCCTGCGTATAGAGCTTTTTAAGGAGCCAGCCGGCCACGTCCAGTCATATACCCCCAAAAAAAAACCACGGAACTTTTCTCCAGCAAACAAAAATCCGCTGCCCCGCGTCTGGATGGCAGATTGCAGGAGCTATTTAGTATTATCAAACCAGCCCGACTTGGCACTGGTGGCACCATGAGTCTGGTAACCATCCTGCCTATCGTAGCTTTTCAGTAGTCAGCCGGTCACTCCCAGCCATAGGCCCCCAGACAAATACCTCGGCCCGTTTCCCTGGGAAACAAAAGTAAGCTGTCCCGCTTCTGGATGGCAGATTGCAGGAGCCACTTGGTACTATCAAACCAGCCCAACTTGTTCCCAGACCCAAGGTGGCACCAGTGCCAAGTGGGGCTGGTTTGATGCTGCAACGTGGCTCCTGCAATCTGCCATCCAAAAGCGGGGCAGCTTACTTTTGTTTGCCAGGGAAACGGGCCGAGGTTTGTGTCTGGGGGTCTATGGCTGGGAGTGACCGTCTAGGTCCTGAAAAGCTACGATAGGCAGGATGGTGACCAGACCCATGATGGCACCAGTGCCAAGTTGGGCTGGTTTGATAGTACCAAGTGGCTCCTGCAATCTGCCATCAAAAATTTGGCAGGCGAGTTTTGTTTTCCAGGGAAAAGCGCCGTTGTTTGTGTTTGGGGGCCTGTGGGTGGGAGTGGCCGGCTTGCTAATTGGAATCCACGATACGCAGGATGGTTCCCAGACTTGAGGTGGCACCAGTGACAAGTCGGGCCAGTTTGATGGTGCAAAGTGGCTCCTGCACTCTGCCATCCAGAAGCGGGGTAGCTTACTTTTGTTTGCCAGGGAAACGGGCCGAGGTTTGTGTCTGGGGGCCTATGGCTGGGAGTGACCGGGTGGCGCCTGAACAGCTACGATAGGCAGGATGGTGACCAGACCCATGGTGGCACCAGTGCCAAGTTGGGCTGATTTGATAGTACCAAGTGGCTCCTGCAATCTGCCATCAAAATGTTGGCAGGCGAGTTTTGTTTTCCAGGGAAAAGCGCTGTTGTTTGTGTTTGGGGGCCTGTGGCTGGGAGTGGCTGGCTGGCTCCTTAGAATCCACGATACGCAGGATGGTTCCCAGACCAGAGGTGGCACCAGTGCCATGTCGGGCTGGTTTTATGGTACCAAGTGGTTCATGCAATCTGCCATCCAGAAGCGGGGCAGCTTAATTTTGTTTGCCAGGGAAACGGGCCGAGCTTTGTGTCTGGGCGCCTATGGCTGGGAGTGACCTGCTAGGTACTGAAAAGCTACGATAGGCAGGATGGTGACCACATCCATGGTGGCACCAGTGCCAAGTTGGGCTGGTTTGGTAGTACCAAGTGGCTCCTGCAATCCGCCATCAAAAAGTTGGCAGGCGAGTTTTGTTTTCCAGGGAAAAGCGCCGTTGTTTGTGTTTGGGTGCCTGTGGCAGGGAGTGGCCGGCTGGCTCCTTAGAATCCACGATACGCAGGATGGTTCCCAGACCCAAGGTGGCACCAGTGCCAAGTTGGGCTGGTTTGATACTACCAAGTGCGTCCTGCAATCTGCCATCCAGAAGCGGGGTAGCTTACTTTTTTTTGGCAGGGAAACGGGCCGAGGTTTTTGTCTCGGGGTATATGGCTGGGGGTGACTGGCTGGCTCCTGAAAAGCTACGATAGGCAGGATGGTGACCAGACCCATGGTGGCAGCAGTGCCAAGTTGGGCTGGTTTGATAGTACCAAGTGGCTCCTGCAATCTGCCATCAAAAATTTGGCAGGCGAGTTTTGTTTTCCAGGGAAAAGCGCCGTTGTTTGTGTTTGGGGGCCTGTGGCTGGGAGTGGCCGGCTGGCTAATTAGAATCCACGATACGCAGGATGGTTCCCAGACCAGAGGTGACACCAGTGACAAGTCGGGCTGGGTTGATACTACGAAGTGCGTCCTGCAATCTGCCATCCAGAAGCGGGGTAGCTTACTTTTGTTTGCCAGGGAAACGGGCCGAGGTTTGTGTTTGGGGGCCTGTGGCTCAGAGTGGCCGGGTGGCTTCTTAGAATCCACGATACGCAGGATGGTTCCTAGACCCAAGGTGGCACCAGTGCCAAGTCGGGCTGGTTTGACACAACCAAGTGGCTCCTGCAATCTGCCATCCAGAATCGGGGCAGCTTAATTTTGTTTGCCAGGGAAACGGTCCGAGGTTTGTGTCTGGGAGCCTATGGCTGGGAGTGACCGGCTGGCTCCTGAAATGCTACAATAGGCAGGATGGTTCCCAGACCCATAGTGGCACCAGTGCCAAGTTGGGATGATTTGATAGTACCAAGTGGCTCCTGCAATCTGCCATCAAAAAGTTGGCAGGCGAATTTTGTTTTCCAGGGAAAAGCGCCGTTGTTTGTGTTTGGGGGCCTGTGGCTGGGAGTGGCCGGCTGGCTCCTTAGAATCCACGATATGCAGGATTGTTCCCAGACCCAAGGTGGCACCAGTGCCAAGTCGGGCTGGTTTGATGGTGCAAAGTGGCTCCGGCAATCTGCCATCCAGACGCGGGGCAGCGGATTTTTGTTTCCAAGAGAAATGGTCCGTGGTTTGTTTTTGGGGGTTTATGGCTGGGCGTGGCCAGCTGGCTCCTTAAAAAGCTCGATATGCAGGATGGTTCCCTGACACAAGGTGGCACCAGTGCCACGTCGGGCGGTTTTCGTAGTACAAAGTCCGTCCTAAAATTTGCCATCCAGAAGAGGGGCAGTTGAGTTTTGTTTGCCAGAGAAAAGGGCCGTGGTTTGTTTTTGGGGGCATATGGCTGAGAGTGCCGGCTGGCTCCTGAAAAGCTACGATAGGCAGGATGTTTACCAGACCCATGGTGGCACCAGTGCCAAGTTGGGCTGATTTGATAGTACCAAGTGGCTCCTGCAATCTGCCATCCAGAATCGGAGTAGCTAACTTTTGTTTTCCAGGGAAACGGGCCGAGGTTTATGTCTGGGGGTCTATGGTTGGGAGTGGCCGGCTGGCTCCTTAGAAACAACGATACGCAGCATGGTTCCCAGACAAGAGGTGCCACCAGTGCCAAGTTGGGCTGGTTTGATACTACCAAGTGGCTGCTGCAATCTGCCATCCAGAAGCGGGGCAGCTTACTTTTGTTTGCCAGGGAAACGGACCGTTGTTTGTGTTTGGGGGCCTATGGCTGGGAATGACCGGCTGGCTCCATAAAATCCACGATACGCAGGATGGTTCCCAGACCAGAGGTGGCACCAGTGCCAAGTCGGGCTGGTTTGATAGTACCAAGTGGCTCCTGCAATCTGCCATCCAGAAGCGGGGCAGCTTACTTTTGTTTGCCAGGGAAACGGGCCGAGGTTTGTGTCTGGGGGCCTATGGCTGGGAGTGACCGGCTGGCTCGTGAAAAGCTACGATAGGCAGGATGGTGACCAGACCCATGGTGGCACAAGTGCCAAGTTGGGCTGGTTCGATAGTACCAAGTGGCTCCTGCAATCTGCCATCAAAATATTGGCAGGCGAGTTTTGTTTTCCAGGGAAAAGCCCCGTTGTTTGTGTTTGGGGGCCTGTGGTTGGGAGTGGCTGGCTGGCTCCTTAGAAACCACGATACGCAGCATGGTTCCCAGACAAGAGGTGCCACCAGTGCCAAGTTGGGCTGGTTTGATACTACCAAGTGGTTCCTGCAATCTGTCATCCAGAAGCGGGGCAGCTTACTTTTGTTTGCCACGGAAACGGGCCGTTGTTTGTGTTTGGGGGCCTGTGGCTGGGAGTGGCCGACTGGCTAATTAGAATCCACGATACGCAGGATGGTTCCCAGACCAGAGGTGGCACCAGTGCCAAGTCGGGCTGGTTTGATATTACCAAGTGGCTCCTGCAATCTGCCATCATAGAAGCGGGGCAGCTTACTTTTCTTTGCCAGGGAAACGGGCCGAGCTTTGTGTCTGGGGGCCTATGGCTGGGAGTGACCGGCTGGCTCCTGAAAAGTTACGATAGGCAGGATGGTGACCAGACCCATGGTGGCACCAGTGCCAAGTTGGGCTGATTTGATAGTACCAAGTGGCTCCTGCAATCTGCCATCAAAACGTTGGTAGGCGAGTTTTGTTTTCGAGGGAAAAGCGCCGTTGTTTGTGTTTGGGGGCCTGTGGCTGGGAGTGGCCGGCTGGCTCCTTAGAATCCACGATACGCACCATGGTATCCAGACCCAAGGTGGCACCAGTGCCAAGTTTTGCTGGTTTGATAGTACCAAGTGGTTCCTGCAATCTGCCATCCAGAAGCAGGGCAGCTTACTTTTGTTTGCCAGGGAAACGGGCCGAGGTTTTTGTCTGGGGGCCTATGGCTGGGAGTGACCGGCTGGCTCCTGAAAAGCTACGATAGGCAGGATGGTGACCAGACCCATGGTGGCACCAGTGCCAAGTTGGGCTGGTTTGATAGTACCAAGTGGCTCCTGCAATCTGCCATCAAAATTTGGCAGGCGAGTTTTGTTTTCCAGGGAAAAGCGCCGTTGTTGTGTTTAGGGTCCTGTGGCTGGGTGTGGCCGGCTGGCTCCTTAGAATCCACCATACGCAGGATGGTTCCCAGACCCAAGGTGGCACCAGTGCCTAGTCGGGATAGTTTGATGGTGCAAAGTGGCTCCTGCAATCTGCCATCCAGAAGCGGGGCAGCTTACTTTTGTTTGCCAGGGAAAAGGGCCGAGCTTTGTGTCTGGGGGCCTATGGCTGGGAGTGACCGGCTGGCTCCTGAAAAGCTACGATAGGCAGGATGGTGACCAGACCCAAGGTGGCACCAGTGCCAAGTTGGGCTGGTTTGATAGTACCAAGTGGCTCCTGCAATCTGCCATCAAAAAGTTGGCAGGCGAGTTTTGTTTTCCAGGGAAAAGCGCCGTTGTTTGTGTTTGGGGTCCTGTGGCAGGGAGTGGCCGGCTGGCTCCTTAGAATCCACGATACGCAGGATGGTTCCCAGACTTGACGTGGCACCAGTGCCAAGTCGGGCTGGTTTGATAGTACCAAGTGAATCCTGCAATCTGCCATCCAGAAGCGGGGCAGCTTACTTTTGTTTGCCAGGGAAACGGGCCGAGGTTTGTGTCTGGGGGCCTATGGCTGGGAGTGACCAGCTGGCTCCTGAAAAGCTACGATAGGCAGGATGGTGACCAGACCCATGGTGGCAGCAGTGCCAAGTTGGGCTGGTTTGATAGTACCAAGTGGCTCCTGCAATCTGCCATCAAAAAGTTGGCAGGCGAGTTTTGTTTTCCAGGGAAAAGCGCCGTTGTTTGTGTTTGGGTGCCTGTGGCTGGGAGTGGCCGGCTGGCTCCTTAGAATCCACGATACGCAGGATGGTTCCCAGACCAGTGGTGGCACCAGTGCCAAGTCGGGCGGGTTTGATAGTAACAAGTGCGTCCTACAATCTGCCATCCAGAAGCGGGGCAGCTTACTTTTTTTTTCCAGGGAAACGGGCCGAGGTTTTTGTCTGGGGGCCTATGGCTGGGAGTGACCGGCTGGCTCGTGAAAAGCTACGATAGGCAGGATGGTGACCAGACCCATGACGGCACCAGTGCCAAGTTGGGCTGGTTTGATAGTGCCAGGTGGCTCCTGCAATCTGCCATCAAAAGTTGGCAGGCGAGTTTTCTTTTCCAGGGAAAAGCGCCGTTGTTTGTGTTTGGGGGCCTGTGGCTGGGAGTGACCGGCTGGCTCCTTAGAATCCACGATACGCAGGATGGTTCCCAGACCAGAGGTGGCACCAGTGCCAAGTCGGGCTGGTTTGATAGTACCAAGTGCCTCCTGCAATCTGCCATCCAGAAGCGGGGCAGCTTACTTTTCTTTGCCAGGGAAACGGGCCGAGGTTTTTGTCTCGGGGTATATGGCTGGGGGTGACCGGCTGGCTCCTGAAAAGCTACGATAGGCAGGATGGTGACCAGACCCATGGTGGCACCAGTGCCAAGTTGGGCTGGTTTGATAGTACCAAGTGGCTCCTGCAATCTGCCATCAAAGAGTTGGCAGGCAAGTTTTGTTTACCAGGGAAAAGCGCCGTTGTTTTTGTTTGGGGGCCTATGGCTGGGAGTGGCCGGCTGGCTCCTTAGAATCCACGATACGCAGGATGGTTCCTAGACTTGACGTGGCACCAGTGCCAAGTTGGGCTGGTTTGATAGTACCAAGTGCGTCCTGCACACTGCCATCCAGAAGTGGGGTAGCTTACTTTTGTTTGCCAGGGAAACGGGCCGAGGTTTGTGTCTGGGGGCCTATGGCTGGTAGTGACCGGCTGGCTCCTGAAAAGCTACGATAGGCAGGATGGTGACCAGACCCATGGTGGCAGCAGTGCCAAGTTGGGCTGGTTTGATAGTACGAAGTGGCTCCTGCAATCTGCCATCAAAAAGTTGGCAGGCGAGTTTGTTATCCAGGGAAAAGCGCCGTTGTTTGTGCCTGGGGCCCTATGGCCTGGAGTGGACGGATGGCTAATTAGAATCCACGATACACAGGATGGTTCCCAGACCCATGGTGGCACCAGTGCCAAGTTGGGCTGGTTTGATAGTACCAAGTGGTTCCTGCAATCTGCCATCCAGAAGCGGGGCAGCTTACTTTTGTTCGCCAGGGAAACGGTCCGAGGATAGTGTCTGGGGGCCTAAGCCTGGAAGTGACCGGCTGGCTCGTGAAAAGCTACGATAGGCAGGATGGTGACCAGACCCATGACGGCACCAGTGCCAAGTTGGGCTGGTTTGATAGTACCAAGTGGCTCCTGCAATCTGCCATCAAAATGTTGGCAGGCGAGTTTTGTTTTCCAGGGAAAAGCGCCGTTGTTTGTGTTTGGGGGCCTGTGGCTGGGAGTGGCCGGCGGGCTCCTTAGAATCCACGATACTCAGCATGGTTCCCAGACCAGAGGTGGCACCAGTGCCAAGTTCGGCTGCTTTGATAGTACCAAGTGGTTCCTGCAATCTGCCATCCAGAAGCGGGGCAGCTTACTTTTGTTTGCCAGGGAAACGGGCCGAGGTTTGTGTCTGGGGGCCTATGGCTGGGAGTGACCGGCTGGCTCCTGAAAAGCTACGATAGGCAGGATGGTGACCAGACCCATGGTGGCACCAGTGCCAAGTTGGGCTGATTTGATAGTACCAAGTGGCTCCTGCAATCTGCCATCAAAAAATTGGCAGGCGAATTTTGTTTTCCAGGGAAAAGCGCCGTTGTTTGTGTTTGGGGGCCTGTGGCAGGGAGTGGCCGGCTGGCTCCTGAAAAGCTACGATAGGGAGGATGGTGACCAGACCCATGGTGGCACCAGTGCCAAGTTGGGCTGGTTTGATAGTACCAAGTGGCTCCGGCAATCTGCCATCAAAAAGTTGGCAGACGAGTTTTGTTTTCCAGGGAAAAGCGCCGTTGTTTGTGTTTGGGGGCCTGTGGCTGGGAGTGGCCGGCTGGCTGCTTAGAATCTACGATACGCAGGATGGTTCCCAGACCAGAGGTGGCACCAGTGCCAAGTCGGGCTGGTTTGATATTACCAAGTGCGTCCTGCAATCTGCCATCCAGAAGCGGGACAGCTTACTTTTGTTTGTCAGGGAAACGGGCCGAGCTTTGTGTCTGTGGGCCTACGGCTGGGAGTGACCGGCTGGCTCCTGAAAAGCTACGATAGGCAGGATGGTGACCAGACCCATGGTGGCACCAGTGCCAAGTTTGGCTGGTTTGATAGTACGAAGTGGCTCCTGCAATCTGCCATCAAAAAGTTGGCAGGCAAGTTTTGTTTTCCAGGGAAAAGTGCCGTTGTTTTTGTTTGGGGGCCTATGGCTTGGAGTGGCCGGCTGGCTCCTTAGAATCCACGATACCCAGGATGGTTCCCAGACCTGAGGTGGCACCAGTGCCAAGTTGGGCTGGTTTGATAGTACCAAGTGCGTCCTGCAATCTGCCATCCAGAAGCGGGGTAGCTTACTTTTGTTTGCCAGGGAAACGGGCCGAGGTTTCTGTCTCGGGGCCTATGGCTGGGAGTGACCGGCTGGCTCCTGAAAAGCTACGATAGGCAGCATGGTGACCAGACCCATGGTGGCACCAGTGCCAAGTTGGGCTGGTTTGATAGTACCAAGTGGCTCCGGCAATCTGCCATCAAAAACTTGGCAGGCGAGTTTGTTATCCAGGGAAAAGCGCCGTTGTTTGTGTTTGGGGGCCTGTGGGTGGGAGTGGCCGGCTGGCTCCTTAGAATCCATGATACGCAGGATGGTTCCCAGACCAGAGGTGGAACCAGTGCCAAGTCGGGCTGGTTTGATGGTGAAAAGTGGCTCCTGCAATCTGCCATCCAGAAGCGGGATAACTTACTTTTGCTTGCTAGGGAAACGGGCCGAGGTTTGTGTCTGGGGGCCTATGGCTGGGAGTGACCGGCTGGCTCCTGAAAAGCTACGATAGGCAGGATGGTGACCAGACCCTTGGTGGCACCAGTGTCAAGTTGGGCTGGTTTGATAGTACCAAGTGGCTCCGGCAATCTGCCATCAAAATTTGGCAGGCGAGTTTTGTTTTCCAGGGAAAAGCGCCGTTGTTTGTGTTTGGGGGCCTGTGGCTGGGAGTTGCCGGATGGCTAATTAGAATCCACGATACGCAGCATGGTTCCCAGACCTGAGGTGGCACCAGTGCCAAGTCGGGCTAGTTTGATGGTGCAAAGTGTCTCCTGCAATCTGCCATCCAGAAGCGGGGCAGCTTGCTTTTGTTTGCCAGGGAAACGGGCCGAGGTTTGTGTCTGGGGGCCTATGGCTGGGAGTGACCGGCTGGCTCCTGAAAAGCTACGATAGGCAGGATGGTGACCAGACCCATGGTGGCACCAGTGCCAAGTTGGGCTGGTTTGATAGTACCAAGTGGCTCCTGCAATCTGCCATCAAAAAGTTGGCAGGCGAGTTTTGTTTTCCAGGGAAAAGCGCCGTTGTTTGTGTTTGGGGGCCTGTGGCTGGGAGTGGCCGGCTGGCTGCTTAGAATCCACGATACGCAGGATGGTTCCCAGACGTGAGGTGGCGCCAGTGCCAAGTCGGGCTGGTTTGTTACTACCAAGTGCGTCCTGCAATCTGCCATCCAGAAGCGGGACAGCTTACTTTTTTTTGTCAGGGAAACGGGCTGAGCTTTGTGTCACGGGGCCTATGGCTGGGAGTGACCGTCTAGGTCCTGAAAAGCTACGATAGGCAGGATGGTGACCAGACCCATGATGGCACCAGTGCCAAGTTGGGCTGGTTTGATAGTACCAAGTGGCTCCTGCAATCTGCCATCAAAATTTGGCAGGCGAGTTTTGTTTTCCAGGGAAAAGCGCCGTTGTTTGTGTTTGGGGGCCTGAGGCTGGGAGTGGCCGGCTTGCTAATTGGAATCCACGATACGCAGGATGGTTCCCAGACTTGAGGTGGCACCAGTGACAAGTCGGGCCAGTTTGATGGTGCAAAGTGGCTCCTGCACTCTGCCATCCAAAAGCGGGGTAGCTTACTTTTGTTTGCCAGGGAAACGGGCCAAGGTTTTTGTCTGGGGGCCTATGGCTGGGAGTGACCGGGTGGCGCCTGAACAGCTACGATAGGCAGGATGGTGACCAGACCCATGGTGGCACCAGTGCCAAGTTGGGCTGATTTGATAGTACCAAGTGGCTCCTGCAATCTGCCATCAAAATGTTGGCAGGCGAGTTTTGTTTTCCAGGGAAAAGCGCTGTTGTTTGTGTTTGGGGGCCTGTGGCTGGGAGTGGCCGGCTGGCTCCTTAGAATCCACGATACGCAGGATGGTTCCCAGACCAGAGGTGGCACCAGTGCCATGTCGGGCTGGTTTTATAGTACCAAGTGGTTCATGCAATCTGCCATCCAGAAGCGGGGCAGCTTAATTTTGTTTGCCAGGGAAACGGGCCGAGCTTTGTGTCTGGGCGCCTATGGCTGGGAGTGACCTGCTAGGTACTGAAAAGCTACGATAGGCAGGATGGTGACCACATCCATGGTGGCACCAGTGCCAAGTTGGGCTGGTTTGATAGTACCAAGTGGCTCCTGCAATCCGCCATCAAAAATTTGGCAGGCGAGTTTTGTTTTCCAGGGAAAAGCGCCGTTGTTTGTGTTTGGGTGCCTGTGGCAGGGAGTGGCCGGCTGGCTCCTTAGAATCCACGATACGCAGGATGGTTCCCAGACCCAAGGTGGCACCAGTGCCAAGTTGGGCTGGTTTGATACTACCAAGTGCGTCCTGCAATCTGCCATCCAGAAGCGGGGTAGCTTACTTTTTTTTGGCAGGGAAACGGGCCGAGGTTTTTGTCTCGGGGTATATGGCTGGGGGTGACCGGCTGGCTCCTGAAAAGCTACGATAGGCAGGATGGTGACCAGACCCATGGTGGCAGCAGTGCCAAGTTGGGCTGGTTTGATAGTACCAAGTGGCTCCTGCAATCTGCCATCAAAATTTGGCAGGCGAGTTTTGTTTTCCAGGGAAAAGCGCCGTTGTTGTGTTTAGGGTCCTGTGGCTGGGTGTGGCCGGCTGGCTCCTTAGAATCCACCATACGCAGGATGGTTCCCAGACCCAAGGTGGCACCAGTGCCTAGTCGGGATAGTTTGATGGTGCAAAGTGGCTCCTGCAATCTGCCATCCAGAAGCGGGGCAGCTTACTTTTGTTTGCCAGGGAAAAGGGCCGACCTTTGTGTCTCGGGGCCTATGGCTGGGAGTGACCGGCTGGCTCCTGAAAAGCTACGATAGGCAGGATGGTGACCAGACCCAAGGTGGCACCAGTGCCAAGTTGGGCTGGTTTGATAGTACCAAGTGGCTCCTGCAATCTGCCATCAAAAAGTTGGCAGGCGAGTTTTGTTTTCCAGGGAAAAGCGCCGTTGTTTGTGTTTGGGGTCCTGTGGCAGGGAGTGGCCGGCTGGCTCCTTAGAATCCACGATACGCAGGATGGTTCCCAGACTTGACGTGGCACCAGTGCCAAGTCGGGCTGGTTTGATAGTACCAAGTGAATCCTGCAATCTGCCATCCAGAAGCGGGGCAGCTTACTTTTGTTTGCCAGGGAAACGGGCCGAGGTTTGTGTCTGGGGGCCTATGGCTGGGAGTGACCAGCTGGCTCCTGAAAAGCTACGATAGGCAGGATGGTGACCAGACCCATGGTGGCAGCAGTGCCAAGTTGGGCTGGTTTGATAGTACCAAGTGGCTCCTGCAATCTGCCATCAAAAAGTTGGCAGGCGAGTTTTGTTTTCCAGGGAAAAGCGCCGTTGTTTGTGTTTGGGTGCCTGTGGCTGGGAGTGGCCGGCTGGCTCCTTAGAATCCACGATACGCAGGATGGTTCCCAGACCAGTGGTGGCACCAGTGCCAAGTCGGGCGGGTTTGATAGTAACAAGTGCGTCCTACAATCTGCCATCCAGAAGCGGGGCAGCTTACTTTTTTTTTCCAGGGAAACGGGCCGAGGTTTTTGTCTGGGGGCCTATGGCTGGGAGTGACCGGCTGGCTCGTGAAAAGCTACGATAGGCAGGATGGTGACCAGACCCATGACGGCACCAGTGCCAAGTTGGGCTGGTTTGATAGTGCCAGGTGGCTCCTGCAATCTGCCATCAAAAGTTGGCAGGCGAGTTTTCTTTTCCAGGGAAAAGCGCCGTTGTTTGTGTTTGGGGGCCTGTGGCTGGGAGTGACCGGCGGGCTCCTTAGAATCCACGATACTCAGCATGGTTCCCAGACCAGAGGTGGCACCAGTGCCAAGTTCGGCTGGTTTGATAGTACCAAGTGCCTCCTGCAATCTGCCATCCAGAAGCGGGGCAGCTTACTTTTCTTTGCCAGGGAAACGGGCCGAGGTTTTTGTCTCGGGGTATATGGCTGGGGGTGACCGGCTGGCTCCTGAAAAGCTACGATAGGCAGGATGGTGACCAGACCCATGGTGGCACCAGTGCCAAGTTGGGCTGGTTTGATAGTACCAAGTGGCTCCTGCAATCTGCCATCAAAGAGTTGGCAGGCAAGTTTTGTTTACCAGGGAAAAGCGCCGTTGATTTTGTTTGGGGGCCTATGGCTGGGAGTGGCCGGCTGGCTCCTTAGAATCCACGATACGCAGGATGGTTCCTAGACTTGACGTGGCACCAGTGCCAAGTTGGGCTGGTTTGATAGTACCAAGTGCGTCCTGCACACTGCCATCCAGAAGTGGGGTAGCTTACTTTTGTTTGCCAGGGAAACGGGCCGAGGTTTGTGTCTGGGGGCCTATGGCTGGTAGTGACCGGCTGGCTCCTGAAAAGCTACGATAGGCAGGATGGTGACCAGACCCATGGTGGCAGCAGTGCCAAGTTGGGCTGGTTTGATAGTACGAAGTGGCTCCTGCAATCTGCCATCAAAAAGTTGGCAGGCGAGTTTGTTATCCAGGGAAAAGCGCCGTTGTTTGTGCCTGGGGCCCTATGGCCTGGAGTGGACGGATGGCTAATTAGAATCCACGATACACAGGATGGTTCCCAGACCCATGGTGGCACCAGTGCCAAGTTGGGCTGGTTTGATAGTACCAAGTGGTTCCTGCAATCTGCCATCCAGATGCGGGGCAGCTTACTTTTGTTTGCCAGGGAAACGGTCCGAGGCTAGTGTCTGGGGGCCTAAGCCTGGAAGTGACCGGCTGGCTCGTGAAAAGCTACGATAGGCAGGATGGTGACCAGACCCATGACGGCACCAGTGCCAAGTTGGGCTGGTTTGATAGTACCAAGTGGCTCCTGCAATCTGCCATCAAAAAGTTGGCAGGCGAGTTTTGTTTTCCAGGGAAAAGCGCCGTTGTTTGTGTTTGGGGGCCTGTGGCTGGGAGTGGCCGGCGGGCTCCTTAGAATCCACGATACTCAGCATGGTTCCCAGACCAGAGGTGGCACCAGTGCCAAGTTCGGCTGGTTTGATAGTACCAAGTGGTTCCTGCAATCTGCCATCCAGAAGCGGGGCAGCTTACTTTTGTTTGCCAGGGAAACGGGCCGAGGTTTGTGTCTGGGGGCCTATGGCTGGGAGTGACCGGCTGGCTCCTGAAAAGCTACGATAGGCAGGAGGGTGACCAGACCCATGGTGGCACCAGTGCCAAGTTGGGCTGATTTGATAGTACCAAGTGGCTCCTGCAATCTGCCATCAAAAAATTGGCAGGCGAATTTTGTTTTCCAGGGAAAAGCGCCGTTGTTTGTGTTTGGGGGCCTGTGGCAGGGAGTGGCCGGCTGGCTCCTGAAAAGCTACGATAGGGAGGATGGTGACCAGACCCATGGTGGCACCAGTGCCAAGTTGGGCTGGTTTGATAGTACCAAGTGGCTCCGGCAATCTGCCATCAAAAAGTTGGCAGACGAGTTTTGTTTTCCAGGGAAAAGCGCCGTTGTTTGTGTTTGGGGGCCTGTGGCAGGGAGTGGCCGGCTGGCTGCTTAGAATCTACGATACGCAGGATGGTTCCCAGACCAGAGGTGGCACCAGTGCCAAGTCGGGCTGGTTTGATATTACCAAGTGCGTCCTGCAATCTGCCATCCAGAAGCGGGACAGCTTACTTTTGTTTGTCAGGGAAACGGGCCGAGCTTTGTGTCTGTGGGCCTACGGCTGGGAGTGACCGGCTGGCTCCTGAAAAGCTACGATAGGCAGGATGGTGACCAGACCCATGGTGGCACCAGTGCCAAGTTTGGCCTGTTTGATAGTACGAAGTGGCTCCTGCAATCTGCCATCAAAAAGTTGGCAGGCAAGTTTTGTTTTCCAGGGAAAAGTGCCGTTGTTTTTGTTTGGGGGCCTATGGCTTGGAGTGGCCGGCTGGCTCCTTAGAATCCACGATACCCAGGATGGTTCCCAGACCTGAGGTGGCACCAGTGCCAAGTTGGGCTGGTTTGATAGTACCAAGTGCGTCCTGCAATCTGCCATCCAGAAGCGGGGTAGCTTACTTTTGTTTGCCAGGGAAACGGGCCGAGGTTTGTGTCTGGGGGCCTATGGCTGGGAGTGACCGGCTGGCTCCTGAAAAGCTACGATAGGCAGCATGGTGACCAGACCCATGGTGGCACCAGTGCCAAGTTGGGCTGGTTTGATAGTACCAAGTGGCTCCGGCAATCTGCCATCAAAAACTTGGCAGGCGAGTTTGTTATCCAGGGAAAAGCGCCGTTGTTTGTGTTTGGGGGCCTGTGGGTGGGAGTGGCCGGCTGGCTCCTTAGAATCCATGATACGCAGGATGGTTCCCAGACCAGAGGTGGAACCAGTGCCAAGTCGGGCTGGTTTGATGGTGAAAAGTGGCTCCTGCAATCTGCCATCCAGAAGCGGGATAACTTACTTTTGCTTGCTAGGGAAACGGGCCGAGGTTTGTGTCTGGGGGCCTATGGCTGGGAGTGACCGGCTGGCTCCTGAAAAGCTACGATAGGCAGGATGGTGACCAGACCCTTGGTGGCACCAGTGTCAAGTTGGGCTGGTTTGATAGTACCAAGTGGCTCCGGCAATCTGCCATCAAAATTTGGCAGGCGAGTTTTGTTTTCCAGGGAAAAGCGCCGTTGTTTGTGTTTGGGGGCCTGTGGCTGGGAGTTGCCGGATGGCTAATTAGAATCCACGATACGCAGCATGGTTCCCAGACCTGAGGTGGCACCAGTGCCAAGTCGGGCTAGTTTGATGGTGCAAAGTGTCTCCTGCAATCTGCCATCCAGAAGCGGGGCAGCTTGCTTTTGTTTGCCAGGGAAACGGGCCGAGGTTTGTGTCTGGGGGCCTATGGCTGGGAGTGACCGGCTGGCTCCTGAAAAGCTACGATAGGCAGGATGGTGACCAGACCCATGGTGGCACCAGTGCCAAGTTGGGCTGGTTTGATAGTACCAAGTGGCTCCTGCAATCTGCCATCAAAAAGTTGGCAGGCGACTTTTGTTTTCCAGGGAAAAGCGCCGTTGTTTGTGTTTGGGGGCCTGTGGCTGGGAGTGGCCGGCTGGCTGCTTAGAATCCACGATACGCAGGATGGTTCCCAGACGTGAGGTGGCGCCAGTGCCAAGTCGGGCTGGTTTGTTACTACCAAGTGCGTCCTGCAATCTGCCATCCAGAAGCGGGACAGCTTACTTTTTTTTGTCAGGGAAACGGGCTGAGCTTTGTGTCACGGGGCCTATGGCTGGGAGTGACCGTCTAGGTCCTGAAAAGCTACGATAGGCAGGATGGTGACCAGACCCATGATGGCACCAGTGCCAAGTTGGGCTGGTTTGATAGTACCAAGTGGCTCCTGCAATCTGCCATCAAAAATTTGGCAGGCGAGTTTTGTTTTCCAGGGAAAAGCGCCGTTGTTTGTGTTTGGGGGCCTGAGGCTGGGAGTGGCCGGCTTGCTAATTGGAATCCACGATACGCAGGATGGTTCCCAGACTTGAGGTGGCACCAGTGACAAGTCGGGCCAGTTTGATGGTGCAAAGTGGCTCCTGCACTCTGCCATCCAAAAGCGGGGTAGCTTACTTTTGTTTGCCAGGGAAACGGGCCAAGGTTTTTGTCTGGGGGCCTATGGCTGGGAGTGACCGGGTGGCGCCTGAACAGCTACGATAGGCAGGATGGTGACCAGACCCATGGTGGCACCAGTGCCAAGTTGGGCTGATTTGATAGTACCAAGTGGCTCCTGCAATCTGCCATCAAAATGTTGGCAGGCGAGTTTTGTTTTCCAGGGAAAAGCGCTGTTGTTTGTGTTTGGGGGCCTGTGGCTGGGAGTGGCCGGCTGGCTCCTTAGAATCCACGATACGCAGGATGGTTCCCAGACCAGAGGTGGCACCAGTGCCATGTCGGGCTGGTTTTATAGTACCAAGTGGTTCATGCAATCTGCCATCCAGAAGCGGGGCAGCTTAATTTTGTTTGCCAGGGAAACGGGCCGAGCTTTGTGTCTGGGCGCCTATGGCTGGGAGTGACCTGCTAGGTACTGAAAAGCTACGATAGGCAGGATGGTGACCACATCCATGGTGGCACCAGTGCCAAGTTGGGCTGGTTTGATAGTACCAAGTGGCTCCTGCAATCCGCCATCAAAAATTTGGCAGGCGAGTTTTGTTTTCCAGGGAAAAGCGCCGTTGTTTGTGTTTGGGTGCCTGTGGCAGGGAGTGGCCGGCTGGCTCCTTAGAATCCACGATACGCAGGATGGTTCCCAGACCCAAGGTGGCACCAGTGCCAAGTTGGGCTGGTTTGATACTACCAAGTGCGTCCTGCAATCTGCCATCCAGAAGCGGGGTAGCTTACTTTTTTTTGGCAGGGAAACGGGCCGAGGTTTTTGTCTCGGGGTATATGGCTGGGGGTGACCGGCTGGCTCCTGAAAAGCTACGATAGGCAGGATGGTGACCAGACCCATGGTGGCAGCAGTGCCAAGTTGGGCTGGTTTGATAGTACCAAGTGGCTCCTGCAATCTGCCATCAAAAAGTTGGCAGGCGAGTTTTGTTTTCCAGGGAAAAGCGCCGTTGTTTGTGTTTGGGGGCCTGTGGGTGGGAGTGGCCGGCTGGCTCCTTAGAATCCACGATACCCAGGATGGTTCCCAGACCTGACGTTGCACCAGTGCCAAGTCAGTCTAGTTTGATGGTGCAAAGTGACTCCTGCAATCTGCCATCCAGAAGCGGGGCAGCTTACTTTTTTTTGCCAGGGAAACGGGCCGAGCTTTGTGTCTGGGGGCCTATGGCTGGGAGTGACCGGCTGGCTCCTGAAAAGCTACGATAGGCAGGATGGTGACCAGACCCAAGGTGGCACCAGTGCCAAGTTGGGCTGATTTGATAGTACCAAGTGGCTCCTGCAATCTGCCATCAAAAAGTTGGCAGGCGAGTTTTGTTTTCCAGGGAAAAGCGCCGTTGTTTCTGTTTTGGGGCCTGTGGCTGGGAGTGGCCGGCTGGCTCCTTAGAATCCACGATACGCAGCATGGTTCCCAGACCAGAGGTGGCACCAGTGCCAAGTTGGGCTGGTTTGATAGTACCAAGTGCGTCCTGCAATCTGCCATCCTGAAGCGGGGCAGCTTACTTTTGTTTGCCAGGGAAACGGGCCGAGGTTTGTGTCTCAGGGCCTATGGCTGGGAGTGACCGGTTGGCTCCTGAAAATCCACGCTAGGCAGCATGGTTCCCAGATGCAATGTGGCACCAGTGCCAAGTCGGGCTGGTTTGATGGTGCAAAGTGGCTCCTGCAATCTGCCATCCAGAAGCGAGGCAGCTGATTTTTGTTTGCCAGAGGAAAATTCCGTGGATTGTTTTTGGGGGCATATTGCTGGGAGTGGCCGGCTGGCTCCTTAAAATGCTCGATACGCATGATGGTTCCCAGGCCCAAGGTGTCACCACTACCAAGTCGGCCTGCGGTTTTAGTATCAAGTTCATCCTGCAATTTGCCATCCAGAAGAGGGGCAGTTGAGTTTTGTTTGCCAGAGAAACGGGCCGAGGTTTCTGTTTGGGGACATATGGCTGAGAGTGGCCGGCTGGCCCCTGAATATCCACGATACGGAGCATGGTTCCCAGATCCAAGGTGGCACCAGTGCCAAGTCGGGCTGGTTTGATAGTACCAAGTGTCTCCTGCAATCTGCCATCCAGAAGCAGGGCAGCTTACTTTTGTTTGCCAGAGAAATAGGCCTAGGTTTTTGTTTGGGGGCCTGTGGCTAGGAGTGGCCGGCTGGCTCCTTAGAATCCACGATACGCAGGATGGTTCCCAGACCCAAGGTGGCACCAGTGCCAAGTCGGGCTGGTTTGATAGTACCAAGTGGCTCCTGCAAACTCCATCAAAAAGTTGGCAGGCGTGTTTTGTTTTCCAGGGAACAGCGCCGTTGATTTTGTTTGGGGGCCTGTGGCTAGGAGTGGCCAGCTGGCTCCTTAGAATCCACGATACGCAGGATGGTTCCCAGACCCAAGGTGGCACCAGTGCCAAGTCGGGCTGGTTTGATTACACCAAGTGGCTCCTGCAATCTGCCATCCAGAAGTGAGGCAGCTAAGTTTTGTTTGCGAGAAAAAAGGGCCGTGGTTTTTGTTGGGGGCCTGTGGCTGGGAGTAGCCGGCTGGCTCCTTAAAATCCACGATAGGCAGGATGGTTCCCAGACCCAAGGTGGCACCAGTGCCAAGTCGGGCTGGTTTGATAGTACCAAGTGGCTCCTGCAATCTGCCATCCAGAAGCGGGGCAGCTGAGTTTTGTTTGCCAGAGAAAAAGGCTGTGGTTTGTGTTTGGGGGCCTATGGCTGGCAGTGGCCGGCTGGCTCCTGAAAATCCACGATACGCAGCATGGTTCCCAGACCCAAGGTGGCACCAGTGCCAAGTGGGGCTCGTTTGACAGTGTCAAGTGCCTCCTGCAATCTCCCATCCAGAAGCGGGGCAGCTGAGTTTTTTTTGCCAGGGAAACGGACCTTTGTTTTTGATTGGGCTCTGTGGCCGAGAGTGGTTGGCTGTCTCCTGACAATCCACAATACGCAGGATGGTTCCCAGACCCAAGGTGGCACCAGTGCCAAGTCGGGCTGGTTTGATAGTACCAAGTGTCTCCTGCAATCTGCCATCCAGAAGCGGGGCAGCTGAGTTTTGTTTGCCAGAGAAAAGGGCCGTGGGTTGTGTTTGGGGGCATATGGCTGGGAGTGGCCACCTGGCTCCTTAAAATGCACGATACGCCGCATGGTAACCAGGCGCAAGGTGGCACCAGTGCCAAGTCAGGCTGTTTTTGTAGTACCCAGTGGCTCCTGCAATTTGCCATCCAGAAGCGGGGCAGTTGAATTTTGTTTGCTAGAGAAAAGGGCTGTGGTTTGTGTTTGGGGGCCTATGGCTGAGAGTGGCCGGCTGGCCCCTGAAAATCAACGATAGGCAGGATGGTTCCCAGATCCAAGGTGGCACCAGTGCCAAGTAAGGCTGGTTGTATGGTTCAAAGTAACTCCTGCAATCTGCCATCCAGAAGCGGGACAGCTGAGTTTTTTTTGCCAGAGAAAAGGTCCATGGTTTCTTTTTGGGGCATACGGCTGGGAATTGCCGGCTGGCTCCTTAAAATGCTCGATACGCAGGATGGTTCCCAGAGCCAAGGTGGCACCACTGCCAAGTCGGGCTCTTTTTGTAGTACCAAGTGCGTCCTGCAATTTGCCATCCAGAAGAGGGGCAGTTGAGTTTTGTTTGCCAGAGAAAAGGGCCGTTGTTTGTGTTTGGGGGCCTGTGGCTGGGAGTGTTCGGCTGGTTCCTGAATATGTACGATACGCAGGATTGTTCCCAGATCCAAGGTGGCAGCAGTGCCATGTTGTGCTGGTGTGATAGTCCCAAGTGGATCCTGCAATCTGCCATCCAGAAGTGGGGCAGCTGATTTTTGTTTGCCAGAGGAAAGGTCCGTGGTTTGTTTTTGGGGGCATATGGCTGAGAGTGGCCGGCTGGCCCCTGAAAATCCACGATACACAGGATGGTTCCCAGATCCAAGGTGGCACCTGTGCCAAGTCGGGCTGATTTGATAGTACTAAGTAGCTCCTGCAATCTGCCATGCAGAAGCGGGGCAGCTTACTTTTGTTTGCCAGGGAAACGGGCCGAGGTTTGTGTTTGGGGGCCTGTGGCTGGGAGTGTTCGGCTGGTTCCTGAATATGTACGATACGCAGGATTGTTCCCAGATCCAAGGTGGCAGCAGTGCCATGTTGTGCTGGTGTGATAGTCCCAAGTGGCTCCTGCAATCTGCCATCCAGAAGTGGGGCAGCTGATTTTTGTTTGCCAGAGAAAAGGTCCGTGGTTTGTTTTTGGGGGCATATGGCTGAGAGTGGCCGGCTGGCCCCTGAAAATCCACGATACACAGGATGGTTCCCAGATCCAAGGTGGCACCTGTGCCAAGTCGGGCTGATTTGATAGTACTAAGTAGCTCCTGCAATCTGCCATGCAGAAGCGGGGCAGCTTACTTTTGTTTGCCAGGGAAACGGGCCGAGGTTTGTGTTTGGGGGCCTATGGCTGAGAGTGACCGGCTGGCTCCTGAAAAGCTACAATAGGCAGGATGGTGACCAGACCCATGGTGGCACCAGTGCCAAGTTGGGCTGGTTTGATAGTACCAAGTGGTTCCTGCAATCTGCCATCCAGAAGCAGGGCAGCTGAGTTTTGTTTGCCAGAGAAAAGGGCCTTGGTTTGTGTTTGGGGGCATATGGCTGGGTGTGGCCAGCTGGCTCCTTAAAATGCACGATATGCAACATGGCTCCCAGACCCAAGGTGGCACAAGTGCCAAGTTGGGCTGGTTTGATAGTACCAAGTGGCTCCTGCAATCTTCCATGATCACGTGGAGAAATACTTTCTGGTTTCAGCCTCATGCTCTTTCTTCTCTCCCTCAACTTCTCTATCACCTCTCATCTGGTTCACATGCGCTGTCTTCAAGGTCCACAGGCTACTTTTCACAGAATCTTCTGGCCTGATGAAGTAAGGATGATGAATAGAACAGAGCTGGGATCTATTTTCCAGTTTGGATAAAATGCATTCTGCACACAAATCCAAGGAGAACGGGCTGCCCCGATGCCCAGAAAATCTTTCACTCCTGCTAGTGTTCTACGTCAACCGCAACTTAGTCTGAAAGAAAAGCTTTTTCTCTGAGAGCATCTGAGAGGTTTGCATGAAGCACTGATATCTGACATATGCAATTTTGAATAGGAGAGGAAAAAGAAAATGGCAAGGAGTTTTTAATTTTAGTGGTTTCAATTTTAATTTCCGTGCACTTTTTCAAAACTTGTCAGCTCAAATGCCCATCAACATCTTTTAGTCATCTGTAAGTCAGTATTCATATAAAATGTGCTTCAAATCCAAAGAATTTCAAATTTGCACTCCAAGCTTCTATGCCTAGATTTATGATTTCCTACACATATTAGATGAAAGGAAGGCCTTTTTTACTGTGGGAGTGCTGGAACACTGGAACAGGTTGCCCAGAGAAGTTGTGGGTGTCCCATCCCTGAAAGTATTCAAGGTCACCTTGGACGGGGCTTGGAGCAGCAACAAAGGAGAAGCTTGATGGTAGAGAAACAAAGTTGGACTATAGAAGAAACTCGGATTGAAGTATAGGATCAAGTTTTCTCTCAGCTCTTGGGGTAAATTCAAAGTTGTACAAAATGACATTTATCTGTGCTATTCACTACTGTAACAGAAAGTTTCATGAAAACTGTACAGAAGATAGTAAATTTTAAAAGAGATAAGAATTACAGCATAAAATCCATGGGATAGGTTACAACATGAGACACTCTCTAAGAGAAAATCTCTGTGTTTCAGCACTTCATCGGGGTAAGATTTCATGAAGTGCCAAAGAAGGCGGCAAAATATCATTCGGGACATTATTTACTGGAATTCAGCCTGGCCATTAGTAGGAACTGCCTTTGAACATATCATGTAGATATACCACACACACTTTCCCTTCACTGAAAAATTACTGTTTACAACAAATAAGCAATTGACAATCAAAATTGATTGAAAGCATCTTAAACATGTCAAGTATTTCATTGTAGATGATCTGTGATCCAAATGCTTCTTCCACCTTCGAGAGGGACAGAAGAATTCTTCCATATCATGATGGTTTAAAATTGTATCAACCAATGTTTTCTGCTGAAAAGATATCATCTATTTTTTTCTATTTTTGGAAGAAAATATTCCTAGACATACAACAGGTGAGAACTAAGTAATTTTAAAGAAACAAATGAAATGAAAATATTCTGTAAATAGAATGAAATGAAAAGCTGTGTTTTAAATAGGAGCTAAATATTAAACAGAATTTTTGTACCAGGCATTTGAATTACTGCACCAGCTCTTTTGCCCATCAAGAGAGGCATTTAGCATTTCAGTCTTTTCCAAGGTGTTCATGATCTGCTATGCTGATCTCTGTGTGTGCCTAGGTGTGTGTGGAGGGGGGGGCATATGAAGGGGAGTGTGTATGTTTGCTTTACAATTGTTGTGGCAGATTCATGCCTCAGCTCCACATTTTGTTTTAAAAAGGTCACACCGAGTGGATATGAAGTTTACTATCAACAAGAGATCGATTCCCAAATCATCCATTTGACTCTCCCTTATAAATCATGTGCTTTGTTGCATATTTTATCAAATATACTTTCAAGCCAGATGGAGGAAGGAGGATGTGGGAATCCCTCCACCATCTTGCAACTTTTATGTAAGTAGGTTTTCAAGAAAATCATCATTTCTCTTTTAAATATGTCTGGAACAGGCATGATGGTAGTGTCAACCTGTTGGAGTTTTTGTTGCTGGAAGAAGTTGTACAAAAGGATTGGTTTTTACATTGACCAGTTACTGAATCAAGCGCAGGAATACATTGGAAATTTAGCTGGGGGTTCCTTTTCCCAGCAGACTACTTCTAGAACGAGCTTGTACACTGAAGCTGACTCTTTTGCTCTCTTTTTGTTTCTTTCCTATTTTCTTGGCTTCTTTGCCACTATCTAGACAATTTTGGAACTTTGTTCCCAACTAAAATGGTTTCAATAGTCTGATTGTGATCATACATTTTTACAAGGAATTTTTAAAATCTTTCCTCGAGTCCAGAAAGTCAAGGACTTAGATCTTTTTCTTCCCTTATCAATATTGCCATGAAATTGATAAATAAAGACCAACTCTTTATTTTTGTTTTTAACCCACGTAGATAATTCCCATCCATTAATCCATTTTGTGGACCAATAGCTGCCATTCTGATGGAAGCTGTCACTTCTTAACAATAGGCATTCTGTGACTATGTTGACAGCACTTTGGGTGAAGATCCTAACTGGTCTTAGATATACATAGGGAGAAATTTGCTCAGCCAGTGTCAGTCTTAAGCATGCGTATCAGAAGATCTTTCTAGAGCTGGGAATTTTCCCATGAAAGGGATTCAGTTAGGGAAGAGACACTTGTGCCAGAGTTTTACATTCTTCTTGAACACTGCTTAAGGAACTTAGATGCCATGTCCATTTGGATCTCTGTCTGCACAGAACTTTGTCATGCCAGTGCTTTGAAATGCATCTTGAAGAGAATTCACTAGCACAGAATGAAAGAGAGTGGAAGGGGTTGGTGGGGCTAACCAGGCCCAACCCCCCTGCCTAAACCAGGATACCTAGAGCCTCTTGCCCAGGATTCTATCTGGGTGTACTTTTAATGTCTTCAAAGATCCAGGCTCCACAATCTTTCTGGGCAGTCTGTGCCGTGGTTCAGTCACCCTGACAGTAAAGAAACATTTACTGATGTTCAAAGGCAATCTCCTGTATTTCAGTGTGTGCCCACTGCCTCTTGTCTTTTCCCTCAGCATCACTGAAAAGACACTGATTCCCTCCCCTTTGCACTATTGCTTCCATATGTATGTGTGATGCCATGTAGAGGTATGTCAAAAACCTCCCTGAAGCCCAGGCAGATAATATTCCCTTCATCTACCAGTCAAGTTGATTCATCAGAGGAGTTTAAAGTGATGTTCAGCATGAAATTCCCCTGAAAAATCATGCTAACTACATTATTTGGTCATCTGTCGTGTGCCTGGCAAGGATTTCCAGGAAGAGCTGCTTCATCAACTTCCTGGGGATAAAAAAGAGGCTGGCTGGTGTGTACTATGGCGAGTCCTCTTAATTGCCTTTTTTGAAGATGGGTGTCATTTGCTAACATCCACTCTTTAGCCTCTCTTGTCGTCTACATCTTAGCAAAACGCTTTTCCACTATGTCTGGCTAGGAAAAACTGTGCCAGCACAGAAAACATCTCCCATCGTGTTCTAGAAGTTGCACGGATGTCTGCCAAGTGTTTGGCAGGAAGAAAAGAAAAGTTGTCCAAAACAGCTTCCAATCGAATGTTCCTGTGATTGGAAAAGTCAGGAGAGTGCAAAGGTACTGTTTTCTATCAGTTGGCAAGGTGCGCACACAATCCCAGTGTTGTACAGCTTGCTTCTTCACCTTCCCGAAGCTGCCGCTCTCGCCGGCTGCCGGAGCCCAAGAAGCGGCTTCTTCGCGCAAAGACGATTGTGCCGCTCACAGGGCTCACCTTAGCGCGGCTTCTGCCGAAAGACGCCCGGCAGCGGCTCTTACCTCCGGAGAGCATCCTACCTTCGTCTTTCGCGTCTTTTGTAGTCTACATCTTAGCAAAACGCTTTTCCACTATGTCTGGCTAGGAAAAACTGTGCCAGCACAGAAAACATCTCCCATCGTGTTCTAGAAGTTGCACGGATGTCTGCCAAGTGTTTGGCAGGAAGAAAAGAAAAGTTGTCCAAAACAGCTTCCAATCGAATGTTCCTGTGATTGGAAAAGTCAGGAGAGTGCAAAGATACTGTTTTCTATCAGTTGGCAAGGTGCGCACACAATCCCAGTGTTGTACAGCTTGCTTCTTCACCTTCCCGAAGCTGCCGCTCTCGCCGGCTGCCGGAGCCCAAGAAGCGGCTTCTTCGCGCAAAGACGATTGTGCCGCTCACAGTGCTCTCCTTAGCGCGGCTTCTGCCGAAAGACGCCCGGCAGCGGCTCTTACCTCCGGAGAGCATCCTACCTTCGTCTTTCTCGTCTTTTGTAGTCTACATCTTAGCAAAACGCTTTTCCACTATGTCTGGCTAGGAAAAACTGTGCCAGCACAGAAAACATCTCCCATCGTGTTCTAGAAGTTGCACGGATGTCTGCCAAGTGTTTGGCAGGAAGAAAAGAAAAGTTGTCCAAAACAGCTTCCAATCGAATGTTCCTGTGATTGGAAAAGTCAGGAGAGTGCAAAGGTACTGTTTTCTATCAGTTGGCAAGGTGCGCACACAATCCCAGTGTTGTACAGCTTGCTTCTTCACCTTCCCGAAGCTGCCGCTCTCGCCGGCTGCCGGAGCCCAAGAAGCGGCTTCTTCGCGCAAAGACGATTGTGCCGCTCACAGTGCTCTCCTTAGCGCGGCTTCTGCCGAAAGACGCCCGGCAGCGGCTCTTACCTCCGGAGAGCATCCTACCTTCGTCTTTCGCGTCTTTTGTAGTCTACATCTTAGCAAAACGCTTTTCCACTATGTCTGGCTAGGAAAAACTGTGCCAGCACAGAAAACATCTCCCATCGTGTTCTAGAAGTTGCACGGATGTCTGCCAAGTGTTTGGCAGGAAGAAAAGAAAAGTTGTCCAAAACAGCTTCCAATCGAATGTTCCTGTGATTGGAAAAGTCAGGAGAGTGCAAAGGTACTGTTTTCTATCAGTTGGCAAGGTGCGCACACAATCCCAGTGTTGTACAGCTTGCTTCTTCACCTTCCCGAAGCTGCCGCTCTCGCCGGCTGCCGGAGCCCAAGAAGCGGCTTCTTCGCGCAAAGACGATTGTGCCGCTCACAGTGCTCTCCTTAGCGCGGCTTCTGCCGAAAGACGCCCGGCAGCGGCTCTTACCTCCGGAGAGCATCCTACCTTCGTCTTTCGCGTCTTTTGTAGTCTACATCTTAGCAAAACGCTTTTCCACTATGTCTGGCTAGGAAAAACTGTGCCAGCACAGAAAACATCTCCCATCGTGTTCTAGAAGTTGCACGGATGTCTGCCAAGTGTTTGGCAGGAAGAAAAGAAAAGTTGTCCAAAACAGCTTCCAATCGAATGTTCCTGTGATTGGAAAAGTCAGGAGAGTGCAAAGGTACTGTTTTCTATCAGTTGGCAAGGTGCGCACACAATCCCAGTGTTGTACAGCTTGCTTCTTCACCTTCCCGAAGCTGCCGCTCTCGCCGGCTGCCGGAGCCCAAGAAGCGGCTTCTTCGCGCAAAGACGATTGTGCCGCTCACAGTGCTCTCCTTAGCGCGGCTTCTGCCGAAAGACGCCCGGCAGCGGCTCTTACCTCCGGAGAGCATCCTACCTTCGTCTTTCGCGTCTTTTGTAGTCTACAACTTAGCAAAACGCTTTTCCACTATGTCTGGCTAGGAAAAACTGTGCCAGCACAGAAAACATCTCCCATCGTGTTCTAGAAGTTGCACGGATGTCTGCCAAGTGTTTGGCAGGAAGAAAAGAAAAGTTGTCCAAAACAGCTTCCAATCGAATGTTCCTGTGATTGGAAAAGTCAGGAGAGTGCAAAGGTACTGTTTTCTATCAGTTGGCAAGGTGCGCACACAATCCCAGTGTTGTACAGCTTGCTTCTTCACCTTCCCGAAGCTGCCGCTCTCGCCGGCTGCCGGAGCCCAAGAAGCGGCTTCTTCGCGCAAAGACGATTGTGCCGCTCACAGTGCTCTCCTTAGCGCGGCTTCTGCCGAAAGACGCCCGGCAGCGGCTCTTACCTCCGGAGAGCATCCTACCTTCGTCTTTCGCGTCTTTTGTAGTCTACATCTTAGCAAAACGCTTTTCCACTATGTCTGGCTAGGAAAACCCGTGCCAGCACAGAAAACATCTCCCATCGTTTTCTAGAAGTTGCACGGATGTCTGCCAAGTGTTTGGCAGGAAGAAAAGAAAAGTTGTCCAAAACAGCTTCCAATCGAATGTTCCTGTGATTGGAAAAGTCAGGAGAGTGCAAAGGTACTGTTTTCTATCAGTTGGCAAGGTGCGCACACAATCCCAGTGTTGTACAGCTTGCTTCTTCACCTTCCCGAAGCTGCCGCTCTCGCCGGCTGCCGGAGCCCAAGAAGCGGCTTCTTCGCGCAAAGACGATTGTGCCGCTCACAGTGCTCTCCTTAGCGCGGCTTCTGCCGAAAGACGCCCGGCAGCGGCTCTTACCTCCGGAGAGCATCCTACCTTCGTCTTTCGCGTCTTTTGTAGTCTACATCTTAGCAAAACGCTTTTCCACTATGTCTGGCTAGGAAAACCCGTGCCAGCACAGAAAACATCTCCCATCGTTTTCTAGAAGTTGCACGGATGTCTGCCAAGTGTTTGGCAGGAAGAAAAGAAAAGTTGTCCAAAACAGCTTCCAATCGAATGTTCCTGTGATTGGAAAAGTCAGGAGAGTGCAAAGGTACTGTTTTCTATCAGTTGGCAAGGTGCGCACACAATCCCAGTGTTGTACAGCTTGCTTCTTCACCTTCCCGAAGCTGCCGCTCTCGCCGGCTGCCGGAGCCCAAGAAGCGGCTTCTTCGCGCAAAGACGATTGTGCCGCTCACAGTGCTCTCCTTAGCGCGGCTTCTGCCGAAAGACGCCCGGCAGCGGCTCTTACCTCCGGAGAGCATCCTACCTTCGTCTTTCGCATCTTTTGTAGTCTACATCTTAGCAAAACGCTTTTCCACTATGTCTGGCTAGGAAAACCCGTGCCAGCACAGAAAACATCTCCCATCGTTTTCTAGAAGTTGCACGGATGTCTGCCAAGTGTTTGGCAGGAAGAAAAGAAAAGTTGTCCAAAACAGCTTCCAATCGAATGTTCCTGTGATTGGAAAAGTCAGGAGAGTGCAAAGGTACTGTTTTCTATCAGTTGGCAAGGTGCGCACACAATCCCAGTGTTGTACAGCTTGCTTCTTCACCTTCCCGAAGCTGCCACTCTCAGGAGGTAAGAGCCGCTGCCGGGCGTCTTTCGGCAGAAGCTGCGCTAAGGAGAGCACTGTGAGCGGCACAATCGTCTTTGCGCGAAGAAGCCGCTTCTTGGGCTCCGGCAGCCGGCGAGAGCGGCAGCTTCGGGAAGGTGAAGAAGCAAGCTGTACAACACTGGGATTGTGTGCGCACCTTGCCAATTGATAGAAAACAGTACCTTTGCACTCTCCTGACTTTTCCAATCACAGGAACATTCGATTGGAAGCTGTTTTGGACAACTTTTCTTTTCTTCCTGCCAAACACTTGGCAGACATCCGTGCAACTTCTAGAACACGATGGGAGATGTTTTCTGTGCTGGCACAGTTTTTCCTAGCCAGACATAGTGGAAAAGCGTTTTGCTAAGATGTAGACTACAAAAGACGCGAAAGACGAAGGTAGGATGCTCTCCGGAGGTAAGAGCCGCTGCCGGGCGTCTTTCGGCAGAAGCCGCGCTAAGGAGAGCCCTGTGAGCGGCACAATCGTCTTTGCGCGAAGAAGCCGCTTCTTGGGCTCTGGCAGCCGGCGAGAGCGGCAGCTTCGGGAAGGTGAAGAAGCAAGCTGTACAACACTGGGATTGTGTGCGCACCTTGCCAACTGATAGAAAACAGTACCTTTGCACTCTCCTGACTTTTCCAATCACAGGAACATTCGATTGGAAGCTGTTTTGGACAACTTTTCTTTTCTTCCTGCCAAACACTTGGCAGACATCCGTGCAACTTCTAGAACACGATGGGAGATGTTTTCTGTGCTGGCACAGTTTTTACTAGCCAGACATAGTGGAAAAGCGTTTTGCTAAGATGTAGACTACAAAAGACGCGAAAGACGAAGGTAGGATGCTCTCCGGAGGTAAGAGCCGCTGCCGGGCGTCTTTCGGCGGAAGCCGCGCTAAGGAGAGCACTGTGAGCGGCACAATCGTCTTTGCGCGAAGAAGCCGCTTCTTGGGCTCCGGCAGCCGGCGAGAGCGGCAGCTTCGGGAAGGTGAAGAAGCAAGCTGTACAACACTGGGATTGTGTGCGCACCTTGCCAACTGATAGAAAACAGTATCTTTGCACTCTCCTGACTTTTCCAATCACAGGAACATTCGATTGGAAGCTGTTTTGGACAACTTTTCTTTTCTTCCTGCCAAACACTTGGCAGACATCCGTGCAACTTCTAGAACACGATGGGAGATGTTTTCTGTGCTGGCACAGTTTTTCCTAGCCAGACATAGTGGAAAAGCGTTTTGCTAAGATGTAGACTACAAAAGACGCGAAAGACGAAGGTAGGATGCTCTCCGGAGGTAAGAGCCGCTGCCGGGCGTCTTTCGGCAGAAGCCGCGCTAAGGAGAGCCCTGTGAGCGGCACAATCGTCTTTGCGCGAAGAAGCCGCTTCTTGGGCTCCGGCAGCCGGCGAGAGCGGCAGCTTCGGGAAGGTGAAGAAGCAAGCTGTACAACACTGGGATTGTGTGCGCACCTTGCCAACTGATAGAAAACAGTATCTTTGCACTCTCCTGACTTTTCCAATCACAGGAACATTCGATTGGAAGCTGTTTTGGACAACTTTTCTTTTCTTCCTGCCAAACACTTGGCAGACATCCGTGCAACTTCTAGAACACGATGGGAGATGTTTTCTGTGCTGGCACAGTTTTTCCTAGCCAGACATAGTGGAAAAGCGTTTTGCTAAGATGTAGACTACAAAAGACGCGAAAGACGAAGGTAGGATGCTCTCCGGAGGTAAGAGCCGCTGCCGGGCGTCTTTCGGCAGAAGCCGCGCTAAGGTGAGCCCTGTGAGCGGCACAATCGTCTTTGCGCGAAGAAGCCGCTTCTTGGGCTCCGGCAGCCGGCGAGAGCGGCAGCTTCGGGAAGGTGAAGAAGCAAGCTGTACAACACTGGGATTGTGTGCGCACCTTGCCAACTGATAGAAAACAGTACCTTTGCACTCTCCTGACTTTTCCAATCACAGGAACATTCGATTGGAAGCTGTTTTGGACAACTTTTCTTTTCTTCCTGCCAAACACTTGGCAGACATCCGTGCAACTTCTAGAACACGATGGGAGATGTTTTCTGTGCTGGCACAGTTTTTCCTAGCCAGACATAGTGGAAAAGCTTTTTGCCGAGGTGTAGATGAGAAGAGGAGCTAAAGACGAAGGTAGGATGCTCTCCGGAGGTAAGAGCCGCTGCCGGGCGTCTTTCGGCAGAAGCCGCGCTAAGGAGAGCCCTGTGAGCGGCACAATCGTCTTTGCGCGAAGAAGCCGCTTCTTGGGCTCCGGCAGCCGGCGAGAGCGGCAGCTTCGGGAAGGTGAAGAAGCAAGCTGTACAACACTGGGATTGTGTGCGCACCTTGCCAACTGATAGAAAACAGTACCTTTGCACTCTCCTGACTTTTCCAATCACAGGAACATTCGATTGGAAGCTGTTTTGGACAACTTTTCTTTTCTTCCTGCCAAACACTTGGCAGACATCCGTGCAACTTCTAGAACACGATGGGAGATGTTTTCTGTGCTGGCACAGTTTTTCCTAGCCAGACATAGTGGAAAAGCGTTTTGCTAAGATGTAGACTACAAAAGACGCGAAAGACGAAGGTAGGATGCTCTCCGGAGGTAAGAGCCGCTGCCGGGCGTCTTTCGGCAGAAGCCGCGCTAAGGAGAGCACTGTGAGCGGCACAATCGTCTTTGCGCGAAGAAGCCGCTTCTTGGGCTCCGGCAGCCGGCGAGAGCGGCAGCTTCGGGAAGGTGAAGAAGCAAGCTGTACAACACTGGGATTGTGTGCGCACCTTGCCAACTGATAGAAAATAGTACCTTTGCACTCTCCTGACTTTTCCAATCACAGGAACATTCGATTGGAAGCTGTTTTGGACAACTTTTCTTTTCTTCCTGCCAAACACTTGGCAGACATCCGTGCAACTTCTAGAACACGATGGGAGATGTTTTCTGTGCTGGCACAGTTTTTCCTAGCCAGACATAGTGGAAAAGCGTTTTGCTAAGATGTAGACTACAAAAGACGCGAAAGACGAAGGTAGGATGCTCTCCGGAGGTAAGAGCCGCTGCCGGGCGTCTTTCGGCAGAAGCCGCGCTAAGGAGAGCCCTGTGAGCGGCACAATCGTCTTTGCGCGAAGAAGCCGCTTCTTGGGCTCCGGCAGCCGGCGAGAGCGGCAGCTTCGGGAAGGTGAAGAAGCAAGCTGTACAACACTGGGATTGTGTGCGCACCTTGCCAACTGATAGAAAACAGTACCTTTGCACTCTCCTGACTTTTCCAATCACAGGAACATTCGATTGGAAGCTGTTTTGGACAACTTTTCTTTTCTTCCTGCCAAACACTTGGCAGACATCCGTGCAACTTCTAGAACACGATGGGAGATGTTTTCTGTGCTGGCACAGTTTTTCCTAGCCAGACATAGTGGAAAAGCGTTTTGCTAAGATGTAGACTACAAAAGACGCGAAAGACGAAGGTAGGATGCTCTCCGGAGGTAAGAGCCGCTGCCGGGCGTCTTTCGGCAGAAGCCGCGCTAAGGAGAGCCCTGTGAGCGGCACAATCGTCTTTGCGCGAAGAAGCCGCTTCTTGGGCTCCGGCAGCCGGCGAGAGCGGCAGCTTCGGGAAGGTGAAGAAGCAAGCTGTACAACACTGGGATTGTGTGCGCACCTTGCCAACTGATAGAAAACAGTATCTTTGCACTCTCCTGACTTTTCCAATCACAGGAACATTCGATTGGAAGCTGTTTTGGACAACTTTTCTTTTCTTCCTGCCAAACACTTGGCAGACATCCGTGCAACTTCTAGAACACGATGGGAGATGTTTTCTGTGCTGGCACAGTTTTTCCTAGCCAGACATAGTGGAAAAGCGTTTTGCTAAGATGTAGACTACAAAAGACGCGAAAGACGAAGGTAGGATGCTCTCCGGAGGTAAGAGCCGCTGCCGGGCGTCTTTCGGCAGAAGCCGCGCTAAGGTGAGCCCTGTGAGCGGCACAATCGTCTTTGCGCGAAGAAGCCGCTTCTTGGGCTCCGGCAGCCGGCGAGAGCGGCAGCTTCGGGAAGGTGAAGAAGCAAGCTGTACAACACTGGGATTGTGTGCGCACCTTGCCAACTGATAGAAAACAGTACCTTTGCACTCTCCTGACTTTTCCAATCACAGGAACATTCGATTGGAAGCTGTTTTGGACAACTTTTCTTTTCTTCCTGCCAAACACTTGGCAGACATCCGTGCAACTTCTAGAACACGATGGGAGATGTTTTCTGTGCTGGCACAGTTTTTCCTAGCCAGACATAGTGGAAAAGCTTTTTGCCGAGGTGTAGATGAGAAGAGGAGCTAAAGACGAAGGTAGGATGCTCTCCGGAGGTAAGAGCCGCTGCCGGGCGTCTTTCGGCAGAAGCCGCGCTAAGGAGAGCCCTGTGAGCGGCACAATCGTCTTTGCGCGAAGAAGCCGCTTCTTGGGCTCCGGCAGCCGGCGAGAGCGGCAGCTTCGGGAAGGTGAAGAAGCAAGCTGTACAACACTGGGATTGTGTGCGCACCTTGCCAACTGATAGAAAACAGTACCTTTGCACTCTCCTGACTTTTCCAATCACAGGAACATTCGATTGGAAGCTGTTTTGGACAACTTTTCTTTTCTTCCTGCCAAACACTTGGCAGACATCCGTGCAACTTCTAGAACACGATGGGAGATGTTTTCTGTGCTGGCACAGTTTTTCCTAGCCAGACATAGTGGAAAAGCGTTTTGCTAAGATGTAGACGACAAGAGAGGCTAAAGAGTGGATGTTAGCAAATGACACCCATCTTCAAAAAAGGCAATTAAGAGGACTCGCCATAGTACAAACCAGCCAGCCTCTTTTTTATCCCCAGGAAGTTTATGAAGCAGCTCTTCCTGGAAATCCTTGCCAGGCACATGACAGATGACCAAATAATGTAGTTAGCATGATTTTTCAGGGGAATTTCATGCTGAACATCACTTTAAACTCCTCTGATGAATCAACTTGACTGGTAGATGACGGGAATATTATCTGCCTGGGCTTCAGGGAGGTTTTTGACATACCTCTACATGGCATCACACATACATATGGAAGCAATAGTGCAAAGGGGAGGGAATCAGTGTCTTTTCAGTGATGCTGAGGGAAAAGACAAGAGGCAGTGGGCACACACTGAAATACAGGAGATTGCCTTTGAACATCAGTAAATGTTTCTTTACTGTCAGGGTGACTGAACCACGGCACAGACTGCCCAGAAAGATTGTGGAGCCTGGATCTTTGAAGACATTAAAAGTACACCCAGATAGAATCCTGGGCAAGAGGCTCTAGGTATCCTGGTTTAGGCAGGGGGGTTGGGCCTGGTTAGCCCCACCAACCCCTTCCACTCTCTTTCATTCTGTGCTAGTGAATTCTCTTCAAGATGCATTTCAAAGCACTGGCATGACAAAGTTCTGTGCAGACAGAGATCCAAATGGACATGGCATCTAAGTTCCTTAAGCAGTGTTCAAGAAGAATGTAAAACTCTGGCACAAGTGTCTCTTCCCTAACTGAATCCCTTTCATGGGAAAATTCCCAGCTCTAGAAAGATCTTCTGATACGCATGCTTAAGACTGACACTGGCTGAGCAAATTTCTCCCTATGTATATCTAAGACCAGTTAGGATCTTCACCCAAAGTGCTGTCAACATAGTCACAGAATGCCTATTGTTAAGAAGTGACAGCTTCCATCAGAATGGCAGCTATTGGTCCACAAAATGGATTAATGGATGGGAATTATCTACGTGGGTTAAAAACAAAAATAAAGAGTTGGTCTTTATTTATCGATTTCATGGCAATATTGATAAGGGAAGAAAAAGATCTAAGTCCTTGACTTTCTGGACTCGAGGAAAGATTTTAAAAATTCCTTGTAAAAATGTATGATCACAATCAGACTATTGAAACCATTTTAGTTGGGAACAAAGTTCCAAAATTGTCTAGATAGTGGCAAAGAAGCCAAGAAAATAGGAAAGAAACAAAAAGAGAGCAAAAGAGTCAGCTTCAGTGTACAAGCTCGTTCTAGAAGTAGTCTGCTGGGAAAAGGAACCCCCAGCTAAATTTCCAATGTATTCCTGCGCTTGATTCAGTAACTGGTCAATGTAAAAACCAATCCTTTTGTACAACTTCTTCCAGCAACAAAAACTCCAACAGGTTGACACTACCATCATGCCTGTTCCAGACATATTTAAAAGAGAAATGATGATTTTCTTGAAAACCTACTTACATAAAAGTTGCAAGATGGTGGAGGGATTCCCACATCCTCCTTCCTCCATCTGGCTTGAAAGTATATTTGATAAAATATGCAACAAAGCACATGATTTATAAGGGAGAGTCAAATGGATGATTTGGGAATCGATCTCTTGTTGATAGTAAACTTCATATCCACTCGGTGTGACCTTTTTAAAACAAAATGTGGAGCTGAGGCATGAATCTGCCACAACAATTGTAAAGCAAACATACACACTCCCCTTCATATGCCCCCCCCTCCACACACACCTAGGCACACACAGAGATCAGCATAGCAGATCATGAACACCTTGGAAAAGACTGAAATGCTAAATGCCTCTCTTGATGGGCAAAAGAGCTGGTGCAGTAATTCAAATGCCTGGTACAAAAATTCTGTTTAATATTTAGCTCCTATTTAAAACACAGCTTTTCATTTCATTCTATTTACAGAATATTTTCATTTCATTTGTTTCTTTAAAATTACTTAGTTCTCACCTGTTGTATGTCTAGGAATATTTTCTTCCAAAAATAGAAAAAAATAGATGATATCTTTTCAGCAGAAAACATTGGTTGATACAATTTTAAAACCATCATGATATGGAAGAATTCTTCTGTCCCTCTCGAAGGTGGAAGAAGCATTTGGATCACAGATCATCTACAATGAAATACTTGACATGTTTAAGATGCTTTCAATCAATTTTGATTGTCAATTGCTTATTTGTTGTAAACAGTAATTTTTTCAGTGAAGGGAAAGTGTGTGTGGTATATCTACATGATATGTTCAAAGGCAGTTCCTACTAATGGCCAGGCTGAATTCCAGTAAATAATGTCCCGAATGATATTTTGCCGCCTTCTTTGGCACTTCATGAAATCTTACCCCGATGAAGTGCTGAAACACAAGAGATTTTCTCTTAGAGAGTGTCTCATGTTGTAACCTATCCCATGGATTTTATGCTGTAATTCTTATCTCTTTTAAAATTTACTATCTTCTGTACAGTTTTCATGAAACTTTCTGTTACAGTAGTGAATAGCACAGATAAATGTCATTTTGTACAACTTTGAATTTACCCCAAGAGCTGAGAGAAAACTTGATCCTATACTTCAATCCGAGTTTCTTCTATAGTCCAACTTTGTTTCTCTACCATCAAGCTTCTCCTTTGTTGCTGCTCCAAGCCCCGTCCAGGGTGACCTTGAATACTTTCAGGGATGGGACACCCACAACTTCTCTGGGCAACCTGTTCCAGTGTTCCAGCACTCCCACAGTAAAAAAGGCCTTCCTTTCATCTAATATGTGTAGGAAATCATAAATCTAGGCATAGAAGCTTGGAGTGCAAATTTGAAATTCTTTGGATTTGAAGCACATTTTATATGAATACTGACTTACAGATGACTAAAAGATGTTGATGGGCATTTGAGCTGACAAGTTTTGAAAAAGTGCACGGAAATTAAAATTGAAACCACTAAAATTAAAAACTCCTTGCCATTTTCTTTTTCCTCTCCTATTCAAAATTGCATATGTCAGATATCAGTGCTTCATGCAAACCTCTCAGATGCTCTCAGAGAAAAAGCTTTTCTTTCAGACTAAGTTGCGGTTGACGTAGAACACTAGCAGGAGTGAAAGATTTTCTGGGCATCGGGGCAGCCCGTTCTCCTTGGATTTGTGTGCAGAATGCATTTTATCCAAACTGGAAAATAGATCCCAGCTCTGTTCTATTCATCATCCTTACTTCATCAGGCCAGAAGATTCTGTGAAAAGTAGCCTGTGGACCTTGAAGACAGCGCATGTGAACCAGATGAGAGGTGATAGAGAAGTTGAGGGAGAGAAGAAAGAGCATGAGGCTGAAACCAGAAAGTATTTCTCCATGTGATCATGGAAGATTGCAGGAGCCACTTGGTACTATCAAACCAGCCCAACTTGGCACTGGTGCCACCATGGGTCTGGTCACCATCCTGCCTATCGTAGCTTTCAGGAGCCAGCCGGTCACTCTCAGCCATAGGCCCCCAAACACAAACCTCGGCCCGTTTCCCTGGCAAACAAAAGTAAGCTGCCCCGCTTCTGCATGGCAGATTGCAGGAGCTACTTAGTACTATCAAATCAGCCCGACTTGGCACAGGTGCCACCTTGGATCTGGGAACCATCCTGTGTATCGTGGATTTTCAGGGGCCAGCCGGCCACTCTCAGCCATATGCCCCCAAAAACAAACCACGGACCTTTTCTCTGGCAAACAAAAATCAGCTGCCCCACTTCTGGATGGCAGATTGCAGGAGCCACTTGGGACTATCACACCAGCACAACATGGCACTGCTGCCACCTTGGATCTGGGAACAATCCTGCGTATCGTACATATTCAGGAACCAGCCGAACACTCCCAGCCACAGGCCCCCAAACACAAACAACGGCCCTTTTCTCTGGCAAACAAAACTCAACTGCCCCTCTTCTGGATGGCAAATTGCAGGACGCACTTGGTACTACAAAAAGAGCCCGACTTGGCAGTGGTGCCACCTTGGCTCTGGGAACCATCCTGCGTATCGAGCATTTTAAGGAGCCAGCCGGCAATTCCCAGCCGTATGCCCCAAAAAGAAACCATGGACCTTTTCTCTGGCAAAAAAAACTCAGCTGTCCCGCTTCTGGATGGCAGATTGCAGGAGTTACTTTGAACCATACAACCAGCCTTACTTGGCACTGGTGCCACCTTGGATCTGGGAACCATCCTGCCTATCGTTGATTTTCAGGGGCCAGCCGGCCACTCTCAGCCATAGGCCCCCAAACACAAACCACAGCCCTTTTCTCTAGCAAACAAAATTCAACTGCCCCGCTTCTGGATGGCAAATTGCAGGAGCCACTGGGTACTACAAAAACAGCCTGACTTGGCACTGGTGCCACCTTGCGCCTGGTTACCATGCGGCGTATCGTGCATTTTAAGGAGCCAGGTGGCCACTCCCAGCCATATGCCCCCAAACACAACCCACGGCCCTTTTCTCTGGCAAACAAAACTCAGCTGCCCCGCTTCTGGATGGCAGATTGCAGGAGACACTTGGTACTATCAAACCAGCCCGACTTGGCACTGGTGCCACCTTGGGTCTGGGAACCATCCTGCGTATTGTGGATTGTCAGGAGACAGCCGACCACTCTCGGCCACAGAGCCCAATCAAAAACAAAGGTCCGTTTCCCTGGCAAAAAAAACTCAGCTGCCCCGCTTCTGGATGGGAGATTGCAGGAGGCACTTGACACTGTCAAACCAGCCCCACTTGGCACTGGTGCCACCTTGGGTCTGGGAACCATGCTGCGTATCGTGGATTTTCAGGAGCCAGCCGGCCACTGCCAGCCACAGGCCCCCAAACACAAACCACAGCCTTTTTCTCTGGCAAACAAAACTCAGCTGCCCCGCTTCTGGATGGCAGATTGCAGGAGCCACTTGGTACTATCAAACCAGCCCGACTTGGCACTGGTGCCACCTTGGGTCTGGGAACCATCCTGCCTATCGTGGATTTTAAGGAGCCAGCCGGCTACTCCCAGCCACAGGCCCCCAACAAAAACCACGGCCCGTTTTTCTCGCAAACAAAACTTAGCTGCCTCACTTCTGGATGGCAGATTGCAGGAGCCACTTGGTGTAATCAAACCAGCCCGACTTGGCACTGGTGCCACCTTGGGTCTGGGAACCATCCTGCGTATCGTGGATTCTAAGGAGCCACCCGGCCACTCTGAGCCACAGGCCCCCAAACAAAATCAACGGCGCTGTTCCCTGGAAAACAAAACACGCCTGCCAACTTTTTGATGGAGTTTGCAGGAGCCACTTGGTACTATCAAACCAGCCCGACTTGGCACTGGTGCCACCTTGGGTCTGGGAAACATCCTGCGTATCGTGGATTCTTAGGAGCCAGCCGGCCACTCCTAGCCACAGGCCCCCAAACAAAAACCTAGGCCTATTTCTCTGGCAAACAAAAGTAAGCTGCCCTGCTTCTGGATGGCAGATTGCAGGAGACACTTGGTACTATCAAACCAGCCCAACTTGGCACTGGTGCCACCTTGGGTCTGGGAACCATCCTGCGTATCGTGGATTCTAAGGAGCCAGCTGGCCACTCCCAGCCACAGGCCCCCAAACACAAACAACGGCGCTTTTCCCTGGAAAACAAAACTCGCCTGCCAACTTTTTGATGGCAGATTGCAGGAGCCACTTGGTACTATCAAATCAGCCCAACTTGGCACTGGTGCCACCATGGGTCTGGTCACCATCCTGCCTATCGTAGCTTTTCAGGAGCCAGCCGGTCACTCCCAGCCATAGGCCCCCAGACAAAAACCTCGGCCCGTTTCCCTGGCAAACAAAAGTAAGCTGCCCCGCTTCTGGATGGCAGATTGCAGTACGCACTTGGTACTATCAAACCAGCCCAACTTGGAAATGGTGCCACCTTGGGTCTGGGAACCATCCTGCGTATCGTGGATTCTAAGGAGCCAGCGGGCCACTCCCAGCCACAGGCCCCCAAATACAAACAATGGCGCTTTTCCCTGGAAAACAAAACTCGCCTGCCAAATTTTTGATGGCAGATTGCAGGAGCCACTTGGTACTATCAAATCAGCCCAACTTGGCACTGGTGCCACCATGGATCTGGTCACCATCCTGCCTATCGTAGCTTTTCAGGTGCCAGCCGGTCACTCCCAGCCATAGGAACCCAGACACAAACCTCGGCCCGTTTCCCTGGCAAACAAAAGTAAGCTGCCCCGCTTCTGGATGGCAGATTGCAGGAGCCACTTTGCACCATCAAACTGGCCCGACTTGTCACTGGTGCCACCTCAGGTCTGGGAACCCTCCTGCGTATCGTGGATTCCAATTAGCAAGACGGCCACTCCCAGCCACAGGCCCCCAAACACAAACAACGGCGCTTTTCCCTGGAAAACAAAACTCGCCTGCCAACTTTTTGATGGCAGATTGCAGGAGCCACTTGGTACTATCAAACCAGCCCAACTTGGCACTGCTGACACCATGGGTCTGGTCACCTTCCTGCCTATCGTAGCTTTTCAGGAGCCAGCCGGTCACTCCCAGCCATAGGCCCCCAGACACAAAGCTCTGCCCGTTTCCCTGGCAAACAAAAGTAAGCTGCCCCGCTTCTGGATGGCAGATTTCAGGATCCACTTGTTATTATCAAACCAGCCCGACTTGGTACTGGTGCCACCTCTGGTCTGGGAACCATCCTGCGTATCTTGGATTCTAAGGAGCCAGCCGGCCACTCCCAGCCACAGGCCCCCAAAAAAAAACATCGGCGCTTTTCCCTGGAAAACAAAACTCGCCTGCCAACATTTTGATTGCAGATTGCAGGAACCACTTGGTACTATCAAACCAGCCCAACTTGGCACTGGTGCCACCTTGGGTCTGGGAACCATCCGGCGTATCGTGTGTTTAAAGGAGCCAGCCGGCCACTCCAGCCACAGGCCCGCAGACAAAAACAACGGCGCTTTTCCCTGGAAAACAAAGCTTGCCTGCTGACTTTTGATGGCAGATTGCAGGAGCCACTTTGTACTTTGAAATCAGCCGAACATGGCTCTGGTGCCACCATGGGTCTGGTCACCATCCTGCCTATCGTAGCTTTTCAGGAGCCAGCCGGTCACTCCCAGCCATAGGCCCCCAGACACAAAGCTCGGCCCGTTTCCCTGGCAAACAAAAGTAAGCTACCCCGCTTCTGGATGGCAGATTGCAGGACGCACTTGGTACTATCAAACCAGCCCAACTTATCACTGGTGCCACCTCAGGTCAGGGAACCATCCTGCGTATTGTGGATTCTAAGGAGCCAGCCGGCCACTCCCAGCCACAGGCCCCCAAACACAAACAACGGCGCTTTTCCCTGGAAAACAAAACTCGCCTGCCAACTTTTGATGGCAGATTGCCGGAGCCACTTGGTACTATCAAACCAGCCCAACTTGGCACTGGTGCCACCATGGGTCTGGTCACCATCCTGCCTATCGTAGCTTTTCAGGAGCCAGCCGGTCACTCCCAGCCATAGACCCCAGACACAAACCTCGGCCCGTTTCCCTGGCAAAAAAAAATAAGCTGCCCCGATTCTGGATGGCAGATTGCAGGAGCCACTTTGCACCATCAAACTAGCCCGACTTGGCACTGGTGCCACCTCAGGTCTGGGAACCATCCTGCGTATCGTGGATTCTAAGGAGCCAGCCGGACACTCCCAGCCACAGGCCCTCAAACACAAACAGCGGCGCTTTTCCCTGGAAAACAAAACTCGCCTGCCAAATTTTGATGGCAGATTGCCGGAGCAACTTGGTACTATCAAACCAGCCCAACTTGGCACTGGTGCCACCATGGGTCTGGTCACCATCCTGCCTATCGTAGATTTTCAGGACCTAGCCGGTCACTCCCAGCCATAGGCCCCCAGACACAAACCTCGGCCCGTTTCCGAGGCAAACAAAACTAAGCGGCGCCGCTTGTGGATGGCAGATTGCAGGACGCACTTGGTACTATCAAACCAGCCCGACTTGGCACTGGTGCCACCTCTGGTCTGGGAACCATCCTGCGTATCGTGGATTCCAATTAGCAAGCTGGCCACTCCCAGCCACAGGCCCCCAAACACAAACAACGGCGCTTTTCCCTGGAAAACAAAACTCGCCTGCCAACATTTTGATGGCAGATTGCAGGAGCCACTTGGTACTATCAAATCAGCCGAACATGGCACTGGTGCCACCATGGGTCTTGGAACCATCCTGCCTATCGTAGCTGTTCAGGCGCCAGCCGGTCACTCCCAGCCATAGGCCCCCAGAGAAAAATCTCGGCCCTTTTCCCTGGAAAACAAAAGTAAGCTGCCCCGCTTCTGGATGGCAGATTGCAGGAATAACTTGGTACTATCAAACCAGCCCAACTTGGCACTGGTGCCACCTTGGGTCTGGGAACCATCCGGCGTATCGTGGATTCTAAGGAGCCAGCCGGTCACTCCCAGCCACAGGCCCCCAAACACAAACAACGGCGCTTTTCCCTGGAAAACAAAACTCGCCTGCCAACATTTTGATGGCAGATTGCAGGAGCCACTTGCTACTATCAAATCAGCCCAACTTGGCACTGGTGCCACCATGGGTCTGGTCACCATCCTGCCTATCGTAGCTTTTCAGGAGCCAGCCGGTCACTCCCAGCCATAGGCCCCCAGACACAAAGCTCGGCCCGTTTCCCTGGCAAACAAAAGTAAGCTGCCCCGCTTCTGGATGGCAGATTGCAGGACGCGCTTGGTAGTATCAAACCAGCCCGACTTGTCACTGGTGCCAACTCTGGTCTGGGAACCATCCTGCGTATCGTTGATTCTAATTAGCCAGCCGGCCACTCCCAGCCACAGGCCCCCAAACACAAACAAGGGCGCTTTCCCCTGGAAAACAAAACTCGCCTGCCAAATTTTTGATGGCAGATTGCAGGAGCCACTTGGTACTATCAAATCAGCCCAACTCGGCACTGGTGCCACCATGGGTCTGGTCACCATCCTGCCTATCGTAGCTTTTCAGGAGCCAGCCGGTCACCCCCAGCCACAGGCCCCGAGACAAAAACCTCGGCCCGTTTCCCTGGCAAAAAAAAGTAAGCTACCTCGCTTCTGGATGGCAGATTGCAGGAGCCACTTTGCACCATCCAACTAGCCCGACTTGGCACTGGTGCCACCTCAGGTCTGGGAACCATGCTGCGTATCGTGGATTCTAATTAGCCATCCGGCCACTCCCACCCACAGGCCCCTAAACACAAACAACGGCGCTTTTCCCTGGAAAACAAAACTCGCCTGCCAATTTTTGATGGCAGATTGCAGGAGCCACTTGGTACTATCAAACCAGCCCAACTTGGCACTGGTGCCACCATGGGTCTGGTCACCATCCTGCCTATCGTAGCTTTTCAGGAGCCAGCCGGTCACTCCCAGCCATAGGCGCCCAGACCCAAAGCTCGGCCCGTTTCCCTGGCTAGCAAAAGTAAGCTGTCCCGCTTCTGGATGGCAGATTGCAGGACGCACTTGGTAGTATCAAACCAGCCCGACTTGGCACTGGCGCCGCCTCACGTCTGGGAACCATCCTGCGTATCGTGGATTCTAAGCAACCAGCCGGCCACTCCCAGCCACAGGCCCCCAAACACAAACAACGGCGCTTTTCCCTGGAAAACAAAACTCGCCTGCCAACTTTTTGATGGCAGATTGCAGGAGCCACTTGGTACTATCAAACCAGCCCAACTTGGCACTGGTGCCACCATGGGTCTGGTCACCATCCTGCCTATCGTAGCTTTTCAGGAGCCAGCCGGTCACTCCCAGCCATAGGCGCCCAGACCCAAAGCTCGGCCCGTTTCCCTGGCTAGCAAAAGTAAGCTGTCCCGCTTCTGGATGGCAGATTGCAGGACGCACTTGGTAGTATCAAACCAGCCCGACTTGGCACTGGCGCCGCCTCACGTCTGGGAACCATCCTGCGTATCGTGGATTCTAAGCAACCAGCCGGCCACTCCCAGCCACAGGCCCCCAAACACAAACAACGGCGCTTTTCCCTGGAAAACAAAACTCGCCTGCCAACTTTTTGATGGCAGATTGCAGGAGCCACTTGGTACTATCAAACCAGCCCAACTTGGCACTGGTGCCACCTTGGGTCTGGTCACCATCCTGCCTATCATAGCTTTTCAGAGGCAGCCGGTCACTCCCAGCCATAGGCCCCCAGACACAAACCTCGGCCCGTTTCCCTGGCAAACAAAAGCAAGCTGCCCCGCTTCTGGATGGCAGATTGCAGGAGCCACTTTGCACCATCAAACTAGCCCGACTTGGCACTGGTGCCACCTCAGGTCTGGGAACCATGCTGCGTATCGTGGATTCTAATTAGCCATCCGGCCACTCCCACCCACAGGCCCCCAAACAAAAACAACGGCGCTTTTCCCTGGAAAACAAAACTCGCCTGCCAAATTTTGATGGCAGACTGCCGGAGCCACTTGGTACTATCAAACCAGCCCACCTTGACACTGGTGCCACCATGGGTCTGGTCACCATCCTGCCTATCGTAGCTTTTCAGGAGCCAGCCGGTCACTCCCAGCCATAAACCCCCAGACACAAACCTCGGCCCGTTTCCCTGGCAAACAAAAGTAAGCTGCCCCGCTTCTGGATGGCAGATTGCAGGAGCCACTTTTCACCATCAAACCAGCCCGACTTGGCACTGGTGCCACCTCTAGTCTGGGAACCATCCTGCGTATCATGGATTCTAAGGAGCCAGCCGGCCACTCCCAGCCACAGGCCCCCAAACAAAAACAACGGCGCTTTTCCCTGGATAACAAACTCGCCTGCCAAGTTTTTGATGGCAGATTGCAGGAGCCACTTGGTACTATCAAACCAGCCCAACTTGGCACTGGTGCCACCATGGGTCTGGTCACCATCCTGCCTATCGTAGCTTTTCAGGAGCCAGCCGGTCACTCCCAGCCATAGGCCCCGAGACCCAAACCTCGGCCCGTTTCCCTGGCAAACAAAAGTAAGCTACCCCGCTTCTGGATGGCAGATTGCAGGACGCACTTGGTACTATCAAACCAGCCCAACTTGGCACTGGTGCCACCTCAGGTCTGGGAACCATCCTGCGTATCGTGGATTCTAAGGAGCCAGCCGGCCACTCCCAGCCATAGGCCCCCAAACAAAACAACGGCACTTTTCCCTGGAAAACAAAACTTGCCTGCCAAATTTTTGATGGCAGATTGCAGGAGCCACTTGGTACTATCAAACCAGCCCAACTTGGCACTGGTGCCACCTCTGGTCTGGTCACCATCCTGCCTATCGTAGCTTTTCAGGAGCCAGCCGGTCACTCCCAGCCGTAGGCCCACAGACACAAAGCTCGGCCCGTTTCCCTGACAAACAATAGTAAGCTACCCCGCTTCTGGATGGCAGATTGCAGGACGCACTTGGTACTATCAAACCAGCCCGACTTGGCACTGGTGCCACCTCTGGTCTGGGAACCATCCTGCGTATGGTAGCTTCTAAGCAGCCAGCCGGCCACTCCCAGCCACAGGCCCCCAAACACAAACAACGGCGCTTTTCCCTTGAAAACAAAACTCGTCTGCCAACTTTTTGATGGCAGATTGCCGGAGCCACTTGGTACTATCAAACCAACCCAACTTGGCACTGGTGCCACCATGGGTCTCGTCACCATCCTGCCTATCGTAGCTTTTCAGGAGCCAGCCGGCCACTCCCTGCCACAGGCCCCCAAACACAAACAACGGCGCTTTTCCCTGGAAAACAAAATTCGCCTGCAAAGTTTTTGATGGCAGATTGCAGGAGCCACTTGGTACAATCAAATCAGCCCAACTTGCCACTGGTGCCACCATGGGTCTGGTCACCATCCTGCCTATCGTAGCTTTTCAGGAGCCAGCCGGTCACTCCCAGCCATAGGCCCCCAGACACAAACCTCGGCCCGTTTCCCTGGCCAACAAAAGTAAGCTGCCCCGCTTCTGGATGGCAGATTGCAGGAACCACTTGGTACTATCCAACCAGCCCAACTTGGCACTGGTGCCACCTTTGGTCTGGGAACCATGCTGAGTATCGTGGATTCTAAGGAGCCAGCCGGCCACTCCCAGCCACAGGCCCCCAAACACAAACAACGGCGCTTTTCCCTGGAAAACAAAACTCGCCTGCCAACTTTTTGATGGCAGATTGCAGGAGCCACTTGCTACTATCAAACCAGCCCAACTTGGCACTGGTGGCACCTCTTGTCTGGTCACCATCCTGCCTATCGTAGCTTTTCAGGAGCCAGCCGGTCACTGCCTGCCATAGGCCCCGAGACACAAACCTCGGCCCGTTTCCCTGGCAAACAAAAGTAAGCTGCCCCGCTTCTGGATGGCAGATTGCAGGAGCCACTTGGTACTATCAAACCAGCCCGACTTGGCACTGGTGCCACCTCTGGTCTGGGAACCATGCTGCTTATCGTGGATTTTATGGAGCCAGCCGGTCAGTCCCAGCCATAGGCCCCCAAACACAAACAACGATCCGTTTCCCTGGCAAAAAAAAGTAAGCTGCCCCGCTTCTGGATGGCAGATTGCAGGAACCACTTGGTAGTATCAAACCAGCCCAACTTGGCACTGGTGGCACCTCTTGTCTGGGAACCATGCTGCGTATCGTGGTTTCTAAGGAGCCAGCCGGCCACTCCCAACCATAGACCCCCAGACACAAACCTCGGCCCGTTTCCCTGGAAAACAAAAGTAAGCTACCCCGATTCTGGATGGCAGATTGCAGGAGCCACTTGGTACTATCAAATCAGCCCAACTTGGCACTGGTGCCACCATGGGTCTGGTAAACATCCTGCCTATCGTAGCTTTTCAGGAGCCAGCCGGCCACTCTCAGCCATATGCCCCCAAAAACAAACCACGGCCCTTTTCTCTGGCAAACAAAACTCAACTGCCCCTCTTCTGGATGGCAAATTTTGGGACGCACTTTGTACTACGAAAACCGCCCGACGTGGCACTGGTGCCACCTTGTGTCAGGGAACCATCCTGCATATCGAGCTTTTTAAGGAGCCAGCCGGCCACGCCCAGCCATAAACCCCCAAAAACAAACCACGGACCATTTCTCTTGGAAACAAAAATCCGCTGCCCCGCGTCTGTATGGCATATTGCACGAGCCACTTTGCACCATCAAACCAGCCCGACTTGGCACTGGTGCCACCTTGGGTCTGGGAACAATCCTGCATATCGTGGATTCTAAGGAGCCAGCCGGCCACTTCCACCCACAGGCCCCCAAACACAAACAACGGCGCTTTTCCCTGGAAAACAAAATTCGCCTGCCAAATTTTGATGGCAGATTGCAGGAGCCACTTGGTACTATCAAATCATCCCAACTTGGCACTGGTGCCACTCTGGGTCTGGGAACCATCCTGCCTATTGTAGCATTTCAGGAGCCAGCCGGTCACTCCCAGCCATAGGCCCCCAGACACAAACCTCGGACCGTTTCCCTGGCAAACAAAATTAAGCTGCCCCGATTCTGGATGGCAGATTGCAGGAGCCACTTGGTTGTGTCAAACCAGCCCGACTTGGCACTGGTGCCACCTTGGGTCTGGGAACCATCCTGCGTATCGTGGATTCTAAGCAGCCACCCGGCCACTCTGAGCCACAGGCCCCCAAACAAAAACTACGGCGCTTTTCCCTGGAAAACAAAACTCGCCTGCCAACTTTTTGATGGCAGATTGCAGGAGCCACTTGGTACTATCAAACCAGCCCAACTTGGCACTGGTGCCACCTCTGGTCTGGGAACCATGCTGCCTATCGTAGCTTTTCAGGAGCCAGCCGGTCACTCCCAGCCATAGACCCCCAGACACAAACCTCGGCCCGTTTCCCTGGCAAACAAAAGTAAGCTGCCCCGCTTTTGGATGGCAGATTGCAGGAGCCACGTTGCACCATCAAACCAGCCCCACTTGGCACTGGTGCCACCTTGGGTCTGGGAACAAGTTGGGCTGGTTTGATAGTACCAAGTGGCTCCTGCAATCTGCCATCCAGAAGCGGGACAGCTTACTTTTGTTTCCCAGGGAAACGGGCCGAGGTATTTGTCTGGGGGCCTATGGCTGGGAGTGACCGGGTGACTACTGAAAAGCTACGATAGGCAGGATGGTTACCAGACTCATGGTGCCACCAGTGCCAAGTCGGGCTGGTTTGATAATACTAAATAGCTCCTGCAATCTGCCATCCAGACGCGGGGCAGCGGATTTTTGTTTGCTGGAGAAAAGTTCCGTGGTTTTTTTTTTGGGGGTATATGACTGGACGTGGCCGGCTGGCTCCTTAAAAAGCTCTATACACAGGATTGTTCCCTGACCCAAGGTGGCATCAGTGCCAAGTCGGGCTGTTTTCGTAGTACCAAGTGCGTCCTGCAATTTGCCATCCAGAAGCGGGGCAGCCTACTTTTGTTTGCCAGGGAAACGTGCTGAGGTATTTGTCTGGGGGCCTATGGCTGGGAGTGAGCGGCTGGCTCCTGAAAAGCTACGATAGGCAGGATGGTGACCAGACCCATGGTGGCACCAGTGCCAAGTTGGGCTGGTTTGATAGTACCAAGTGGCTCCTGCAATCTGCCATCAAGAAGTTGGCAGGCGAGTTTTGTTTTCCAGGGAAAAGCGCCGTTGTTTTTGTTTAGAGGCCTGTGGCTGGGAGTGGCCGCCTGTCCTCGTAGAATCTACGTTACACAGCATGGTTCCCAGAGCCAAGGTGGCACCAGGGCCAAGTCGGGCTGGTTTGTAAGTACCAAGTGCATCCTGCAATCTGCCATCCAAAAGCGGGGCAGCTTACTTTTGTTTGCCAGGGAAACGGGCCGAGGTTTGTGTCCGGGGGCCTATGGCAGGGAGTGACCGGCTGGCTCCTGAAAAGCTACAATAGGCAGGATGTTTACCAGACCCATGGTGGCACCAGTGCCAAGTTGGGCTGATTTGATAGTACCAAGTGGCTCCTGCAATCTGCCATCCAGAATCGGGGTAACTTACTTTTGTTTTCCAGGGAAACGGGCCGAGGTTTGTGTCTGGGTGTCTATGGCTGGGAGTGACCGGCTGGCTCCTGAAAAGCTACGATAGGCAGGATGTTTACCAGACCCATGGTGGCACCAGTGCCAAGTTGGGCTGATTTGATAGTACCAAGTGGCTCCTGCAATCTGCCATCCAGAATCGGGGTAACTTACTTTTGTTTTCCAGGGAAACGGGCCGAGGTTTGTGTCTGGGTGTCTATGGCTGGGAGTGACCGGCTGGCTCCTGAAAAGCTACGATAGGCAGGATGGTTCCCAGACCAGAGGTGGCACCAGTGCCAAGTTGGGCTGGTTTGATAGTACCAAGTGGCTCCTGCAATCTGCCATCAAAAAGTTGGCAGGCGAGTTTTGTTTTCCAGGGAAAAGCGCCGTTGTTTGTGTTTGGGGGCCTGTGGCAGGGAGTGGCCGGCTGGCTCCTTAGAATCCACGATATGCAGGATTGTTCCCAGACCCAAGGTGGCACCAGTGCCAAGTCGGGCTGGTTTGATGGTGCAAAGTGGCTCCTGCAATCTGCCATTCAGACGCGGGGCAGCGGATTTTGTTTCCAAGAGAAATGGTCCGTGGTTTGTTTTTGGGGGTATATGGCTGGGCGTGGCCGGCTGGCTCCTTAAAAAGCTCGATATGCAGGATGGTTCCCTGACACAAGGTGGCACCAGTGCCACGTCGGGCGGTTTTCGTAGTACAAAGTGCGTCCTAAAATTTGCCATCCAGAAGAGGGGCAGTTGAGTTTTGTTTGCCAGAGAAAAGGGCCGTGGTTTGTTTTTGGGGCATATGGCTGAGAGTGGCCGGCTGGCCCCTGAAAATCCACGATAGGCAGGATGGTTCCCAGACCAGAGGTGTCACCAGTGCCAAGTCGGGCTGGTTTGATAGTACTAAGTAGCTCCTGCAATCTGCCATGCAGAAGCGGGGCAGCTTACTTTTGTTTGCCAGGGAAACGGGCCGAGGTTTGTGTCTGGGGGCCTATGGCTGGGAGTGACCGGCTGGCTCCTGAAAAGCTACGATAGGCAGGATGGTGACCAGACCCATGGTGGCACCAGCTCCAAGTTGGGCTGGTTTGATAGTACCAAGTGGCTCCTGCAATCTGCCATCAAAAAGTTGGCAGGCGAGTTTTGTTTTCCAGGGAAAAGCGCCGTTGTTTGTGTTTGGGTGCCTGTGGCTGGGAGTGGCCAGCTGGCTCCTTAGAACCCACGATACGCAGGATGGTTCCCAGACCTGAGTTGGCACCAGTGCCAAGTTGGGCTGGTTTGATGGTACCAAGTGGCTCCTGCAATCTGCCATCCAGAAGCGGGGCAGCTTACTTTTGTTTGCCAGGGAAACGGGCCGAAATATTTGTCTGGGGGCCTCTGGCTGGGGGTGGCTGGCTGGCTCCTGAAAAGCTACGATAGGCAGGATGGTGACCAGACCCATGGTGGCACCAGTGCCAAGTTGGGGTGGTTTGATAATACCAAGTGGCTCCTGCAATCTGCCATCAAAAGTTTGGCAGGCGAGTTTTGTTTTCCAGGGAAAAGCACCGTTGTGTGTGTTTTGGGGCCTGTGGCTGGGAGTGGCCAGCTGGCTCCTTAGAATCCACGATACGCAGGATGGTTCCCAGACCCAAGGTGGCATCAGTGCCAAGTCGGGCTGGTTTGTTAGTACCAAGTGGTTCCTGCAATCTGCCATCCAGAAGCGGGGCAGCTGAATTTTGTTTGCCAGAGAAAAAGGCTGTTTTTTGTGTTTCGGGGCCTGTGGCTGGGAGTGGCCGCCTGGCTCCTGAAAATCCAGGTTACGCAGGATGGTTCCCAGATCCAAGGTGGCACCAGTGCCAAGTCGGGCTGGTTTCATAGTACCCAGTGGCTCCTGCAATCTCCCATCCAGAAGCGGGGCAGCTGAGTTTTGTTTGCCTGTGAAACGGGCCGTTGTTTTTAATTGGGGTCTGTGGCCGAGAGTGTTCGGCTGGCTCCTGACAACCCACAATACGCAGGATGGTTCCCAGACCCAAGGTGGCACCAGTGCCAAGTTGGGCTGGTTTGATAGTACCAAGTGGCTCCTGCAATCTGCCATCCAGAAGCGGTGCAGTTGAGTTTTGTTTGCCAGAGAAAAGGGCCGTGGGTTGTGTTTGGGGGCATATGGCTGGGAGTGGCCGGCTGTCTCATTAAAAAGTTCGATACGCAGGATGGTTCCCAGACCCAAGAGGGCACCAGTGCCAAGTCGGGCTGTTTTTATAGTACCAAGTGCGTCCTGCAATTTGCCATCCAGAAGAGGGGCAGTTGAGTTTTGTTTGCCAGAGAATAGCGCCGTTGTTTGTGTTTGGGGGCTTGTGGCTCGTAGTGGCCGACTGGCGCCTTAGAATCTGTGTTACGCAGCATGGTTCCCAGACCCAAGGTGGCACCAGTGCCAAGTTGGGCTGGTTTGATAGTACCAAGTGGCTCCTGCAATCTGCCATCCAGAAGCGGGGTAGCTTACTTTTGTTTGCCAGGGAAACGGGCCGAGGTTTGTGACTGGGGACCTATGGCTGGGAGTGACCGGCTGGCTCCTGGAAAGCTACGATTGGCAGGATGGTTACCAGACCCATGGTGGCACCAGTGCCAAGTTGGGCTGGTTTGATAGTACCAAGTGGCTCCTGCAATCTGCCATCAAAAAGTTGGCAGGCGAGTTTTGTTTTCCAGGGAAAAGCGACATTGTTTGTATTTGGGGGCCTGTGGCTGGGAGTGACCGGCTGGCTCCTTTGAACCCACGATACGCAGGATGGTTCCCAGACCCAAGGTGGCACCAGTGCCAAGTTTTGCTGGTTTGATACTACCAAGTGCGTCCTGCAATCTGCCATCCAGAAGCGGGGCAGCTTAATTTTGTTTGCCAGGGAAACGGGCCGTGGGTTTTGTTTGGGGGCATATAGCTGAGAGTGGCCGGCTGGCTCCTGAAAATCCACGCTAGGCAGCATGGTTCCCAGATGCAATGTGGCACCAGTGCCAAGTCGGGCTGGTTTGATGGTGCAAAGTGGCTCCTGCAATCTGCCATCCAGAAGCGAGGCAGCTGATTTTTGTTTGCCAGAGGAAAATTCCGTGGATTGTTTTTGGGGGCATATTGCTGGGAGTGGCCGGCTGGCTCCTTAAAATGCTCGATACGCATGATGGTTCCCAGGCCCAAGGTGTCACCACTACCAAGTCGGCCTGCGGTTTTAGTATCAAGTTCATCCTGCAATTTGCCATCCAGAAGAGGGGCAGTTGAGTTTTGTTTGCCAGAGAAACGGGCCGAGGTTTCTGTTTGGGGACATATGGCTGAGAGTGGCCGGCTGGCCCCTGAATATCCACGATACAGAGCATGGTTCCCAGATCCAAGGTGGCACCAGTGCCAAGTTGGGCTGGTTTGATAGTACCAAGTGTCTCCTGCAATCTGCCATCCAGAAGCAGGGCAGCTTACTTTTGTTTGCCAGAGAAATAGGCCTAGGTTTTTGTTTGGGGGCCTGTGGCTAGGAGTGGCCGGCTGGCTCCTTAGAATCCACGATACGCAGGATGGTTCCCAGACCCAAGGTGGCACCAGTGCCAAGTCGGGCTGGTTTGATAGTACCAAGTGGCTCCTGCAAACTCCATCAAAAAGTTGGCAGGCGTGTTTTGTTTTCCAGGGAACAGCGCCGTTGATTTTGTTTGGGGGCCTGTGGCTGGGAGTGGCCGGCTGGCTCCTTAGAATCCACGATACGCAGGATGGTTCCCAGACCCAAGGTGGCACCAGTGCCAAGTCGGGCTGGTTTGATTACACCAAGTGGCTCCTGCAATCTGCCATCCAGAAGTGAGGCAGCTAAGTTTTGTTTGCGAGAAAAAAGGGCCGTGGTTTTTGTTGGGGGCCTGTGGCTGGGAGTAGCCGGCTGGCTCCTTAAAATCCACGATAGGCAGGATGGTTCCCAGACCCAAGGTGGCACCAGTGCCAAGTCGGGCTGGTTTGATAGTACCAAGTGGCTCCTGCAATCTGCCATCCAGAAGCGGGGCAGCTGAGTTTTGTTTGCCAGAGAAAAAGGCTGTGGTTTGTGTTTGGGGGCCTGTGGCTGGCAGTGGCCGGCTGGCTCCTGAAAATCCACGATACGCAGCATGGTTCCCAGACCCAAGGTGGCACCAGTGCCAAGTGGGGCTCGTTTGACAGTGTCAAGTGCCTCCTGCAATCTCCCATCCAGAAGCGGGGCAGCTGAGTTTTTTTTGCCAGGGAAACGGACCTTTGTTTTTGATTGGGCTCTGTGGCCGAGAGTGGTTGGCTGTCTCCTGACAATCCACAATACGCAGGATGGTTCCCAGACCCAAGGTGGCACCAGTGCCAAGTCGGGCTGGTTTGATAGTACCAAGTGTCTCCTGCAATCTGCCATCCAGAAGCGGGGCAGCTGAGTTTTGTTTGCCAGAGAAAAGGGCCGTGGGTTGTGTTTGGGGGCATATGGCTGGGAGTGGCCACCTGGCTCCTTAAAATGCACGATACGCCGCATGGTAACCAGACGCAAGGTGGCACCAGTGCCAAGTCAGGCTGTTTTTGTAGTACCCAGTGGCTCCTGCAATTTGCCATCCAGAAGCGGGGCAGTTGAATTTTTTTTGCTAGAGAAAAGGGCTGTGGTTTGTGTTTGGGGGCCTATGGCTGAGAGTGGCCGGCTGGCCCCTGAAAATCAACGATAGGCAGGATGGTTCCCAGATCCAAGGTGGCACCAGTGCCAAGTAAGGCTGGTTGTATGGTTCAAAGTAACTCCTGCAATCTGCCATCCAGAAGCGGGACAGCTGAGTTTTTTTTGCCAGAGAAAAGGTCCATGGTTTCTTTTTGGGGCATACGGCTGGGAATTGCCGGCTGGCTCCTTAAAATGCTCGATACGCAGGATGGTTCCCAGAGCTAAGGTGGCACCACTGCCAAGTCGGGCTCTTTTTGTAGTACCAAGTGCGTCCTGCAATTTGCCATCCAGAAGAGGGGCAGTTGAGTTTTGTTTGCCAGAGAAAAGGGCCGTTGTTTGTGTTTGGGGGCCTGTGGCTGGGAGTGTTCGGCTGGTTCCTGAATATGTACGATACGCAGGATTGTTCCCAGATCCAAGGTGGCAGCAGTGCCATGTTGTGCTGGTGTGATAGTCCCAAGTGGCTCCTGCAATCTGCCATCCAGAAGTGGGGCAGCTGATTTTTGTTTGCCAGAGAAAAGGTCCGTGGTTTGTTTTTGGGGGCATATGGCTGAGAGTGGCCGGCTGGCCCCTGAAAATCCACGATACACAGGATGGTTCCCAGATCCAAGGTGGCACCTGTGCCAAGTCGGGCTGATTTGATAGTACTAAGTAGCTCCTGCAATCTGCCATCCAGAAGCGGGGCAGCTTACTTTTGTTTGCCAGGGAAACGGGCCGAGGTTTGTGTTTGGGGGCCTATGGCTGAGAGTGACCGGCTGGCTCCTGAAAAGCTACAATAGGCAGGATGGTGACCAGACCCATGGTGGCACCAGTGCCAAGTTGGGCTGGTTTGATAGTACCAAGTGGTTCCTGCAATCTGCCATCCAGAAGAGGGGCAGTTGAGTTTTGTTTGCCAGAGAAAAGGGCCTTGGTTTGTGTTTGGGGGCATATGGCTGGGTGTGGCCAGCTGGCTCCTTAAAATGCACGATATGCAACATGGCTCCCAGACCCAAGGTGGCACAAGTGCCAAGTTGGGCTGGTTTGATAGTACCAAGTGGCTCCTGCAATCTTCCATGATCACGTGGAGAAATACTTTCTGGTTTCAGCCTCATGCTCTTTCTTCTCTCCCTCAACTTCTCTATCACCTCTCATCTGGTTCACATGCGCTGTCTTCAAGGTCCACAGGCTACTTTTCACAGAATCTTCTGGCCTGATGAAGTAAGGATGATGAATAGAACAGAGCTGGGATCTATTTTCCAGTTTGGATAAAATGCATTCTGCACACAAATCCAAGGAGAACGGGCTGCCCCGATGCCCAGAAAATCTTTCACTCCTGCTAGTGTTCTACGTCAACCGCAACTTAGTCTGAAAGAAAAGCTTTTTCTCTGAGAGCATCTGAGAGGTTTGCATGAAGCACTGATATCTGACATATGCAATTTTGAATAGGAGAGGAAAAAGAAAATGGCAAGGAGTTTTTAATTTTAGTGGTTTCAATTTTAATTTCCGTGCACTTTTTCAAAACTTGTCAGCTCAAATGCCCATCAACATCTTTTAGTCATCTGTAAGTCAGTATTCATATAAAATGTGCTTCAAATCCAAAGAATTTCAAATTTGCACTCCAAGCTTCTATGCCTAGATTTATGATTTCCTACACATATTAGATGAAAGGAAGGCCTTTTTTACTGTGGGAGTGCTGGAACACTGGAACAGGTTGCCCAGAGAAGTTGTGGGTGTCCCATCCCTGAAAGTATTCAAGGTCACCTTGGACGGGGCTTGGAGCAGCAACAAAGGAGAAGCTTGATGGTAGAGAAACAAAGTTGGACTATAGAAGAAACTCGGATTGAAGTATAGGATCAAGTTTTCTCTCAGCTCTTGGGGTAAATTCAAAGTTGTACAAAATGACATTTATCTGTGCTATTCACTACTGTAACAGAAAGTTTCATGAAAACTGTACAGAAGATAGTAAATTTTAAAAGAGATAAGAATTACAGCATAAAATCCATGGGATAGGTTACAACATGAGACACTCTCTAAGAGAAAATCTCTGTGTTTCAGCACTTCATCGGGGTAAGATTTCATGAAGTGCCAAAGAAGGCGGCAAAATATCATTCGGGACATTATTTACTGGGATTCAGCCTGGCCATTAGTAGGAACTGCCTTTGAACATATCATGTAGATATACCACACACACTTTCCCTTCACTGAAAAATTACTGTTTACAACAAATAAGCAATTGACGATCAAAATTGATTGAAAGCATCTTAAACATGTCAAGTATTTCATTGTAGATGATCTGTGATCCAAATGCTTCTTCCACCTTCGAGAGGGACAGAAGAATTCTTCCATATCATGATGGTTTAAAATTGTATCAACCAATGTTTTCTGCTGAAAAGATATCATCTATTTTTTTCTATTTTTGGAAGAAAATATTCCTAGACATACAACAGGTGAGAACTAAGTAATTTTAAAGAAACAAATGAAATGAAAATATTCTGTAAATAGAATGAAATGAAAAGCTGTGTTTTAAATAGGAGCTAAATATTAAACAGAATTTTTGTACCAGGCATTTGAATTACTGCACCAGCTCTTTTGCCCATCAAGAGAGGCATTTAGCATTTCAGTCTTTTCCAAGGTGTTCATGATCTGCTATGCTGATCTCTGTGTGTGCCTAGGTGTGTGTGGAGGGGGGGGCATATGAAGGGGAGTGTGTATGTTTGCTTTACAATTGTTGTGGCAGATTCATGCCTCAGCTCCACATTTTGTTTTAAAAAGGTCACACCGAGTGGATATGAAGTTTACTATCAACAAGAGATCGATTCCCAAATCATCCATTTGACTCTCCCTTATAAATCATGTGCTTTGTTGCATATTTTATCAAATATACTTTCAAGCCAGATGGAGGAAGGAGGATGTGGGAATCCCTCCACCATCTTGCAACTTTTATGTAAGTAGGTTTTCAAGAAAATCATCATTTCTCTTTTAAATATGTCTGGAACAGGCATGATGGTAGTGTCAACCTGTTGGAGTTTTTGTTGCTGGAAGAAGTTGTACAAAAGGATTGGTTTTTACATTGACCAGTTACTGAATCAAGCGCAGGAATACATTGGAAATTTAGCTGGGGGTTCCTTTTCCCAGCAGACTACTTCTAGAACGAGCTTGTACACTGAAGCTGACTCTTTTGCTCTCTTTTTGTTTCTTTCCTATTTTCTTGGCTTCTTTGCCACTATCTAGACAATTTTGGAACTTTGTTCCCAACTAAAATGGTTTCAATAGTCTGATTGTGATCATACATTTTTACAAGGAATTTTTAAAATCTTTCCTCGAGTCCAGAAAGTCAAGGACTTAGATCTTTTTCTTCCCTTATCAATATTGCCATGAAATTGATAAATAAAGACCAACTCTTTATTTTTGTTTTTAACCCACGTAGATAATTCCCATCCATTAATCCATTTTGTGGACCAATAGCTGCCATTCTGATGGAAGCTGTCACTTCTTAACAATAGGCATTCTGTGACTATGTTGACAGCACTTTGGGTGAAGATCCTAACTGGTCTTAGATATACATAGGGAGAAATTTGCTCAGCCAGTGTCAGTCTTAAGCATGCGTATCAGAAGATCTTTCTAGAGCTGGGAATTTTCCCATGAAAGGGATTCAGTTAGGGAAGAGACACTTGTGCCAGAGTTTTACATTCTTCTTGAACACTGCTTAAGGAACTTAGATGCCATGTCCATTTGGATCTCTGTCTGCACAGAACTTTGTCATGCCAGTGCTTTGAAATGCATCTTGAAGAGAATTCACTAGCACAGAATGAAAGAGAGTGGAAGGGGTTGGTGGGGCTAACCAGGCCCAACCCCCCTGCCTAAACCAGGATACCTAGAGCCTCTTGCCCAGGATTCTATCTGGGTGTACTTTTAATGTCTTCAAAGATCCAGGCTCCACAATCTTTCTGGGCAGTCTGTGCCGTGGTTCAGTCACCCTGACAGTAAAGAAACATTTACTGATGTTCAAAGGCAATCTCCTGTATTTCAGTGTGTGCCCACTGCCTCTTGTCTTTTCCCTCAGCATCACTGAAAAGACACTGATTCCCTCCCCTTTGCACTATTGCTTCCATATGTATGTGTGATGCCATGTAGAGGTATGTCAAAAACCTCCCTGAAGCCCAGGCAGATAATATTCCCTTCATCTACCAGTCAAGTTGATTCATCAGAGGAGTTTAAAGTGATGTTCAGCATGAAATTCCCCTGAAAAATCATGCTAACTACATTATTTGGTCATCTGTCATGTGCCTGGCAAGGATTTCCAGGAAGAGCTGCTTCATCAACTTCCTGGGGATAAAAAAGAGGCTGGCTGGTTTGTACTATGGCGAGTCCTCTTAATTGCCTTTTTTGAAGATGGGTGTCATTTGCTAACATCCACTCTTTAGCCTCTCTTGTCGTCTACATCTTAGCAAAACGCTTTTCCACTATGTCTGGCTAGGAAAAACTGTGCCAGCACAGAAAACATCTCCCATCGTGTTCTAGAAGTTGCACGGATGTCTGCCAAGTGTTTGGCAGGAAGAAAAGAAAAGTTGTCCAAAACAGCTTCCAATCGAATGTTCCTGTGATTGGAAAAGTCAGGAGAGTGCAAAGGTACTGTTTTCTATCAGTTGGCAAGGTGCGCACACAATCCCAGTGTTGTACAGCTTGCTTCTTCACCTTCCCGAAGCTGCCGCTCTCGCCGGCTGCCGGAGCCCAAGAAGCGGCTTCTTCGCGCAAAGACGATTGTGCCGCTCACAGGGCTCTCCTTAGCGCGGCTTCTGCCGAAAGACGCCCGGCAGCGGCTCTTACCTCCGGAGAGCATCCTACCTTCGTCTTTAGCTCCTCTTCTCATCTACACCTCGGCAACAAGCTTCTCCACTATGTCTGGCTAGGAAAAACTGTGCCAGCACAGAAAACATCTCCCATCGTGTTCTAGAAGTTGCACGGATGTCTGCCAAGTGTTTGGCAGGAAGAAAAGAAAAGTTGTCCAAAACAGCTTCCAATCGAATGTTCCTGTGATTGGAAAAGTCAGGAGAGTGCAAAGGTACTGTTTTCTATCAGTTGGCAAGGTGCGCACACAATCCCAGTGTTGTACAGCTTGCTTCTTCACCTTCCCGAAGCTGCCGCTCTCGCCGGCTGCCGGAGCCCAAGAAGCGGCTTCTTCGCGCAAAGACGATTGTGCCGCTCACAGGGCTCTCCTTAGCGCAGCTTCTGCCGAAAGACGCCCGGCAGCGGCTCTTACCTCCGGAGAGCATCCTACCTTCGTCTTTCGCGTCTTTTGTAGTCTACATCTTAGCAAAACGCTTTTCCACTATGTCTGGCTAGGAAAAACTGTGCCAGCACAGAAAACATCTCCCATCGTGTTCTAGAAGTTGCACGGATGTCTGCCAAGTGTTTGGCAGGAAGAAAAGAAAAGTTGTCCAAAACAGCTTCCAATCGAATGTTCCTGTGATTGGAAAAGTCAGGAGAGTGCAAAGGTACTGTTTTCTATCAGTTGGCAAGGTGCGCACACAATCCCAGTGTTGTACAGCTTGCTTCTTCACCTTCCCGAAGCTGCCGCTCTCGCCGGCTGCCGGAGCCCAAGAAGCGGCTTCTTCGCGCAAAGACGATTGTGCCGCTCACAGTGCTCTCCTTAGCGCGGCTTCTGCCGAAAGACGCCCGGCAGCGGCTCTTACCTCCGGAGAGCATCCTACCTTCGTCTTTCGCGTCTTTTGTAGTCTACATCTTAGCAAAACGCTTTTCCACTATGTCTGGCTAGGAAAAACTGTGCCAGCACAGAAAACATCTCCCATCGTGTTCTAGAAGTTGCACGGATGTCTGCCAAGTGTTTGGCAGGAAGAAAAGAAAAGTTGTCCAAAACAGCTTCCAATCGAATGTTCCTGTGATTGGAAAAGTCAGGAGAGTGCAAAGGTACTGTTTTCTATCAGTTGGCAAGGTGCGCACACAATCCCAGTGTTGTACAGCTTGCTTCTTCACCTTCCCGAAGCTGCCGCTCTCGCCGGCTGCCGGAGCCCAAGAAGCGGCTTCTTCGCGCAAAGACGATTGTGCCGCTCACAGTGCTCTCCTTAGCGCGGCTTCTGCCGAAAGACGCCCGGCAGCGGCTCTTACCTCCGGAGAGCATCCTACCTTCGTCTTTCGCGTCTTTTGTAGTCTACATCTTAGCAAAACGCTTTTCCACTATGTCTGGCTAGGAAAAACTGTGCCAGCACAGAAAACATCTCCCATCGTGTTCTAGAAGTTGCACGGATGTCTGCCAAGTGTTTGGCAGGAAGAAAAGAAAAGTTGTCCAAAACAGCTTCCAATCGAATGTTCCTGTGATTGGAAAAGTCAGGAGAGTGCAAAGGTACTGTTTTCTATCAGTTGGCAAGGTGCGCACACAATCCCAGTGTTGTACAGCTTGCTTCTTCACCTTCCCGAAGCTGCCGCTCTCGCCGGCTGCCGGAGCCCAAGAAGCGGCTTCTTCGCGCAAAGACGATTGTGCCGCTCACAGTGCTCTCCTTAGCGCGGCTTCTGCCGAAAGACGCCCGGCAGCGGCTCTTACCTCCGGAGAGCATCCTACCTTCGTCTTTCGCGTCTTTTGTAGTCTACATCTTAGCAAAACGCTTTTCCACTATGTCTGGCTAGGAAAACTCGTGCCAGCACAGAAAACATCTCCCATCGTTTTCTAGAAGTTGCACGGATGTCTGCCAAGTGTTTGGGAGGAAGAAAAGAAAAGTTGTCCAAAACAGCTTCCAATCGAATGTTCATGTGATTGGAAAAGTCAGGAGAGTGCAAAGGTACTGTTTTCTATCAGTTGGCAAGGTGCGCACACAATCCCAGTGTTGTACAGCTTGCTTCTTCACCTTCCCGAAGCTGCCACTCTCAGGAGGTAAGAGCCGCTGCCGGGCGTCTTTCGGCAGAAGCCGCGCTAAGGAGAGCACTGTGAGCGGCACAATCGTCTTTGCGCGAAGAAGCCGCTTCTTGGGCTCCGGCAGCCGGCGAGAGCGGCAGCTTCGGGAAGGTGAAGAAGCAAGCTGTACAACACTGGGATTGTGTGCGCACCTTGCCAACTGATAGAAAACAGTACCTTTGCACTCTCCTGACTTTTCCAATCACAGGAACATTCGATTGGAAGCTGTTTTGGACAACTTTTCTTTTCTTCCTGCCAAACACTTGGCAGACATCCGTGCAACTTCTAGAACACGATGGGAGATGTTTTCTGTGCTGGCACAGTTTTTCCTAGCCAGACATAGTGGAAAAGCGTTTTGCTAAGATGTAGACTACAAAAGACGCGAAAGACGAAGGTAGGATGCTCTCCGGAGGTAAGAGCCGCTGCCGGGCGTCTTTCGGCAGAAGCCGCGCTAAGGAGAGCCCTGTGAGCGGCACAATCGTCTTTGCGCGAAGAAGCCGCTTCTTGGGCTCCGGCAGCCGGCGAGAGCGGCAGCTTCGGGAAGGTGAAGAAGCAAGCTGTACAACACTGGGATTGTGTGCGCACCTTGCCAACTGATAGAAAACAGTACCTTTGCACTCTCCTGACTTTTCCAATCACAGGAACATTCGATTGGAAGCTGTTTTGGACAACTTTTCTTTTCTTCCTGCCAAACACTTGGCAGACATCCGTGCAACTTCTAGAACACGATGGGAGATGTTTTCTGTGCTGGCACAGTTTTTCCTAGCCAGACATAGTGGAAAAGCGTTTTGCTAAGATGTAGACTACAAAAGACGCGAAAGACGAAGGTAGGATGCTCTCCGGAGGTAAGAGCCGCTGCCGGGCGTCTTTCGGCAGAAGCCGCGCTAAGGAGAGCCCTGTGAGCGGCACAATCGTCTTTGCGCGAAGAAGCCGCTTCTTGGGCTCCGGCAGCCGGCGAGAGCGGCAGCTTCGGGAAGGTGAAGAAGCAAGCTGTACAACACTGGGATTGTGTGCGCACCTTGCCAACTGATAGAAAACAGTACCTTTGCACTCTCCTGACTTTTCCAATCACAGGAACATTCGATTGGAAGCTGTTTTGGACAACTTTTCTTTTCTTCCTGCCAAACACTTGGCAGACATCCGTGCAACTTCTAGAACACGATGGGAGATGTTTTCTGTGCTGGCACAGTTTTTCCTAGCCAGACATAGTGGAAAAGCGTTTTGCTAAGATGTAGACTACAAAAGACGCGAAAGACGAAGGTAGGATGCTCTCCGGAGGTAAGAGCCGCTGCCGGGCGTCTTTCGGCAGAAGCCGCGCTAAGGAGAGCACTGTGAGCGGCACAATCGTCTTTGCGCGAAGAAGCCGCTTCTTGGGCTCCGGCAGCCGGCGAGAGCGGCAGCTTCGGGAAGGTGAAGAAGCAAGCTGTACAACACTGGGATTGTGTGCGCACCTTGCCAACTGATAGAAAACAGTACCTTTGCACTCTCCTGACTTTTCCAATCACAGGAACATTCGATTGGAAGCTGTTTTGGACAACTTTTCTTTTCTTCCTGCCAAACACTTGGCAGACATCCGTGCAACTTCTAGAACACGATGGGAGATGTTTTCTGTGCTGGCACAGTTTTTCCTAGCCAGACATAGTGGAAAAGCGTTTTGCTAAGATGTAGACTACAAAAGACGCGAAAGACGAAGGTAGGATGCTCTCCGGAGGTAAGAGCCGCTGCCGGGCGTCTTTCGGCAGAAGCCGCGCTAAGGAGAGCACTGTGAGCGGCACAATCGTCTTTGCGCGAAGAAGCCGCTTCTTGGGCTCCGGCAGCCGGCGAGAGCGGCAGCTTCGGGAAGGTGAAGAAGCAAGCTGTACAACACTGGGATTGTGTGCGCACCTTGCCAACTGATAGAAAACAGTACCTTTGCACTCTCCTGACTTTTCCAATCACAGGAACATTCGATTGGAAGCTGTTTTGGACAACTTTTCTTTTCTTCCTGCCAAACACTTGGCAGACATCCGTGCAACTTCTAGAACACGATGGGAGATGTTTTCTGTGCTGGCACAGTTTTTCCTAGCCAGACATAGTGGAAAAGCGTTTTGCTAAGATGTAGACTACAAAAGACGCGAAAGACGAAGGTAGGATGCTCTCCGGAGGTAAGAGCCGCTGCCGGGCGTCTTTCGGCAGAAGCCGCGCTAAGGAGAGCACTGTGAGCGGCACAATCGTCTTTGCGCGAAGAAGCCGCTTCTTGGGCTCCGGCAGCCGGCGAGAGCGGCAGCTTCGGGAAGGTGAAGAAGCAAGCTGTACAACACTGGGATTGTGTGCGCACCTTGCCAACTGATAGAAAACAGTACCTTTGCACTCTCCTGACTTTTCCAATCACAGGAACATTCGATTGGAAGCTGTTTTGGACAACTTTTCTTTTCTTCCTGCCAAACACTTGGCAGACATCCGTGCAACTTCTAGAACACGATGGGAGATGTTTTCTGTGCTGGCACAGTTTTTCCTAGCCAGACATAGTGGAAAAGCTTTTTGCCGAGGTGTAGATGAGAAGAGGAGCTAAAGACGAAGGTAGGATGCTCTCCGGAGGTAAGAGCCGCTGCCGGGCGTCTTTCGGCAGAAGCCGCGCTAAGGAGAGCCCTGTGAGCGGCACAATCGTCTTTGCGCGAAGAAGCCGCTTCTTGGGCTCCGGCAGCCGGCGAGAGCGGCAGCTTCGGGAAGGTGAAGAAGCAAGCTGTACAACACTGGGATTGTGTGCGCACCTTGCCAACTGATAGAAAACAGTACCTTTGCACTCTCCTGACTTTTCCAATCACAGGAACATTCGATTGGAAGCTGTTTTGGACAACTTTTCTTTTCTTCCTGCCAAACACTTGGCAGACATCCGTGCAACTTCTAGAACACGATGGGAGATGTTTTCTGTGCTGGCACAGTTTTTCCTAGCCAGACATAGTGGAAAAGCGTTTTGCTAAGATGTAGACGACAAGAGAGGCTAAAGAGTGGATGTTAGCAAATGACACCCATCTTCAAAAAAGGCAATTAAGAGGACTCGCCATAGTACAAACCAGCCAGCCTCTTTTTTATCCCCAGGAAGTTGATGAAGCAGCTCTTCCTGGAAATCCTTGCCAGGCACATGACAGATGACCAAATAATGTAGTTAGCATGATTTTTCAGGGGAATTTCATGCTGAACATCACTTTAAACTCCTCTGATGAATCAACTTGACTGGTAGATGAAGGGAATATTATCTGCCTGGGCTTCAGGGAGGTTTTTGACATACCTCTACATGGCATCACACATACATATGGAAGCAATAGTGCAAAGGGGAGGGAATCAGTGTCTTTTCAGTGATGCTGAGGGAAAAGACAAGAGGCAGTGGGCACACACTGAAATACAGGAGATTGCCTTTGAACATCAGTAAATGTTTCTTTACTGTCAGGGTGACTGAACCACGGCACAGACTGCCCAGAAAGATTGTGGAGCCTGGATCTTTGAAGACATTAAAAGTACACCCAGATAGAATCCTGGGCAAGAGGCTCTAGGTATCCTGGTTTAGGCAGGGGGGTTGGGCCTGGTTAGCCCCACCAACCCCTTCCACTCTCTTTCATTCTGTGCTAGTGAATTCTCTTCAAGATGCATTTCAAAGCACTGGCATGACAAAGTTCTGTGCAGACAGAGATCCAAATGGACATGGCATCTAAGTTCCTTAAGCAGTGTTCAAGAAGAATGTAAAACTCTGGCACAAGTGTCTCTTCCCTAACTGAATCCCTTTCATGGGAAAATTCCCAGCTCTAGAAAGATCTTCTGATACGCATGCTTAAGACTGACACTGGCTGAGCAAATTTCTCCCTATGTATATCTAAGACCAGTTAGGATCTTCACCCAAAGTGCTGTCAACATAGTCACAGAATGCCTATTGTTAAGAAGTGACAGCTTCCATCAGAATGGCAGCTATTGGTCCACAAAATGGATTAATGGATGGGAATTATCTACGTGGGTTAAAAACAAAAATAAAGAGTTGGTCTTTATTTATCAATTTCATGGCAATATTGATAAGGGAAGAAAAAGATCTAAGTCCTTGACTTTCTGGACTCGAGGAAAGATTTTAAAAATTCCTTGTAAAAATGTATGATCACAATCAGACTATTGAAACCATTTTAGTTGGGAACAAAGTTCCAAAATTGTCTAGATAGTGGCAAAGAAGCCAAGAAAATAGGAAAGAAACAAAAAGAGAGCAAAAGAGTCAGCTTCAGTGTACAAGCTCGTTCTAGAAGTAGTCTGCTGGGAAAAGGAACCCCCAGCTAAATTTCCAATGTATTCCTGCGCTTGATTCAGTAACTGGTCAATGTAAAAACCAATCCTTTTGTACAACTTCTTCCAGCAACAAAAACTCCAACAGGTTGACACTACCATCATGCCTGTTCCAGACATATTTAAAAGAGAAATGATGATTTTCTTGAAAACCTACTTACATAAAAGTTGCAAGATGGTGGAGGGATTCCCACATCCTCCTTCCTCCATCTGGCTTGAAAGTATATTTGATAAAATATGCAACAAAGCACATGATTTATAAGGGAGAGTCAAATGGATGATTTGGGAATCGATCTCTTGTTGATAGTAAACTTCATATCCACTCGGTGTGACCTTTTTAAAACAAAATGTGGAGCTGAGGCATGAATCTGCCACAACAATTGTAAAGCAAACATACACACTCCCCTTCATATGCCCCCCCCTCCACACACACCTAGGCACACACAGAGATCAGCATAGCAGATCATGAACACCTTGGAAAAGACTGAAATGCTAAATGCCTCTCTTGATGGGCAAAAGAGCTGGTGCAGTAATTCAAATGCCTGGTACAAAAATTCTGTTTAATATTTAGCTCCTATTTAAAACACAGCTTTTCATTTCATTCTATTTACAGAATATTTTCATTTCATTTGTTTCTTTAAAATTACTTAGTTCTCACCTGTTGTATGTCTAGGAATATTTTCTTCCAAAAATAGAAAAAAATAGATGATATCTTTTCAGCAGAAAACATTGGTTGATACAATTTTAAACCATCATGATATGGAAGAATTCTTCTGTCCCTCTCGAAGGTGGAAGAAGCATTTGGATCACAGATCATCTACAATGAAATACTTGACATGTTTAAGATGCTTTCAATCAATTTTGATTGTCAATTGCTTATTTGTTGTAAACAGTAATTTTTCAGTGAAGGGAAAGTGTGTGTGGTATATCTACATGATATGTTCAAAGGCAGTTCCTACTAATGGCCAGGCTGAATTCCAGTAAATAATGTCCCGAATGATATTTTGCCGCCTTCTTTGGCACTTCATGAAATCTTACCCCGATGAAGTGCTGAAACACAGAGATTTTCTCTTAGAGAGTGTCTCATGTTGTAACCTATCCCATGGATTTTATGCTGTAATTCTTATCTCTTTTAAAATTTACTATCTTCTGTACAGTTTTCATGAAACTTTCTGTTACAGTAGTGAATAGCACAGATAAATGTCATTTTGTACAACTTTGAATTTACCCCAAGAGCTGAGAGAAAACTTGATCCTATACTTCAATCCGAGTTTCTTCTATAGTCCAACTTTGTTTCTCTACCATCAAGCTTCTCCTTTGTTGCTGCTCCAAGCCCCGTCCAGGGTGACCTTGAATACTTTCAGGGATGGGACACCCACAACTTCTCTGGGCAACCTGTTCCAGTGTTCCAGCACTCCCACAGTAAAAAAGGCCTTCCTTTCATCTAATATGTGTAGGAAATCATAAATCTAGGCATAGAAGCTTGGAGTGCAAATTTGAAATTCTTTGGATTTGAAGCACATTTTATATGAATACTGACTTACAGATGACTAAAAGATGTTGATGGGCATTTGAGCTGACAAGTTTTGAAAAAGTGCACGGAAATTAAAATTGAAACCACTAAAATTAAAAACTCCTTGCCATTTTCTTTTTCCTCTCCTATTCAAAATTGCATATGTCAGATATCAGTGCTTCATGCAAACCTCTCAGATGCTCTCAGAGAAAAAGCTTTTCTTTCAGACTAAGTTGCGGTTGACGTAGAACACTAGCAGGAGTGAAAGATTTTCTGGGCATCGGGGCAGCCCGTTCTCCTTGGATTTGTGTGCAGAATGCATTTTATCCAAACTGGAAAATAGATCCCAGCTCTGTTCTATTCATCATCCTTACTTCATCAGGCCAGAAGATTCTGTGAAAAGTAGCCTGTGGACCTTGAAGACAGCGCATGTGAACCAGATGAGAGGTGATAGAGAAGTTGAGGGAGAGAAGAAAGAGCATGAGGCTGAAACCAGAAAGTATTTCTCCACGTGATCATGGAAGATTGCAGGAGCCACTTGGTACTATCAAACCAGCCCAACTTGGCACTTGTGCCACCTTGGGTCTGGGAGCCATGTTGCATATCGTGCATTTTAAGGAGCCAGCTGGCCACACCCAGCCATATGCCCCCAAACACAAACCAAGGCCCTTTTCTCTGGCAAACAAAACTCAACTGCCCCTCTTCTGGATGGCAGATTGCAGGAACCACTTGGTACTATCAAACCAGCCCAACTTGGCACTGGTGCCACCATGGGTCTGGTCACCATCCTGCCTATTGTAGCTTTTCAGGAGCCAGCCGGTCACTCTCAGCCATAGGCCCCCAAACACAAACCTCGGCCCGTTTCCCTGGCAAACAAAAGTAAGCTGCCCCGCTTCTGGATGGCAGATTGCAGGAGCTACTTAGTACTATCAAATCAGCCCGACTTGGCACAGGTGCCACCTTGGATCTGGGAACCATCCTGTGTATCGTGGATTTTCAGGGGCCAGCCGGCCACTCTCAGCCATATGCCCCCAAAAACAAACCACGGACCTTTTCTCTGGCAAACAAAAATCAGCTGCCCCACTTCTGGATGGCAGATTGCAGGAGCCACTTGGGACTATCACACCAGCACAACATGGCACTGCTGCCACCTTGGATCTGGGAACAATCCTGCGTATCGTACATATTCAGGAACCAGCCGAACACTCCCAGCCACAGGTCCCCAAACACAAACAACGGCCCTTTTCTCTGGCAAACAAAACTCAACTGCCCCTCTTCTGGATGGCAAATTGCAGGACGCACTTGGTACTACAAAAAGAGCCCGACTTGGCAGTGGTGCCACCTTGGCTCTGGGAACCATCCTGCGTATTGTGGATTGTCAGGAGATAGCCAACCACTCTCGGCCACAGAGCCCAATCAAAAACAAAGGTCCGTTTCCCTGGCAAAAAAAACTCAGCTGCCCCGCTTCTGGATGGGAGATTGCAGGAGGCACTTGACACTGTCAAACGAGCCCCACTTGGCACTGGTGCCACCTTGGGTCTGGGAACCATGCTGCGTATCGTGGATTTTCAGGAGCCAGCCGGCCACTGCCAGCCACAGGCCCCCAAACACAAACCACAGCCTTTTTCTCTGGCAAACAAAACTCAGCTGCCCCGCTTCTGGATGGCAGATTGCAGGAGCCACTTGGTACTATCAAACCAGCCGGACTTGGCACTGGTGCCACCTTGGGTCTGGGAACCATCCTGCCTATCGTGGATTTTAAGGAGCCAGCCGGCTACTCCCAGCCACAGGCCCCCAACAAAAACCACGGCCCTTTTTTCTCGCAAACAAAACTTAGCTGCCTCACTTCTGGATGGCAGATTGCAGGAGCCACTTGGTGTAATCAAACCAGCCCGACTTGGCACTGGTGCCACCTTGGGTCTGGGAACCATCCTGCGTATCGTGGATTCTAAGGAGCCAGCCGGCCACTCCCAGCCACAGGCCCCCAAACAAAATCAACGGCGCTGTTCCCTGGAAAACAAAACACGCCTGCCAACTTTTTGATGGAGTTTGCAGGAGCCACTTGGTACTATCAAACCAGCCCGACTTGGCACTGGTGCCACCTTGGGTCTGGGAACCATCCTGCGTATCGTGGATTCTAAGGAGCCAGCCGGCCACTCCTAGCCACAGGCCCCCAAACAAAAACCTAGGCCTATTTCTCTGGCAAACAAAAGTAAGCTGCCCTGCTTCTGGATGGCAGATTGCAGGAGACACTTGGTACTATCAAACCAGCCCAACTTGGCACTGGTGCCACCTTGGATCTGGGAACCATGCTCTGTATCGTGGATATTCAGGGGCCAGCCGGCCACTCTCAGCCATATGCCCCCAAAAACAAACCACGGACCTTTTCTCTGGCAAACAAAACTCAACTGCCCCACTTCTGGATGGCAGATTGCAGGAGCCACTTGGGACTATCACACCAGCACAACATGGCACTGCTGCCACCTTGGATCTGGGAACAATCCTGCGTATCGTACATATTCAGGAACCAGCCGAACACTCCCAGCCACAGGCCCCCAAACACAAACAACGGCCCTTTTCTCTGGCAAACAAAACTCAACTGCCCCTCTTCTGGATGGCAAATTGCAGGACGCACTTGGTACTACAAAAAGAGCCCGACTTGGCAGTGGTGCCACCTTGGCTCTGGGAACCATCCTGCGTATCGAGCATTTTAAGGAGCCAGCCGGCAATTCCCAGCCGTATGCCCCAAAAAGAAACCATGGACCTTTTCTCTGGCAAAAAAAACTCAGCTGTCCCGCTTCTGGATGGCAGATTGCAGGAGTTACTTTGAACCATACAACCAGCCTTACTTGGCACTGGTGCCACCTTGGATCTGGGAACCATCCTGCCTATCGTTGATTTTCAGGGGCCAGCCGGCCACTCTCAGCCATAGGCCCCCAAACACAAACCACAGCCCTTTTCTCTAGCAAACAAAATTCAACTGCCCCGCTTCTGGATGGCAAATTGCAGGAGCCACTGGGTACTACAAAAACAGCCTGACTTGGCACTGGTGCCACCTTGCGTCTGGTTACCATGCGGCGTATCATGCATTTTAAGGAGCCAGGTGGCCACTCCCAGCCATATGCCCCCAAACACAACCCACGGCCCTTTTCTCTGGCAAACAAAACTCAGCTGCCCTGCTTCTGGATGGCAGATTGCAGGAGACACTTGGTACTATCAAACCAGCCCGACTTGGCACTGGTGCCACCTTGGGTCTGGGAACCATCCTGCGTATTGTGGATTGTCAGGAGACAGCCAACCACTCTCGGCCACAGAGCCCAATCAAAAACAAAGGTCCGTTTCCCTGGCAAAAAAAACTCAGCTGCCCCGCTTCTGGATGGGAGATTGCAGGAGGCACTTGACACTGTCAAACGAGCCCCACTTGGCACTGGTGCCACCTTGGGTCTGGGAACCATGCTGCGTATCGTGGATTTTCAGGAGCCAGCCGGCCACTGCCAGCCACAGGCCCCCAAACACAAACCACAGCCTTTTTCTCTGGCAAACAAAACTCAGCTGCCCCGCTTCTGGATGGCAGATTGCAGGAGCCACTTGGTACTATCAAACCAGCCCGACTTGGCACTGGTGCCACCTTGGGTCTGGGAACCATCCTGCCTATCGTGGATTTTAAGGAGCCAGCCGGCTACTCCCAGCCACAGGCCCCCAACAAAAACCACGGCCCTTTTTTCTCGCAAACAAAACTTAGCTGCCTCACTTCTGGATGGCAGATTGCAGGAGCCACTTGGTGTAATCAAACCAGCCCGACTTGGCACTGGTGCCACCTTGGGTCTGGGAACCATCCTGCGTATCGTGGATTCTAAGGAGCCAGCCGGCCACTCCCAGCCACAGGCCCCCAAACAAAATCAACGGCGCTGTTCCCTGGAAAACAAAACACGCCTGCCAACTTTTTGATGGAGTTTGCAGGAGCCACTTGGTACTATCAAACCAGCCCGACTTGGCACTGGTGCCACCTTGGGTCTGGGAACCATCCTGCGTATCGTGGATTCTAAGGAGCCAGCCGGCCACTCCTAGCCACAGGCCCCCAAACAAAAACCTAGGCCTATTTCTCTGGCAAACAAAAGTAAGCTGCCCTGCTTCTGGATGGCAGATTGCAGGAGACACTTGGTACTATCAAACCAGCCCAACTTGGCACTGGTGCCACCTTGGATCTGGGAACCATGCTCTGTATCGTGGATATTCAGGGGCCAGCCGGCCACTCTCAGCCATATGTCCCCAAACAGAAACCTCGGCCCGTTTCTCTGGCAAACAAAACTCAACTGCCCCTCTTCTGGATGGCAAATTGCAGGATGAACTTGATACTAAAACCGCAGGCCGACTTGGTAGTGGTGACACCTTGGGCCTGGGAACCATCATGCGTATCGAGCATTTTAAGGAGCCAGCCGGCCACTCCCAGCAATATGCCCCCAAAAACAATCCACGGAATTTTCCTCTGGCAAACAAAAATCAGCTGCCTCGCTTCTGGATGGCAGATTGCAGGAGCCACTTTGCACCATCAAACCAGCCCGACTTGGCACTGGTGCCACATTGCATCTGGGAACCATGCTGCCTAGCGTGGATTTTCAGGAGCCAGCCGGCCACTCTCAGCTATATGCCCCCAAACAAAACCCACGGCCCGTTTCCCTGGCAAACAAAATTAAGCTGCCCCGCTTCTGGATGGCAGATTGCAGGACGCACTTGGTAGTATCAAACCAGCAAAACTTGGCACTGGTGCCACCTTGGGTCTGGGAACCATCCTGCGTATCGTGGGTTCAAAGGAGCCAGCCGGTCACTCCCAGCCACAGGCCCCCAAATACAAACAACGGCGCTTTTCCCTGGAAAACAAAACTCGCCTGCCAACTTTTTGATGGCAGATTGCAGGAGCCACTTGGTACTATCAAACCAGCCCAACTTGGCACTGGTGCCACCATGGGTCTGGTAACCATCCTGCCTATTGTAGCTTTCCAGGAGCCAGCCGGACACTCCCAGCCATAGGTCCCCAGTCACAAACCTCGGCCCGTTTCCCTGGCAAACAAAAGTAAGCTACCCCGCTTCTGGATGGCAGATTGCAGGAGCCACTTGGTACTATCAAACCAGCCCAACTTGGCACTGGTGCCACCTTGGGTCTGGGAACCATGCTGCGTAACACAGATTCTAAGGCGCCAGTCGGCCACTACGAGCCACAAGCCCCCAAACACAAACAACGGCGCTATTCTCTGGCAAACAAAACTCAACTGCCCCTCTTCTGGATGGCAAATTGCAGGACGCACTTGGTACTATAAAAACAGCCCGACTTGGCACTGGTGCCCCCTTGGGTCTGGGAACCATCCTGCGTATCGATCTTTTTAATGAGACAGCCGGCCACTCCCAGCCATATGCCCCCAAACACAACCCACGGCCCTTTTCTCTGGCAAACAAAACTCAACTGCACCGCTTCTGGATGGCAGATTGCAGGAGCCACTTGGTACTATCAAACCAGCCCAACTTGGCACTGGTGCCACCTTGGGTCTGGGAACCATCCTGCGTATTGTGGGTTGTCAGGAGCCAGCCGAACACTCTCGGCCACAGACCCCAATTAAAAACAACGGCCCGTTTCACAGGCAAACAAAACTCAGCTGCCCCGCTTCTGGATGGGAGATTGCAGGAGGCACTTGGTGTAATCAAACCAGCCCGACTTGGCACTGGTGCCACCTTGGGTCTGGGAACCATCCTGCGTATCGTGGATTCTAAGGAGCCAGCCGGCCACTCCTAGCCACAGGCCCCCAAACAAAAACCTAGGCCTATTTCTCTGGCAAACAAAAGTAAGCTGCCCTGCTTCTGGATGGCAGATTGCAGGAGACACTTGGTACTATCAAACCAGCCCGACTTGGCACTGGTGCCACCTTGGATCTGGGAACCATGCTCTGTATCGTGGATATTCAGGGGCCAGCCGGCCACTCTCAGCCATATGTCCCCAAACAGAAACCTCGGCCCGTTTCTCTCGCAAACAAAACTCAACTGCCCCTCTTCTGGATGGCAAATTGCAGGATGAACTTGATACTAAAACCGCAGGCCGACTTGGTAGTGGTGACACCTTGGGCCTGGGAACCATCATGCGTATCGAGCATTTTAAGGAGCCAGCCGGCCACTCCCAGCAATATGCCCCCAAAAACAATCCACGGAATTTTCCTCTGGCAAACAAAAATCAGCTGCCTCGCTTCTGGATGGCAGATTGCAGGAGCCACTTTGCACCATCAAACCAGCCCGACTTGGCACTGGTGCCACATTGCATCTGGGAACCATGCTGCCTAGCGTGGATTTTCAGGAGCCAGCCGGCCACTCTCAGCTATATGCCCCCAAACAAAACCCACGGCCCGTTTCCCTGGCAAACAAAATTAAGCTGCCCCGCTTCTGGATGGCAGATTGCAGGACGCACTTGGTACTATCAAACCAGCAAAACTTGGCACTGGTGCCACCTTGGGTCTGGGAACCATCCTGCGTATCGTGGGTTCAAAGGAGCCAGCCGGTCACTCCCAGCCACAGGCCCCCAAATACAAACAATGTCGCTTTTCCCTGGAAAACAAAACTCGCCTGCCAACTTTTTGATGGCAGATTGCAGGAGCCACTTGGTACTATCAAACCAGCCCAACTTGGCACTGGTGCCACCATGGGTCTGGTCACCATCCTGCCTATCGTAGCTTTCCAGGAGCCAGCCGGTCACTCCCAGCCATAGGTCCCCAGTCACAAACCTCGGCCCGTTTCCCTGGCAAACAAAAGTAAGCTACCCCGCTTCTGGATGGCAGATTGCATGAGCCACTTGGTACTATCAAACCAGCCCAACTTGGCACTGGTGCCACCTTGGGTCTGGGAACCATGCTGCGTAACACAGATTCTAAGGCGCCAGTCGGCCACTACGAGCCACAAGCCCCCAAACACAAACAACGGCGCTATTCTCTGGCAAACAAAACTCAACTGCCCCTCTTCTGGATGGCAAATTGCAGGACGCACTTGGTACTATAAAAACAGCCCGACTTGGCACTGGTGCCCTCTTGGGTCTGGGAACCATCCTGCGTATCGATCGTTTTAATGAGACAGCCGGCCACTCCCAGCCATATGCCCCCAAACACAACCCACGGCCCTTTTCTCTGGCAAACAAAACTCAACTGCCCCTCTTCTGGATGGCAAATTGCAGGACGCACTTGGTACTACAAAAAGAGCCCGACTTGGCAGTGGTGCCACCTTGGCTCTGGGAACCATCCTGCGTATTGTGGATTGTCAGGAGACAGCCAACCACTCTCGGCCACAGAGCCCAATCAAAAACAAAAGTCCGTTTCCCTGGCAAAAAAAACTCAGCTGCCCCGCTTCTGGATGGGAGATTGCAGGAGGCACTTGACACTGTCAAACGAGCCCCACTTGGCACTGGTGCCACCTTGGGTCTGGGAACCATGCTGCGTATCGTGGATTTTCAGGAGCCAGCCGGCCACTGCCAGCCACAGGCCCCCAAACACAAACCACAGCCTTTTTCTCTGGCAAACAAAACTCAGCTGCCCCGCTTCTGGATGGCAGATTGCAGGAGCCACTTGGTACTATCAAACCAGCCGGACTTGGCACTGGTGCCACCTTGGGTCTGGGAACCATCCTGCCTATCGTGGATTTTAAGGAGCCAGCCGGCTACTCCCAGCCACAGGCCCCCAACAAAAACCACGGCCCTTTTTTCTCGCAAACAAAACTTAGCTGCCTCACTTCTGGATGGCAGATTGCAGGAGCCACTTGGTGTAATCAAACCAGCCCGACTTGGCACTGGTGCCACCTTGGGTCTGGGAACCATCCTGCGTATCGTGGATTCTAAGGAGCCAGCCGGCCACTCCCAGCCACAGGCCCCCAAACAAAATCAACGGCGCTGTTCCCTGGAAAACAAAACACGCCTGCCAACTTTTTGATGGAGTTTGCAGGAGCCACTTGGTACTATCAAACCAGCCCGACTTGGCACTGGTGCCACCTTGGGTCTGGGAACCATCCTGCGTATCGTGGATTCTAAGGAGCCAGCCGGCCACTCCTAGCCACAGGCCCCCAAACAAAAACCTAGGCCTATTTCTCTGGCAAACAAAAGTAAGCTGCCCTGCTTCTGGATGGCAGATTGCAGGAGACACTTGGTACTATCAAACCAGCCCAACTTGGCACTGGTGCCACCTTGGATCTGGGAACCATGCTCTGTATCGTGGATATTCAGGGGCCAGCCGGCCACTCTCAGCCATATGCCCCCAAAAACAAACCACGGACCTTTTCTCTGGCAAACAAAACTCAACTGCCCCACTTCTGGATGGCAGATTGCAGGAGCCACTTGGGACTATCACACCAGCACAACATGGCACTGCTGCCACCTTGGATCTGGGAACAATCCTGCGTATCGTACATATTCAGGAACCAGCCGAACACTCCCAGCCACAGGCCCCCAAACACAAACAACGGCCCTTTTCTCTGGCAAACAAAACTCAACTGCCCCTCTTCTGGATGGCAAATTGCAGGACGCACTTGGTACTACAAAAAGAGCCCGACTTGGCAGTGGTGCCACCTTGGCTCTGGGAACCATCCTGCGTATCGAGCATTTTAAGGAGCCAGCCGGCAATTCCCAGCCGTATGCCCCAAAAAGAAACCATGGACCTTTTCTCTGGCAAAAAAAACTCAGCTGTCCCGCTTCTGGATGGCAGATTGCAGGAGTTACTTTGAACCATACAACCAGCCTTACTTGGCACTGGTGCCACCTTGGATCTGGGAACCATCCTGCCTATCGTTGATTTTCAGGGGCCAGCCGGCCACTCTCAGCCATAGGCCCCCAAACACAAACCACAGCCCTTTTCTCTAGCAAACAAAATTCAACTGCCCCGCTTCTGGATGGCAAATTGCAGGAGCCACTGGGTACTACAAAAACAGCCTGACTTGGCACTGGTGCCACCTTGCGTCTGGTTACCATGCGGCGTATCGTGCATTTTAAGGAGCCAGGTGGCCACTCCCAGCCATATGCCCCCAAACACAACCCACGGCCCTTTTCTCTGGCAAACAAAACTCAGCTGCCCTGCTTCTGGATGGCAGATTGCAGGAGACACTTGGTACTATCAAACCAGCCCGACTTGGCACTGGTGCCACCTTGGGTCTGGGAACCATCCTGCGTATTGTGGATTGTCAGGAGACAGCCAACCACTCTCGGCCACAGAGCCCAATCAAAAACAAAGGTCCGTTTCCCTGGCAAAAAAAACTCAGCTGCCCCGCTTCTGGATGGGAGATTGCAGGAGGCACTTGACACTGTCAAACGAGCCCCACTTGGCACTGGTGCCACCTTGGGTCTGGGAACCATGCTGCGTATCGTGGATTTTCAGGAGCCAGCCGGCCACTGCCAGCCACAGGCCCCCAAACACAAACCACAGCCTTTTTCTCTGGCAAACAAAACTCAGCTGCCCCGCTTCTGGATGGCAGATTGCAGGAGCCACTTGGTACTATCAAACCAGCCCGACTTGGCACTGGTGCCACCTTGGGTCTGGGAACCATCCTGCCTATCGTGGATTTTAAGGAGCCAGCCGGCTACTCCCAGCCACAGGCCCCCAACAAAAACCACGGCCCTTTTTTCTCGCAAACAAAACTTAGCTGCCTCACTTCTGGATGGCAGATTGCAGGAGCCACTTGGTGTAATCAAACCAGCCCGACTTGGCACTGGTGCCACCTTGGGTCTGGGAACCATCCTGCGTATCGTGGATTCTAAGGAGCCAGCCGGCCACTCCCAGCCACAGGCCCCCAAACAAAATCAACGGCGCTGTTCCCTGGAAAACAAAACACGCCTGCCAACTTTTTGATGGAGTTTGCAGGAGCCACTTGGTACTATCAAACCAGCCCGACTTGGCACTGGTGCCACCTTGGGTCTGGGAACCATCCTGCGTATCGTGGATTCTAAGGAGCCAGCCGGCCACTCCTAGCCACAGGCCCCCAAACAAAAACCTAGGCCTATTTCTCTGGCAAACAAAAGTAAGCTGCCCTGCTTCTGGATGGCAGATTGCAGGAGACACTTGGTACTATCAAACCAGCCCAACTTGGCACTGGTGCCACCTTGGATCTGGGAACCATGCTCTGTATCGTGGATATTCAGGGGCCAGCCGGCCACTCTCAGCCATATGTCCCCAAACAGAAACCTCGGCCCGTTTCTCTGGCAAACAAAACTCAACTGCCCCTCTTCTGGATGGCAAATTGCAGGATGAACTTGATACTAAAACCGCAGGCCGACTTGGTAGTGGTGACACCTTGGGCCTGGGAACCATCATGCGTATCGAGCATTTTAAGGAGCCAGCCGGCCACTCCCAGCAATATGCCCCCAAAAACAATCCACGGAATTTTCCTCTGGCAAACAAAAATCAGCTGCCTCGCTTCTGGATGGCAGATTGCAGGAGCCACTTTGCACCATCAAACCAGCCCGACTTGGCACTGGTGCCACATTGCATCTGGGAACCATGCTGCCTAGCGTGGATTTTCAGGAGCCAGCCGGCCACTCTCAGCTATATGCCCCCAAACAAAACCCACGGCCCGTTTCCCTGGCAAACAAAATTAAGCTGCCCCGCTTCTGGATGGCAGATTGCAGGACGCACTTGGTACTATCAAACCAGCAAAACTTGGCACTGGTGCCACCTTGGGTCTGGGAACCATCCTGCGTATCGTGGGTTCAAAGGAGCCAGCCGGTCACTCCCAGCCACAGGCCCCCAAATACAAACAAAGGCGCTTTTCCCTGGAAAACAAAACTCGCCTGCCAACTTTTTGATGGCAGATTGCAGGAGCCACTTGGTACTATCAAACCAGCCCAACTTGGCACTGGTGCCACCATGGGTCTGGTAACCATCCTGCCTATTGTAGCTTTCCAGGAGCCAGCCGGACACTCCCAGCCATAGGTCCCCAGTCACAAACCTCGGCCCGTTTCCCTGGCAAACAAAAGTAAGCTACCCCGCTTCTGGATGGCAGATTGCAGGAGCCACTTGGTACTATCAAACCAGCCCAACTTGGCACTGGTGCCACCTTGGGTCTGGGAACCATGCTGCGTAACACAGATTCTAAGGCGCCAGTCGGCCACTACGAGCCACAAGCCCCCAAACACAAACAACGGCGCTATTCTCTGGCAAACAAAACTCAACTGCCCCTCTTCTGGATGGCAAATTGCAGGACGCACTTGGTACTATAAAAACAGCCCGACTTGGCACTGGTGCCCCCTTGGGTCTGGGAACCATCCTGCGTATCGATCTTTTTAATGAGACAGCCGGCCACTCCCAGCCATATGCCCCCAAACACAACCCACGGCCCTTTTCTCTGGCAAACAAAACTCAACTGCACCGCTTCTGGATGGCAGATTGCAGGAGCCACTTGGTACTATCAAACCAGCCCGACTTGGCACTGGTGCCACCTTGGGTCTGGGAACCATCCTGCGTATTGTGGGTTGTCAGGAGCCAGCCGAACACTCTCGGCCACAGACCCCAATTAAAAACAACGGCCCGTTTCATAGGCAAACAAAACTCAGCTGCCCCGCTTCTGGATGGGAGATTGCAGGAGGCACTTGGTGTAATCAAACCAGCCCGACTTGGCACTGGTGCCACCTTGGGTCTGGGAACCATCCTGCGTATCGTGGATTCTAAGGAGCCAGCCGGCCACTCCTAGCCACAGGCCCCCAAACAAAAACCTAGGCCTATTTCTCTGGCAAACAAAAGTAAGCTGCCCTGCTTCTGGATGGCAGATTGCAGGAGACACTTGGTACTATCAAACCAGCCCGACTTGGCACTGGTGCCACCTTGGATCTGGGAACCATGCTCTGTATCGTGGATATTCAGGGGCCAGCCGGCCACTCTCAGCCATATGTCCCCAAACAGAAACCTCGGCCCGTTTCTCTCGCAAACAAAACTCAACTGCCCCTCTTCTGGATGGCAAATTGCAGGATGAACTTGATACTAAAACCGCAGGCCGACTTGGTAGTGGTGACACCTTGGGCCTGGGAACCATCATGCGTATCGAGCATTTTAAGGAGCCAGCCGGCCACTCCCAGCAATATGCCCCCAAAAACAATCCACGGAATTTTCCTCTGGCAAACAAAAATCAGCTGCCTCGCTTCTGGATGGCAGATTGCAGGAGCCACTTTGCACCATCAAACCAGCCCGACTTGGCACTGGTGCCACATTGCATCTGGGAACCATGCTGCCTAGCGTGGATTTTCAGGAGCCAGCCGGCCACTCTCAGCTATATGCCCCCAAACAAAACCCACGGCCCGTTTCCCTGGCAAACAAAATTAAGCTGCCCCGCTTCTGGATGGCAGATTGCAGGACGCACTTGGTACTATCAAACCAGCAAAACTTGGCACTGGTGCCACCTTGGGTCTGGGAACCATCCTGCGTATCGTGGGTTCAAAGGAGCCAGCCGGTCACTCCCAGCCACAGGCCCCCAAATACAAACAATGTCGCTTTTCCCTGGAAAACAAAACTCGCCTGCCAACTTTTTGATGGCAGATTGCAGGAGCCACTTGGTACTATCAAACCAGCCCAACTTGGCACTGGTGCCACCATGGGTCTGGTCACCATCCTGCCTATCGTAGCTTTCCAGGAGCCAGCCGGTCACTCCCAGCCATAGGTCCCCAGTCACAAACCTCGGCCCGTTTCCCTGGCAAACAAAAGTAAGCTACCCCGCTTCTGGATGGCAGATTGCATGAGCCACTTGGTACTATCAAACCAGCCCAACTTGGCACTGGTGCCACCTTGGGTCTGGGAACCATGCTGCGTAACACAGATTCTAAGGCGCCAGTCGGCCACTACGAGCCACAAGCCCCCAAACACAAACAACGGCGCTATTCTCTGGCAAACAAAACTCAACTGCCCCTCTTCTGGATGGCAAATTGCAGGACGCACTTGGTACTATAAAAACAGCCCGACTTGGCACTGGTGCCCTCTTGGGTCTGGGAACCATCCTGCGTATCGATCTTTTTAATGAGACAGCCGGCCACTCCCAGCCATATGCCCCCAAACACAACCCACGGCCCTTTTCTCTGGCAAACAAAACTCAACTGCACCGCTTCTGGATGGCAGATTGCAGGAGCCACTTGGTACTATCAAACCAGCCCGACTTGGCACTGGTGCCACCTTGGGTCTGGGAACCATCCTGCGTATTGTGGGTTATCAGGAGCCAGCCGAACACTCTCGGCCACAGACCCCAATTAAAAACAACGGCCCGTTTCACAGGCAAACAAAACTCAGCTGCCCCGCTTCTGGATGGGAGATTGCAGGAGCCACTGGGTACTATGAAACCAGCCCTACTTGGCACTGATGCCACCTTGGGTCTGGGAACCATGCTGCGTATCATGGATTTTCAGGAGCCAGCCGGCCACTGCCAGCCACAGGCCCCGAAACACAAAAAACAGCCTTTTTCTCTGGCAAACAAAATTCAGCTGCCCCGCTTCTGGATGGCAGATTGCAGGAACCACTTGGTACTAACAAACCAGCCCGACTTGGCACTGATGCCACCTTGGGTCTGGGAACCATCCTGCGTATCGTGGATTCTAAGGAGCCAGCTGGCCACTCCCAGCCACAGGCCCCAAAACACACACAACGGTGCTTTTCCCTGGAAAACAAAACTCGCCTGCCAAACTTTTGATGGCAGATTGCAGGAGCCACTTGGTATTATCAAACCAGCCCAACTTGGCACTGGTGCCACCATGGGTCTGGTCACCATCCTGCCTATCGTAGCTTTTCAGGAGCCAGCCAGCCACCCCCAGCCAGAGGCCCCCAGACAAATATTTCGGCCCGTTTCCCTGGCAAACAAAAGTAAGCTGCCCTGCTTCTGGATGGCAGATTGCAGGAGCCACTTGGTACCATCAAACCAGCCCAACTTGGCACTGGTGCCAACTCAGGTCTGGGAACCATGCTGCGTATCGTGGGTTCTAAGGAGCCAGCTGGCCACTCCCAGCCACAGGCACCCAAACACAAACAACGGCGCTTTTCCCTGGAAAACAAAACTCGCCTGCCAACTTTTTGATGGCAGATTGCAGGAGCCACTTGGTACTATCAAACCAGCCCAACTTGGCACTGGTGCCACCATGGGTCTGGTCACCATCCTGCCTATCGTAGCTTTTCAGGAGCCAGCCGGTCACTCCCAGCCATAGGCCCCCAGACACAAACCTCGGCCCGTTTCCCTGGCAAACAAAAGTAAGCTGCCCCGCTTCTGCATGGCAGATTGCAGGAGCTACTTAGTACTATCAAACCAGCCCGACTTGGCACTGGTGACACCTCTGGTCTGGGAACCATCCTGCCTATCGTGGATTTTCAGGGGCCAGCCGGCCACTCTCAGCCATATGCCCCAAAAACAAACCACGGCCCTTTTCTCTGGCAAACAAAACTCAACTGCCCCTCTTCTGGATGGCAAATTTTAGGACGCACTTTGTACTACGAAAACCGCCCGACGTGGCACTGGTGCCACCTTGTGTCAGGGAACCATCCTGCATATCGAGCTTTTTAAGGAGCCAGCCGGCCACGCCCAGCCATACACCCCCAAAAACAAACCACGGACCATATCTCTTGGAAACAAAAATCCGCTGCCCCGCGTCTGGATGGCAGATTGCAGGAGCCACTTTGCACCATCAAACTAGCCCGACTTGGAGCTGGTGCCACCTTGGGTCTGGGAACAATCCTGCATATCGTGGATTCTAAGGAGCCAGCCGGCCACTCCCTGCCACAGGCCCCCAAACAAAAACAACGGCGCTTTTCCCTGGAAAACAAAATTCGCCTGCCAGCATTTTGATGGCAGATTGCAGGAGCCACTTGGTACTATCAAATCATCCCAACGTGGCACTGGTGCCACTATGGGTCTGGGAACCATCCTGCCTATTGTAGCATTTCAGGAGCCAGCCGGTCACTCCCAGCCATAGGCCCCCAGACACAAACCTCGGACCGTTTCCCTGGCAAACAAAATTAAGCTGCCCCGATTCTGGATGGCAGATTGCAGGAGCCACTTGGTTGTGTCAAACCAGCCCGACTTGGCACTGGTGCCACCTTGGGTCTGGGAACCATCCTGCGTAACGTGGATTCTAAGCAGCCACCCGGCCACTCTGAGCCACAGGCCCCCAAACACAAACAACGGCGCTTTTCCCTGGAAAACAAAACTCGCCTGCCAACTTTTTGATGGCAGATTGCAGGAGCCACTTGGTACTATCAAACCAGCCCAACTTGGCACTGGTGCCACCTCTGGTCTGGGAACCATCCTGCCTATCGTAGCTTTTCAGGAGCCAGCCGGTCACTCCCAGCCATAGACCCCCAGACACAAACCTCGGCCCGTTTCCCTGGAAAACAAAAGTAAGTTACCCCGATTCTGGATGGCAGATTGCAGGAGCCACTTGGTACTATCAAATCAGCCCAACTTGGCACTGGTGCCACCATGGGTCTGGTAAACATCCTGCCTATCGTAGCTTTTCAGGAGCCAGCCGGTCACTCCCTGCCATAGGCCCCCGGACACAAACCTCGGCCCGTTTCCCTGGCAAACAAAAGTAAGCTGCCCCGCTTTTGGATGGCAGATTGCTGGATGCACTTGGTACTTACAAACCAGCCCGACTTGGCCCTGGTGCCACCTTGGCTCTGGGAACCATGCTGCGTAACGTAGATTCTACGAGGACAGGCGGCCACTCCCAGCCACAGGCCTCTAAACAAAAACAACGGCGCTTTTCCCTGGAAAACAAAACTCGCCTGCCAACTTCTTGATGGCAGATTGCAGGAGCCACTTGGTACTATCAAACCAGCCCAACTTGGCACTGGTGCCACCATGGGTCTGGTCACCATCCTGCCTATCGTAGCTTTTCAGGAGCCAGCCGCTCACTCCCAGCCATAGGCCCCCAGACAAATACCTGGGCACGTTTCCCTGGCAAACAAAAGTAGGCTGCCCCGCTTCTGGATGGCAAATTGCAGGACGCACTTGGTACTACGAAAACAGCCCGACTTGGCACTGATGCCACCTTGGGTCAGGGAACAATCCTGTGTATAGAGCTTTTTAAGGAGCCAGCCGGCCACGTCCAGTCATATACCCCCAAAAAAAAACCACGGAACTTTTCTCCAGCAAACAAAAATCCGCTGCCCCGCGTCTGGATGGCAGATTGCAGGAGCTATTTAGTATTATCAAACCAGCCCGACTTGGCACTGGTGGCACCATGAGTCTGGTAACCATCCTGCCTATCGTAGCTTTTCAGTAGTCAGCCGGTCACTCCCAGCCATAGGCCCCCAGACAAATACCTCGGCCCGTTTCCCTGGGAAACAAAAGTAAGCTGTCCCGCTTCTGGATGGCAGATTGCAGGGGCCACTTGGTACTATCAAACCAGCCCAACTTGTTCCCAGACCCAAGGTGGCACCAGTGCCAAGTGGGGCTGGTTTGATGGTGCAACGTGGCTCCTGCAATCTGCCATCCAAAAGCGGGGCAGCTTACTTTTGTTTGCCAGGGAAACGGGCCGAGGTTTGTGTCTGGGGGTCTATGGCTGGGAGTGACCGGCTGGCTCCTGAAAAGCTACGATAGGCAGGATGGTTCCCAGACCAGAGGTGGCACCAGTGCCAAGTTGGGCTGGTTTGATAGTACCAAGTGGCTCCTGCAATCTGCCATCAAAAAGTTGGCAGGCGAGTTTTGTTTTCCAGGGAAAAGCGCCGTAGCTTTTTGTTTGGGGGCCTGTGGCTCAGAGTGGCCGGGTGGCTGCTTAGAACCCACGATACGCAGGATGGTTCCCAGACCCAAGGTGGCACCAGTGCCAAGTCGGGCTGGTTTGATTACACCAAGTGGCTCCTGCAATCTGCCATCCAGAATCGGGGCAGCTTAATTTTGTTTGCCAGGGAAACGGTCCGAGGTTTGTGTCTGGGGGCCTATGGCTGGGAGTGACCGGCTGGCTCCTGAAATGCTACAATAGGCAGCATGGTTCCCAGATCCATGGTGGCACCAGTGCCAAGTTGGGATGATTTGATAGTACCAAGTGGCTCCTGCAATCTGCCATCAAAATTTGGCAGGCGAATTTTGTTTTCCAGGGAAAAGCGCCGTTGTTTGTGTTTGGGGGCCTGTGGCTGGGAGTGGCCGGCTGGCTCCTTAGAATCCACGATATGCAGGATTGTTCCCAGACCCAAGGTGGCACCAGTGCCAAGTCGGGCTGGTTTGATGGTGCAAAGTGGCTCCTGCAATCTGCCATACAGACGCGGGGCAGCGGATTTTTGTTTCCAAGAGAAATGGTCCGTGGTTTGTTTTTGGGGGTTTATGGCTGGGCGTGGCCGGCTGGCTCCTTAAAAAGCTCGATATGCAGGATGGTTCCCTGACACAAGGTGGCACCAGTGCCACGTCGGGCGGTTTTCGTAGTACAAAGTGCGTCCTAAAATTTGCCATCCAGAAGAGGGGCAGTTGAGTTTTGTTTGCCAGAGAAAAGGGCCGTGGTTTGTTTTTGGGGGCATATGGCTGAGAGTGGCCGGCTGGCTCCTGAAAAGCTACGATAGGCAGGATGTTTACCAGACCCATGGTGGCACCAGTGCCAAGTTGGGCTGATTTGATAGTACCAAGTGGCTCCTGCAATCTGCCATCCAGAATCGGGGTAGCTTACTTTTGTTTTCCAGGGAAACGGGCCGAGGTTTGTGTCTGGGGGTCTATGGTTGGGAGTGGCCGGCTGGCTCCTTAGAAACCACGATACGCAGCATGGTTCCCAGACAAGAGGTGCCACCAGTGCCAAGTTGGGCTGGTTTGATACTACCAAGTGGTTCCTGCAATCTGCCATCCAGAAGCGGGGCAGCTTACTTTTGTTTGCCAGGGAAACGGATCGTTGTTTGTGTTTGGGGGCCTATGGCTGGGACTGACCGGCTGGCTCCATAAAATCCACGATAAGCAGCATGGTTCCCAGACCAGAGGTGGCACCAGTGCCAAGTCGGGCTGGTTTGATAGTACCAAGTGGCTCCTGCAATCTGCCATCCAGAAGCGGGGCAGCTTACTTTTGTTTGCCAGGGAAACGGGCCGAGGTTTGTGTCTCGGGGCCTATGGCAGGCAGTAACCGGCTGGCTCCTGAAAGCTACGATAGGCAGGATGGTGACCAGACCCATGGTGGCACCAGTGCCAAGTTGGGCTGGTTTGATAGTACCAAGTGGCTCCTGCAATCTGCCATCAAGAAGTTGGCAGGCGAGTTTTGTTTTCCAGGGAAAAGCGCCGTTGTTTGTGTTTGGGGGCCTGTGGTTGGGAGTGGCCGGCTGGCTCCTTAGAAACCACGATACGCAGGATGGTTCCCAGACCAGAGGTGGCACCAGTGCCAAGTCGGGCTGGTTTGATAGTACCAAGTGGCTCCTGCAATCTGCCATCCAGAAGCGGGGCAGCTTACTTTTGTTTGCCACGGAAACGGGCCGTTGTTTGTGTTTGGGCGCCTGTGGCTGGGAGTGGCCGACTGGCTCCTTAGAATCCACGATACGCAGGATGGTTCCCAGACCAGAGGTGGCACCAGTGCCAAGTCGGGCTGGTTTGATAGTACCAAGTGGCTCCTGCAATCTGCCATCCAGAAGCGGGGCAGCTTAATTTTCTTTGCCAGGGAAACGGGCCGAGCTTTGTGTCTGGGGGCCTATGGCTGGGAGTGACCGGCTGGCTCCTGAAAAGTTACGATAGGAAGGATGGTGACCAGACCCATGGTGGCACCAGTGCCAAGTTGGGCTGATTTGATAGTACCAAGTGGCTCCTGCAATCTGCCATCAAAACGTTGGTAGGCGAGTTTTGTTTTCCAGGGAAAAGCGCCGTTGTTTGTGTTTGGGGGCCTGTGGCTGGGAGTGGCCGGCTGGCTCCTTAGAATCCACGATACGCAGGATGGTTCCCAGACTTGTCGTGGCACCAGTGCCAAGTCGGGCTGGTTTGATAGTACCAAGTGGATCCTGCAATCTGCCATCCAGAAGCGGGGCAGCTTACTTTTGTTTGCCAGGGAAACGGGCCGAGGTTTTTGTCTGGGGGCCTATGGCTGGGAGTGACCGGCTGGCTCCTGAAAAGCTACGATAGGCAGGATGGTGACCAGACCCATGGTGGCAGCAGTGCCAAGTTGGGCTGGTTTGATAGTACCAAGTGGCTCCTGCAATCTGCCATCAAAAAGTTGGCAGGCGAGTTTTGTTTTCCAGGGAAAAGCGCCGTTGTTTGTGTTTGGGTGCCTGTGGTGGGAGTGGCCGGCTGGCTCTTTAGAATCCACGATACGCAGGATGGTTCCCAGACCAGTGGTGGCACCAGTGCCAAGTCGGGCGGGTTTGATAGTAACAAGTGCGTCCTACAATCTGCCATCCAGAAGCAGGGCAGCTTACTTTTGTTTTCCAGGGAAACGGGCCGAGGTTTTTGTCTGGGGGCCTATGGCTGGGAGTGACCGGCTGGCTCGTGAAAAGCTACGATAGGCAGGATGGTGACCAGACCCATGGCGGCACCAGTGCCAAGTTGGGCTGGTTTGATAGTACCAAGTGGCTCCTGCAATCTTCCATGATCACGTGGAGAAATACTTTCTGGTTTCAGCCTCTTGCTCTTTCTTCTCTCCCTCAACTTCTCTATCACCTCTCATCTGGTTCACATGCGCTGTCTTCAAGGTCCACAGGCTACTTTTCACAGAATCTTCTGGCCTGATGAAGTAAGGATGATGAATAGAACAGAGCTGGGATCTATTTTCCAGTTTGGATAAAATGCATTCTGCACACAAATCCAAGGAGAACGGGCTGCCCCGATGCCCAGAAAATCTTTCACTCCTGCTAGTGTTCTACGTCAACCGCAACTTAGTCTGAAAGAAAAGCTTTTTCTCTGAGAGCATCTGAGAGGTTTGCATGAAGCACTGATATCTGACATATGCAATTTTGAATAGGAGAGGAAAAAGAAAATGGCAAGGAGTTTTTAATTTTAGTGGTTTCAATTTTAATTTCCGTGCACTTTTTCAAAACTTGTCAGCTCAAATGCCCATCAACATCTTTTAGTCATCTGTAAGTCAGTATTCATATAAAATGTGCTTCAAATCCAAAGAATTTCAAATTTGCACTCCAAGCTTCTATGCCTAGATTTATGATTTCCTACACATATTAGATGAAAGGAAGGCCTTTTTTACTGTGGGAGTGCTGGAACACTGGAACAGGTTGCCCAGAGAAGTTGTGGGTGTCCCATCCCTGAAAGTATTCAAGGTCACCCTGGACGGGGCTTGGAGCAGCAACAAAGGAGAAGCTTGATGGTAGAGAAACAAAGTTGGACTATAGAAGAAACTCGGATTGAAGTATAGGATCAAGTTTTCTCTCAGCTCTTGGGGTAAATTCAAAGTTGTACAAAATGACATTTATCTGTGCTATTCACTACTGTAACAGAAAGTTTCATGAAAACTGTACAGAAGATAGTAAATTTTAAAAGAGATAAGAATTACAGCATAAAATCCATGGGATAGGTTACAACATGAGACACTCTCTAAGAGAAAATCTCTGTGTTTCAGCACTTCATCGGGGTAAGATTTCATGAAGTGCCAAAGAAGGCGGCAAAATATCATTCGGGACATTATTTACTGGAATTCAGCCTGGCCATTAGTAGGAACTGCCTTTGAACATATCATGTAGATATACCACACACGCTTTCCCTTCACTGAAAAATTACTGTTTACAACAAATAAGCAATTGACGATCAAAATTGATTGAAAGCATCTTAAACATGTCAAGTATTTCATTGTAGATGATCTGTGATCCAAATGCTTCTTCCACCTTCGAGAGGGACAGAAGAATTCTTCCATATCATGATGGTTTAAAATTGTATCAACCAATGTTTTCTGCTGAAAAGATATCATCTATTTTTTTCTATTTTTGGAAGAAAATATTCCTAGACATACAACAGGTGAGAACTAAGTAATTTTAAAGAAACAAATGAAATGAAAATATTCTGTAAATAGAATGAAATGAAAAGCTGTGTTTTAAATAGGAGCTAAATATTAAACAGAATTTTTGTACCAGGCATTTGAATTACTGCACCAGCTCTTTTGCCCATCAAGAGAGGCATTTAGCATTTCAGTCTTTTCCAAGGTGTTCATGATCTGCTATGCTGATCTCTGTGTGTGCCTAGGTGTGTGTGGAGGGGGGGGCATATGAAGGGGAGTGTGTATGTTTGCTTTACAATTGTTGTGGCAGATTCATGCCTCAGCTCCACATTTTGTTTTAAAAAGGTCACACCGAGTGGATATGAAATTTACTATCAACAAGAGATCGATTCCCAAATCATCCATTTGACTCTCCCTTATAAATCATGTGCTTTGTTGCATATTTTATCAAATATACTTTCAAGCCAGATGGAGGAAGGAGGATGTGGGAATCCCTCCACCATCTTGCAACTTTTATGTAAGTAGGTTTTCAAGAAAATCATCATTTCTCTTTTAAATATGTCTGGAACAGGCATGATGGTAGTGTCAACCTGTTGGAGTTTTTGTTGCTGGAAGAAGTTGTACAAAAGGATTGGTTTTTACATTGACCAGTTACTGAATCAAGCGCAGGAATACATTGGAAATTTAGCTGGGGGTTCCTTTTCCCAGCAGACTACTTCTAGAACGAGCTTGTACACTGAAGCTGACTCTTTTGCTCTCTTTTTGTTTCTTTCCTATTTTCTTGGCTTCTTTGCCACTATCTAGACAATTTTGGAACTTTGTTCCCAACTAAAATGGTTTCAATAGTCTGATTGTGATCATACATTTTTACAAGGAATTTTTAAAATCTTTCCTCGAGTCCAGAAAGTCAAGGACTTAGATCTTTTTCTTCCCTTATCAATATTGCCATGAAATTGATAAATAAAGACCAACTCTTTATTTTTGTTTTTAACCCACGTAGATAATTCCCATCCATTAATCCATTTTGTGGACCAATAGCTGCCATTCTGATGGAAGCTGTCACTTCTTAACAATAGGCATTCTGTGACTATGTTGACAGCACTTTGGGTGAAGATCCTAACTGGTCTTAGATATACATAGGGAGAAATTTGCTCAGCCAGTGTCAGTCTTAAGCATGCGTATCAGAAGATCTTTCTAGAGCTGGGAATTTTCCCATGAAAGGGATTCAGTTAGGGAAGAGACACTTGTGCCAGAGTTTTACATTCTTCTTGAACACTGCTTAAGGAACTTAGATGCCATGTCCATTTGGATCTCTGTCTGCACAGAACTTTGTCATGCCAGCGCTTTGAAATGCATCTTGAAGAGAATTCACTAGCACAGAATGAAAGAGAGTGGAAGGGGTTGGTGGGGCTAACCAGGCCCAACCCCCCTGCCTAAACCAGGATACCTAGAGCCTCTTGCCCAGGATTCTATCTGGGTGTACTTTTAATGTCTTCAAAGATCCAGGCTCCACAATCTTTCTGGGCAGTCTGTGCCGTGGTTCAGTCACCCTGACAGTAAAGAAACATTTACTGATGTTCAAAGGCAATCTCCTGTATTTCAGTGTGTGCCCACTGCCTCTTGTCTTTTCCCTCAGCATCACTGAAAAGACACTGATTCCCTCCCCTTTGCACTATTGCTTCCATATGTATGTGTGATGCCATGTAGAGGTATGTCAAAAACCTCCCTGAAGCCCAGGCAGATAATATTCCCTTCATCTACCAGTCAAGTTGATTCATCAGAGGAGTTTAAAGTGATGTTCAGCATGAAATTCCCCTGAAAAATCATGCTAACTACATTATTTGGTCATCTGTCATGTGCCTGGCAAGGATTTCCAGGAAGAGCTGCTTCATCAACTTCCTGGGGATAAAAAAGAGGCTGGCTGGTTTGTACTATGGCGAGTCCTCTTAATTGCCTTTTTTGAAGATGGGTGTCATTTGCTAACATCCACTCTTTAGCCTCTCTTGTCGTCTACATCTTAGCAAAACGCTTTTCCACTATGTCTGGCTAGGAAAAACTGTGCCAGCACAGAAAACATCTCCCATCGTGTTCTAGATGTAGCACGGATGTCTGCCAAGTGTTTGGCAGGAAGAAAAGAAAAGTTGTCCAAAACAGCTTCCAATCGAATGTTCCTGTGATTGGAAAAGTCAGGAGAGTGCAAAGGTACTGTTTTCTATCAGTTGGCAAGGTGCGCACACAATCCCAGTGTTGTACAGCTTGCTTCTTCACCTTCCCGAAGCTGCCGCTCTCGCCGGCTGCCGGAGCCGAAGAAGCGGCTTCTTCGCGCAAAGACGATTGTGCCGCTCACAGGGCTCTCCTTAGCGCGGCTTCTGCCGAAAGACGCCCGGCAGCGGCTCTTACCTCCGGAGAGCATCCTACCTTCGTCTTTAGCTCCTCTTCTCATCTACACCTCGGCAAAAAGCTTTTCCACTATGTCTGGCTAGGAAAAACTGTGCCAGCACAGAAAACATCTCCCATCGTGTTCTAGAAGTTGCACGGATGTCTGCCAAGTGTTTGGCAGGAAGAAAAGAAAAGTTGTCCAAAACAGCTTCCAATCGAATGTTCCTGTGATTGGAAAAGTCAGGAGAGTGCAAAGGTACTGTTTTCTATCAGTTGGCAAGGTGCGCACACAATCCCAGTGTTGTACAGCTTGCTTCTTCACCTTCCCGAAGCTGCCGCTCTCGCCGGCTGCCGGAGCCGAAGAAGCGGCTTCTTCGCGCAAAGACGATTGTGCCGCTCACAGGGCTCTCCTTAGCGCGGCTTCTGCCGAAAGACGCCCGGCAGCGGCTCTTACCTCCGGAGAGCATCCTACCTTCGTCTTTCGCGTCTTTTCTAGTCTACATCTTAGCAAAACGCTTTTCCACTATGTCTGGCTAGGAAAAACCGTGCCAGCACAGAAAACATCTCCCATCGTTTTCTAGAAGTTGCACGGATGTCTGCCAAGTGTTTGGGAGGAAGAAAAGAAAAGTTGTCCAAAACAGCTTCCAATCGAATGTTCATGTGATTGGAAAAGTCAGGAGTGCAAAGGTACTGTTTTCTATCAGTTGGCAAGGTGCGCACACAATCCCAGTGTTGTACAGCTTGCTTCTTCACCTTCCCGAAGCTGCCACTCTCAGGAGGTAAGAGCCGCTGCCGGGCGTCTTTCGGCAGAAGCCGCGCTAAGGAGAGCACTGTGAGCGGCACAATCGTCTTTGCGCGAAGAAGCCGCTTCTTGGGCTCCGGCATCCGGCGAGAGCGGCAGCTTCGGGAAGGTGAAGAAGCAAGCTGTACAACACTGGGATTGTGTGCGCACCTTGCCAACTGATAGAAAACAGTACCTTTGCACTCTCCTGACTTTTCCAATCACAGGAACATTTGTTTGGAAGCGTTTTGGACAACTTTTCTTTTCTTCCTGCCAAACACTTGGCAGACATCCGTGCAACTTCTAGAACACGATGGGAGATGTTTTCTGTGCTGGCACAGTTTTTCCTAGCCAGACATAGTGGAAAAGCGTTTTGCTAAGATGTAGACTACAAAAGACGCGAAAGACGAAGGTAGGATGCTCTCCGGAGGTAAGAGCCGCTGCCGGGCGTCTTTCGGCAGAAGCCGCGCTAAGGAGAGCCCTGTGAGCGGCACAACCGTCTTTGCGCGAAGAAGCCGCTTCTTGGGCTCCGGCAGCCGGCGAGAGCGGCAGCTTCGGGAAGGTGAAGAAGCAAGCTGTACAACACTGGGATTGTGTGCGCACCTTGCCAACTGATAGAAAACAGTACCTTTGCACTCTCCTGACTTTTCCAATCACAGGAACATTCGATTGGAAGCTGTTTTGGACAACTTTTCTTTTCTTCCTGCCAAACACTTGGCAGACATCCGTGCAACTTCTAGAACACGATGGGAGATGTTTTCTGTGCTGGCACAGTTTTTCCTAGCCAGACATAGTGGAAAAGCGTTTTGCTAAGATGTAGACTACAAAAGACGCGAAAGACGAAGGTAGGATGCTCTCCGGAGGTAAGAGCCGCTGCCGGGCGTCTTTCGGCAGAAGCCGCGCTAAGGAGAGCCCTGTGAGCGGCACAATCGTCTTTGCGCGAAGAAGCCGCTTCTTCGGCTCCGGCAGCCGGCGAGAGCGGCAGCTTCGGGAAGGTGAAGAAGCAAGCTGTACAACACTGGGATTGTGTGCGCACCTTGCCAACTGATAGAAAACAGTACCTTTGCACTCTCCTGACTTTTCCAATCACAGGAACATTCGATTGGAAGCTGTTTTGGACAACTTTTCTTTTCTTCCTGCCAAACACTTGGCAGACATCCGTGCAACTTCTAGAACACGATGGGAGATGTTTTCTGTGCTGGCACAGTTTTTCCTAGCCAGACATAGTGGAAAAGCGTTTTGCTAAGATGTAGACTACAAAAGACGCGAAAGACGAAGGTAGGATGCTCTCCGGAGGTAAGAGCCGCTGCCGGGTGTCTTTCGGCAGAAGCCGCGCTAAGCAGAGCCCTGTGAGCGGCACAATCGTCTTTGCGCGAAGAAGCCGCTTCTTGGGCTCCGGCAGCCGGCGAGAGCGGCAGCTTCGGGAAGGTGAAGAAGCAAGCTGTACAACACTGGGATTGTGTGCGCACCTTGCCAACTGATAGAAAACAGTACCTTTGCACTCTCCTGACTTTTCCAATCACAGGAACATTCGATTGGAAGCTGTTTTGGACAACTTTTCTTTTCTTCCTGCCAAACACTTGGCAGACATCCGTGCAACTTCTAGAACACGATGGGAGATGTTTTCTGTGCTGGCACAGTTTTTCCTAGCCAGACATAGTGGAAAAGCTTTTTGCCGAGGTGTAGATGAGAAGAGGAGCTAAAGACGAAGGTAGGATGCTCTCCGGAGGTAAGAGCCGCTGCCGGGCGTCTTTCGGCAGAAGCCGCGCTAAGGAGAGCACTGTGAGCGGCACAATCGTCTTTGCGCGAAGAAGCCGCTTCTTGGGCTCCGGCAGCCGGCGAGAGCGGCAGCTTCGGGAAGGTGAAGAAGCAAGCTGTACAACACTGGGATTGTGTGCGCACCTTGCCAACTGATAGAAAACAGTACCTTTGCACTCTCCTGACTTTTCCAATCACAGGAACATTCGATTGGAAGCTGTTTTGGACAACTTTTCTTTTCTTCCTGCCAAACACTTGGCAGACATCCGTGCTACATCTAGAACACGATGGGAGATGTTTTCTGTACTGGCACAGTTTTTCCTAGCCAGACATAGTGGAAAAGCTTTTTGCCGAGGTGTAGATGAGAAGAGGAGCTAAAGACGAAGGTAGGATGCTCTCCGGAGGTAAGAGCCGCTGCCGGGCGTCTTTCGGCAGAAGCCGCGCTAAGGAGAGCCCTGTGAGAGGCACAATCGTCTTTGCGCGAAGAAGCCGCTTCTTGGGCTCCGGCAGCCGGCGAGAGCGGCAGCTTCGGGAAGGTGAAGAAGCAAGCTGTACAACACTGGGATTGTGTGCGCACCTTGCCAACTGATAGAAAACAGTACCTTTGCACTCTCCTGACTTTTCCAATCACAGGAACATTCGATTGGAAGCTGTTTTGGACAACTTTTCTTTTCTTCCTGCCAAACACTTGGCAGACATCCGTGCAACGTCTAGAACACGATGGGAGATGTTTTCTGTGCTGGCACAGTTTTTCCTAGCCAGACATAGTGGAAAAGCTTTTTGCCGAGGTGTAGATGAGAAGAGGAGCTAAAGACGAAGGTAGGATGCTCTCCGGAGGTAAGAGCCGCTGCCGGTCGTCTTTCGGCAGAAGCCGCGCTAAGGAGAGCACTGTGAGCGGCACAATCGTCTTTGCGCGAAGAAGCCGCTTCTTGGGCTCCGGCAGCAGGCGAGAGCGGCAGCTTCGGGAAGGTGAAGAAGCAAGCTGTACAACACTGGGATTGTGTGCGCACCTTGCCAACTGATAGAAAACAGTACTTTGCACTCTCCTGACTTTTCCAATCACAGGAACATTCGATTGGAAGCTGTTTTGGACAACTTTTCTTTTCTTCCTGCCAAACACTTGGCAGACATCCGTGCAACTTCTAGAACACGATGGGAGATGTTTTCTGTGCTGGCACAGTTTTTCCTAGCCAGACATAGTGGAAAAGCGTTTTGCTAAGATGTAGACGACAAGAGAGGCTAAAGAGTGGATGTTAGCAAATGACACCCATCTTCAAAAAAGGCAATTAAGAGGACTCGCCATAGTACAAACCAGCCAGCCTCTTTTTTATCCCCAGGAAGTTGATGAAGCAGCTCTTCCTGGAAATCCTTGCCAGGCACATGACAGATGACCAAATAATGTAGTTAGCATGATTTTTCAGGGGAATTTCATGCTGAACATCACTTTAAACTCCTCTGATGAATCAACTTGACTGGTAGATGAAGGGAATATTTTCTGCCTGGGCTTCAGGGAGGTTTTTGACATACCTCTACATGGCATCACACATACATATGGAAGCAATAGTGCAAAGGGGAGGGAATCAGTGTCTTTTCAGTGATGCTGAGGGAAAAGACAAGAGGCAGTGGGCACACACTGAAATACAGGAGATTGCCTTTGAACATCAGTAAATGTTTCTTTACTGTCAGGGTGACTGAACCACGGCACAGACTGCCCAGAAAGATTGTGGAGCCTGGATCTTTGAAGACATTAAAAGTACACCCAGATAGAATCCTGGGCAAGAGGCTCTAGGTATCCTGGTTTAGGCAGGGGGGTTGGGCCTGGTTAGCCCCACCAACCCCTTCCACTCTCTTTCATTCTGTGCTAGTGAATTCTCTTCAAGATGCATTTCAAAGCACTGGCATGACAAAGTTCTGTGCAGACAGAGATCCAAATGGACATGGCATCTAAGTTCCTTAAGCAGTGTTCAAGAAGAATGTAAAACTCTGGCACAAGTGTCTCTTCCCTAACTGAATCCCTTTCATGGGAAAATTCCCAGCTCTAGAAAGATCTTCTGATACGCATGCTTAAGACTGACACTGGCTGAGCAAATTTCTCCCTATGTATATCTAAGACCAGTTAGGATCTTCACCCAAAGTGCTGTCAACATAGTCACAGAATGCCTATTGTTAAGAAGTGACAGCTTCCATCAGAATGGCAGCTATTGGTCCACAAAATGGATTAATGGATGGGAATTATCTACGTGGGTTAAAAACAAAAATAAAGAGTTGGTCTTTATTTATCAATTTCATGGCAATATTGATAAGGGAAGAAAAAGATCTAAGTCCTTGACTTTCTGGACTCGAGGAAAGATTTTAAAAATTCCTTGTAAAAATGTATGATCACAATCAGACTATTGAAACCATTTTAGTTGGGAACAAAGTTCCAAAATTGTCTAGATAGTGGCAAAGAAGCCAAGAAAATAGGAAAGAAACAAAAAGAGAGCAAAAGAGTCAGCTTCAGTGTACAAGCTCGTTCTAGAAGTAGTCTGCTGGGAAAAGGAACCCCCAGCTAAATTTCCAATGTATTCCTGCGCTTGATTCAGTAACTGGTCAATGTAAAAACCAATCCTTTTGTACAACTTCTTCCAGCAACAAAAACTCCAACAGGTTGACACTACCATCATGCCTGTTCCAGACATATTTAAAAGAGAAATGATGATTTTCTTGAAAACCTACTTACATAAAAGTTGCAAGATGGTGGAGGGATTCCCACATCCTCCTTCCTCCATCTGGCTTGAAAGTATATTTGATAAAATATGCAACAAAGCACATGATTTATAAGGGAGAGTCAAATGGATGATTTGGGAATCGATCTCTTGTTGATAGTAAACTTCATATCCACTCGGTGTGACCTTTTTAAAACAAAATGTGGAGCTGAGGCATGAATCTGCCACAACAATTGTAAAGCAAACATACACACTCCCCTTCATATGCCCCCCCCTCCACACACACCTAGGCACACACAGAGATCAGCATAGCAGATCATGAACACCTTGGAAAAGACTGAAATGCTAAATGCCTCTCTTGATGGGCAAAAGAGCTGGTGCAGTAATTCAAATGCCTGGTACAAAAATTCTGTTTAATATTTAGCTCCTATTTAAAACACAGCTTTTCATTTCATTCTATTTACAGAATATTTTCATTTCATTTGTTTCTTTAAAATTACTTAGTTCTCACCTGTTGTATGTCTAGGAATATTTTCTTCCAAAAATAGAAAAAAATAGATGATATCTTTTCAGCAGAAAACATTGGTTGATACAATTTTAAACCATCATGATATGGAAGAATTCTTCTGTCCCTCTCGAAGGTGGAAGAAGCATTTGGATCACAGATCATCTACAATGAAATACTTGACATGTTTAAGATGCTTTCAATCAATTTTGATTGTCAATTGCTTATTTGTTGTAAACAGTAATTTTTCAGTGAAGGGAAAGTGTGTGTGGTATATCTACATGATATGTTCAAAGGCAGTTCCTACTAATGGCCAGGCTGAATTCCAGTAAATAATGTCCCGAATGATATTTTGCCGCCTTCTTTGGCACTTCATGAAATCTTACCCCGATGAAGTGCTGAAACACAGAGATTTTCTCTTAGAGAGTGTCTCATGTTGTAACCTATCCCATGGATTTTATGCTGTAATTCTTATCTCTTTTAAAATTTACTATCTTCTGTACAGTTTTCATGAAACTTTCTGTTACAGTAGTGAATAGCACAGATAAATGTCATTTTGTACAACTTTGAATTTACCCCAAGAGCTGAGAGAAAACTTGATCCTATACTTCAATCCGAGTTTCTTCTATAGTCCAACTTTGTTTCTCTACCATCAAGCTTCTCCTTTGTTGCTGCTCCAAGCCCCGTCCAGGGTGACCTTGAATACTTTCAGGGATGGGACACCCACAACTTCTCTGGGCAACCTGTTCCAGTGTTCCAGCACTCCCACAGTAAAAAAGGCCTTCCTTTCATCTAATATGTGTAGGAAATCATAAATCTAGGCATAGAAGCTTGGAGTGCAAATTTGAAATTCTTTGGATTTGAAGCACATTTTATATGAATACTGACTTACAGATGACTAAAAGATGTTGATGGGCATTTGAGCTGACAAGTTTTGAAAAAGTGCACGGAAATTAAAATTGAAACCACTAAAATTAAAAACTCCTTGCCATTTTCTTTTTCCTCTCCTATTCAAAATTGCATATGTCAGATATCAGTGCTTCATGCAAACCTCTCAGATGCTCTCAGAGAAAAAGCTTTTCTTTCAGACTAAGTTGCGGTTGACGTAGAACACTAGCAGGAGTGAAAGATTTTCTGGGCATCGGGGCAGCCCGTTCTCCTTGGATTTGTGTGCAGAATGCATTTTATCCAAACTGGAAAATAGATCCCAGCTCTGTTCTATTCATCATCCTTACTTCATCAGGCCAGAAGATTCTGTGAAAAGTAGCCTGTGGACCTTGAAGACAGCGCATGTGAACCAGATGAGAGGTGATAGAGAAGTTGAGGGAGAGAAGAAAGAGCATGAGGCTGAAACCAGAAAGTATTTCTCCACGTGATCATGGAAGATTGCAGGAGCCACTTGGTACTATCAAACCAGCCCAACTTGGCACTTGTGCCACCTTGGGTCTGGGAGCCATGTTGCATATCGTGCATTTTAAGGAGCCAGCTGGCCACACCCAGCCATATGCCCCCAAACACAAACCAAGGCCCTTTTCTCTGGCAAACAAAACTCAGCTGCCCTGCTTCTGGATGGCAGATTGCAGGAACCACTTGGTACTATCAAACCAGCCCAACTTGGCACTGGTGCCACCATGGGTCTGGTCACCATCCTGCCTATTGTAGCTTTTCAGGAGCCAGCCGGTCACTCTCAGCCATAGGCCCCCAAACACAAACCTCGGCCCGTTTCCCTGGCAAACAAAAGTAAGCTGCCCCGCTTCTGGATGGCAGATTGCAGGAGCTACTTAGTACTATCAAATCAGCCCGACTTGGCACAGGTGCCACCTTGGATCTGGGAACCATCCTGTGTATCGTGGATTTTCAGGGGCCAGCCGGCCACTCTCAGCCATATGCCCCCAAAAACAAACCACGGACCTTTTCTCTGGCAAACAAAAATCAGCTGCCCCACTTCTGGATGGCAGATTGCAGGAGCCACTTGGGACTATCACACCAGCACAACATGGCACTGCTGCCACCTTGGATCTGGGAACAATCCTGCGTATCGTACATATTCAGGAACCAGCCGAACACTCCCAGCCACAGGCCCCCAAACACAAACAACGGCCCTTTTCTCTGGCAAACAAAACTCAACTGCCCCTCTTCTGGATGGCAAATTGCAAGACGCACTTGGTACTACAAAAAGAGCCCGACTTGGCAGTGGTGCCACCTTGGCTCTGGGAACCATCCTGTGTATCGAGCATTTTAAGGAGCCAGCCGGCAATTCCCAGCCGTATGCCCCAAAAAGAAACCATGGACCTTTTCTCTGGCAAAAAAAAACTCAGCTGTCCCGCTTCTGGATGGCAGATTGCAGGAGTTACTTTGAACCATACAACCAGCCTTACTTGGCACTGGTGCCACCTTGGATCTGGGAACCATCCTGCCTATCGTTGATTTTCAGGGGCCAGCCGGCCACTCTCAGCCATAGGCCCCCAAACACAAACCACAGCCCTTTTCTCTAGCAAACAAAATTCAACTGCCCCGCTTCTGGATGGCAAATTGCAGGAGCCACTGGGTACTACAAAAACAGCCTGACTTGGCACTGGTGCCACCTTGCGTCTGGTTACCATGCGGCGTATCGTGCATTTTAAGGAGCCAGGTGGCCACTCCCAGCCATATGCCCCCAAACACAACCCACGGCCCTTTTCTCTGGCAAACAAAACTCAGCTGCCCCGCTTCTGGATGGCAGATTGCAGGAGACACTTGGTACTATCAAACCAGCCCGACTTGGCACTGGTGCCACCTTGGGTCTGGGAACCATCCTGCGTATTGTGGATTGTCAGGAGACAGCCGACCACTCTCGGCCACAGAGCCCAATCAAAAACAAAGGTCCGTTTCCCTGGCAAAAAAAACTCAGCTGCCCCGCTTCTGGATGGGAGATTGCAGGAGGCACTTGACACTGTCAAACGAGCCCCACTTGGCACTGGTGCCACCTTGGGTCTGGGAACCATGCTGCGTATCGTGGATTTTCAGGAGCCAGCCGGCCACTGCCAGCCACAGGCCCCCAAACACAAACCACAGCCTTTTTCTCTGGCAAACAAAACTCAGCTGCCCCGCTTCTGGATGGCAGATTGCAGGAGCCACTTGGTACTATCAAACCAGCCCGACTTGGCACTGGTGCCACCTTGGGTCTGGGAACCATCCTGCCTATCGTGGATTTTAAGGAGCCAGCCGGCTACTCCCAGCCACAGGCCCCCAACAAAAACCACGGCCCTTTTTTCTCGCAAACAAAACTTAGCTGCCTCACTTCTGGATGGCAGATTGCAGGAGCCACTTGGTGTAATCAAACCAGCCCGACTTGGCACTGGTGCCACCTTGGGTCTGGGAACCATCCTGCGTATCGTGGATTCTAAGGAGCCAGCCGGCCACTCCCAGCCACAGGCCCCCAAACAAAATCAACGGCGCTGTTCCCTGGAAAACAAAACACGCCTGCCAACTTTTTGATGGAGTTTGCAGGAGCCACTTGGTACTATCAAACCAGCCCGACTTGGCACTGGTGCCACTTTGGGTCTGGGAAACATCCTGCGTATCGTGGATTCTTAGGAGCCAGCCGGCCACTCCTAGCCACAGGCCCCCAAACAAAAACCTAGGCCTATTTCTCTGGCAAACAAAAGTAAGCTGCCCTGCTTCTGGATGGCAGATTGCAGGAGACACTTGGTACTATCAAACCAGCCCAACTTGGCACTGGTGCCACCTTGGGTCTGGGAACCATCCTGCGTATCGTGGATTCTAAGGAGCCAGCTGGCCACTCCCAGCCACAGGCCCCCAAACACAAACAACGGCGCTTATCCCTGGAAAACAAAACTCGCCTGCCAACTTTTTGATGGCAGATTGCAGGAGCCACTTGGTACTATCAAATCAGCCCAACTTGGCACTGGTGCCACCATGGGTCTGGTCACCATCCTGCCTATCGTAGCTTTTCAGGAGCCAGCCGGTCACTCCCAGCCATAGGCCCCCAGACAAAAACCTCGGCCCGTTTCCCTGGCAAACAAAAGTAAGCTGCCCCGCTTCTGGATGGCAGATTGCAGGACGCACTTGGTACTATCAAACCAGCCCAACTTGGCACTGGTGCCACCTTGGGTCTGGGAACCATCCTGCGTATCGTGGATTCTAAGGAGCCAGCGGGCCACTCCCAGCCACAGGCCCCCAAATACAAACAACGGCGCTTTTCCCTGGAAAACAAAACTCGCCTGCCAACTTTTTGATGGCAGATTGCAGGAGCCACTTGGTACTATCAAATCAGCCCAACTTGGCACTGGTGCCACCATGGATCTGGTCACCATCCTGGCTATCGTAGCTGTTCAGGTGCCAGCCGGTCACTCCCAGCCATAGGAACCAAGACACAAACCTCGGACCGTTTCCCTGGCAAACAAAAGTAAGCTGCCCCGCTTCTGGATGGCAGATTGCAGGAGCCACTTTGCACCATCAAACTGGCCCGACTTGTCACTGGTGCCACCTCAGGTCTGGGAACCCTCCTGCGTATCGTGGATTCCAATTAGCAAGACGGCCACTCCCAGCCACAGGCCCCCAAACACAAACAACGGCGCTTTTCCCTGGAAAACAAAACTCGCCTGCCAACTTTTTGATGGCAGATTGCAGGAGCCACTTGGTACTATCAAACCAGCCCAACTTGGCACTGCTGACACCATGGGTCTGGTCACCTTCCTGCCTATCGTAGCTTTTCAGGAGCCAGCCGGTCACTCCCAGCCATAGGCCCCCAGACACAAAGCTCGGCCCGTTTCCCTGGCAAACAAAAGTAAGCTGCCCCGCTTCTGGATGGCAGATTTCAGGATCCACTTGTTATTATCAAACCAGCCCGACTTGGTACTGGTGCCACCTCTGGTCTGGGAACCATCCTGCGTATCGTGGATTCTAAGGAGCCAGCCGGCCACTCCCAGCCACAGGCCCCCAAAAAAAAACATCGGCGCTTTTCCCTGGAAAACAAAACTCGCCTGCCAACATTTTGATGGCAGATTGCAGGAACCACTTGGTACTATCAAACCAGCCCAACTTGGCACTGGTGCCACCTTGGGTCTGGGAACCATCCGGCGTATCGTGTGTTTAAAGGAGCCAGCCGGCCACTCCAGCCACAGGCCCGCAGACACAAACAACGGCGCTTTTCCCTGGAAAACAAAGCTTGCCTGCTGACTTTTGATGGCAGATTGCAGGAGCCACTTTGTACTTTGAAATCAGCCGAACATGGCTCTGGTGCCACCATGGGTCTGGTCACCATCCTGCCTATCGTAGCTTTTCAGGAGCCAGCCGGTCACTCCCAGCCATAGGCCCCCAGACACAAAGCTCGGCCCGTTTCCCTGGCAAACAAAAGTAAGCTACCCCGCTTCTGGATGGCAGATTGCAGGACGCACTTGGTACTATCAAACCAGCCCAACTTATCACTGGTGCCACCTCAGGTCAGGGAACCATCCTGCGTATTGTGGATTCTAAGGAGCCAGCCGGCCACTCCCAGCCACAGGCCCCCAAACACAAACAACGGCGCTTTTCCCTGGAAAACAAAACTCGCCTGCCAACTTTTTGATGGCAGATTGCAGGAGCCACTTGGTACTATCAAACCAGCCCAACTTGGCACTGGTGCCACCATGGGTCTGGTCACCATCCTGCCTATCGTAGCTTTTCAGGAGCCAGCCGGTCACTCCCTGCCATAGGCCCCCAGAGAAAAACCTCGGCCCGTTTCCCTGGCAAACAAAAGTAAGCTGCCCCGCTTCTGGATGGCAGATTGCAGGACGCACTTGGTACTATCAAACCAGCCCGACTTGGCACTGGTGCTACCTCAGGTCTGGGAACCATCCTGCGTATCGTGGAGTCTAGGAGCCAACCGGCCACTCCCAGCCTCAGGCCCCCAAACACAAACATCGGCGCTTTTCCCTGGAAAACAAAACTCGCCTGCCAACTTTTTGATGGCAGATTGCCGGAGCCACTTGGTACTATCAAACCAGCCCAACTTGGCACTGGTGCCACCATGGGTCTGGTCACCATCCTGCCTATCGTAGCTTTTCAGGAGCCAGCCGGTCACTCCCAGCCATAGACCCCAGACACAAACCTCGGCCCGTTTCCCTGGCAAAAAAAAGTAAGCTGCCCCGCTTCTGGATGGCAGATTGCAGGAGCCACTTTGCACCATCAAACTAGCCCAACTTGGCACTGGTGCCACCTCAGGTCTGGGAACCATCCTGCGTATCGTGGATTCTAAGGAGCCAGCCGGACACTCCCAGCCACAGGCCCTCAAACACAAACAGCGGCGCTTTTCCCTGGAAAACAAAACTCGCCTGCCAAATTTTGATGGCAGATTGCCGGAGCAACTTGGTACTATCAAACCAGCCCAACTGGGCACTGGTGCCACCATGGGTCTGGTCACCATCCTGCCTATCGTAGCTTTTCAGGAGCCAGCCGGTCACTCCAAGCCATAGGCCCCCAGACAAAACCTCGGCCATTTTCCCTGGCAAACAAAAGTAAGCCACCCCGCTTCTGCATGGCTGATTGCAGGAGCCACTTTGCAGCATCCAACTAGCCCGACTTGGCACTGGTGCCACGTCAGGTCTGGGAACCATCCTGCGTATCGTGGATTCCAATTATAAAGCCGGCCACTCCCAGCCACAGGCCCCCAAACACAAACAACGGCGCTTTCCCCTGGAAATCAAAACTCGCCTGCCAAATTTTTGATGGCAGATTGCAGGAGCCACTTGGTACTATCAAACCAGCCCAACTTGGCACTGGTGCCACCATGGGTCTGGTCACCATCCTGCCTATCGTAACTTTTCAGGACCTAGACGGTCACTCGCAGCCATAGGCCCCCAGACACAAAGCTCGGCCCGTTTCCCTGGCAAACGAGTAAGCTGCCCCGCTTCTGGATGGCAGATTGCAGGACGCACTTGGTACTATCAAACCAGCCCAACTTGGCACTGGTGCCACCTCAGGTCTGGGAACCATCCTCCCGATCGTGGATTCTAAGGAGCCATCCGGCCACTCCCACCCACAGGCACCCAAACACAAACAACGGCGCTTTTCCCTGGAAAACAAAACTCGCCTGCCAACTTTTTGATGGCGGATTGCAGGAGCCACTTGGTACTATCAAACCAGTCCAACTTGGCACTGGTGCCACCATGGATATGGTCACCATCCTGCCTATCGTAGCTTTTCAGGACCTAGCAGGTCACTCCCAGCCATAGGCCCCCAGACACAAAGCTCTGCCCGTTTCCCTGGCAAACAAAAGTAAGCTGTCCCGCTTCTGGATGGCAGATTGCAGGATCCACTAGGTATTATCAAACCTGCCCGACTTGGCACTGGTGCCACCTCTGGTCTGGGAACCATGCTGCGTATCGTGGATTCTAATTAGCCAGCCGGCCACTCCCACCCACAGGCGCCCAAACACAAACAACGGCGCTTTCCCCTGGAAAACAAAACTCGCCTGCCAACTTTTTGATGGCAGATTGCAGGAGCCACTTGGTACTATCAAACCAGCCCAACTTGGCACTGGTGCCACCATGGGTCTGGTCACCATCCTGCCTATCGTAGCTTTTCAGGAGCCAGCGTGTCACTCCAAGCCATAGGCCCCCAGACAAAAACCTCGGCCCGTTTCCCTGGCAAACAAAAGTAAGCTGCCCCGCTTCTGGATGGAAGATTGCAGGAGCCACTTGGTACTATAAAACCAGCCCTACTTGGCACTGGTGCCACCTCTGGTCTGGGAACCATGCTGCGTATCGTGGATTCTAAGGAGCCAGCCGGCCACTCCCAGCCACAGGCCCCCAAACACAAACAACGGCGCTTTTCCCTGGAAAACAAAACTCGCCTGCCAACTTTTTGATGGCAGATTGCAGGAGCCACTTGGTACTATCAAACCAGCCCAACTTGGCACTGGTGCCACCTTGGGTCTGGTCACCATCCTGCCTATCGTAGCTTTTCAGGAGCCAGCCGGTCACTCCCAGCCATAGGCCCCCAGACACAAACCTCGGCCCGTTTCCCTGGCAAACAAAAGTAAGCTGCCCCGCTTCTGGACGGCAGATTGCAGGAATAACTTGGTACTATGAAACCAGCCCAACTTGGCACTGGTGCCACCTTGGGTCTGGGAACCATCCTGCGTATCGTGGATTCTAAGGAGCCAGCCGGTCACTCCCAGCCACAGGCCCCCAAACACAAACAACGGCGCTTTTCCCTGGAAAACAAAACTGGCCTGCCAATATTTTGATGGCAGATTGCAGGAGCCACTTGGTACTATCAAATCAGCCCAACATGCCACTGGTGCCACCATGGGTCTGGTCACCATCCTGCCTATCGTAGCTTTTCAGGAGCCAGCCGGTCCCTCCCTGCCATAGGCCCCCAGAGAAAAACCTCGGCCCGTTTCCCTGGCAAACAAAAGTAAGCTGCCCCGCTTCTGGATGGCAGATTGCAGGAGCCACTTTGCACCATCAAACTAGCCCGACTTGGCACTGGTGCCACCTCTGGTCTGGGAACCATCCTGCGTATCGTGGAGACTAAGGAACCAGACGGCCACTCCAGCCACAGGCCCCCAGACACAAACAACGGCGCTTTTCCCTGGAAAACAAAACTCGCCTGCCAAGTTTTTGATGGCAGATTGCAGGAGCCACTTGGTACTATCAAACCAGCCCAACTTGGCACTGGTGCCACCATGGGTCTGGTCACCATCCTGCCTATCGTAGCTTTTCAGGAGCCAGCCGGTCACTCGCAGCCATAGGCCCCCAGACACAAACCTCGGCCCGTTTCCCTGGCAAACAAAAGTAAGCTACCCCGCTTCTGGATGGCAGATTGCAGGAGCCACTTTACACCATCAAACTAGCATGACTTGGCACTAGTGCCACCTCAGGTCTGGGAACCATGCTGCGTATCGTGGATTCTAATTAGCCAGCCGGTCAGTCCCTGCCATAGGCCCCCAAACACAAACAAGGGCGCTATTCACTGGAAATCAAAACTCGCCTGCCAAATTTTGATGTCAGATTGCCGGAGCCACTTGGTATTATCAAACCAGCCCAACTTGACAGTGGTGCCACAATGGGTCTGGTCACCATCCTGCCTATCGTAGCTTTTCAGGAGCCAGCCGGTCACTCCCAGCCATAGGCCCCCAGACAAAAACCTCGACCCGTTTCCCTGGCAAACAAAAGTAAGTTATCCCGCATGTGGATGGCAGATTGCAGGAGCCAGTTTTCTCCATCAAACCAGCAAAACTTGGCACTGGTACCACCACTGGTCTGGGAACCATCCTCCGTATCGTGGATTCTAAGGAGCCAGCCGGCCACTCCCAGCCACAGGCCCCCAAACACAAACAACGGCGCTTTTCCCTGGATAACAAACTCGCCTGCCAACTTTTTGATGGCAGATTGCAGGAGCCACTAGGTACTATCAAACCAGCCCAACTTGGCACTGGTGCCACCATGGGTCTGGTCACCATCCTGCCTATCGTAGCTTTTCAGGAGCCAACCGGTCACTCCCAGCCATAGGCCCTTAGACACAAACCTCGCCCCGTTTCCCTGGCAAACAAAAGTTAGCTGCCCCGCTTCTGGATGGCAGATTGCAGGACGCACTTGGTACTATCAAACCAGCCCGACTTGGCACTGGTGCCACGACAAGTCTGGGAACCATCCTGCGTATGGTGGATTCTAAGGAGCCAGCCGGCCACTCCCTGCCACAGGCACCCAAACACAAACAACGGCGCTTTTCCCTGGAAAACAAAACTCGCCTGCCAACTTTTTGATGGCGGATTGCAGGAGCCACTTGGTACTATCAAACCAGCCCAACTTGGCACTGGTGCCACCATGGATGTGGTCACCATCCTGCCTATCGTAGCTTTTCAGTACCTAGCAGGTCACTCCCAGCCATAGGCGCCCAGACACAAAGCTCGGCCCGTTTCCCTGGCAAACAAAATTAAGCTGCCCCGCTTCTGGATGGCAGATTGCATGAACCACTTGGTAGTATAAAACCAGCCCGACTTGGCACTGGTGCCACCTCTGGTCTGGGAACCATCCTGTGTATCGTGGATTCTAAGGAGCCAGCCGGTCACTCCCAGCCACAGGCCCCCAAACACAAACAACAGCGCTTTTCCCTGGAAAACAAAACTCGCCTGCCAACATTTTGATGGCAGATTGCAGGAGCCACTTGGTACTATCAAATCAGCCCAACTTGGCACTGGTGCCACCTTGGGTCTGGTCACCATCCTGCCTATCGTAGCTGTTCAGGGGCCACCCGGTCACTCCCAGCCATAGGCCCCCAGAGAAAAACCTCGGCCCGTTTCCCTGGCAAACAAAAGTAAGCTACCCCGCTTCTGGATGGCAGATTGCAGGAGCCACTTTGCACCATCAAACTGGCCCGACTTGTCACTGGTGCCACCTCAAGTCTGGGAACCATCCTGCGTATCGTGGATTCCAATTAGCAAGCCGGCCACTCCCAGCCACAGGCCCCCAAACACAAACAACGGCGCTTTTCCCTGGAAAACAAAACTCGCCTGACAAATTTTTGATGGCAGATTGCAGGAGCCACTTGGTACTATCAAACCAGCCCAACTTGGCACTGGTGCCACCATGGGTCTGGTCACCATCCTGCCTATCGTAGCTTTTCAGGACCTAGACGGTCACTCCCAGCCATAGGCCCCGTGACACAAAGCTCAGCCCGTTTCCCTGACAAAAAAAAGTAAGCTGTCCCGCTTCTGGATGGCAGATTGCAGGACGCACTTGGTAGTATCAAACCAGCCCGACTTGGCACTGGCGCCACCTCACGTCTGGGAACCATCCTGCGTATCGTGGATTCTAAGCAGCCAGCCGGCCACTCCCAGCCACAGGCCCCCAAACACAAACAACGGCGCTTTTCCCTGGAAAACAAAACTCGCCTGCCAACTTTTTGATGGCAGATTGCAGGAGCCACTTGGTACTATCAAACCAGCCCAACTTGGCACTGGTGCCACCATGGGTCTGGTCACCATCCTGCCTATCATAGCTTTTCAGGAGCCAGCCGGTCACTCCCAGCCATAGGCCCCCAGACACAAACCTCGGCCCGTTTCCCTGGCAAACAAAAGCAAGCTGCCCCGCTTCTGGATGGCAGATTGCAGGAGCCACTTCGCACCATCAAACTAGCCCGACTTGGCACTGGTGCCACCTCAGGTCTGGGAACCATGCTGCGTATCGTGGATTCTAATTAGCCATCCGGCCACTCCCACCCACAGGCCCCCAAACACAAACAACGGCGCTTTTCCCTGGAAAACAAAACTCGCCTGCCAAATTTTGATGGCAGATTGCCGGAGCCACTTGGTACTATCAAACCAGCCCAACTTGGCACTGGTGCCACCATGGGTCTGGTCACCATCCTGCCTATCGTAGCTTTTCAGGAGCCAGCCGGCAACTCCCTGCCACAGGCCCCCAAACACAAACAACGGCGCTTTTCCCTGGATAACAAAATTCGCCTGCCAATTTTTTGATGGCAGATTGCAGGAGCCACTTGGTACTATCAAATCAGCCCAACTTGGCACTGGTGCCACCATGGGTCTGGTCACCATACTGCCTATCGTAGCTTTTCAGGAGCCAGCCGGTCACTCCCAGCCATAGGCCCCCAGACACAAACCTCGGCCCGTTTCCCTGGCAAACAAAAGTAAGCTGCCCCGCTTCTGGATGGCAGATTGCAGGAGCCACTTGGTACTATCAAACCAGCCCAACTTGGCACTGGTGCCACCTCTGGTCTGGGAACCATGCTGAGTATCGTGGATTCTAAGGAGCCATCCGGCCACTCCCAGCCACAGGCCCCCAAACACAAACAACGGCGCTTTTCCCTGGAAAACAAAACTCGCCTACCAAGTTTTTGATGGCAGATTGCAGGAGCCACTTGGTACTATCAAACCAGCCCAACTTGGCACTGGTGCCGTCATGGGTCTGGTCACCATCCTGCCTATCGTAGCTTTTCACGAGCCAGCCGGTCACTTCCAGGCTTAGGCCCCCAGACACAATCCTCGGACCGTTTCCCTGGCAAACAAAAATAAACTGCCCCGCTTCTGGATGGCAGATTGCAGGAACCACTTGGTACTATCAAACCAGCCCAACTTGGCACTGGTGCCACCTCTGGTCTGGGAACCATCCTGCGTATCGTGGATTCTAAGGAGCCATCCGGCCACTCCCACCCACAGGCCCCCAGACACAAACAACGGCGCTTTTCCCTGGAAAACAAAAGTAAGCTGCCCCGCTTCTGGATGGCAGATTGCAGGAGCCACTTTGCACCATCCAACTAGCCCGACTTGGCACTGGTGCCACCTCAGGTCTGGGAACCATGCTGCGTATCGTGGATTCTAATTAGCCATCCGGCCACTTCCACCCACAGGCCCCTAAACACAAACAACGGCGCTTTTCCCTGGAAAACAAAACTCGCCTGCCAATTTTTGATGGCAGATTGCAGGAGCCACTTGGTACTATCAAACCAGCCCAACTTGGCACTGGTGCCACCATGGGTCTGGTCACCATCCTGCCTATCGTAGCTTTTCAGGAGCCAGCCGGTCACTCCCAGCCATAGGCCCCCAGACACAAAGCTCGGCCCGTTTCCCTGGCAAGGAAAAGTAAGCTGTCCCGCTTCTGGATGGCAGATTGCAGGAGCCACTTTGCACCATCAAACTAGCCCGACTTGGCACTGGTGCCACCTCAGGTCTGGGAATGAGCATGGGTATCGTGGATTCTAAGGAGCCAGCCGGCCACTCCCAGCCACAGGCTCCCAAACACAAACAACGGCGCTTTTCCCTGGAAAACAAAACTCGCCTGCCAACTTTTTGATGGCAGATTGCAGGAGCCACTTGGTACTATCAAACCAGCCCAACTTGGCACTGGTGCCACCTTGGGTCTGGTCACCATCCTGCCTATCGTAGCTTTTCAGGAGCCAGCCGGTCACTCCCAGCCATAGGCCCCAGACACAAACCTCGGCCCGTTTCCCTGGCAAACAAAAGCAAGCTGCCCCGCTTCTGGATGGCAGATTGCAGGAGCCACTTTGCACCATCAAACTAGCCCGACTTGGCACTGGTGCCACCTCAGGTCTGGGAACCATGCTGCGTATCGTGGATTCTAATTAGCCATCCGGCCACTCCCAGCCACAGGCCCCCAAACACAAACAACGGCGCTTTTCCCTGGAAAACAAAACTCGCCTGCCAAATTTTGATGGCAGATTGCCGGAGCCACTTGGTACTATCAAACCAGCCCACCTTGACACTGGTGCCACCATGGGTCTGGTCACCATCCTGCCTATCGTAGCTTTTCAGGAGCCAGCCGGTCACTCCCAGCCATAGGCCCCCAGACACAAAGCTCGGCCCGTTTCCCTGGCAAACAAAAGTAAGCTGCCCCGCTTCTGGATGGCAGATTGCAGGAGCCACTTTTCACCATCAAACCAGCCCAACTTGGCACTGGTGCCACCTCTGGTCTGGGAACCATCCTGCGTATCATGGATTCTAAGGAGCCAGCCGGCCACTCCCAGCCACAGGCCCCCAAACACAAACAACGGCGCTTTTCCCTGGATAACAAACTCGCCTGCCAACTTTTTGATGGCAGATTGCAGGAGCCACTTGGTACTATCAAACCAGCCCAACTTGGCACTGGTGCCACCATGGGTCTGGTCACCATCCTGCCTATCGTAGCTTTTCAGGAGCCAGCCGGTCACTCCCAGCCATAGGCCCCGAGACACAAACCTCGGCCCGTTTCCCTGGCAAACAAAAGTAAGCTACCCCGCTTCTGGATGGCAGATTGCAGGACGCACTTGGTAGTATCAAACCAGCCCAACTTGGCACTGGTGCCACCTCAGGTCTGGGAACCATCCTGCGTATCGTGGATTCTAAGGAGCCAGCCGGCCACTCCCAGCCATAGGCCCCCAAAAAAAAACAACGGCACTTTTCCCTGGAAAACAAAACTTGCCTGCCAAATTTTTGATGGCAGATTGCAGGAGCCACTTGGTACTATCAAACCAGCCCAACTTGGCACTGGTGCCACCATGGGTCTGGTCACCATCCTGCCTATCGTAGCTTTTCAGGAGCCAGCCGGTCACTCCCAGCCGTAGGCCCACAGACACAAAGCTCGGCCCGTTTCCCTGACAAACAAAAGTAAGCTGTCCCGCTTCTGGATGGCAGATTGCAGGACGCACTTGGTACTATCAAACCAGCCCGACTTGGCACTGGTGCCACCTCTGGTCTGGGAACCATCCTGCGTATGGTAGATTCTAAGCAGCCAGCCGGCCACTCCCAGCCACAGGCCCCCAAACACAAACAACGGCGCTTTTCCCTTGAAAACAAAACTCGTCTGCCAACTTTTTGATGGCAGATTGCCGGAGCCACTTGGTACTATCAAACCAGCCCAACTTGGCACTGGTGCCACCATGGGTCTCGTCACCATCCTGCCTATCGTAGCTTTTCAGGAGCCAGCCGGCCACTCCCTGCCACAGGCCCCCAAACACAAACAACGGCGCTTTTCCCTGGAAAACAAAATTCGCCTGCCAACTTTTTGATGGCAGATTGCAGGAGCCACTTGGTACAATCAAATCAGCCCAACTTGGCACTGGTGCCACCATGGGTCTGGTCACCATCCTGCCTATCGTAGCTTTTCAGGAGCCAGCCGGTCACTCCCAGCCATAGGCCCCCAGACACAAACCTCGGCCCGTTTCCCTGGCCAACAAATGTAAGCTGCCCCGCTTCTGGATGGCAGATTGCAGGAACCACTTGGTACTATCAAACCAGCCCAACTTGGCACTGGTGCCACCTTTGGTCTGGGAACCATGCTGAGTATCGTGGATTCTAAGGAGCCAGCCGGCCACTCCCAGCCACAGGCCCCCAAACACAAACAACGGCGCTTTTCCCTGGAAAACAAAACTCGCCTGCCAAGTTTTTGATGGCAGATTGCAGGAGCCACTTGGTACTATCAAACCAGCCCAACTTGGCACTGGTGCCGTCATGGGTCTGGTCACCATTCTGCCTATCGTAGCTTTTCACGAGCCAGCCGGTCACTTCCAGGCTTAGGACCCCAGACACAAACCTCGGACCGTTTCCCTGGCAAACAAAAGTAAGCTGCCCCGCTTCTGGATGGCAGATTGCAGGAACCACTTGGTACTATCAAACCAGCCCAACTTGGCACTGGTGCCACCATGGGTCTGGGAACCATCCTGTGTATCGTGGATTCTAATTAGCCATCCGTCCACTCCAGGCGATAGGGCCCCAGGCACAAACAACGGCGCTTTTCCCTGGAAAACATAACTCGCCTGCCAACTTTTTGATGGCAGATTGCAGGAGCCACTTGGTACTATCAAACCAGCCCAACTTGGCACTGGTGCCACCATGGGTCTGGTCACCATCCTGCCTATCGTAGCTTTTCAGGAGCCAGCCGGTCACTCCCAGCCATATGCCCCGAGACACAAACCTCGGCCCGTTTCCCTGGCAAACAAAAGTAAGCTACCCCACTTCTGGATGGCAGATTGCAGGACGCACTTGGTACTATCAAACCAGCCCAACTTGGCACTGGTGCCACGTCAAGTCTAGGAACCATCCTGCGTATCGTGGATTCTAAGGAGCCAGCCGGCCACTCCCAGCCATAGGCCCCCAAACAAAAACAACGGCGCTTTTCCCTGGTAAAGAAAACTTGCCTGCCAACTTTTTGATGGCAGATTGCAGGAGCCACTTGGTACTATCAAACCAGCCCAACTTGGCACTGGTGCCACCATGGGTCTGGTCACCATCCTGCCTATCGTAGCTTTTCAGGAGCTAGCCGGTCACTCCCAGCCATAGGCCCCCAGACACAAAGCTCGGCCCGTTTCCCTGGCAAACAAAAGTAAGCTGCCCCGCTTCTGGATGGCAGATTGCAGGAGCCACTTGGTACTATCAAATCAGCCCAACTTGGCACTGGTGCCACCATGGGTCTGGTAAACATCCTGCCTATCGTAGCTTTTCAGGAGCCAGCCGGCCACTCTCAGCCATATGCCCCCAAAAACAAACCACGGCCCTTTTCTCTGGCAAACAAAACTCAACTGCCCCTCTTCTGGATGGCAAATTTTAGGACGCACTTTGTACTACGAAAACCGCCCGACGTGGCACTGGTGCCACCTTGTGTCAGGGAACCATCCTGCATATCGAGCTTTTTAAGGAGCCAGCCGGCCACACCCAGCCATAAACCCCCAAAAACAAACCACGGACCATTTCTCTTGGAAACAAAAATCCGCTGCCCCGCGTCTGTATGGCAGATTGCAGGAGCCACTTTGCACCATCAAACCAGCCCGACTTGGCACTGGTGCCACCTTGGGTCTGGGAACAATCCTGCATATCGTGGATTCTAAGGAGCCAGCCGGCCACTCCCAGCCACAGGCCCCCAAACACAAACAACGGCGCTTTTCCCTGGAAAACAAAATTCGCCTGCCAAATTTTGATGGCAGATTGCAGGAGCCACTTGGTACTATCAAATCATCCCAACTTGGCACTGGTGCCACTCTGGGTCTGGGAACCATCCTGCCTATTGTAGCATTTCAGGAGCCAGCCGGTCACTCCCAGCCATAGGCCCCCAGACACAAACCTCGGACCGTTTCCCTGGCAAACAAAATTAAGCTGCCCTGATTCTGGATGGCAGATTGCAGGAGCCACTTGGTTGTGTCAAACCAGCCCGACTTGGCACTGGTGCCACCTTGGGTCTGGGAACCATCCTGCGTATCGTGGATTCTAAGCAGCCACCCGGCCACTCTGAGCCACAGGCCCCCAAACAAAAACTACGGCGCTTTTCCCTGGAAAACAAAACTCGCCTGCCAACTTTTTGATGGCAGATTGCAGGAGCCACTTGGTACTATCAAACCAGCCCAACATTGGCACTGGTGCCACCACTGGTCTGGGAACCATCCTGCCTATCGTAGCTTTTCACGAGCCAGCCGGTCACTCCCAGCCATAGACCCCCAGACACAAACCTCGGCCCGTTTCCCTGGCAAACAAAAGTAAGCTGCCCCGCTTTTGGATGGCAGATTGCAGGAGCCACGTTGCACCATCAAACCAGCCCCACTTGGCACTGGTGCCACCTTGGGTCTGGGAACAAGTTGGGCTGGTTTGATAGTACCAAGTGACTCCTGCAATCTGCCATCCAGAAGCGGGACAGCTTACTTTTGTTTCCCAGGGAAACGGGCCGAGGTATTTGTCTGGGGGCCTATGGCTGGGAGTGACCGGCTGACTACTGAAAAGCTACGATAGGCAGGATGGTTACCAGACTCATGGTGCCACGAGTGCCAAGTCGGGCTGGTTTGATAATACTAAATAGCTCCTGCAATCTGCCATCCAGATGCGGGGCAGCGGATTTTTGTTTGCTGGAGGAAAGTTCCGTGGTTTTTTTTTTGGGGGTATATGACTGGACGTGGCCGGCTGGCTCCATAAAAAGCTCTATACACAGGATTGTTCCCTGACCCAAGGTGGCATCAGTGCCAAGTCGGGCTGTTTTCGTAGTACCAAGTGCGTCCTGCAATTTGCCATCCAGAAGCGGGGCAGCCTACTTTTGTTTGCCAGGGAAACGTGCCGAGGTATTTGTCTGGGGGCCTATGGCTGGGAGTGAGCGGCTGGCTCCTGAAAAGCTACGATAGGCAGGATGGTGACCAGACCCATGGTGGCACCAGTGCCAAGTTGGGCTGGTTTGATAGTACCAAGTGGCTCCTGCAATCTGCCATCAAGAAGTTGGCAGGCGAGTTTTGTTTTCCAGGGAAAAGCGCCGTTGTTTTTGTTTAGAGGCCTGTGGCTGGGAGTGGCCGCCTGTCCTCGTAGAATCTACGTTACGCAGCATGGTTCCCAGACCAGAGGTGGCACCAGGGCCAAGTCGGGCTGGTTTGTAAGTACCAACTGCATCCTGCAATCTGCCATCCAAAAGCGGGGCAGCTTACTTTTGTTTGCCAGGGAAACGGGCCGAGGTTTGTGTCCGGGGGCCTATGGCAGGGAGTGACCGGCTGGCTCCTGAAAAGCTACGATAGGCAGGATGTTTACCAGACCCATGGTGGCACCAGTGCCAAGTTGGGCTGATTTGATAGTACCAAGTGGCTCCTGCAATCTGCCATCCAGAATCGGGGTAACTTACTTTTGTTTTCCAGGGAAACGGGCCGAGGTTTGTGTCTGGGGGTCTATGGCTGGGAGTGACCGGCTGGCTCCTGAAAAGCTACGATAGGCAGGATGGTTCCCAGACCAGAGGTGGCACCAGTGCCAATTTGGGCTGGTTTGATAGTACCAAGTGGCTCCTGCAATCTGCCATCAAAAAGTTGGCAGGCGAGTTTTGTTTTCCAGGGAAAAGCGCCGTTGTTTGTGTTTGGGGGCCTGTGGCTCAGAGTGGCCGGGTGGCTGCTTAGAATCCACGTTACGCAGGATGGTTCCCAGACCCAAGGTGGCACCAGTTCCAAGTCGGGCTGGTTTGACACAACCAAGTGGCTCCTGCAATCTGCCATCCAGAATCGGGGCAGCTTAATTTTGTTTGCCAGGGAAACGGTCCGAGGTTTGTGTCTGGGGGCCTATGGCTGGGAGTGACCGGCTGGCTCCTGAAATGCTACAATAGGCAGGATGGTTCCCAGACCCATAGTGGCACCAGTGCCAAGTTGGGATGATTTGATAGTACCAAGTGGCTCCTGCAATCTGCCATCAAAATGCTGGCAGGCGAATTTTGTTTTCCAGGGAAAAGCGCCGTTGTTTTTGTTTGGGGGCCTATGGCAGGGAGTGGCCGGCTGGCTCCTTAGAATCCACGATATGCAGGATTGTTCCCAGACCCAAGGTGGCACCAGTGCCAAGTCGGGCTGGTTTGATGGTGCAAAGTGGCTCCTGCAATCTGCCATCCAGACGCGGGGCAGCGGATTTTTGTTTCCAAGAGAAATGGTCCGTGGTTTGTTTTTGGGGGTATATGGCTGGGCGTGGCCGGCTGGCTCCTTAAAAAGCTCGATATGCAGGATGGTTCCCTGACACAAGGTGGCACCAGTGCCACGTCGGGCGGTTTTCGTAGTACAAAGTGAGTCCTAAAGTTTGCCATCCAGAAGAGGGGCAGTTGAGTTTTGTTTGCCAGAGAAAAGGGCCGTGGTTTGTTTTTGGGGCATATGGCTGAGAGTGGCCGGCTGGCCCCTGAAAATCCACGATAGGCAGGATGGTTCCCAGACCAGAGGTGTCACCAGTGCCAAGTCGGGCTGGTTTGATAGTACTAAGTAGCTCCTGCAATCTGCCATGCAGAAGCGGGGCAGCTTACTTTTGTTTGCCAGGGAAACGGGCCGAGGTTTGTGTCTGGGGGCCTATGGCTGGGAGTGACCGGCTGGCTCCTGAAAAGCTACGATAGGCAGGATGGTGACCAGACCCATGGTGGCACCAGTGCCAAGTTGGGCTGGTTTGATAGTACCAAGTGGCTCCTGCAATCTGCCATCAAGAAGTTGGCAGGCGAGTTTTGTTTTCCAGGGAAAAGCGCCGTTGTTTGTGTTTGGGGGCCTGTGGCTGGGAGTGGCCAGCTGGCTCCTTAGAACCCACGATAGGCAGGATGGTTCCCAGACCTGTGTTGGCACCAGTGCCAAGTTGGGCTGGTTTGATGGTACCAAGTGGCTCCTGCAATCTGCCATCCAGAAGCGGGGCAGCTTACTTTTGTTTGCCAGGGAAACGGGCCGAAATATTTGTCTGGGGGCCTCTGGCTGGGGGTGGCTGGCTGGCTCCTGAAAAGCTACGATAGGCAGGATGGTGACCAGACCCATGGTGGCACCAGTGCCAAGTTGGGCTGGTTTGATAATACCAAGTGGCTCCTGCAATCTGCCATCAAAAGTTTGGCAGGCGAGTTTTGTTTTCCAGGGAAAAGCACCGTTGTGTGTGTTTTGGGGCCTGTGGCTGGGAGTGGCCAGCTGGCTCCTTAGAATCCACGATACGCAGGATGGTTCCCAGACCCAAGGTGGCATCAGTGCCAAGTCGGGCTGGTTTGTTAGTACCAAGTGGTTCCTGCAATCTGCCATCCAGAAGCGGGGCAGCTGAATTTTGTTTGCCAGAGAAAAAGGCTGTTTTTTGTGTTTCGGGGCCTGTGGCTGGCAGTGGCCGGCTGGCTCCTGAAAATCCATGATACGCAGCATGGTTCCCAGATGCAATGTGGCACCAGTGCCAAGTAGGGCTGGTTTCATAGTACCCAGTGGCTCCTGCAATCTCCCATCCAGAAGCGGGGCAGCTGAGTTTTGTTTGCCTGTGAAACGGGCCGTTGTTTTTAATTGGGGTCTGTGGCCGAGAGTGTTCGGCTGGCTCCTGACAACCCACAATACGCAGGATGGTTCCCAGACCCAAGGTGGCACCAGTGCCAAGTCGGGCTGGTTTGATAGTACCAAGTGGCTCCTGCAATCTGCCATCCAGAAGCGGTGCAGTTGAGTTTTGTTTGCCAGAGAAAAGGGCCGTGGGTTGTGTTTGGGGGCATATGGCTGGGAGGGGCCGGCTGTCTCATTAAAAAGATCGATACGCAGGATGGTTCCCAGACCCAAGGGGGCACCAGTGCCAAGTCGGGCTGTTTTTATAGTACCAAGTGCGTCCTGCAATTTGCCATCCAGAAGAGGGGCAGTTGAGTTTTGTTTGCCAGAGAATAGCGCCGTTGTTTGTGTTTGGGGGCTTGTGGCTCGTAGTGGCCGACTGGCGCCTTAGAATCTGTGTTACGCAGCATGGTTCCCAGACCCAAGGTGGCACCAGTGCCAAGTTGGGCTGGTTTGATAGTACCAAGTGGCTCCTGCAATCTGCCATCCAGAAGCGGGGTAGCTTACTTTTGTTTGCCAGGGAAACGGGCCGAGGTTTGTGACTGGGGACCTATGGCTGGGAGTGACCGGCTGGCTCCTGGAAAGCTACGATAGGCAGGATGGTTACCAGACCCATGGTGGCACCAGTGCCAAGTTGGGCTGGTTTGATAGTACCAAGTGGCTCCTGCAATCTGCCATCAAAAAGTTGGCAGGCGAGTTTTGTTTTCCAGGGAAAAGCGACATTGTTTGTATTTGTGGGCCTGTGGCTGGGAGTGACCGGCTGGCTCCTTTGAACCCACGATACGCAGGATGGTTCCCAGACCCAAGGTGGCACCAGTGCCAAGTTTTGCTGGTTTGATACTACCAAGTGCGTCCTGCAATCTGCCATCCAGAAGCGGGGCAGCTTAATTTTGTTTGCCAGGGAAACGGGCCGTGGGTTTTGTTTGGGGGCATATAGCTGAGAGTGGCCGGCTGGCTCCTGAAAATCCACGCTAGGCAGCATGGTTCCCAGATGCAATGTGGCACCAGTGCCAAGTCGGGCTGGTTTGATGGCGCAAAGTGGCTCCTGCAATCTGCCATCCAGAAGCGAGGCAGCTGATTTTTGTTTGCCAGAGGAAAATTCCGTGGATTGTTTTTGGGGGCATATTGCTGGGAGTGGCCGGCTGGCTCCTTAAAATGCTCGATACGCATGATGGTTCCCAGGCCCAAGGTGTCACCACTACCAAGTCGGCCTGCGGTTTTAGTATCAAGTTCATCCTGCAATTTGCCATCCAGAAGAGGGGCAGTTGAGTTTTGTTTGCCAGAGAAACGGGCCGAGGTTTCTGTTTGGGGACATATGGCTGAGAGCGGCCGGCTGGCCCCTGAATATCCACGATACAGAGCATGGTTCCCAGATCCAAGGTGGCACCAGTGCCAAGTTCGGCTGGTTTGATAGTACCAAGTGTCTCCTGCAATCTGCCATCCAGAAGCAGGGCAGCTTACTTTTGTTTGCCAGAGAAATAGGCCTAGGTTTTTGTTTGGGGGCCTGTGGCTGGGAGTGACCGGCTGGCACCTGAAAAGCTACGATAGGCAGGATGGTGACCAGATCCATGGTGGCACCAGTGCCAAGTTGGGCTGATTTGATAGTACCAAGTGGCTCCTGCAATCTGCCATCAAAAATTTGGCAGGCGAGTTTTGTTTTCCAGGGAAAAGCGCCGTTGTTTGTATTTGGGGGCCTGTGGCTGGGAGTGGCCCGCTGGCTCCTTAGAATCCACGATACGCAGGATGGTTCCCAGACCCAAGGTGGCACCATTTCCAAGTTGGGCTGGTTTGATAGTACCAAGTGCGTACTGCAATCTGCCATCCAGAAGCGGGGCAGCTTACTTTTGTTTGCCAGGGAAACGGGCCGAGGTTTTTGTCTGGGGGCCTATGGCTGGGAGTGACCGGCTGGCTCCTGAAAAGCTACGATACGCAGGATGGTGACCAGACCCATGGTGGCACCAGTGCCAAGTTGGGCTGATTTGATAGTACCAAGTGGCTCCTGCAATCTGCCATCAAAAAGTTGGCAGGCGAGTTTTGTTTTCCAGGGAAAAGCGCCGTTGTTTGTGTTTGGGGGCCTGTGGCTGGGAGTGGCCAGCTGGCTCCTTAGAATCCACGATACGCAGGATGGTTCCCAGACCCAAGGTGGCACCAGTGCCAAGTTGGGCTGGTTTGATGGTACCAAGTGTCTCCTGCAATCTGCCATCCAGAAGCAGGGCAGCTTACTTTTGTTTGCCAGAGAAATAGGCCTAGGTTTTTGTTTGGGGGCCTGTGGCTAGGAGTGGCCGGCTGGCTCCTAAGAATCCACGATACGCAGGATGTTTCCCAGACCCAAGGTGGCACCAGTGCCAAGTCGGGCTGGTTTGATAGTACCAAGTGGCTCCTGCAAACTCCATCAAAAAGTTGGCAGGCGTGTTTTGTTTTCCAGGGAACAGCGCCGTTGATTTTGTTTGGGGGCCTGTGGCTCAGAGTGGCCGGGTGGCTCCTTAGAATCCACGATACGCAGGATGGTTCCCAGACCCAAGGTGGCACCAGTGCCAAGTCGGGCTGGTTTGATTACACCAAGTGGCTCCTGCAATCTGCCATCCAGAAGTGAGGCAGCTAAGTTTTGTTTGCGAGAAAAAAGGGCCGTGGTTTTTGTTGGGGGCCTGTGGCTGGGAGTAGCCGGCTGGCTCCTTAAAATCCACGATAGGCAGGATGGTTCCCAGACCCAAGGTGGCACCAGTGCCAAGTCGGGCTGGTTTGATAGTACCAAGTGGCTCCTGCAATCTGCCATCCAGAAGCGGGGCAGCTGAGTTTTGTTTGCCAGAGAAAAAGGCTGTGGTTTGTGTTTGGGGGCCTGTGGCTGGCAGTGGCCGGCTGGCTCCTGAAAATCCACGATACGCAGCATGGTTCCCAGACCCAAGGTGGCACCAGTGCCAAGTGGGGCTCGTTTGACAGTGTCAAGTGCCTCCTGCAATCTCCCATCCAGAAGCGGGGCAGCTGAGTTTTTTTTGCCAGGGAAACGGACCTTTGTTTTTGATTGGGCTCTGTGGCCGAGAGTGGTTGGCTGTCTCCTGACAATCCACAATACGCAGGATGGTTCCCAGACCCAAGGTGGCACCAGTGCCAAGTCGGGCTGGTTTGATAGTACCAAGTGTCTCCTGCAATCTGCCATCCAGAAGCGGGGCAGCTGAGTTTTGTTTGCCAGAGAAAAGGGCCGTGGGTTGTGTTTGGGGGCATATGGCTGGGAGTGGCCACCTGGCTCCTTAAAATGCACGATACGCCGCATGGTAACCAGGCGCAAGGTGGCACCAGTGCCAAGTCAGGCTGTTTTTGTAGTACCCAGTGGCTCCTGCAATTTGCCATCCAGAAGCGGGGCAGTTGAATTTTGTTTGCTAGAGAAAAGGGCTGTGGTTTGTGTTTGGGGGCCTATGGCTGAGAGTGGCCGGCTGGCCCCTGAAAATCAACGATAGGCAGGATGGTTCCCAGATCCAAGGTGGCACCAGTGCCAAGTAAGGCTGGTTGTATGGTTCAAAGTAACTCCTGCAATCTGCCATCCAGAAGCGGGACAGCTGAGTTTTTTTTGCCAGAGAAAAGGTCCATGGTTTCTTTTTGGGGCATACGGCTGGGAATTGCCGGCTGGCTCCTTAAAATGCTCGATACGCAGGATGGTTCCCAGAGCCAAGGTGGCACCACTGCCAAGTCGGGCTCTTTTTGTAGTACCAAGTGCGTCCTGCAATTTGCCATCCAGAAGAGGGGCAGTTGAGTTTTGTTTGCCAGAGAAAAGGGCCGTTGTTTGTGTTTGGGGGCCTGTGGCTGGGAGTGTTCGGCTGGTTCCTGAATATGTACGATACGCAGGATTGTTCCCAGATCCAAGGTGGCAGCAGTGCCATGTTGTGCTGGTGTGATAGTCCCAAGTGGCTCCTGCAATCTGCCATCCAGAAGTGGGGCAGCTGATTTTTGTTTGCCAGAGGAAAGGTCCGTGGTTTGTTTTTGGGGGCATATGGCTGAGAGTGGCCGGCTGGCCCCTGAAAATCCACGATACACAGGATGGTTCCCAGATCCAAGGTGGCACCTGTGCCAAGTCGGGCTGATTTGATAGTACTAAGTAGCTCCTGCAATCTGCCATGCAGAAGCGGGGCAGCTTACTTTTGTTTGCCAGGGAAACGGGCCGAGGTTTGTGTTTGGGGGCCTATGGCTGAGAGTGACCGGCTGGCTCCTGAAAAGCTACAATAGGCAGGATGGTGACCAGACCCATGGTGGCACCAGTGCCAAGTTGGGCTGGTTTGATAGTACCAAGTGGTTCCTGCAATCTGCCATCCAGAAGCAGGGCAGCTGAGTTTTGTTTGCCAGAGAAAAGGGCCTTGGTTTGTGTTTGGGGGCATATGGCTGGGTGTGGCCAGCTGGCTCCTTAAAATGCACGATATGCAACATGGCTCCCAGACCCAAGGTGGCACAAGTGCCAAGTTGGGCTGGTTTGATAGTACCAAGTGGCTCCTGCAATCTTCCATGATCACGTGGAGAAATACTTTCTGGTTTCAGCCTCATGCTCTTTCTTCTCTCCCTCAACTTCTCTATCACCTCTCATCTGGTTCACATGCGCTGTCTTCAAGGTCCACAGGCTACTTTTCACAGAATCTTCTGGCCTGATGAAGTAAGGATGATGAATAGAACAGAGCTGGGATCTATTTTCCAGTTTGGATAAAATGCATTCTGCACACAAATCCAAGGAGAACGGGCTGCCCCGATGCCCAGAAAATCTTTCACTCCTGCTAGTGTTCTACGTCAACCGCAACTTAGTCTGAAAGAAAAGCTTTTTCTCTGAGAGCATCTGAGAGGTTTGCATGAAGCACTGATATCTGACATATGCAATTTTGAATAGGAGAGGAAAAAGAAAATGGCAAGGAGTTTTTAATTTTAGTGGTTTCAATTTTAATTTCCGTGCACTTTTTCAAAACTTGTCAGCTCAAATGCCCATCAACATCTTTTAGTCATCTGTAAGTCAGTATTCATATAAAATGTGCTTCAAATCCAAAGAATTTCAAATTTGCACTCCAAGCTTCTATGCCTAGATTTATGATTTCCTACACATATTAGATGAAAGGAAGGCCTTTTTTACTGTGGGAGTGCTGGAACACTGGAACAGGTTGCCCAGAGAAGTTGTGGGTGTCCCATCCCTGAAAGTATTCAAGGTCACCCTGGACGGGGCTTGGAGCAGCAACAAAGGAGAAGCTTGATGGTAGAGAAACAAAGTTGGACTATAGAAGAAACTCGGATTGAAGTATAGGATCAAGTTTTCTCTCAGCTCTTGGGGTAAATTCAAAGTTGTACAAAATGACATTTATCTGTGCTATTCACTACTGTAACAGAAAGTTTCATGAAAACTGTACAGAAGATAGTAAATTTTAAAAGAGATAAGAATTACAGCATAAAATCCATGGGATAGGTTACAACATGAGACACTCTCTAAGAGAAAATCTCTGTGTTTCAGCACTTCATCGGGGTAAGATTTCATGAAGTGCCAAAGAAGGCGGCAAAATATCATTCGGGACATTATTTACTGGAATTCAGCCTGGCCATTAGTAGGAACTGCCTTTGAACATATCATGTAGATATACCACACACACTTTCCCTTCACTGAAAAATTACTGTTTACAACAAATAAGCAATTGACAATCAAAATTGATTGAAAGCATCTTAAACATGTCAAGTATTTCATTGTAGATGATCTGTGATCCAAATGCTTCTTCCACCTTCGAGAGGGACAGAAGAATTCTTCCATATCATGATGGTTCAAAATTGTATCAACCAATGTTTTCTGCTGAAAAGATATCATCTATTTTTTTCTATTTTTGGAAGAAAATATTCCTAGACATACAACAGGTGAGAACTAAGTAATTTTAAAGAAACAAATGAAATGAAAATATTCTGTAAATAGAATGAAATGAAAAGCTGTGTTTTAAATAGGAGCTAAATATTAAACAGAATTTTTGTACCAGGCATTTGAATTACTGCACCAGCTCTTTTGCCCATCAAGAGAGGCATTTAGCATTTCAGTCTTTTCCAAGGTGTTCATGATCTGCTATGCTGATCTCTGTGTGTGCCTAGGTGTGTGTGGAGGGGGGGGCATATGAAGGGGAGTGTGTATGTTTGCTTTACAATTGTTGTGGCAGATTCATGCCTCAGCTCCACATTTTGTTTTAAAAAGGTCACACCGAGTGGATATGAAGTTTACTATCAACAAGAGATCGATTCCCAAATCATCCATTTGACTCTCCCTTATAAATCATGTGCTTTGTTGCATATTTTATCAAATATACTTTCAAGCCAGATGGAGGAAGGAGGATGTGGGAATCCCTCCACCATCTTGCAACTTTTATGTAAGTAGGTTTTCAAGAAAATCATCATTTCTCTTTTAAATATGTCTGGAACAGGCATGATGGTAGTGTCAACCTGTTGGAGTTTTTGTTGCTGGAAGAAGTTGTACAAAAGGATTGGTTTTTACATTGACCAGTTACTGAATCAAGCGCAGGAATACATTGGAAATTTAGCTGGGGGTTCCTTTTCCCAGCAGACTACTTCTAGAACGAGCTTGTACACTGAAGCTGACTCTTTTGCTCTCTTTTTGTTTCTTTCCTATTTTCTTGGCTTCTTTGCCACTATCTAGACAATTTTGGAACTTTGTTCCCAACTAAAATGGTTTCAATAGTCTGATTGTGATCATACATTTTTACAAGGAATTTTTAAAATCTTTCCTCGAGTCCAGAAAGTCAAGGACTTAGATCTTTTTCTTCCCTTATCAATATTGCCATGAAATTGATAAATAAAGACCAACTCTTTATTTTTGTTTTTAACCCACGTAGATAATTCCCATCCATTAATCCATTTTGTGGACCAATAGCTGCCATTCTGATGGAAGCTGTCACTTCTTAACAATAGGCATTCTGTGACTATGTTGACAGCACTTTGGGTGAAGATCCTAACTGGTCTTAGATATACATAGGGAGAAATTTGCTCAGCCAGTGTCAGTCTTAAGCATGCGTATCAGAAGATCTTTCTAGAGCTGGGAATTTTCCCATGAAAGGGATTCAGTTAGGGAAGAGACACTTGTGCCAGAGTTTTACATTCTTCTTGAACACTGCTTAAGGAACTTAGATGCCATGTCCATTTGGATCTCTGTCTGCACAGAACTTTGTCATGCCAGTGCTTTGAAATGCATCTTGAAGAGAATTCACTAGCACAGAATGAAAGAGAGTGGAAGGGGTTGGTGGGGCTAACCAGGCCCAACCCCCCTGCCTAAACCAGGATACCTAGAGCCTCTTGCCCAGGATTCTATCTGGGTGTACTTTTAATGTCTTCAAAGATCCAGGCTCCACAATCTTTCTGGGCAGTCTGTGCCGTGGTTCAGTCACCCTGACAGTAAAGAAACATTTACTGATGTTCAAAGGCAATCTCCTGTATTTCAGTGTGTGCCCACTGCCTCTTGTCTTTTCCCTCAGCATCACTGAAAAGACACTGATTCCCTCCCCTTTGCACTATTGCTTCCATATGTATGTGTGATGCCATGTAGAGGTATGTCAAAAACCTCCCTGAAGCCCAGGCAGATAATATTCCCTTCATCTACCAGTCAAGTTGATTCATCAGAGGAGTTTAAAGTGATGTTCAGCATGAAATTCCCCTGAAAAATCATGCTAACTACATTATTTGGTCATCTGTCATGTGCCTGGCAAGGATTTCCAGGAAGAGCTGCTTCATCAACTTCCTGGGGATAAAAAAGAGGCTGGCTGGTTTGTACTATGGCGAGTCCTCTTAATTGCCTTTTTTGAAGATGGGTGTCATTTGCTAACATCCACTCTTTAGCCTCTCTTGTCGTCTACATCTTAGCAAAACGCTTTTCCACTATGTCTGGCTAGGAAAAACTGTGCCAGCACAGAAAACATCTCCCATCGTGTTCTAGAAGTTGCACGGATGTCTGCCAAGTGTTTGGCAGGAAGAAAAGAAAAGTTGTCCAAAACAGCTTCCAATCGAATGTTCCTGTGATTGGAAAAGTCAGGAGAGTGCAAAGGTACTGTTTTCTATCAGTTGGCAAGGTGCGCACACAATCCCAGTGTTGTACAGCTTGCTTCTTCACCTTCCCGAAGCTGCCGCTCTCGCCGGCTGCCGGAGCCCAAGAAGCGGCTTCTTCGCGCAAAGACGATTGTGCCGCTCACAGTGCTCTCCTTAGCGCGGCTTCTGCCGAAAGACGCCCGGCAGCGGCTCTTACCTCCGGAGAGCATCCTACCTTCGTCTTTCGCGTCTTTTGTAGTCTACATCTTAGCAAAACGCTTTTCCACTATGTCTGGCTAGGAAAAACTGTGCCAGCACAGAAAACATCTCCCATCGTGTTCTAGAAGTTGCACGGATGTCTGCCAAGTGTTTGGCAGGAAGAAAAGAAAAGTTGTCCAAAACAGCTTCCAATCGAATGTTCCTGTGATTGGAAAAGTCAGGAGAGTGCAAAGGTACTGTTTTCTATCAGTTGGCAAGGTGCGCACACAATCCCAGTGTTGTACAGCTTGCTTCTTCACCTTCCCGAAGCTGCCGCTCTCGCCGGCTGCCGGAGCCCAAGAAGCGGCTTCTTCGCGCAAAGACGATTGTGCCGCTCACAGTGCTCTCCTTAGCGCGGCTTCTGCCGAAAGACGCCCGGCAGCGGCTCTTACCTCCGGAGAGCATCCTACCTTCGTCTTTCGCGTCTTTTGTAGTCTACATCTTAGCAAAACGCTTTTCCACTATGTCTGGCTAGGAAAAACTGTGCCAGCACAGAAAACATCTCCCATCGTGTTCTAGAAGTTGCACGGATGTCTGCCAAGTGTTTGGCAGGAAGAAAAGAAAAGTTGTCCAAAACAGCTTCCAATCGAATGTTCCTGTGATTGGAAAAGTCAGGAGAGTGCAAAGATACTGTTTTCTATCAGTTGGCAAGGTGCGCACACAATCCCAGTGTTGTACAGCTTGCTTCTTCACCTTCCCGAAGCTGCCGCTCTCGCCGGCTGCCGGAGCCCAAGAAGCGGCTTCTTCGCGCAAAGACGATTGTGCCGCTCACAGGGCTCTCCTTAGCGCGGCTTCTGCCGAAAGACGCCCGGCAGCGGCTCTTACCTCCGGAGAGCATCCTACCTTCGTCTTTCTCGTCTTTTGTAGTCTACATCTTAGCAAAACGCTTTTCCACTATGTCTGGCTAGGAAAAACTGTGCCAGCACAGAAAACATCTCCCATCGTGTTCTAGAAGTTGCACGGATGTCTGCCAAGTGTTTGGCAGGAAGAAAAGAAAAGTTGTCCAAAACAGCTTCCAATCGAATGTTCCTGTGATTGGAAAAGTCAGGAGAGTGCAAAGGTACTGTTTTCTATCAGTTGGCAAGGTGCGCACACAATCCCAGTGTTGTACAGCTTGCTTCTTCACCTTCCCGAAGCTGCCGCTTCTGCCGAAAGACGCCCGGCAGCGGCTCTTACCTCCTGAGAGTGGCAGCTTCGGGAAGGTGAAGAAGCAAGCTGTACAACACTGGGATTGTGTGCGCACCTTGCCAACTGATAGAAAACAGTACCTTTGCACTCTCCTGACTTTTCCAATCACAGGAACATTCGATTGGAAGCTGTTTTGGACAACTTTTCTTTTCTTCCTGCCAAACACTTGGCAGACATCCGTGCAACTTCTAGAACACGATGGGAGATGTTTTCTGTGCTGGCACAGTTTTTCCTAGCCAGACATAGTGGAAAAGCGTTTTGCTAAGATGTAGACTACAAAAGACGCGAAAGACGAAGGTAGGATGCTCTCCGGAGGTAAGAGCCGCTGCCGGGCGTCTTTCGGCAGAAGCCGCGCTAAGGAGAGCACTGTGAGCGGCACAATCGTCTTTGCGCGAAGAAGCCGCTTCTTGGGCTCCGGCAGCCGGCGAGAGCGGCAGCTTCGGGAAGGTGAAGAAGCAAGCTGTACAACACTGGGATTGTGTGCGCACCTTGCCAACTGATAGAAAACAGTACCTTTGCACTCTCCTGACTTTTCCAATCACAGGAACATTCGATTGGAAGCTGTTTTGGACAACTTTTCTTTTCTTCCTGCCAAACACTTGGCAGACATCCGTGCAACTTCTAGAACACGATGGGAGATGTTTTCTGTGCTGGCACAGTTTTTACTAGCCAGACATAGTGGAAAAGCGTTTTGCTAAGATGTAGACTACAAAAGACGCGAAAGACGAAGGTAGGATGCTCTCCGGAGGTAAGAGCCGCTGCCGGGCGTCTTTCGGCAGAAGCCGCGCTAAGGAGAGCACTGTGAGCGGCACAATCGTCTTTGCGCGAAGAAGCCGCTTCTTGGGCTCCGGCAGCCGGCGAGAGCGGCAGCTTCGGGAAGGTGAAGAAGCAAGCTGTACAACACTGGGATTGTGTGCGCACCTTGCCAACTGATAGAAAACAGTACCTTTGCACTCTCCTGACTTTTCCAATCACAGGAACATTCGATTGGAAGCTGTTTTGGACAACTTTTCTTTTCTTCCTGCCAAACACTTGGCAGACATCCGTGCAACTTCTAGAACACGATGGGAGATGTTTTCTGTGCTGGCACAGTTTTTCCTAGCCAGACATAGTGGAAAAGCGTTTTGCTAAGATGTAGACTACAAAAGACGCGAAAGACGAAGGTAGGATGCTCTCCGGAGGTAAGAGCCGCTGCCGGGCGTCTTTCGGCAGAAGCCGCGCTAAGGAGAGCCCTGTGAGCGGCACAATCGTCTTTGCGCGAAGAAGCCGCTTCTTGGGCTCCGGCAGCCGGCGAGAGCGGCAGCTTCGGGAAGGTGAAGAAGCAAGCTGTACAACACTGGGATTGTGTGCGCACCTTGCCAACTGATAGAAAACAGTACCTTTGCACTCTCCTGACTTTTCCAATCACAGGAACATTCGATTGGAAGCTGTTTTGGACAACTTTTCTTTTCTTCCTGCCAAACACTTGGCAGACATCCGTGCAACTTCTAGAACACGATGGGAGATGTTTTCTGTGCTGGCACAGTTTTTCCTAGCCAGACATAGTGGAAAAGCTTTTTGCCGAGGTGTAGATGAGAAGAGGAGCTAAAGACGAAGGTAGGATGCTCTCCGGAGGTAAGAGCCACTGCCGGGCGTCTTTCGGCAGAAGCCGCGCTAAGGAGAGCCCTGTGAGCGGCACAATCGTCTTTGCGCGAAGAAGCCGCTTCTTGGGCTCCGGCAGCCGGCGAGAGCGGCAGCTTCGGGAAGGTGAAGAAGCAAGCTGTACAACACTGGGATTGTGTGCGCACCTTGCCAACTGATAGAAAACAGTACCTTTGCACTCTCCTGACTTTTCCAATCACAGGAACATTCGATTGGAAGCTGTTTTGGACAACTTTTCTTTTCTTCCTGCCAAACACTTGGCAGACATCCGTGCAACTTCTAGAACACGATGGGAGATGTTTTCTGTGCTGGCACAGTTTTTCCTAGCCAGACATAGTGGAAAAGCGTTTTGCTAAGATGTAGACGACAAGAGAGGCTAAAGAGTGGATGTTAGCAAATGACACCCATCTTCAAAAAAGGCAATTAAGAGGACTCGCCATAGTACAAACCAGCCAGCCTCTTTTTTATCCCCAGGAAGTTGATGAAGCAGCTCTTCCTGGAAATCCTTGCCAGGCACATGACAGATGACCAAATAATGTAGTTAGCATGATTTTTCAGGGGAATTTCATGCTGAACATCACTTTAAACTCCTCTGATGAATCAACTTGACTGGTAGATGAAGGGAATATTATCTGCCTGGGCTTCAGGGAGGTTTTTGACATACCTCTACATGGCATCACACATACATATGGAAGCAATAGTGCAAAGGGGAGGGAATCAGTGTCTTTTCAGTGATGCTGAGGGAAAAGACAAGAGGCAGTGGGCACACACTGAAATACAGGAGATTGCCTTTGAACATCAGTAAATGTTTCTTTACTGTCAGGGTGACTGAACCACGGCACAGACTGCCCAGAAAGATTGTGGAGCCTGGATCTTTGAAGACATTAAAAGTACACCCAGATAGAATCCTGGGCAAGAGGCTCTAGGTATCCTGGTTTAGGCAGGGGGGTTGGGCCTGGTTAGCCCCACCAACCCCTTCCACTCTCTTTCATTCTGTGCTAGTGAATTCTCTTCAAGATGCATTTCAAAGCACTGGCATGACAAAGTTCTGTGCAGACAGAGATCCAAATGGACATGGCATCTAAGTTCCTTAAGCAGTGTTCAAGAAGAATGTAAAACTCTGGCACAAGTGTCTCTTCCCTAACTGAATCCCTTTCATGGGAAAATTCCCAGCTCTAGAAAGATCTTCTGATACGCATGCTTAAGACTGACACTGGCTGAGCAAATTTCTCCCTATGTATATCTAAGACCAGTTAGGATCTTCACCCAAAGTGCTGTCAACATAGTCACAGAATGCCTATTGTTAAGAAGTGACAGCTTCCATCAGAATGGCAGCTATTGGTCCACAAAATGGATTAATGGATGGGAATTATCTACGTGGGTTAAAAACAAAAATAAAGAGTTGGTCTTTATTTATCAATTTCATGGCAATATTGATAAGGGAAGAAAAAGATCTAAGTCCTTGACTTTCTGGACTCGAGGAAAGATTTTAAAAATTCCTTGTAAAAATGTATGATCACAATCAGACTATTGAAACCATTTTAGTTGGGAACAAAGTTCCAAAATTGTCTAGATAGTGGCAAAGAAGCCAAGAAAATAGGAAAGAAACAAAAAGAGAGCAAAAGAGTCAGCTTCAGTGTACAAGCTCGTTCTAGAAGTAGTCTGCTGGGAAAAGGAACCCCCAGCTAAATTTCCAATGTATTCCTGCGCTTGATTCAGTAACTGGTCAATGTAAAAACCAATCCTTTTGTACAACTTCTTCCAGCAACAAAAACTCCAACAGGTTGACACTACCATCATGCCTGTTCCAGACATATTTAAAAGAGAAATGATGATTTTCTTGAAAACCTACTTACATAAAAGTTGCAAGATGGTGGAGGGATTCCCACATCCTCCTTCCTCCATCTGGCTTGAAAGTATATTTGATAAAATATGCAACAAAGCACATGATTTATAAGGGAGAGTCAAATGGATGATTTGGGAATCGATCTCTTGTTGATAGTAAACTTCATATCCACTCGGTGTGACCTTTTTAAAACAAAATGTGGAGCTGAGGCATGAATCTGCCACAACAATTGTAAAGCAAACATACACACTCCCCTTCATATGCCCCCCCCTCCACACACACCTAGGCACACACAGAGATCAGCATAGCAGATCATGAACACCTTGGAAAAGACTGAAATGCTAAATGCCTCTCTTGATGGGCAAAAGAGCTGGTGCAGTAATTCAAATGCCTGGTACAAAAATTCTGTTTAATATTTAGCTCCTATTTAAAACACAGCTTTTCATTTCATTCTATTTACAGAATATTTTCATTTCATTTGTTTCTTTAAAATTACTTAGTTCTCACCTGTTGTATGTCTAGGAATATTTTCTTCCAAAAATAGAAAAAAATAGATGATATCTTTTCAGCAGAAAACATTGGTTGATACAATTTTGAACCATCATGATATGGAAGAATTCTTCTGTCCCTCTCGAAGGTGGAAGAAGCATTTGGATCACAGATCATCTACAATGAAATACTTGACATGTTTAAGATGCTTTCAATCAATTTTGATTGTCAATTGCTTATTTGTTGTAAACAGTAATTTTTCAGTGAAGGGAAAGTGTGTGTGGTATATCTACATGATATGTTCAAAGGCAGTTCCTACTAATGGCCAGGCTGAATTCCAGTAAATAATGTCCCGAATGATATTTTGCCGCCTTCTTTGGCACTTCATGAAATCTTACCCCGATGAAGTGCTGAAACACAGAGATTTTCTCTTAGAGAGTGTCTCATGTTGTAACCTATCCCATGGATTTTATGCTGTAATTCTTATCTCTTTTAAAATTTACTATCTTCTGTACAGTTTTCATGAAACTTTCTGTTACAGTAGTGAATAGCACAGATAAATGTCATTTTGTACAACTTTGAATTTACCCCAAGAGCTGAGAGAAAACTTGATCCTATACTTCAATCCGAGTTTCTTCTATAGTCCAACTTTGTTTCTCTACCATCAAGCTTCTCCTTTGTTGCTGCTCCAAGCCCCGTCCAAGGTGACCTTGAATACTTTCAGGGATGGGACACCCACAACTTCTCTGGGCAACCTGTTCCAGTGTTCCAGCACTCCCACAGTAAAAAAGGCCTTCCTTTCATCTAATATGTGTAGGAAATCATAAATCTAGGCATAGAAGCTTGGAGTGCAAATTTGAAATTCTTTGGATTTGAAGCACATTTTATATGAATACTGACTTACAGATGACTAAAAGATGTTGATGGGCATTTGAGCTGACAAGTTTTGAAAAAGTGCACGGAAATTAAAATTGAAACCACTAAAATTAAAAACTCCTTGCCATTTTCTTTTTCCTCTCCTATTCAAAATTGCATATGTCAGATATCAGTGCTTCATGCAAACCTCTCAGATGCTCTCAGAGAAAAAGCTTTTCTTTCAGACTAAGTTGCGGTTGACGTAGAACACTAGCAGGAGTGAAAGATTTTCTGGGCATCGGGGCAGCCCGTTCTCCTTGGATTTGTGTGCAGAATGCATTTTATCCAAACTGGAAAATAGATCCCAGCTCTGTTCTATTCATCATCCTTACTTCATCAGGCCAGAAGATTCTGTGAAAAGTAGCCTGTGGACCTTGAAGACAGCGCATGTGAACCAGATGAGAGGTGATAGAGAAGTTGAGGGAGAGAAGAAAGAGCATGAGGCTGAAACCAGAAAGTATTTCTCCACGTGATCATGGAAGATTGCAGGAGCCACTTGGTACTATCAAACCAGCCCAACTTGGCACTTGTGCCACCTTGGGTCTGGGAGCCATGTTGCATATCGTGCATTTTAAGGAGCCAGCTGGCCACACCCAGCCATATGCCCCCAAACACAAACCAAGGCCCTTTTCTCTGGCAAACAAAACTCAGCTGCCCTGCTTCTGGATGGCAGATTGCAGGAACCACTTGGTACTATCAAACCAGCCCAACTTGGCACTGGTGCCACCATGGGTCTGGTCACCATCCTGCCTATTGTAGCTTTTCAGGAGCCAGCCGGTCACTCTCAGCCATAGGCCCCCAAACACAAACCTCGGCCCGTTTCCCTGGCAAACAAAAGTAAGCTGCCCCGCTTCTGCATGGCAGATTGCAGGAGCTACTTAGTACTATCAAATCAGCCCGACTTGGCACAGGTGCCACCTTGGATCTGGGAACCATCCTGTGTATCGTGGATTTTCAGGGGCCAGCCGGCCACTCTCAGCCATATGCCCCCAAAAACAAACCACGGACCTTTCCTCTGGCAAACAAAAATCAGCTGCCCCACTTCTGGATGGCAGATTGCAGGAGCCACTTGGGACTATCACACCAGCACAACATGGCACTGCTGCCACCTTGGATCTGGGAACAATCCTGCGTATCGTACATATTCAGGAACCAGCCGAACACTCCCAGCCACAGGCCCCCAAACACAAACCTCGGCCCGTTTCCCTGGCAAACAAAAGTAAGCTGCCCCGCTTCTGCATGGCAGATTGCAGGAGCTACTTAGTACTATCAAATCAGCCCGACTTGGCACAGGTGCCACCTTGGATCTGGGAACCATCCTGTGTATCGTGGATTTTCAGGGGCCAGCCGGCCACTCTCAGCCATATGCCCCCAAAAACAAACCACGGACCTTTCCTCTGGCAAACAAAAATCAGCTGCCCCACTTCTGGATGGCAGATTGCAGGAGCCACTTGGGACTATCACACCAGCACAACATGGCACTGCTGCCACCTTGGATCTGGGAACAATCCTGCGTATCGTACATATTCAGGAACCAGCCGAACACTCCCAGCCACAGGCCCCCAAACACAAACAACGGCCCTTTTCTCTGGCAAACAAAACTCAACTGCCCCTCTTCTGGATGGCAAATTGCAGGACGCACTTGGTACTACAAAAAGAGCCCGACTTGGCAGTGGTGCCACCTTGGCTCTGGGAACCATCCTGCGTATCGAGCATTTTAAGGAGCCAGCCGGCAATTCCCAGCCGTATGCCCCAAAAAGAAACCATGGACCTTTTCTCTGGCAAAAAAAACTCAGCTGTCCCGCTTCTGGATGGCAGATTGCAGGAGTTACTTTGAACCATACAACCAGCCTTACTTGGCACTGGTGCCACCTTGGATCTGGGAACCATCCTGCCTATCGTTGATTTTCAGGGGCCAGCCGGCCACTCTCAGCCATAGGCCCCCAAACACAAACCACAGCCCTTTTCTCTAGCAAACAAAATTCAACTGCCCCGCTTCTGGATGGCAAATTGCAGGAGCCACTGGGTACTACAAAAACAGCCTGACTTGGCACTGGTGCCACCTTGCGCCTGGTTACCATGCGGCGTATCGTGCATTTTAAGGAGCCAGGTGGCCACTCCCAGCCATATGCCCCCAAACACAACCCACGGCCCTTTTCTCTGGCAAACAAAACTCAGCTGCCCCGCTTCTGGATGGCAGATTGCAGGAGACACTTGGTACTATCAAACCAGCCCGACTTGGCACTGGTGCCACCTTGGGTCTGGGAACCATCCTGCGTATTGTGGATTGTCAGGAGACAGCCGACCACTCTCGGCCACAGAGCCCAATCAAAAACAAAGGTCCGTTTCCCTGGCAAAAAAAACTCAGCTGCCCCGCTTCTGGATGGGAGATTGCAGGAGGCACTTGACACTGTCAAACGAGCCCCACTTGGCACTGGTGCCACCTTGGGTCTGGGAACCATGCTGCGTATCGTGGATTTTCAGGAGCCAGCCGGCCACTGCCAGCCACAGGCCCCCAAACACAAACCACAGCCTTTTTCTCTGGCAAACAAAACTCAGCTTCCCCGCTTCTGGATGGCAGATTGCAGGAGCCACTTGGTACTATCAAACCAGCCCGACTTGGCACTGGTGCCACCTTGGGTCTGGGAACCATCCTGCCTATCGTGGATTTTAAGGAGCCAGCCGGCTACTCCCAGCCACAGGCCCCCAACAAAAACCACGGCCCTTTTTTCTCGCAAACAAAACTTAGCTGCCTCACTTCTGGATGGCAGATTGCAGGAGCCACTTGGTGTAATCAAACCAGCCCGACTTGGCACTGGTGCCACCTTGGGTCTGGGAACCATCCTGCGTATCGTGGATTCTAAGGAGCCACCCGGCCACTCTGAGCCACAGGCCCCCAAACAAAATCAACGGCGCTGTTCCCTGGAAAACAAAACACGCCTGCCAACTTTTTGATGGAGTTTGCAGGAGCCACTTGGTACTATCAAACCAGCCCGACTTGGCACTGGTGCCACTTTGGGTCTGGGAAACATCCTGCGTATCGTGGATTCTTAGGAGCCAGCCGGCCACTCCTAGCCACAGGCCCCCAAACAAAAACCTAGGCCTATTTCTCTGGCAAACAAAAGTAAGCTGCCCTGCTTCTGGATGGCAGATTGCAGGAGACACTTGGTACTATCAAACCAGCCCAACTTGGCACTGGTGCCACCTTGGGTCTGGGAACCATCCTGCGTATCGTGGATTCTAAGGAGCCAGCTGGCCACTCCCAGCCACAGGCCCCCAAACACAAACAACGGCGCTTTTCCCTGGAAAACAAAACTCGCCTGCCAACTTTTTGATGGCAGATTGCAGGAGCCACTTGGTACTATCAAATCAGCCCAACTTGGCACTGGTGCCACCATGGGTCTGGTCACCATCCTGCGTATCGTAGCTTTTCAGGAGCCAGCCGGTCACTCCCAGCCATAGGCCCCCAGACAAAAACCTCGGCCCGTTTCCCTGGCAAACAAAAGTAAGCTGCCCCGCTTCTGGATGGCAGATTGCAGTACGCACTTGGTACTATCAAACCAGCCCAACTTGGAAATGGTGCCACCTTGGGTCTGGGAACCATCCTGCGTATCGTGGATTCTAAGGAGCCAGCGGGCCACTCCCAGCCACAGGCCCCCAAATACAAACAACGGCGCTTTTCCCTGGAAAACAAAACTCGCCTGCCAAATTTTTGATGGCAGATTGCAGGAGCCACTTGGTACTATCAAATCAGCCCAACTTGGCACTGGTGCCACCATGGATCTGGTCACCATCCTGCCTATCGTAGCTTTTCAGGTGCCAGCCGGTCACTCCCAGCCATAGGAACCCAGACACAAACCTCGGCCCGTTTCCCTGGCAAACAAAAGTAAGCTGCCCCGCTTCTGGATGGCAGATTGCAGGAGCCACTTTGCACCATCAAACTGGCCCGACTTGTCACTGGTGCCACCTCAGGTCTGGGAACCCTCCTGCGTATCGTGGATTCCAATTAGCAAGACGGCCACTCCCAGCCACAGGCCCCCAAACACAATCAACGGCGCTTTTCCCTGGAAAACAAAACTCGCCTGCCAACTTTTTGATGGCAGATTGCAGGAGCCACTTGGTACTATCAAACCAGCCCAACTTGGCACTGCTGACACCATGGGTCTGGTCACCATCCTGCCTATCGTAGCTTTTCAGGAGCCAGCCGGTCACTCCCAGCCATAGACCCCAGACACAAACCTCGGCCCGTTTCCCTGGCAAACAAAAGTAAGCTGCCCCGCTTCTGGATGGCAGATTTCAGGATCCACTTGTTATTATCAAACCAGCCCGACTTGGTACTGGTGCCACCTCTGGTCTGGGAACCATCCTGCGTATCTTGGATTCTAAGGAGCCAGCCGGCCACTCCCAGCCACAGGCCCCCAAAAAAAAACATCGGCGCTTTTCCCTGGAAAACAAAACTCGCCTGCCAACATTTTGATTGCAGATTGCAGGAACCACTTGGTACTATCAAACCAGCCCAACTTGGCACTGGTGCCAACTTGGGTCTGGGAACCATCCGGCGTATCGTGTGTTTAAAGGAGCCAGCCGGCCACTCCAGCCACAGGCCCGCAGACAAAAACAACGGCGCTTTTCCCTGGAAAACAAAACTCGCCTGCCAACTTTTGATGGCAGATTGCAGGAGCCACTTGGTACTATCAAACCAGCCCAACTTGGCACTGGTGCCACCATGGGTCTGGTCACCATCCTGCCTATCGTAGCTTTTCAGGAGCCAGCCGGTCACTCCCAGCCATAGGCCCCCAGACACAAACCTCGGCCCGTTTCCCTGGCAAACAAAAGTAAGCTGCCCCGCTTCTGGATGGCAGATTGCAGGACGCACTTGGTACTATCAAACCAGCCCGACTTGGCACTGGTGCTACCTCAGGTCTGGGAACCATCCTGCGTATCGTGGATTCTAAGGAGCCAGCCGGCCACTCCCAGCCACAGGCCCCCAAACACAAACATCGGCGCTTTTCCCTGGAAAACAAAACTCGCCTGCCAACTTTTTGATGGCAGATTGCCGGAGCCACTTGGTACTATCAAACCAGCCCAACTTGGCACTGGTGCCACCATGGGTCTGGTCACCATCCTGCCTATCGTAGCTTTTCAGGAGCCAGCCGGTCACTCCCAGCCATAGACCCCAGACACAAACCTCGGCCCGTTTCCCTGGCAAAAAAAAGTAAGCTGCCCCGCTTCTGGATGGCAGATTGCAGGAGCCACTTTGCACCATCAAACTTGCCCGACTTGGCACTGGTGCCACCTCAGGTCTGGGAACCATCCTGCGTATCGTGGATTCTAAGGAGCCAGCCGGACACTCCCAGCCACAGGCCCTCAAACACAAACAGCGGCGCTTTTCCCTGGAAAACAAAACTCGCCTGCCAAATTTTGATGGCAGATTGCCGGAGCAACTTGGTACTATCAAACCAGCCCAACTTGGCACTGGTGCCACCATGGGTCTGGTCACCATCCTGCCTATCGTAGATTTTCAGGACCTAGCCGGTCACTCCCAGCCATAGGCCCCCAGACACAAACCTCGGCCCGTTTCCGTGGCAAACAAAACTAAGCGGCGCCGCTTGTGGATGGCAGATTGCAGGACGCACTTGGTACTATCAAACCAGCCCGACTTGGCACTGGTGCCACCTCTGGTCTGGGAACCATCCTGCGTATCGTGGATTCCAATTAGCAAGCTGGCCACTCCCAGCCACAGGCCCCCAAACACAAACAACGGCGCTTTTCCCTGGAAAACAAAACTCGCCTGCCAACATTTTGATGGCAGATTGCAGGAGCCACTTGGTACTATCAAATCAGCCCAACATGGCACTGGTGCCACCATGGGTCTTGGAACCATCCTGCCTATCGTAGCTGTTCAGGCGCCAGCCGGTCACTCCCAGCCATAGGCCCCCAGAGAAAACCTCGGCCCTTTTCCCTGGAAAACAAAAGTAAGCTGCCCCGCTTCTGGATGGCAGATTGCAGGAGCCACTTTGCACAATCAAACTGGCCCGACTTGTCACTGGTGCCACCTCAGGTCTGGGAACCATCCGGCGTATCGTGGATTCCAATTAGAAGCTGGCCACTCCCAGCCACAGGCCCCCAAACACAAACAACGGCGCTTTTCCCTGGAAAACAAAACTCGCCTGCCAACATTTTGATGGCAGATTGCAGGAGCCACTTGGTACTATCAAACAAGCCCAACTTGGCACTGGTGCCACCATGGGTCTGGTCACCATCCTGCCTATCGTAGCTTTTCAGGACCTAGACGGTCACTCCCAGCCATAGGCCCCCAGACACAAAGCTCTGCCCGTTTCCCTGGCAAACAAAAGTAAGCTGTCCCGCTTCTGGATGGCAGATTGCAGGATCCACTTGGTAGTATCAAACTGGCCCGACTTGGCACTGGTGCCACCTCTGGTCTGGGAACCATCCTGCGTATCGTGGATTCTAAGCAGCCAGCCGGCCACTCCCAGCCACAGGCCCCCAAACACAAACAACGGCGCTTTTCCCTGGAAAACAAAACTCGCCTGCCAACTTTTTGATGGCAGATTGCAGGAGCCACTTGGTACTATCAAACCAGCCCAACTTGGCACTGGTGCCACCATGGGTCTGGTCACCATCCTGCCTATCGTAGCTTTTCAGGAGCCAGCCGGTCACTCCCAGCCATAGGCCCCCAGACACAAACCTCGGCCCGTTTCCCTGGCAAACAAAAGTAAGCTGCCCCGCTTCTGGATGGCAGATTGCAGGAGCCACTTTGCAACATCAAACTAGCCCGACTTGGCACTGGTGCCACCTCAGGTCTGGGAACCATGCTGCGTATCGTGGATTCTAATTAGCCAGCCGGTCACTCCCTTCCATAGGCCCCCAAACACAAACAAGGGCGCTATTCGCTGGAAAACAAAACTCGCCTGCCAACATTTTGATGGCAGATTGCCGGAGCCACTTGGTACTATCAAACCAGCCCAACTTGGCACTGGTGCCACCATGGGTCTGGTCACCATCCTGCCTATCGTAGCTTTTCAGGAGCCAGCCGGTCACTCCCAGCCATAGGCCCCCAGACACAAACCTCGGCCCGTTTCCCTGGCAAACAAAAGTAAGCTGCCCCGCTTCTGGATGGCAGATTGCAGTACGCACTTGGTACTATCAAACCAGCCCGACTTGGCACTGGTGCTACCTCAGGTCTGGGAACCATCCTGCGTATCGTGGATTCTAAGGAGCCAGCCGGCCACTCCCAGCCACAGGCCCCCAAACAAAAACAACGGCGCTTTTCCCTGGAAAACAAAACTCGCCTGCCAACTTTTTGATGGCAGATTGCAGGAGCCACTTGGTACTATCAAACCAGCCCAACTTGGCACTGGTGGCACCATGGGTCTGGTCACCATCCTGCCTATCGTAGCTTTTCAGGACCTAGACGGTCACTCCCAGTCATAGGCCCCCAGACACAAAGCTCTGCCCGTTTCCCTGGCAAACAAAAGTAAGCTGTCCCGCTTCTGGATGGCAGATTGCAGGATCCACTTGGTAGTATCAAACCAGCCCGACTTGGCACTGGTGCCACCTCTGGTCTGGGAACCATCCTGCGTATCGTGGATTCTAAGCAGCCAGCCGGCCACTCCCAGCCACAGGCCCCCAAACACAAACAACGGCGCTTTTCCCTGGAAAACAAAACTCGCCTGCCAACTTTTTGATGGCAGATTGCAGGAGCCACTTGGTACTATCAAACCAGCCCAACTTGGCACTGGTGCCACCATGGGTCTGGTCACCATCCTGCCTATCGTAGCTTTTCAGGAGCCAGCCGGTCACTCCCAGCCATAGGCCCCCAGACACAAACCTCGGCCCGTTTCCCTGGCAAACAAAAGTAAGCTGCCCCGCTTCTGGATGGCAGATTGCAGGAGCCACTTTGCACCATCAAACTAGCCCGACTTGGCACTGGTGCCACCTCAGGTCTGGGAACCATGCTGCGTATCGTGGATTCTAATTAGCCAGCCGGTCACTCCCTGCCATAGGCCTCCAAACACAAACAAGGGCGCTATTCGCTGGAAAACAAAACTCGCCTGCCAACATTTTGATGGCAGATTGCCGGAGCCACTTGGTACTATCAAATCAGCCCAACTTGGCACTGGTGCCACCATGGGTCTGGTCACCATCCTGCCTATCGTAGCTTTTCAGGAGCCAGCCGGTCACTCCCAGCCATAGGCCCCCAGACACAAACCTCGGCCCGTTTCCCTGGCAAACAAAAGTAAGCTGCCCCGCTTCTGGATGGCAGATTGCAGTACGCACTTGGTACTATCAAACCAGCCCGACTTGGCACTGGTGCCACCTCTGGTCTGGGAACCATCCTGCGTATCGTGGATTCTAAGGAGCCAGCCGGCCACTCCCAGCCACAGGCCCCCAAACAAAAACAACGGCGCTTTTCCCTGGAAAACAAAACTCGCCTGCCAACTTTTTGATGGCAGATTGCAGGAGCCACTTGGTACTATCAAACCAGCCCAACTTGGCACTGGTGCCGCCATGGGTCTGGTCACCATCCTGCCTATCGTAGCTTTTCAGGAGCCAGCCGGTCACTCCCAGCCATAGGCCTCCAGACACAAACCTCGGCCCGTTTCCCTGGCAAGCATAAGTAAGCTGCCCCGCTTCTGGATGGCAGATTGCAGGAGCCACTTTGCACCATCAAACTAGCCCGAATTGGCACTGGTGCCACCTCAGGTTTGGGAACCATGCTGCGTATCATGGATTCTAATTAGCCAGCCGGTCACTCCCTGCCATAGGCCCCCAAACACAAACAAGGTCGCTATTCACTGGAAAACAAAACTCGCCTGCCAAATTTTGATGGCAGATTGCCGGAGCCACTTGGTACTATCAAACCAGCCCAACTTGACAGTGGTGCCACCATGGGTCTGGTCACCATCCTGCCTATCGTAGCTTTTCAGGAGCCAGCCGGTCACTCCCAGCCATAGGCCCCCAGACACAAACCTCGGCCCGTTTCCCTGGCAAACAAAAGTAAGCTGCCCCGCTTCTGGATGGCAGATTGCAGTACGCACTTGGTACTATCAAACCAGCCCAACTTGGCACTGGTGCCACCTCTGGTCTGGGAACCATCCTGCGTATCGTGGATTCTAAGGAGCCAGCCGGCCACTCCCAGCCACAGGCCCCCAAACAAAAACAACGGCGCTTTTCCCTGGAAAACAAAACTCGCCTGCCAACTTTTTGATGGCAGATTGCAGGAGCCACTTGGTACTATCAAACCAGCCCAACTTGGCACTGGTGCCACCATGGGTCTGGTCACCATCCTGCCTATCGTAGCTTTTCAGGAGCCAGCCGGTCACTCCCAGGCATAGGCCCCCAGACACAAACCTCGGCCCGTTTCCCTGGCAAACAAAAGTAAGCTGCCCCGCTTCTGGATGGCAGATTGCAGGAGCCACTTTGCACCATCAAACTAGCCCGACTTGGCACTGGTGCCACCTCAGGTCTGGGAACCATCCTCCCGATCGTGGATTCTAAGGAGCCAGCCGGCCACTCCCAGCCACAGGCCCCCAAACACAAACAACGGCGCTTTTCCCTGGATAACAAACTCGCCTGCCAACTTTTTGATGGCAGATTGCAGGAGCCACTTGGTACTATCAAACCAGCCCAACTTGGCACTGGTGCCACCATGGGTCTGGTCACCATCCTGCCTATCGTACCTTTTCAGGATCTAGACGGTCACTCCCAGCAATAGGCCCCGTGACACAAAGCTCAGCCGGTTTCCCTGACAAAAAAAAGTAAGCTGTCCCGCTTCTGGATGGCAGATTGCAGGATCCACTAGGTATTATCAAACCTGCCCGACTTGGCACTGGTGCGACCTCTGGTCTGGGAACCCTCCTGCGTATCGTGGATTCTAAGCATCCAGCCGGCCACTCCCAGCCACAGGCCCCCAAACAAAAACAACGCCGCTTTTCCCTGGAAAACAAAACTCGCCTGCCAACATTTTGATGGCAGATTGCAGGAACCACTTGTTACTATCAAACCAGCCCAACTTGGCACTGGTGCCACCATGGGTCTGGTCACCATCCTGCCTATCGTAGCTTTTCAGGAGCCAGCCGGTCACTCCCTGCCATAGGCCCCGAGACACAAACCTCGGCCCGTTTCCCTGGCAAACAAAAGTAAGCTGCCCCGCTTCTGGATGGCAGATTGCAGGAGCCACTTGGTACTATCAAACCAGCCCGACTTGGCACTGGTGCCACCTCTGGTCTGGGAACCATCCTGCGTATCGTGGATTTTATGGAGCCAGCCGGTCATTCCCAGCCATAGGCCCCCAAACACAAACAACGGTCCGTTTCCCTGGCAAACAAAAGTAAGCTGCCCCGCTTCTGGATGGCAGATTGCAGCAGCCACTTGGTAGTATCAAACCAGCCCAACTTGGCACTGGTGGCACCTCTTGTCTGGGAACCATGCTGCGTATCGTGGTTTCTAAGGAGCCAGCCGGCCACTCCCAACCATAGACCCCCAGACACAAACCTCGGCCCGTTTCCCTGGAAAACAAAAGTAAGCTACTCCGATTCTGGATGGCAGATTGCAGGAGCCACTTGGTACTATCAAATCAGCCCAACTTGGCACTGGTGCCACCATGGGTCTGGTAAACATCCTGCCTATCGTAGCTTTTCAGGAGCCAGCCGGCCACTCCCAGCCATATGCCCCCAAAAACAAACCACGGCCCTTTTCTCTGGCAAACAAAACTCAACTGCCCCTCTTCTGGATGGCAAATTTTAGGACGCACTTTGTACTACGAAAACCGCCCGACGTGGCACTGGTGCCACCTTGTGTCAGGGAACCATCCTGCATATCGAGCTTTTTAAGGAGCCAGCCGGCCACGCCCAGCCATAAACCCCCAAAAACAAACCACGGACCATTTCTCTTGGAAACAAAAATCCGCTGCCCCGCGTCTGGATGGCAGATTGCCGGAGCCACTTTGCACCATCAAACCAGCCCGACTTGGCACTGGTGCCACCTTGGGTCTGGGAACAATCCTGCATATCGTGGATTCTAAGGAGCCAGCCGGCCACTCCCAGCCACAGGCCCCCAAACACAAACAGCGGCGCTTTTCCCTGGAAAACAAACTTCGCCTGCCAACTTTTTGATGGCAGATTGCAGGAGCCACTTGGTACTATCAAACCAGCCCAACTTGGCACTGGTGCCACTATGGGTCTGGGAACCATCCTGCCTATTGTAGCATTTCAGGAGCCAGCCGGTCACTCCCAGCCATAGGCTCCCAGACACAAACCTCGGACCGTTTCCCTGGCAAACAAAATTAATCTGCCCCGATTCTGGATGGCAGATTGCAGGAGCCACTTGGTTGTGTCAAACCAGCCCGACTTGGCACTGGTGCCACCTTGGGTCTAGGAACCATCCTGCGTATCGTGGATTCTAAGAAGCCACCCGGCCACTCTGAGCCACAGGCCCCCAAACAAAAACTACGGCGCTTTTCCCTGGAAAACAAAACTCGCCTGCCAACTTTTTGATGGCAGATTGCAGGAGCCACTTGGTACTATCAAACCAGCCCAACTTGGCACTGGTGGCACCTCTTGTCTGGGAACCATCCTGCCTATCGTAGCTTTTCAGGAGCCAGCCGGTCACTCCCAGCCATAGACCCCCAGACACAAACCTCGGCCCGTTTCCCTGGCAAACAAAAGTAAGCTGCCCCGCTTTTGGATGGCAGATTGCAGGAGCCACGTTGCACCATCAAACCAGCCCCACTTGGCACTGGTGCCACCTTGGGTCTGGGAACAAGTTGGGCTGGTTTGATAGTACCAAGTGGCTCCTGCAATCTGCCATCCAGAAGCGGGACAGCTTACTTTTGTTTCCCAGGGAAACGGGCCGAGGTATTTGTCTGGGGGCCTATGGCTGGGAGTGACCGGCTGACTACTGAAAAGCTACGATAGGCAGGATGGTTACCAGACTCATGGTGCCACCAGTGCCAAGTCGGGCTGGTTTGATAATACTAAATAGCTCCTGCAATCTGCCATCCAGACGCGGGGCAGCGGATTTTTGTTTGCTGGAGAAAAGTTCCGTGGTTTTTTTTTGGGGGTATATGACTGGACGTGGCCGGCTGGCTCCTTAAAAAGCTCTATACGCAGGATTGTTCCCTGACCCAAGGTGGCATCAGTGCCAAGTTGGGCTGTTTTCGTAGTACCAAGTGCGTCCTGCAATTTGCCATCCAGAAGCGGGGCAGCCTACTTTTGTTTGCCAGGGAAACGTGCCGAGGTATTTGTCTGGGGGCCTATGGCTGGGAGTGAGCGGCTGGCTCCTGAAAAGCTACGATAGGCAGGATGGTGACCAGACCCATGGTGGCACCAGTGCCAAGTTGGGCTGGTTTGATAGTACCAAGTGGCTCCTGCAATCTGCCATCAAGAAGTTGGCAGGCGAGTTTTGTTTTCCAGGGAAAAGCGCCGTTGTTTTTATTTAGAGGCCTGTGGCTGGGAGTGGCCGCCTGTCCTCGTAGAATCTACGTTACCCAGCATGGTTCCCAGAGCCAAGGTGGCACCAGGGCCAAGTCGGGCTGGTTTGTAAGTACCAAGTGCATCCTGCAATCTGCCATCCAAAAGCGGGGCAGCTTACTTTTGTTTGCCAGGGAAACGGGCAGAGGTTTGTGTCCGGGGGCCTATGGCAGGGAGTGACCGGCTGGCTCCTGAAAAGCTACGATAGGCAGGATGTTTACCAGTCCCATGGTGGCACCAGTGCCAAGTTGGGCTGATTTGATAGTACCAAGTGGCTCCTGCAATCTGCCATCCAGAATCGGGGTAGCTTAATTTTGTTTTCCAGGGAAACGGGCCGAGGTTTGTGTCTGGGGGTCTATGGCTGGGAGTGACCGGCTGGCTCCTGAAAAGCTACGATAGGCAGGATGGTTCCCAGACCAGAGGTGGCACCAGTGCCAAGTTGGGCTGGTTTGATAGTACCAAGTGGCTCCTGCAATCTGCCATCAAAAAGTTGGCAGGCGAGTTTTGTTTTCCAGGGAAAAGCGCCGTTGTTTGTGTTTGGGGGCCTGTGGCTCAGAGAGGCCGGGTGGCTGCTTAGAATCCACGTTACGCAGGATGGTTCCCAGACCTGAGTTGGCACCAGTGCCAAGTTGGGCTGGTTTGATGGTGCAAAGTGGCTCCTGCAATCTGCCATCCAGAAGCGGGGCAGCTTACTTTTGTTTGCCAGGGAAACGGGCCGAAATATTTGTCTGGGGGCCTCTGGCTGGGGGTGGCTGGCTGGCTCCTGAAAAGCTACGATAGGCAGGATGGTGACCAGACCCATGGTGGCACCAGTGCCAAGTTGGGCTGGTTTGATAATACCAAGTGGCTCCTGCAATCTGCCATCAAAAGTTTGGCAGGCGAGTTTTGTTTTCCAGGGAAAAGCACCGTTGTGTGTGTTTTGGGGCCTGTGGCTGGGAGTGGCCAGCTTGCTAATTGGAATCCACGATACGCCGGATGGTTCCCAGACCTGAGGTGGCACCAGTGCCAAGTCGGGCTGGTTTGTTAGTACCAAGTGGTTCCTGCAATCTGCCATCCAGAAGCGGGGCAGCTGAATTTTGTTTGCCAGAGAAAAAGGCTGTTGTTTGTGTTTCGGGGCCTGTGGCTGGCAGTGCCCGGCTGGCTTCTGAAAATCCATGATACGCAGCATGGTTCCCAGACCTGAGGTGGCATCAGTGCCAAGTTGGGCTGGTTTGATAGTACCAAGTGGTTCCTGCAATCTGCCATCCAGAAGCGGGGCAGCTTACTTTTGTTTGCCAGGGAAACGGTCCGAGGTTTGTGTCTGGGGGCCTAAGCCTGGAAGTGACCGGCTGGCTCGTGAAAAGCTACGATAGGCAGGATGGTGACCAGACCCATGACGGCACCAGTGCCAAGTTGGGCTGGTTTGATAGTACCAAGTGGCTCCTGCAATCTGCCATCAAAAACTTGGGAGGCGAGTTTTGTTTTCCAGGGAAAAGCGCCGTTGTTTGTGTTTGGGGGCCTGTGGCTGGGAGTGGCCGGCTGGCTCCTTAGAATCCACGATACTCAGCATGGTTCCCAGACCAGAGGTGGCACCAGTGCCAAGTTGGGCTGGTTTGATAGTACCAAGTGGTTCCTGCAATCTGCCTTCAAAAAGTTGGCAGGCAAGTTTTGTTTTCCAGGGAAAAGTGCCGTTGTTTTTCTTTGGGGGCCTATGGCTGGGAGTGGCCGGCTGGCTCCTTAGAATCCACGATACGCAGGATGGTTCCCAGACCTGAGGTGGCACCAGTGCCAAGTTGGGCTGGTTTGATACTCCCAAGTGCGTCCTGCAATCTGCCATCCAGAAGCGGGGTAGCTTACTTTTTTTTGCCAGGGAAACGGGCCGAGCTTTTTGTCTCGGGGTATATGGCTGGGGGTGACCGGCTGGCTCCTGAAAAGCTACGATAGGCAGGATGGTGACCAGACCCATGGTGGCACCAGTGCCAAGTTGGGCTGGTTTGATAGTACCTAGTGGCTCCTGCAATCTGCCATCAAAAATTTGGCAGGTGAGTTTTGTTTTCCAGGGAAAAGCGCCGTTGTTTGTGTTTGGGGGCCTGTGGCTGCGAGTGGCCGGCTGGCTGCTTAGAATCCACGATACGCAGGATGGTTCCCAGACCAGAGGTGACACCAGTGACAAGTCGGGCTGGTTTGATACTACCAAGTGCGTCCTGCAATCTGCCATCCAGAAGCGGGGTAGCTTACTTTTGTTTGCCAGGGAAACGGGCCGAGGTTTGTGTCTGGGGGCCTATGGCTGGGAGTGACCGGCTGGCTCCTGAAAAGCTACGATAGGCAGGATGGTGACCAGACCCATGGTGGCACCAGTGCCAAGTTGGGCTGGTTTGATAGTACCAAGTGGCTCCTGCAATCTGCCCTCAAAATTTGGCAGGCGAGTTTTGTTTTCCAGGGAAAAGCGCCGTTGTTTGTGTTTGGGTGCCTGTGGCAGGGAGTGGCCGGCTGGCTCCTTAGAATCCACGATACGCAGGATGGTTCCCAGACCTGACGTGGCACCAGTGCCAAGTCGGGCTGGTTTTATAGTACCAAGTGGTTCCTGCAATCTGCCATCCAGAAGCGGGGCAGCTTACTTTTGTTTGCCAGGGAAACGGGCCGAGCTTTGTGTCTGGGCGCCTATGGCTGGGAGTGACCTGCTAGGTCCTGAAAAGGTACGATAGGCAGGATGGTGACCATATCCATGGTGGCACCAGTGCCAAGTTGGGCTGGTTTGATAGTACCAAGTGGCTCCTGCAATCCGCCATCAAATAGTTGGCAGGCGAGTTTTGTTTTCCAGGGAAAAGCGCCGTTGTTTGTGTTTGGGTGCCTGTGGCACGGAGTGGCCGGCTGGCTGCTTAGAATCCACGATACGCAGGATGGTTCCCAGACGTGAGGTGGCACCAGTGCCAAGTTGGGCTGGTTTGATACTACCAAGTGCGTCCTGCAATCTGCCATCCAGAAGCGGGGTAGCTTACTTTTCCTTGCCAGGGAAACGGGCCGAGGTTTTTGTCTCGGGGCCTGTGGCTGGGGGTGACCGGCTGGCTCCTGAAAAGCTACGATAGGCAGGATGGTGACCAGACCCATGGTGGCACCAGTGCCAAGTTGGGCTGATTTGATAGTACCAAGTGGCTCCTGCAATCTGCCATCAAAAATTTGGCAGGCGAGTTTTGTTTTCCAGGGAAAAGCGCAGTTGTTTGTGTTTGGGGGCCTGTGGATGGGAGTGGCCGGCTGGCTAATTAGAATCAACGATACGCAGGATGGTTCCCAGACCAGAGGTGGCACCAGTGACAAGTCGGTCTGGTTTGATACTACCAAGTGCGTCCTGCAATCTGCCATCCAGAAGCGGGGCAGCTTACTTTTGTTTGCTAGGGAAACGGGCCGAGGTTTGTGTCTGGGGGCCTATGGCTGGGAGTGACCGGCAGGCTCCTGAAAATCTACGATAGGCAGGATGGTGACCAGACCCATGGTGGCACCAGTGCCAAGTTGGGCTGGTTTGATAGTACCAAGTGGCTCCTGTAATCTGCCATCAAAAAGTTGGCAGGCGAGTTTTGTTTTCCAGGGAAAAGCGCCGTTGTTTTTGTTTGGGGGCCTGTGGCTGGGAGTGGCCGGCTGGCTCCTTAGAATCCACGATACGCAGGATGGTTCCCAGACCAGACGTTGCACCAGTGCCAAGTCGGGCTAGTTTGATGGTGCAAAGTGACTCCTGCAATCTGCCATCCAGAAGCGGGGTAGCTTAATTTTGTTTGCCAGGGAAACGGGCCGAGCTTTGTGTCTGGGGGCCTATGGCTGGGAGTGACCGGCTGGCTCCTGAAAAGCTATGATAGGCAGGATGGTGACCAGACCCAAGGTGGCACCAGTGCCAAGTTGGGCTGATTTGATAGTACCAAGTGGCTCCTGCAATCTGCCATCAAAAAGTTGGCAGGCGAGTTTGTTATCCAGGGAAAAGCGCCGTTGTTTTTGTTTGGGGGCCTGTGGCTGGGAGTGGCCGGCTGGCTCCTTAGAATCCACGATACGGAGGATGGTTCCCAGACCAGAGGTGGCACCAGTGCCAAGTTTTGCTGGTTTGATGGTGCAAAGTGGCTCCTGCAATCTGCCATCCAGAAGCGGGGCAGCTTACTTATGCTTGCCAGGGAAACGGGCCGAGGTTTGTGTCTGGGGGCCTATGGCTGGGAGTGACCGGCTGGCTCCTGAAAAGCTACGATAGGCAGGATGGTGACCAGACCCATGGTGGCACCAGTGCCAAGTTGGGCTGGTTTGATAGTACCAAGTTGCTCCTGCAATCTGCCATCAAAAAGCTTGCAGGCGAGTTTTGTTTTCCAGGGAAAAGCGCCGTTGTTTGTATTTGGGGGCCTGTGGCTGGGAGTGGCCGCCTGGCGCCTTAGAATCTACGTTACGCAGCATGGTTCCCAGACCCAAAGTGGCACCAGTGTCAAGTTGGGCTGGTTTGATAGTACCAAGTGGCTCCTGCAATCTGCCATTCAGAAGCGGGGTAGCTTACTTTTGTTTGCCAGGGAAACGGGCAGAGCTTTCTGTCTGGGGGCCTATGGTTGGGAGTAACCGGCTGGCTCCTGAAAAGCTACGATAGGCAGGATGGTTCCCAGATCCAAGATGGCACCAGTTTCAAGTCGGGGTGGTTTGATGGTGCAAAGTGGCTCCTGCAATCTGCCATCCTGACGCGGGGCAGCGGATTTTTGTTTCCAAGAGAAATGGTCCGTGGTTTGTTTTTGGGGGTATATGGCTGGGCGTGGCCTGCTGGCTCCTTAAAAAGCTACGATAGGCAGGATGGTTCCCTGACCCAAGGTGGCACCAGTGCCAAGTCGGGCGGTTTTCGTAGTACAAAGTGCGTCCTAAAATTTGCCATCCAGAAGAGGGGCAGTTGAGTTTTGTTTACCAGAGAAAAGGGCCGTGGTTTGTTTTTGGGGGCATATGGCTGATAGTGGCCGTCTGGCCCCTGAAAATCCACGATGGGCAGGATGGTTCCCAGACCTGAGGTGGCACCAGTGCCAGGTCGGGCTGGTTTGATAGTACTAAATAGCACCTGCAATCTGCCATGCAGAAGCGGGGCAGCTTACTTTTGTTTGCCAGGGAAACGGGCCGAGCTTTGTGTCTGGGGGCCTATGGCTGGGAGTGACCGGCTGGCTCCTGAAAAGCTATGATAGGCAGGATGGTGACCAGACCCAAGGTGGCACCAGTGCCAAGTTGGGCTGATTTGATAGTACCAAGTGGCTCCTGCAATCTGCCATCAAAAAGTTGGCAGGCGAGTTTGTTATCCAGGGAAAAGCGCCGTTGTTTTTGTTTGGGGGCCTGTGGCTGGGAGTGGCCGGCTGGCTCCTTAGAATCCACGATACGGAGGATGGTTCCCAGACCAGAGGTGGCACCAGTGCCAAGTTTTGCTGGTTTGATGGTGCAAAGTGGCTCCTGTAATCTGCCATCCACATGCGGGATAACTTAGTTTTGTTTGCCAGGGAAACGGGCCGAGGTTTGTGTCTGGGGGCCTATGGCTGGGAGTGACCGGCTGGCTCCTGAAAAGCTACGATAGGCAGGATGGTGACCAGACCCATGGTGGCACCAGTGCCAAGTTGGGCTGGTTTGATAGTACCAAGTGGCTCCTGCAATCTGCCATCAAAAAGCTTGCAGGCGAGTTTTGTTTTCCAGGGAAAAGCGCCGTTGTTTGTATTTGGGGGCCTGTGGCTGGGAGTGGCCGCCTGGCGCCTTAGAATCTACGTTACGCAGCATGGTTCCCAGACCCAAAGTGGCACCAGTGTCAAGTTGGGCTGGTTTGATAGTACCAAGTGGCTCCTGCAATCTGCCATTCAGAAGCGGGGTAGCTTACTTTTGTTTGCCAGGGAAACGGGCAGAGCTTTCTGTCTGGGGGCCTATGGTTGGGAGTAACCGGCTGGCTCCTGAAAAGCTACGATAGGCAGGATGGTTCCCAGATCCAAGATGGCACCAGTTTCAAGTCGGGGTGGTTTGATGGTGCAAAGTGGCTCCTGCAATCTGCCATCCTGACGCGGGGCAGCGGATTTTTGTTTCCAAGAGAAATGGTCCGTGGTTTGTTTTTGGGGGTATATGGCTGGGCGTGGCCTGCTGGCTCCTTAAAAAGCTACGATAGGCAGGATGGTTCCCTGACCCAAGGTGGCACCAGTGCCAAGTCGGGCGGTTTTCGTAGTACAAAGTGCGTCCTAAAATTTGCCATCCAGAAGAGGGGCAGTTGAGTTTTGTTTACCAGAGAAAAGGGCCGTGGTTTGTTTTTGGGGGCATATGGCTGATAGTGGCCGTCTGGCCCCTGAAAATCCACGATGGGCAGGATGGTTCCCAGACCTGAGGTGGCACCAGTGCCAGGTCGGGCTGGTTTGATAGTACTAAATAGCACCTGCAATCTGCCATGCAGAAGCGGGGCAGCTTACTTTTGTTTGCCAGGGAAACGGGCCGAGGTTTGTGTCTGGGGGCCTATGGCTGGGAGTGACCGCCTGGCTCCTGAAAAGCTACGATAGGCAGGATGGTGACCAGACCCATGGTGGCACCAGTGCCAAGTTGGGCTGGTTTGATAGTACCAAGTGGCTCCTGCAATCTGCCATCAAAAAGTTGGCAGGCGAGTTTTGTTTTCCAGGGAAAAGCGCCGTTGTTTGTGTTTGGGTGCCTGTGGCAGGGAGTGGCCGGCTGGCTCCTTAGAACACACGATACGCAGGATGGTTCCCAGACCCAAGGTGGCACCAGTGCCACGTCGGGCTGGTTTGATGGTGCCAAGTGGTTCCTGCAATCTGCCATCCTGAAGCGGGGTAGCTTACCTTTGTGTGCCAGGGAAACGGGCCGAGGTTTATGACTGGGGGCCTAGGGCTAGGAGTGACCGGCTGGCTCCTGAAAAGCTACGATAGGCAGGATGGTGACCAGACCCATGGTGGCACCAGTGCCAAGTTGGGCTGGTTTGATAGTACCAAGTGGCTCCTGCAATCTGCCATCAAAAAGTTGGCAGGCGAGTTTTGTTTTCCAGGGAAAAGCGCCGTTGTTTGTGTTTGGGGGACTGTGGGTGGGAGTGGCCGGCTGGCTCCTTAGAACACACGATACGCAGGATGGTTCCCAGACCCAAGGTGGCACTAGTGCCAAGTCGGGCTGGTTTGATAGCACCAAGTGGCTCCTGCAATCTGCCATCCTGAAGCGGGGAAGCTTACTTTTGTTTGCCAGGGAAACGGACCGAGGTTTTTTTCTGGGGGCCTATGGCTGGGAGTGACCGGCTGGCTCCTTAGAATCCACGATACGCAGCATGGTTCCCAGACCAGAGGTGGCACCAGTGCCAAGTCGGGCTGGTTTGATGGTGCAAAGTGGCTCCTGCAATCTGCCATCCAGAAGTGCGGTAGCTTACTTTTGTGTGCCAGGGAAACAGGCCGAGGTTTGTGTCTGGGGGCCTATGGCTGGGAGTGACCGGCTGGCTCCTGAAAAGCTACGATAGGCAGGATGGTGACCAGACCCATGGTGGCACCAGTGCCAAGTTGGGCTGGTTTGATAGTACCAAGTGGCTCCTGCAATCTGCCATCAAAATGTTGGCAGGCGAGTTTTGTTTTCCAGGGAAAAGCGCCGTTGTGTGTGTTTTGGGGCCTGTGGCTGGGAGTGGCCAGCTGGCTCCTTAGAATCCACGATACGCAGGATGGTTCCCAGACCCAAGGTGGCACCAGTGCCAAGTCGGGCTGGTTTGTTAGTACCAAGTGGTTCCTGCAATCTGCCATCCAGAAGCGGGGCAGCTGAATTTTGTTTGCCAGACAAAAAGGCTGTTGTTTGTGTTTCGGGGCCTGTGGCTGGCAGTGGCCGGCTGGCTCCTGAAAATCCATGATACGCAGCATGGTTCCCAGACCCAAGGTGGCATCAGTGCCAAGTAGGGCTGGTTTTATAGTACCCAGTGGCTCCTGCAATCTCCCATCCAGAAGCGGGGCAGCTGAGTTTTGTTTGCCTGTGAAACGGGCCGTTGTTTTTAATTGGGGTCTGTGGCCGAGAGTGTTCGGCTGGCTCCTGACAACCTACCATACGCAGGATGGTTCCCAGACCCAAGGTGGCACCAGTGCCAAGTCGGGCTGGTTTGATAGTACCAAGTGGCTCCTGCAATCTGCCATCCAGAAGCGGTGCAGTTGAGTTTTGTTTGCCAGAGAAAAGGGCCGTGGGTTGTGTTTGGGGGCATATGGCTGGGAGTGGCCGGCTGTCTCATTAAAAAGATCGATACGCAGGATGGTTCCCAGACCCAAGGGGGCACCAGTGCCAAGTCGGGCTGTTTTTATAGTAACAAGTGCGTCCTGCAATTTGCCATCCAGAAGAGGGGCAGTTGAGTTTTGTTTGCCAGAGAATAGCGCCGTTGTTTGTGTTTGGGGGCTTGTGGCTCGTAGTGGCCGACTGGCGCCTTAGAATCTGTGTTACGCAGCATGGTTCCCAGACCCAAGGTGGCACCAGTGCCAAGTTGGGCTGGTTTGATAGTACCAAGTGGCTCCTGCAATCTGCCATCCAGAAGCGGGGTAGCTTACTTTTGTTTGCCAGGGAAACGGGCCGAGGTTTGTGACTGGGGACCTATGGCTGGGAGTGACCGGCTGGCTCCTGGAAAGCTACGATAGGCAGGATGGTTACCAGACCCATGGTGGCACCAGTGCCAAGTTGGGCTGGTTTGATAGTACCAAGTGGGTCCTGCAATCTGCCATCAAAAAGTTGGCAGGCGAGTTTTGTTTTCCAGGGAAAAGCGACATTGTTTGTATTTGGGGGCCTGTGGCTGGGAGTGACCGGCTGGCTCCTTTGAACCCACGATACGCAGGATGGTTCCCAGACCCAAGGTGGCACCAGTGCCAAGTTTTGCTGGTTTGATACTACCAAGTGCGTCCTGCAATCTGCCATCCAGAAGCGGGGCAGCTTAATTTTGTTTGCCAGGGAAACGGGCCGTGGGTTTTGTTTGGGGGCATATAGCTGAGAGTGGCCGGCTGGCTCCTGAAAATCCACGCTAGGCAGCATGGTTCCCAGATGCAATGTGGCACCAGTGCCAAGTCGGGCTGGTTTGATGGTGCAAAGTGGCTCCTGCAATCTGCCATCCAGAAGCGAGGCAGCTGATTTTTGTTTGCCAGAGGAAAATTCCGTGGATTGTTTTTGGGGGCATATTGCTGGGAGTGGCCGGCTGGCTCCTTAAAATGCTCGATACGCATGATGGTTCCCAGGCCCAAGGTGTCACCACTACCAAGTCGGCCTGCGGTTTTAGTATCAAGTTCATCCTGCAATTTGCCATCCAGAAGAGGGGCAGTTGAGTTTTGTTTGCCAGAGAAACGGGCCGAGGTTTCTGTTTGGGGACATATGGCTGAGAGTGGCCGGCTGGCCCCTGAATATCCACGATACAGAGCATGGTTCCCAGATCCAAGGTGGCACCAGTGCCAAGTTGGGCTGGTTTGATAGTACCAAGTGTCTCCTGCAATCTGCCATCCAGAAGCAGGGCAGCTTACTTTTGTTTGCCAGAGAAATAGGCCTAGGTTTTTGTTTGGGGGCCTGTGGCTAGGAGTGGCCGGCTGGCTCCTTAGAATCCACGATACGCAGGATGGTTCCCAGACCCAAGGTGGCACCAGTGCCAAGTCGGGCTGGTTTGATAGTACCAAGTGGCTCCTGCAAACTCCATCAAAAAGTTGGCAGGCGTGTTTTGTTTTCCAGGGAACAGCGCCGTTGATTTTGTTTGGGGGCCTGTGGCTAGGAGTGGCCGGCTGGCTCCTTAGAATCCACGATACGCAGGATGGTTCCCAGACCCAAGGTGGCACCAGTGCCAAGTCGGGCTGGTTTGATTACACCAAGTGGCTCCTGCAATCTGCCATCCAGAAGTGAGGCAGCTAAGTTTTGTTTGCGAGAAAAAAGGGCCGTGGTTTTTGTTGGGGGCCTGTGGCTGGGAGTAGCCGGCTGGCTCCTTAAAATCCACGATAGGCAGGATGGTTCCCAGACCCAAGGTGGCACCAGTGCCAAGTCGGGCTGGTTTGATAGTACCAAGTGGCTCCTGCAATCTGCCATCCAGAAGCGGGGCAGCTGAGTTTTGTTTGCCAGAGAAAAAGGCTGTGGTTTGTGTTTGGGGGCCTATGGCTGGCAGTGGCCGGCTGGCTCCTGAAAATCCACGATACGCAGCATGGTTCCCAGACCCAAGGTGGCACCAGTGCCAAGTGGGGCTCGTTTGACAGTGTCAAGTGCCTCCTGCAATCTCCCATCCAGAAGCGGGGCAGCTGAGTTTTTTTTGCCAGGGAAACGGACCTTTGTTTTTGATTGGGCTCTGTGGCCGAGAGTGGTTGGCTGTCTCCTGACAATCCACAATACGCAGGATGGTTCCCAGACCCAAGGTGGCACCAGTGCCAAGTCGGGCTGGTTTGATAGTACCAAGTGTCTCCTGCAATCTGCCATCCAGAAGCGGGGCAGCTGAGTTTTGTTTGCCAGAGAAAAGGGCCGTGGGTTGTGTTTGGGGGCATATGGCTGGGAGTGGCCACCTGGCTCCTTAAAATGCACGATACGCCGCATGGTAACCAGACGCAAGGTGGCACCAGTGCCAAGTCAGGCTGTTTTTGTAGTACCCAGTGGCTCCTGCAATTTGCCATCCAGAAGCGGGGCAGTTGAATTTTGTTTGCTAGAGAAAAGGGCTGTGGTTTGTGTTTGGGGGCCTATGGCTGAGAGTGGCCGGCTGGCCCCTGAAAATCAACAATAGGCAGGATGGTTCCCAGATCCAAGGTGGCACCAGTGCCAAGTAAGGCTGGTTGTATGGTTCAAAGTAACTCCTGCAATCTGCCATCCAGAAGCGGGACAGCTGAGTTTTTTTTGCCAGAGAAAAGGTCCATGGTTTCTTTTTGGGGCATACGGCTGGGAATTGCCGGCTGGCTCCTTAAAATGCTCGATACGCAGGATGGTTCCCAGAGCCAAGGTGGCACCACTGCCAAGTCGGGCTCTTTTTGTAGTACCAAGTGCGTCCTGCAATTTGCCATCCAGAAGAGGGGCAGTTGAGTTTTGTTTGCCAGAGAAAAGGGCCGTTGTTTGTGTTTGGGGGCCTGTGGCTGGGAGTGTTCGGCTGGTTCCTGAATATGTACGATACGCAGGATTGTTCCCAGATCCAAGGTGGCAGCAGTGCCATGTTGTGCTGGTGTGATAGTCCCAAGTGGCTCCTGCAATCTGCCATCCAGAAGTGGGGCAGCTGATTTTTGTTTGCCAGAGAAAAGGTCCGTGGTTTGTTTTTGGGGGCATATGGCTGAGAGTGGCCGGCTGGCCCCTGAAAATCCACGATACACAGGATGGTTCCCAGATCCAAGGTGGCACCTGTGCCAAGTCGGGCTGATTTGATAGTACTAAGTAGCTCCTGCAATCTGCCATGCAGAAGCGGGGCAGCTTACTTTTGTTTGCCAGGGAAACGGGCCGAGGTTTGTGTTTGGGGGCCTATGGCTGAGAGTGACCGGCTGGCTCCTGAAAAGCTACAATAGGCAGGATGGTGACCAGACCCATGGTGGCACCAGTGCCAAGTTGGGCTGGTTTGATAGTACCAAGTGGTTCCTGCAATCTGCCATCCAGAAGCAGGGCAGCTGAGTTTTGTTTGCCAGAGAAAAGGGCCTTGGTTTGTGTTTGGGGGCATATGGCTGGGTGTGGCCAGCTGGCTCCTTAAAATGCACGATATGCAACATGGCTCCCAGACCCAAGGTGGCACAAGTGCCAAGTTGGGCTGGTTTGATAGTACCAAGTGGCTCCTGCAATCTTCCATGATCACGTGGAGAAATACTTTCTGGTTTCAGCCTCATGCTCTTTCTTCTCTCCCTCAACTTCTCTATCACCTCTCATCTGGTTCACATGCGCTGTCTTCAAGGTCCACAGGCTACTTTTCACAGAATCTTCTGGCCTGATGAAGTAAGGATGATGAATAGAACAGAGCTGGGATCTATTTTCCAGTTTGGATAAAATGCATTCTGCACACAAATCCAAGGAGAACGGGCTGCCCCGATGCCCAGAAAATCTTTCACTCCTGCTAGTGTTCTACGTCAACCGCAACTTAGTCTGAAAGAAAAGCTTTTTCTCTGAGAGCATCTGAGAGGTTTGCATGAAGCACTGATATCTGACATATGCAATTTTGAATAGGAGAGGAAAAAGAAAATGGCAAGGAGTTTTTAATTTTAGTGGTTTCAATTTTAATTTCCGTGCACTTTTTCAAAACTTGTCAGCTCAAATGCCCATCAACATCTTTTAGTCATCTGTAAGTCAGTATTCATATAAAATGTGCTTCAAATCCAAAGAATTTCAAATTTGCACTCCAAGCTTCTATGCCTAGATTTATGATTTCCTACACATATTAGATGAAAGGAAGGCCTTTTTTACTGTGGGAGTGCTGGAACACTGGAACAGGTTGCCCAGAGAAGTTGTGGGTGTCCCATCCCTGAAAGTATTCAAGGTCACCCTGGACGGGGCTTGGAGCAGCAACAAAGGAGAAGCTTGATGGTAGAGAAACAAAGTTGGACTATAGAAGAAACTCGGATTGAAGTATAGGATCAAGTTTTCTCTCAGCTCTTGGGGTAAATTCAAAGTTGTACAAAATGACATTTATCTGTGCTATTCACTACTGTAACAGAAAGTTTCATGAAAACTGTACAGAAGATAGTAAATTTTAAAAGAGATAAGAATTACAGCATAAAATCCATGGGATAGGTTACAACATGAGACACTCTCTAAGAGAAAATCTCTGTGTTTCAGCACTTCATCGGGGTAAGATTTCATGAAGTGCCAAAGAAGGCGGCAAAATATCATTCGGGACATTATTTACTGGAATTCAGCCTGGCCATTAGTAGGAACTGCCTTTGAACATATCATGTAGATATACCACACACACTTTCCCTTCACTGAAAAATTACTGTTTACAACAAATAAGCAATTGACGATCAAAATTGATTGAAAGCATCTTAAACATGTCAAGTATTTCATTGTAGATGATCTGTGATCCAAATGCTTCTTCCACCTTCGAGAGGGACAGAAGAATTCTTCCATATCATGATGGTTTAAAATTGTATCAACCAATGTTTTCTGCTGAAAAGATATCATCTATTTTTTTCTATTTTTGGAAGAAAATATTCCTAGACATACAACAGGTGAGAACTAAGTAATTTTAAAGAAACAAATGAAATGAAAATATTCTGTAAATAGAATGAAATGAAAAGCTGTGTTTTAAATAGGAGCTAAATATTAAACAGAATTTTTGTACCAGGCATTTGAATTACTGCACCAGCTCTTTTGCCCATCAAGAGAGGCATTTAGCATTTCAGTCTTTTCCAAGGTGTTCATGATCTGCTATGCTGATCTCTGTGTGTGCCTAGGTGTGTGTGGAGGGGGGGGCATATGAAGGGGAGTGTGTATGTTTGCTTTACAATTGTTGTGGCAGATTCATGCCTCAGCTCCACATTTTGTTTTAAAAAGGTCACACCGAGTGGATATGAAGTTTACTATCAACAAGAGATCGATTCCCAAATCATCCATTTGACTCTCCCTTATAAATCATGTGCTTTGTTGCATATTTTATCAAATATACTTTCAAGCCAGATGGAGGAAGGAGGATGTGGGAATCCCTCCACCATCTTGCAACTTTTATGTAAGTAGGTTTTCAAGAAAATCATCATTTCTCTTTTAAATATGTCTGGAACAGGCATGATGGTAGTGTCAACCTGTTGGAGTTTTTGTTGCTGGAAGAAGTTGTACAAAAGGATTGGTTTTTACATTGACCAGTTACTGAATCAAGCGCAGGAATACATTGGAAATTTAGCTGGGGGTTCCTTTTCCCAGCAGACTACTTCTAGAACGAGCTTGTACACTGAAGCTGACTCTTTTGCTCTCTTTTTGTTTCTTTCCTATTTTCTTGGCTTCTTTGCCACTATCTAGACAATTTTGGAACTTTGTTCCCAACTAAAATGGTTTCAATAGTCTGATTGTGATCATACATTTTTACAAGGAATTTTTAAAATCTTTCCTCGAGTCCAGAAAGTCAAGGACTTAGATCTTTTTCTTCCCTTATCAATATTGCCATGAAATTGATAAATAAAGACCAACTCTTTATTTTTGTTTTTAACCCACGTAGATAATTCCCATCCATTAATCCATTTTGTGGACCAATAGCTGCCATTCTGATGGAAGCTGTCACTTCTTAACAATAGGCATTCTGTGACTATGTTGACAGCACTTTGGGTGAAGATCCTAACTGGTCTTAGATATACATAGGGAGAAATTTGCTCAGCCAGTGTCAGTCTTAAGCATGCGTATCAGAAGATCTTTCTAGAGCTGGGAATTTTCCCATGAAAGGGATTCAGTTAGGGAAGAGACACTTGTGCCAGAGTTTTACATTCTTCTTGAACACTGCTTAAGGAACTTAGATGCCATGTCCATTTGGATCTCTGTCTGCACAGAACTTTGTCATGCCAGTGCTTTGAAATGCATCTTGAAGAGAATTCACTAGCACAGAATGAAAGAGAGTGGAAGGGGTTGGTGGGGCTAACCAGGCCCAACCCCCCTGCCTAAACCAGGATACCTAGAGCCTCTTGCCCAGGATTCTATCTGGGTGTACTTTTAATGTCTTCAAAGATCCAGGCTCCACAATCTTTCTGGGCAGTCTGTGCCGTGGTTCAGTCACCCTGACAGTAAAGAAACATTTACTGATGTTCAAAGGCAATCTCCTGTATTTCAGTGTGTGCCCACTGCCTCTTGTCTTTTCCCTCAGCATCACTGAAAAGACACTGATTCCCTCCCCTTTGCACTATTGCTTCCATATGTATGTGTGATGCCATGTAGAGGTATGTCAAAAACCTCCCTGAAGCCCAGGCAGATAATATTCCCTTCATCTACCAGTCAAGTTGATTCATCAGAGGAGTTTAAAGTGATGTTCAGCATGAAATTCCCCTGAAAAATCATGCTAACTACATTATTTGGTCATCTGTCATGTGCCTGGCAAGGATTTCCAGGAAGAGCTGCTTCATCAACTTCCTGGGGATAAAAAAGAGGCTGGCTGGTTTGTACTATGGCGAGTCCTCTTAATTGCCTTTTTTGAAGATGGGTGTCATTTGCTAACATCCACTCTTTAGCCTCTCTTGTCGTCTACATCTTAGCAAAACGCTTTTCCACTATGTCTGGCTAGGAAAAACTGTGCCAGCACAGAAAACATCTCCCATCGTGTTCTAGAAGTTGCACGGATGTCTGCCAAGTGTTTGGCAGGAAGAAAAGAAAAGTTGTCCAAAACAGCTTCCAATCGAATGTTCCTGTGATTGGAAAAGTCAGGAGAGTGCAAAGGTACTGTTTTCTATCAGTTGGCAAGGTGCGCACACAATCCCAGTGTTGTACAGCTTGCTTCTTCACCTTCCCGAAGCTGCCGCTCTCGCCGGCTGCCGGAGCCCAAGAAGCGGCTTCTTCGCGCAAAGACGATTGTGCCGCTCACAGGGCTCTCCTTAGCGCGGCTTCTGCCGAAAGACGCCCGGCAGCGGCTCTTACCTCCGGAGAGCATCCTACCTTCGTCTTTCTCGTCTTTTGTAGTCTACATCTTAGCAAAACGCTTTTCCACTATGTCTGGCTAGGAAAAACTGTGCCAGCACAGAAAACATCTCCCATCGTGTTCTAGAAGTTGCACGGATGTCTGCCAAGTGTTTGGCAGGAAGAAAAGAAAAGTTGTCCAAAACAGCTTCCAATCGAATGTTCCTGTGATTGGAAAAGTCAGGAGAGTGCAAAGGTACTGTTTTGTATCAGTTGGCAAGGTGCGCACACAATCCCAGTGTTGTACAGCTTGCTTCTTCACCTTCCCGAAGCTGCCGCTCTCGCCGGCTGCCGGAGCCCAAGAAGCGGCTTCTTCGCGCAAAGACGATTGTGCCGCTCACAGTGCTCTCCTTAGCGCGGCTTCTGCCGAAAGACGCCCGGCAGCGGCTCTTACCTCCGGAGAGCATCCTACCTTCGTCTTTCGCGTCTTTTGTAGTCTACATCTTAGCAAAACGCTTTTCCACTATGTCTGGCTAGGAAAAACTGTGCCAGCACAGAAAACATCTCCCATCGTGTTCTAGAAGTTGCACGGATGTCTGCCAAGTGTTTGGCAGGAAGAAAAGAAAAGTTGTCCAAAACAGCTTCCAATCGAATGTTCCTGTGATTGGAAAAGTCAGGAGAGTGCAAAGGTACTGTTTTCTATCAGTTGGCAAGGTGCGCACACAATCCCAGTGTTGTACAGCTTGCTTCTTCACCTTCCCGAAGCTGCCGCTCTCGCCGGCTGCCGGAGCCCAAGAAGCGGCTTCTTCGCGCAAAGACGATTGTGCCGCTCACAGTGCTCTCCTTAGCGCGGCTTCTGCCGAAAGACGCCCGGCAGCGGCTCTTACCTCCGGAGAGCATCCTACCTTCGTCTTTCGCGTCTTTTGTAGTCTACATCTTAGCAAAACGCTTTTCCACTATGTCTGGCTAGGAAAAACTGTGCCAGCACAGAAAACATCTCCCATCGTGTTCTAGAAGTTGCACGGATGTCTGCCAAGTGTTTGGCAGGAAGAAAAGAAAAGTTGTCCAAAACAGCTTCCAATCGAATGTTCCTGTGATTGGAAAAGTCAGGAGAGTGCAAAGGTACTGTTTTCTATCAGTTGGCAAGGTGCGCACACAATCCCAGTGTTGTACAGCTTGCTTCTTCACCTTCCCGAAGCTGCCGCTCTCGCCGGCTGCCGGAGCCCAAGAAGCGGCTTCTTCGCGCAAAGACGATTGTGCCGCTCACAGTGCTCTCCTTAGCGCGGCTTCTGCCGAAAGACGCCCGGCAGCGGCTCTTACCTCCGGAGAGCATCCTACCTTCGTCTTTCGCGTCTTTTGTAGTCTACATCTTAGCAAAACGCTTTTCCACTATGTCTGGCTAGGAAAAACTGTGCCAGCACAGAAAACATCTCCCATCGTGTTCTAGAAGTTGCACGGATGTCTGCCAAGTGTTTGGCAGGAAGAAAAGAAAAGTTGTCCAAAACAGCTTCCAATCGAATGTTCCTGTGATTGGAAAAGTCAGGAGAGTGCAAAGGTACTGTTTTCTATCAGTTGGCAAGGTGCGCACACAATCCCAGTGTTGTACAGCTTGCTTCTTCACCTTCCCGAAGCTGCCGCTCTCGCCGGCTGCCGGAGCCCAAGAAGCGGCTTCTTCGCGCAAAGACGATTGTGCCGCTCACAGTGCTCTCCTTAGCGCGGCTTCTGCCGAAAGACGCCCGGCAGCGGCTCTTACCTCCGGAGAGCATCCTACCTTCGTCTTTCGCGTCTTTTGTAGTCTACATCTTAGCAAAACGCTTTTCCACTATGTCTGGCTAGGAAAACCCGTGCCAGCACAGAAAACATCTCCCATCGTTTTCTAGAAGTTGCACGGATGTCTGCCAAGTGTTTGGGAGGAAGAAAAGAAAAGTTGTCCAAAACAGCTTCCAATCGAATGTTCCTGTGATTGGAAAAGTCAGGAGAGTGCAAAGGTACTGTTTTCTATCAGTTGGCAAGGTGCGCACACAATCCCAGTGTTGTACAGCTTGCTTCTTCACCTTCCCGAAGCTGCCACTCTCAGGAGGTAAGAGCCGCTGCCGGGCGTCTTTCGGCAGAAGCTGCGCTAAGGAGAGCACTGTGAGCGGCACAATCGTCTTTGCGCGAAGAAGCCGCTTCTTGGGCTCCGGCAGCCGGCGAGAGCGGCAGCTTCGGGAAGGTGAAGAAGCAAGCTGTACAACACTGGGATTGTGTGCGCACCTTGCCAACTGATAGAAAACAGTACCTTTGCACTCTCCTGACTTTTCCAATCACAGGAACATTCGATTGGAAGCTGTTTTGGACAACTTTTCTTTTCTTCCTGCCAAACACTTGGCAGACATCCGTGCAACTTCTAGAACACGATGGGAGATGTTTTCTGTGCTGGCACAGTTTTTCCTAGCCAGACATAGTGGAAAAGCGTTTTGCTAAGATGTAGACTACAAAAGACGCGAAAGACGAAGGTAGGATGCTCTCCGGAGGTAAGAGCCGCTGCCGGGCGTCTTTCGGCAGAAGCCGCGCTAAGGAGAGCACTGTGAGCGGCACAATCGTCTTTGCGCGAAGAAGCCGCTTCTTGGGCTCCGGCAGCCGGCGAGAGCGGCAGCTTCGGGAAGGTGAAGAAGCAAGCTGTACAACACTGGGATTGTGTGCGCACCTTGCCAACTGATACAAAACAGTACCTTTGCACTCTCCTGACTTTTCCAATCACAGGAACATTCGATTGGAAGCTGTTTTGGACAACTTTTCTTTTCTTCCTGCCAAACACTTGGCAGACATCCGTGCAACTTCTAGAACACGATGGGAGATGTTTTCTGTGCTGGCACAGTTTTTCCTAGCCAGACATAGTGGAAAAGCGTTTTGCTAAGATGTAGACTACAAAAGACGAGAAAGACGAAGGTAGGATGCTCTCCGGAGGTAAGAGCCGCTGCCGGGCGTCTTTCGGCAGAAGCCGCGCTAAGGAGAGCACTGTGAGCGGCACAATCGTCTTTGCGCGAAGAAGCCGCTTCTTGGGCTCCGGCAGCCGGCGAGAGCGGCAGCTTCGGGAAGGTGAAGAAGCAAGCTGTACAACACTGGGATTGTGTGCGCACCTTGCCAACTGATAGAAAACAGTACCTTTGCACTCTCCTGACTTTTCCAATCACAGGAACATTCGATTGGAAGCTGTTTTGGACAACTTTTCTTTTCTTCCTGCCAAACACTTGGCAGACATCCGTGCAACTTCTAGAAC